>NC_089228.1:82826370-83428561 GCF_963924675.1 Phocoena phocoena | reverse complement strand
ATTCTGTGATCTATTTGCTAGTTTAACATATTACCGTGTATCCCCTAGGTTACATCAGGGAAAGAAAGAAATGGAGGAGGCACACATGCTATTATCTGCCTCATTCTGGAAGTGACTCATTTCTCTCCTCATAGTTCATTGCTTTGAACTAGTCACGTGTTCCCACCTAAATGCCAAGGTAGTGGGGCAATGTGTAAACAAACACTCTCTCTGGCCATAACCTAACTTGCTCAAATCAAACAAAGAGAAGGACATACGTTCCATGATTACGGTAGCAGTCTGTCTCCCACTCCCCTACTGAATGTAAACAAGGAATTAAATACCCCAGATGCTGCTGGCAGGCATCTAATTTATGGATGGAGAGGGAAGGCAGCCTAAAGATCTGCCTTTAGTTAATTGATTAATAAATGGCAAAGTAGTGGTGACATTGACAAGCCATTGCATCTACCAACTTAATCTTTCATTCCCCTGAACTCCTTTGTATTATTATAATGTGTTAATAAATGTCCTTTATTATTTTAGCTAGTTTGAGCTGAAATTTCAATTACTTGCAGTCCAAAACGTCTTAACCGATGTACCGCATCACGCAGTGGCTTAGTGTTCTGTGGTTTGGGGAAGCTTGTCATGCATTAGAATGAGGCAGGATTTGAAGGCAGGAGGCATGGCTTTGAGTCTTGGGTCAGCCAGTTCCTGGCTCTGTGACCTTGGGCAAGATGTTTAACCTCTCACTTCCTCATCTATCAAATGGGGACAATAGCAGCCTAAATTGTTTGAGATTGTTGTGAGAATCAAATCAAGCACTAATGTGAAAATACATTGTAAACTATAAAGCAACATAAAACACTACCTTTGTTATATGGCTCGCTACTTGCCTTAAGGTGGTTTCCTTAATACTATATCTGTTAAATAAAAAAAGGAACTCTGTAATCTGAATGGAATGTTTATATTATTGGATTTAGACCAAATTTTAAACAGGATTAAACATTTCATTCTGCCTTGCTTTCTTTTACAGTAAACCAATGATGAGATATTAGAAGACTAGATTAATAGTCAAAGGCATGTCTATCTTCTTCACATTTGAATTGTGTTGCAAGAAGAATTTTCATCTTTGCCATAGAGGATTCAAAAATCAAACAAATCGTCCATAACGCAGTAATGGATGAGTGTTTAGAAGCTGAGTTGGGGGTAAAGTCACTGTATCTAGGTTACTTATTCTACGGTTCATTTTTTTTTGAAGCATGGTTGGTTGTGTGGATGGATTTAATTTTAATTCCTGTACAGATTTTGAGGAAGTTTTAGTGACAGTGCTGGAAAGTGCAAACCAGCAGGAAGTAGCATATAAAGTGAAAGAATGAGGCAACTGAGTAGGGAAGACCATGCTAAAATGATAAGTTAGATTAATTCTGATCCATATCTTAAAGCTGACTTAGGGAAACTAAATTTCAAAGACATAGAAGAAGCTTGCGTCCAGTAGTTTGTGAAGCAGAGACCGTAAGAGAGCATATTTGAGCTGTTCTCTGTAACCACGAATTAGCAATGGTTTATGAAGAGGTACTGTAGCAAGCCGTAGCATAATTAAGTTTATATGTTATATAATTATATAAATAACAGGGCATACCTTTGAGGGGCTATTTTTTCAGCCTACTACATTCTGTTCCCTTATATATTTTTTTCTCCAGTCCATTTTCTCTCTGTTGTTCTGATGGAGTTATTTCTGTTGTTCTATCTTCTACTTCACAGATGCTTTTTCTCCATTCTGTTGTTGAGAACGTATTTTTCAGTTCTCAAATTTCCATTTGGTTTTTCTTTATATCTTCTATTTATTTGCTAGGACTTTCTATTTCCTGACTGAGGCTTTCTATATTTTCATTGTCTATATTTTCATTTTTTTTACATGTGTTCACAATTTCTCATTGAAGCTTTTTTTTTTTAATCGTGGTTGCTTTGTCAGATTAATTCTAACATCTCTGTCAGCTTGGTGTTGGCATCTTTTAATTTTCTTTTTTCATTCAGTTTGAGATCTTCCTGGTTCTTGGTATTTGAGTGATTTTTTATTGAAATGTGGACATTTTGTATTGTTATGAGACTGGATCTTAATTAAACCTTAGGTTTCAGCTGGTTTTCTCTGAAACTACTGTGGCAGGGGAAGTAGGGGAGGGTGACACTGAGGCAATGCCAGAAAAGGGCCAGTAGAGAGTCAGGACTTTCACCATCACCCAGCAATAACAAGTCTGCGCTCACACAGTGTCTGTGGTGACCATGTGGAAGCCAGAACTCCTACCCCTACCCAACAGTAAGGAGGAGCTCAATGTAAATCAGGTGGGGAACCTGGACTTCTACTTCTATCAGGCAGTAATGAGGGGCTACCTTCCCCTACCACACTCTTTAATGTTTTCTTAGCCACAGAAATTCACGTGGCACTTAGCTTTGTTTTGCAAAATTGCGAGGATCACATTATAGTAAAATACTTTTTAAAAGAGCTAAGCTTCTACTGTACAAATATGTAATCATGACCATTACTACAACGGATTTTAATGAAAATTGAAAAACTGCTCAGATAAATTCAGGTAAGGTATAAGAAACCATCTTTTAGCCTTAAGGATCCGTCAGCCGATGGACACTGGAGGGTGCTCCCTGCTGGTGAATCTACGTCTCCTTCGAGAAGCAAGTAGTCTGCACAGACCAGGCTCTGTACAGCATTTGTGTTCAGTTCTCTGCATCTCTGAAACATCCGGAAGCACCGACACGGAAAAGGGAGTCGGATCCTGAGGGATCTATGTAAGGCAAGGGAGAAGAACCCAAGCCAGTCCTGGAGAAAGGGGGCACACCCCAAACTCCAACCCTAAGGTCTTTGCAGAAGTACAGAGCATCCTGCGTGGGGAGGAGCCAGATACCCACCTATACCTGACCAGAGTCGGGAAGCACCGACGGAAACGGGATATTTGGGCTACAGCTCACACCAGGAACTGGAAATAAGTCACAACGCTTGACCGCATCTCCGCCGGCTCCTCAGCCGCCTCTCTAGGAAACCTGGAGGACCCGTTATCTCAGTGGTTGATCTGGCAACCTGGCACGCCTAAGGGTGCTTGGCTTCCTCCTAATAGCTCAGGCAGGAAAATCGACGAGGGCTCGTAACCTCTGGGGTCCAGCAGCCACTCAGTCTGGGCTAATATCTTTCTACTCCACTGAGGACACCTGGCCACTCTCACCGGATTCTCGCAACCCTAGGTTCCCTTAGGACCCGGTCCTCTGACGTCCCAGCCTTCAGGGTCCCTCTCCTACAGTCTCTTAAGGTACCAACTGTCAGTTAACTTCCAGGGTCAGAAGCAATAACCAACATCCACCTAAGGAAAGCGCCAACAAGAGGGGCAGAGGTCGGCTTGCTCCCCACTGTTTTAAATCTTTGCATAATCGGGTCCCTCTGAGTAACCTAACCACTGATTTAGTCAGTCTGGGGTGGGGCCCAGGCAACTGCATTTCAAACAGCCCAGGTGATTCTAATGCAGGTATACACCAAGAAACAGTGGCTTCATCATACAGCTAAGGTAGCTGACATGGAAATCTGGATGTGGGTCCAGAGAGACCTAAAAACATCACAGAGTAATTTATAGACTGTGCTCTTCTCCCTATTCTCCTTTTTATGGAAAGTACTAAAATGAGTGAGGAGCGAAGGCAGTGAGACTATTTTCACTGCTTGAGACTCCTGTACCTAAGACACTTGGAACAACTGAGATGGAGGAATTTCTAATAAGTACTGTGAAGATGAAGCACTTGTCTTGGTAATGCTGTCTCTGCATCTATCTTATTTTTCCTTCTCTTTGGTCACCATTATTGGCCAGAGTTTTGGTGTCTCATTTTGCTTTCTGTCTGATTCCTTTTTATGTTCTCACATTTTGTCCATCCTTTTTCTCTTTCCATCCCATTTGTTTTTTGCAGATGTTTTTTGCAAATGTGTCTTAGGGCTCCAAGTCTAAGTGTCCATGAAACTACATATAATTCACGATGATCTTTGTTCATAGTTTTGTTTTAAAAAAACAATGTGATTAAAAACTAGAAAGATCACTATAAGTACTTAACCACTTGGGTTTCACTTTTCTCATGTATGAAGTGAGCGAAACTCCAAATTTTCTTTTTAAAGCTCAATATTCTCTGATTCTATAGTAAAAAGCTCCCATCACACACAAAAAATACTTTTGATGATTCTACACTGCTTATCAAACAAAGACTCAGTGCATTAGGAAAGTGTTCAAGGCCCTCTCAATCTGGCCCTCGCCTACAATCTCCCACTCCCGCACTTCTTTGCAGGAACTCCGTGACCCAAACTGGAAAACCCCTGGCTCTTGAGCATATCTTAAAATGGGGGTCTTGCCTCACCCTATTCCCTGTGCCAAAAACACTTTCCTCTGTCCTCCACCTCCCTCTGCAAAGAATCTACGTTTCTCTCAATTACTAATTCAACATTTAACCAATGACACATGTATATTCATATATATTTTATATTTCAAAATTCTTCCACAGAAAATACTTATATTTTATAATAATTTTGACCTATTTTTATTTTAAAATTTCCTCAGAGATAATTTTTGTCTTACTAGAAAAAGATAAAACAATCTTCTACTATAAATTATAACTATGTTTTTTAAAAGAAAAGTATTGTCAGATATAGAAAATAGGAGTCATTTCCAAATACAACATATGGACAGAGACTTGATTCTCCTGTTATCCTGACCTTCAACTCAAAATTATAGTGAAAGAGAATCTTCAGGGCTCTATCTACAGCTCTAGGCAGGTTTTGGTTGCAAGATACTTAGCCATTTTTTTGATGCAGTGTCCACTGTCCTAACAGTGCTCAAAGGGGTGCTGGACTATCCTTCAAGAACCAGTAAGGCTATTTAATTGGATTTGAATCAATATTTCTTACACCTTGCTCAACCATAAAACCAAAATCTGCTCTCTCAGACTGAACTTTTCAAGGGGATAGGGAGGGATGGATACTGGTCCAGGGAACACCTGAAATGAGAGCAATACTAGAGATTTCATAGGCTGAATAAAAGGAGCCAGGGCAGAAAAGAGAGGAGAAGTGAGGGAAATTTATAAATGTAAAAGGGAGACAACTAAGGACTTCTGGCCAGGAAGACTGGAATAATCACAGAAGAAGTCAAAGTCTACGTGCCACTGTCTATAGGTTGAGACAAATATTATTTCTCACATAATGAGGAATGTGCATCCTAGATAAAAGAATTAGCATAAGAGAATTAGTACAATTAGTATCAGAAAACAAGGAAAGTTAGTTTGGTGAACTGTCAGTCATTTTAATTGTGTTAACCATCATTGCATTCTAAGCAGTACATCTGTCTCTACAGCATATATAATGTATTTTGTTTCTTGGCATTTTACCAGTTGTTGAGAAAAGTGAGAATGTTTGAGAAGCTGTAGACAAAACAAAACAAAAAAAACAGGCACAGAACAAACCAAATATCCAACCTTCAACTGCAAGTGTAAAAACTCAGTCCATTAGAAATTCATCCTCTAAAATACTAATCTGTTCATATTTTAAACCTTTTAAGAGCTGATATAATTGAATTATCCAAACATACTGCTTCAGCATATTGGAGAAACATTTAAAATGCTTATGAACTCAGATTGTAATAGTATATGTACTATATCACTATATGGAATACATATTTAACTTGAGAAGTTGAGTTTTTTTGAGAAGTTGATTTTATTTCAAACTTATATCTACTATATTTTCCTTAACTTCATCCTAAAATCCCTATGTATTTCTCTTGGATATAATTTAAACCTCAAGACAATAAAATATACTCTTGAGGACATTTAAGACTTTTTTTCTTCTAAGATTGTTGATAATACCTACAATTAGTCACAAGTAGTGACACAAATAGTTTGAAATGTTAGGTCTAAGAATATATAACAGAACAAAATACATGAAACTGAAAAATACCACCTATCACTTCTCCATTCTCCACAGAAGCATTATGTGTAATTCTAGTCATCCAAACCTTGTTTCCTAGCTCGTGGAAATTGTTAGCTTTTAAATAGAAAGTGTTTGACTTGGACTAAACTGGGGAGAAGAATGAAACAATATATAACATTTTGAAGTAGTGATTTTTCATCTGTAGGAGTATGTTGAACTATGGAGCACCAACAAATGAGATATTGTCAACTTGTAAATAGAATAAGGAAGCTCTCTGTTATAATGCAGAAATCTCTAAAGATTATATTGTTTCATGAAAATAAGGTGTAGAAGAATATAAATAGTATGCCATCGTTCTGTGTAACAAGGGAATAAGATTATATATTCATATTTTCTTGTACTTATATAAAGAAACACTGAAAGATACATAAGAAACTAGTAAATGACTACCTATAAGGGAAAGATAGCTACCTTTTTTCAGTGTTGTTTCGATATTAGAACCAGGTCAAGAAAGAATTTTTTTAAAAAACTCCTTCTAAGTAAATTAAAATTTAAAGTTAAAAATAATCACTCACTACAAAAAAAAATAAAATGCCTCAAATGAGAGATAAATGGGAGGAATCTTTCCTGGAGCTCCACTGTAAATTAAATAGGCTGTACATTTATTGAAACATATAGATGGGAGGGTTTGTTGAGCTAAAAAAGCAAAACCTCAGTGCCTTGTAAGTGCTCTAAATTCTATATGGCAATACAGTGCTTCCAGGGGCTTAGTAGAAAGAGCATTGCACTAGGAATTAGGAGAGAGGGTTTTAGTTCCAGCTCCATTAACTAGCTGTCATGATCTTACACAGTCACTTCCTAGAGCTTCTGTTTCCGTATCTGTCAAATAGGGGCACGCATAAGTGATCTCTGAGGTCCCTTAGAGCGTTTCTATTACTCTTAAGTTACCTGTGTGTGTATTTGGTATTCCAATCCAGATTGTTATCACCATAGAGTTTTCATTTTTTTTGGTCTCCTGGCCTTAGTATAAAGTTTTTTAACACTCAGTCAGTGTTAAGGGAAAGAAATCTTTTTATGTATGACCTTGATAATAATCAACAGGTAGTGCTGAGAGGCATGGAGGTTATAAAAAGCAATCAACATGCAAGACTGATCATACTTTTCTGTCTACTTTTGTATATGTTTGAAATTTTCCATAACAAAAGTTTAAATAAAGAAAAAACCCAAAATGCTCATAAGTCACAGGAAAAATACAATGAGGCCTATATTTTTCACAATAAAGATCTGAAGTGAGATATCAGATTTTTAGCTAAGTGTCTTGGTCTTTGCAAAATTTAAAATCATGAGCAATATTTGTTATGACTAGCCATTGAGCTACTAATAATATATGGTTGCTTCAATACCTTGGTTCCTAAACCGAAGGCTGAATTACTAAACCTCTACAGGGAGAAGCCTTCTGTATATTTATGGGAGGATTCATCTGCCCCCTTTTGTAGGTTAAAAAGCAAATTATCCTATCTCATGTGAATGGAAACTAATCTAATAGTTTACATTTCGGATTTTACTGCAATTGTTTTTAAATTAATTTTTAAATACTCAGTGAACTACCTTTGACATTTTGTATTCAGGCTGCATATAATTTTTTAAGACTTTTTTAAAAAAGTTTTTAAAAACTAGGATGAAGGAGTTTTCCTGAAGTACATGTAGAAGACTTTTGGGACAGATGTGTGTGAGACTATGTTGATGAAGTCAACACAATATTCAGTATTGCAGAGTATGGATGTCACTGACCAAAGAGATTCCGACAGATATATTTAAGATATTATGCGTCTCTCAGCATAAAAATAAGAACGTTTTTCACTGGGTCTTCCTTGGAGCTTCCTATACTAGAGGATTAATCTCTTTTTGTTCTCTCAGAGACAAAGTAAGGACCAGAACCCTTGCTACCATGCCTAGTGGTCTGACATCATGAAATTTTGCCCTACCTGTTCCAAGGAGCTAGCTGGATTCAGCCACAGGGTGGACTTTCCGATGCTGGACAAGGTTTGCAGTGGTAACTGAAGTTCTTGCCACATTCCTCACATTCATAAGGTCTTTCTCCAGTGTGAATTCTCTGATGCTTAATGAGGACAGAACGTCGACTAAAGCTCTTACTGCACTGACTGGCACTGGTAAGGTTTCTCCCCCGTGTGGATCCTGAGGTGATGGAAAAGCCCAGCGTTCTGGCTGAAGCCTTTACCACAAACGCTGCACTGGTAGCGCTTCTCCCCAGTGTGGAGTCTCTGGTGCTGGAAAAGGCCTGAGCCGCTGGCTGAAGGCCCGCCCACATTCATCACACTCATAGGGCTTCTCGCCCGTGTGCGTTCTCTGGTGCTCGATGAGGATGGAATTCTGGGTGAAGCTTTTCCCACATTCACCACAGATATAGGGTCTCTCCACTGAAGAGCTTACCCGTTGCTCTTTCCATCTGCCTTCATGGTCACAGGTCTCTCCACACTCAGGCACTGGAATAATATCACCATTCAATTTTTCAGGTATTTCCACACAAGATTTCGTTTCTTTAGACAGATCCCTCTCTGTGGCTAACTCCACATTCCAAGTCCCAGCCTCATCATCTGAAATAATAAATGGATGGCATGAATGTTATGTTTCCAAAGAAGAAAGAAAAAAACTGGTCAGGAGAGTGGGTGGAAAGGGACAAGCAACACATTTTCTGTTTACTTTCCCACTCCCAACAATTATACCGGGACTTCAGGAGAAGATGCCGTGTATCATAACTGCTTGCTTACTGTCTGCTTCTCTCCCACCAGACTGTAAACTTCCTGAAGGCAGGAACCACGTCTACTTTCCTCATCACTGCTTCCCCCGTACCCAGCTCAGTGCCTGGCACACAGCAGACACTAAGTAAATGTGCTCAATCAATGACCATTCAGGGAATGAGTTAGGCTTCCTGCGGAAATTCTAATCCTCACCGATCTCCTGAACTGGGCACACGCCTCGCAAGTTCCACTGAGGCTGCTCTTCCAAGGTTTGGAGCTGGCCACCAGATGACTCCTGGGCTGCTCCTAGAGTTGCTTTCTCCTTCACAAGCTCTTCCTGTTCATGATCATGGGCTGGGACCTGGTAAAAATCAAGGACAGTTAGGAACCAAATATCAGAGAAGACATTGCAAAGGCCTTCTCAGGACCAGTGGATAGGAAAAGAAGGCTCAAGAAATTGGCAAAGAAAACAAGGCAGAGAGATTAAGAGCCTATTACAGATCAAGTTAGGCATAAAGAAATCCATCTTTTCCTCTCTCCTCCTCTTACTGCACTGAAACCCCATGCTTGATCATACAAGTACAAACCCCTGTTCTCCCATCTTCCCACCTGCTCTCCTGGTTCATCCAGCTCTCTCTCCAAATCCTCCAGCACAGTTACCGCCTCCTCTCCACTCACTGGGCGGTGCTCTCTCACCCAGGCCTGTAGCTCCTCGGGCAGGATGGTCAGGAACTGCTCCTGCACCAGCAGCTCCAGGATCTGCTCCTTGGTGTGCATCTCTGGTCTCAGCCACTGATGGCAGAGTTCCCGGAGTCTTCGAAGAGCCTCTCGGGGCCCAGGTGTCTCCTGGTAGCAGAATTGCCTGAAGCGTCTACGAAAGATCTCTCTGGTGCGAGGGTTATCTCTTGACAGGCCAGATTCTTGCCCATAGGCATGGTCTCCCTCTTCCTCTTTTACTTTCACTGCTATAAGTCCTTCCTGCATCTCTGGAGTCTGAAGGGCCAAGGCTGTGGTCATTTGAGGTTTAACTATTCAGAAAATGAATGTATTCTTGATAATTCCCCCTTGATCTTTTCTTCTGGAAATCCCAAAATCTAAAAAATAATTTGCAGGAAAAAAAGTATTAAAATGTAGAAAATCTTGTCTGCTGGTAGGCACTGGGAGTATTTATACTAAAATCAGTAACTTCGTCTAATGAAGAATATAAATGCATGATTAATAAGGACTATTCAAATACTGATGAATATAGGAAGGCAAACAAAACCAAAACAACACCACACACCCTCCCCGAGTTTTATTGAAGGAAGGGACCATTTTGATCATCCTGAATGAATCAGCTCAAATAAATCAGCTTGATGTACTGGGTTTCCATTTGAATGGCAAGATACTGGACTCATAGTCAGTTTTTAGTTGAATGGGGGTAAAGAAACATTTTGGGCCCAAGTGGTCACCGAAGACACTAAGAATCAAGGAGAGAAAGGAAAGAAAAAGGCAGTGGAAGGGAAAGTAAAGAAGATAAAAAGACACAATGAGGAGCAAAAAAAATGTGCTTGGGAAGAGAAGCGGAGTCCTTCACATCAGGTGAGGTGTGGAGGAAAGAGATGTATGCTTGGAGTGGGGAAGATCTGGGATTGAGACTGATCTTCCAGGTACTCCCTGCACAGTCTTGGGCTTCATCTTTTGAGCCTTAGTCTACTCAATCTGTAAAATAGGGATCCTAAAGCCAACCTTGTCTACCTTTCTAGGTTGATATAGAAATAAAATAAGATCACAGATAAAGAGCACAAAGAAGCTGGCAGTCTGGTAAACTCGAAAGTATTATAAATTACCACTATTGTTATTTTTATTATAAATTTTATTGACAGATTAAATGAATATCCTAGTGATCGATCTAAACACTAAGGTGAAAGAATCAGGAAGTAGTCAACTGGAGTGGTCTTGGTCCATAGATATTAAAATGAAGGAAATATTAGTTCTAATATTTTTAAAACATAGAACTTTAGCTCTTTCTTGCTCTTCAATTTCTTGGAAATTGTTTCTCTTTGAAGTTCCTTGAGGATGGAGAGTGGGCAATCGTATGTAAAATAAAATAAGCGCTAATAAAGAGACAAACGTCTATGACCACTGAAATCTTAATCAGGATAGTAATTAATGAAGGCAATTTTCTGAAAGAAAAATAATTATGTGACCTAATGATTTCCAAGCACCATTTTTTTTCTAGTTCATACTTTATTTATTTTTAAACGTCTTTATTAGAGTATAATTGCTTTACAATGTTGTGTTAGTTTCTGCTGTATAACAAAGTGAATCAGCTATATGCATATGTATATCCCCATATCCCCTCCCTCTTGCGTCTCCCTCCCACCCTCCCTATCCCACCCCTCTAGGTGGTCATAAAGCACCAAGCTGATCTCCCTGTGCTATGCGGCTGCTTCCCACTAGCTATCTATTTTACTTTTGGTAGTGTATATATGTCAATGCTACTCTCTCACTTCGTCCCAGCTTACCCCCGTGTCCTCAAGTCCATTCTCTACGTCTGCATCTGTTATTCCTGTTCTGACCCTAGGTTCATCAGAACCATATTTTTTTTGATTCCATATATATGTGTTAGCATATGATTTTCTCTTTCTGACTTACTTCACTCTGTATGACAGACTCTAGGTCCATCCACCCTACTACAAATAATTCAACTTTGTTTCTTTTTATGGCTGAGTAATATTCCATTGTATATATGTGCCACATCTTCTTTATCAATTCATCTGTCGATGGACACTTAGGTTGCTTCCACATCCTGGCTATTGTAAATAGCACTGCCATGAACATTGTGGTACATGACTCTTTTTGAATTATGGTTTTCTCAGGGTATATGCCCAGTAGTGGGATTGCTGAGTCATATGGTAGTTCTATTTTTAGTTTTTTAAGGAACTTCACTGTTCTCCATAGTGGCTGTATCAATTTACATTGCCACCAACAGTGCAAGAGGGTTCCCTTTTCTCCACACCCTCTCCAGCATTTCTTGTTTGTAGATTTTTTGATGATGGCCATTCTGACTGGTGTGAGGTGATACCTCATTGTAGTTTTTTTTTTGTTGCTTTTTTTTTTGCGGTACACGGGCCTCTCACCGTTGTGGCCTCTCCCGTTGCGGAGCACAGGCTCCGGACGCGCAGGTTCAGTGGCCATGGCTCACGGGCCCAGCCGCTCCGTGGCATGTGGGATCTTCCCGGACCGGGGCACGAACCCGTGTCCCTGCTTTGGCAGGCGGACTCAACCACTGCGCCACCAGGGAAGCCCCCTCACTGTAGTTTTGATTTGCATTTCTCTAATGATTAGTGATATTGAGCATCCTTTCATGTGTTTGTTGGCAATCTGTATGTCTTCTTTGGAGAAATGTCTGTTTAGGTCTTCTGCCCATTTTTGGATTGGGTCGTTTATTTTTTTGATATTGAGCTGCATGAGCTGCCAAGCACCATTTTTGGGCAGAGGCTTTCAAACTTATTTGACCAGGACCCTCAGTAAGAAACGCTGTATATTGTGACCAGAACACACATACATGTGCTTATGAATACGTTTGTGCATGTCTGAGATACACATATACAAATAATTTTTTTTACAAAATACTATGTACCCTTACATTATGTGATATATACTCTTATTTTTTTAATCCTATTTCATAAAATGAAAAAACAAAAAACCCTGGTCATAGCCCACTACATAGATTTCACGACCCACAAAGGGATCATGACCTATAGTTTTAAAATGTTTTTGTTTTAATTTTAAGTAAAATTATTGTAATTCACTGTAAAAATAACCCTACACTATTCTTAAGTATTGGCATACATCGCAAAATTTAAAAAACCAAGGGTAGATTATTTAAATTATAAGTGAACACTGATCATACTACAACTAGAAGAAAAGTTAAATTCACCATTGACATTATTGGTTATAATTATCAAAGACAAAAAAAAACCACATTGGTGTGGGACAGCATCCTTCTGGATAACCTGTGAACATTATCCTCTCACAAATTTCTAACATCTTTGGCTTGCTTGACTTCTATAGACCACCCTAGGAAGAATGGAGAGGGTTTTTACTCAAAAGATAGGATCCCTGAGTTCATGTTTTCCCCCAACTCACCACCACTCTGACCACCACATTATCTTTTTCTGTCAGAACTTTTCATATTCCACTCATTCATTGAGCAAATATTTACTCAGAGCCTACCACATTCCAGGTACTGTTCTAGGCTACAAACAAAAAAAATTTTCTCATCTCAAAGAATTTACATTTTTATAGCAATATAATAATAGCTGACATTTATAGTGCTTTTCATTTACCAGACACTGTTTTGGACGCTTTACATATATTAACTCAATTAATCCTCAAAGCAACTATGAGTAAGGTACTATCATTACCCCCACATTGCAGATGAGAAAACTGAGGCACAAAGAGTTTAAGTCATTCATGCAGTGCTTCACAGGTAGTAAGTGGTGAGCTGCAATTCAAACCCAGCAAAGCTAACTCTAGAATTTAAAGTCTCAATCACTACACCACTCTCTCTCCTCTATGTGGGGGTAAGAAGGGGACAGGATGAGGAAAGGGGACCATAGGAAACAGACAATAATTATATGTCAAGTAGTGATAAATGCTATATAGAAAAATAAAGGTAAAGGAGATAGGCAGTAAGGGAGAAGAAAGGTCTCTATTTTATGTGGGGTAGTCAAGGAAAGCCTTGTTGACAAACCATTATTTGAGCAGAGACCTGAAGGAAGTGAGAAGCAAGTCACATGACTATCTGGAGAAAGACTGTTCCATGCAAAGGGAACACTGAGTTCTTGGAGGTAGAAGCATGCCTGCATTTTTCAAGGGACAGTAAGTTGACCAATGTGGCTAGAATAGAGGAAGCAAACAAGACAGGAACAGATGAAGTCAAGTTAGGAACAGACCATGAAAAGCCGTCGTAAGGGCTCTGCCTCATACTCTAAGAGATGAGGAGGAGGTTTTGAGCAGAGGGGTGATAAAATTTTATTCAATTTTAATATAAAAACATAACTGGCTGCTGTGACAATAGACCACTGGGAAAAGCAGATGCAGGAAGAGAAGCTACGGTAATAATCTAGGGGAGAGATGATGGTAGCACGAACCATGGTCTGCTGAGCTTGTTCTAGGGTGAGAAATTTGGGGGCTACAAATATCAAATAGGTAAATTAAGAATATGTGCTCTCACATTACTCAGTTAACCGAGCATGGGTTCAAAGAATTAAACAACCGCTTGTTTTCTCAACCTTCCAGGCCCCTGAAAAATGTCTTCTTCCTATCTGCTGCCTAATCACCTTGGTTTCAAGTCAAAGTTTTTCTATTCACAGACAATGCAGCTGAAGCTTTGAGCTCTGACAATAGAAAATCATTTCTGGTATATGGTGTTTCAAATCTTTACTCAGTTTCACTAAGATCAGTTTCCCTCCATTCTCTGTATATCCTAGGTTCCCTTTTGCTTTCCCTCCCCTGAATTTGCTTCTATCTGGTGGCCTGAATACCCAGGTCCTCACACCAGCTTATCTTAGTTCTTTGAAGCCACTGTCTCTGAAAGGCTTCCCAATTTTTTTTTTTAATAACCCTGCCCTCCTGGTCACAAGCATACAGCTACTAATCTCCCATCCAGGATCACCACCCCATTGTATATGCCAGCTATATAATTAGCATAATAATCTCCCCTACCTTAAAAAATACACCTGCATTTTAAAGCTGGTTTCTCCTAGAGCCTTGGCAAGCTCAACACCCTTAAATCTACATCATTCCTGTGGAGCAATGCTCTTTACCAAGGATATGCATGTAGTGAAGACAAAGCAGCACGCAATGCAAAGGTGCCTTCATCGTAATACATCCCCCTACCCTCACTTCTGATGTCACCATCTGTGGCTCCTCACTACCTATCCCAAACTCTCAAGCCTGGCTAAAGACCATTTACACTTCTAGCCTCCACTGTCTGGCCCCACTCTTGTTTTCCTATATTCCACGTGCAGAAACTGCCAGCTCTGCCTAGGCGTTTCTTTAACCAGGCTTTTCTCATCCCTGTTCCATGTCACTGGTCTTGCCTTCTGCAATATTCAAACCCTACACGATCTCTGCAGTTTGATTAAAATCTCACATCCTCCCTGACGTCTTCCTCATCCATCCCAGTCTACTCTTATTAAAACAAACAAAAAAAAACCCCCAAAGTACAGAATTTAGAATTCCTTCACCAAGTTCTACTCCTGAGAAAGACACTGTTAAAAATTGGAATGTATCCTTTCTATGTATCTGCAATCACACACACACACACACACACACACACACACACACACACACACACATACACACACACGACGTAGCTCATATTTTTCCTATTAACTAAGCTAAGTAGAAGATAGTATGAGGCAGCAGAGAACATAGATAGGCCGATCTGGTTGTGAATTCTGACTTACTAACAGTGTGATCTTGGGCAAGTTACCTGATTGATTTTTCTGAGCCTCAATCTCCTCATGTATGCAATGAGGACAACTACCTTGCAAAGTCTTTGAGAGAATTAAATGAGATAATGCTTATAAGGTGGTTTTGCACAAAGGGCACAGCACATATGAAACATGCTAATTAACCACCTTTTAATGAGATAATGTACAATTTAATGTACAATTTTTGGTACAAGGGTGGCTTGATCAACAGCTGCTACCTACCTTTAGGGCCAAGACTCATCTTTTCTATTGCTCAAAGTACCACACCAGTGAGTGGGTGGGGAAACACATGTACACACACAAAAGAAATGGCTGTTTCATCAGGTTTGCAGACACACTCTGACAGACTTACATGTCTTCAGGTATATACCTCTCTCTAATCTTAAATCCTAACTAGAAGTTCAGGATTACTAAGGTAGAAAAGGGGTAGGACCAGATTCAAATAAGGGAACTCACTTCCTGGGTTGTGACTGTAAAGCTAATACAGAGAAAAAGAGAGAGTCAGCATAGCAAAGGGTTTAAGAAAATAGACTCTGAAGCCAGACTCCCTGGATTTGAATCCTGACTACACCCCTTACCAGCTGTATCAACTGGGGTGAGTTACTTAATCTCATTTTCTTCCTGGACCTTAAATAAAGGGGGGAGGAGGGAGAAGTTCCATACTACCAGTGCCTACCTCATAGAGTTATGAAAAGCAAATAAGTTAATATTTGGAAAGTGCTTTGAACAGTGCTGGCTGACACATAAGTGCTATTTAAATATTCGTGTTTTTTTTAAATCAACAGGTGTCAAGAGCCTGTACACTCTTGAGTGAATCAGACTAAGAGTGCCTGTGGCATGTTATAAAACTATCCTTGCTCGTTGTTTAAAATAACTTCCCAGTCGAGAATGGTAGACGGGAAAATAGAAACCATCCTGGATATCCGAATCTACCCTTACCCTCAGATGCGGGGAAGGAGAGTTCAGAGGGGCACGGGGGCTAGGACGGAGTGGTTGATGGGCTCAGGAACAGACGAAGGGGATGGGGGTGGCGGCAAGGACGCTGACTCGGTTAACGGGGCCCTTCTAGTTTCAGGGGCAGCCTCCTCTGCCCCTCAACTGTCCGGCCAAGCTCTGGCCAAGAAGACCCGCTGCCTCCTCCCCACGCCCAGTCCAGAGTCGCAGCGCACAGACCGGACCTCCCGAAGGCCCTGCAGCCACCGGACTCCGAAGCTCACCGGGTAGCCGTGGCACCACCTCTGAATCCTTGACAACCGCAGCCCGGATAATGATAGACTACAAAGGCCGGAAGTGCGTCACACCGCCTCTCTCCGGGGGAACAGCGGTTCAGGCCGCGTTCCTTCTAGTAAGCCCGGAGGTTTTCACACCTCTGTGGTCGCCACGCTGAATCCCCTTCCAGGCGTAGTGAGGCGCTAAGTGTCATAGTCTCTTCCAAGGGGGTTAATATACAGTAATAACAGCTAATATAATGTTTTACGCATACTAACTAATCTACACATGCTAACTCACTCTACATTAACAGTCCTGTGAGTTCGGTATAATTATCCCCATTTAGCAGATGAGGAACCTAGGGCACATTCCTTCTACATTTATCAGTTACAAAGAAAGTTTCCTGCAAAGAAAGTTTTTGTGCACTTTGCTTTCTCGCACATTCCAGGCTCATTTTACACTTTTTCTGCCTTAGACCTGGAATCCACCATTGCTCCATGAAGCCATGGTTCCTTTTAATGGAGAATAATATACAGAGACCAGGATCTAGATTTTGAAAAATAGATAAGCTCATTGCTACTGGGATAGGTCATTGCTTCTAGGCCCTATCAGTGGACCTTAGAGCTGGAATAAAATATACATATGATAGGGATTTTATAAGATATTTCCAATTCAAATACAACTTCACAGATTTTTTTTTTCATTTTCACCATTGCACATTTGATTTTCCTTTCTTCCACAGTGAACACCCTGGCTCCCAGCAGCATCAATATATTCACTCAATTTGCTCTTACAATCTTTTTTTTTTAATTTTCAAAATTAAAATATCAACATCACTAGCAACAACACACCTACTATGTACAGTCCAAAATTTCTTTGCTTGCTTTATTTGTTCTTGAATTGTATCCCATTAAGGGAGTATAGTTCAGAGTACATATACATACCTTATTTGAATTCTTTTCTCTGTGTAGTTATGTTATAAACTTGATATACAGTTTGTCATTTGCTTCTGTTTTAATTTCAAGATTTGCTTTCCTTTCATCTTTTTCATTTCCTTTCTGAATATGCAAAACAGTTCAAAATCAAAATTATATAAAAAGATATGTTCAGAGTTTTGCTTCCGTCCCTAATTCCTTTATCTTATATACTCTTGTTCCATTTTCATTAGTTTTAAATTTATCCTTTCCTTCCTACTTCCTTCTCTCATCCCTTCCCTTCCTTCCTTTCTTTTACAAAAATATGTGTTTACCCTTTTACCACTGTAAATTATATTATACACACTCTTTTGCATCTTGCTTTATAACTTAATAGAATAACCTGGAAATTATTCTAAATCTGTTCATAGAAATATTCCTCTTTTTCTCTTTACAGTGGTATAGTACTCCATTGCGTAGATGTACCATTATTTTTTCAACCAGTCTCTTAGGGATGGGTATTTGGATTGTTTCCAATATTTTGCTTTAACAAATAATGCTGCAATGAACAATGAAGAGAGGAGAGGAGAGAAGTGTCTTTGTAAGGGTTGTATCATTTTGCACTTTCAACAGCAATGCGAGATAGTGCCTGTTTTCACACTGCCTCCCCAACTGTATGTTTTCAGGCTTTTGAATGTTGCCAATATGATAGGTCATTAGGTATTTGTTAAGAAACCGCAAACTGAAAGCTGAAATCCCTGTTAAAAATGAATTCACAGTGTGAAGTGTTGGCAAGGATTATGGAGCAATGGAAATTTTCATACACTGTTGATGAGAGTGTAAATTGGCAACAACATTTTTGGGAAATTCTTTGGTATATCTGCTGAAGTTGAACATATGCATATTCTATGACCCAAGAGTTTCACTTCTAGTTATATTGCTGCCAGAAATGCATATATATTTACATCTAAAGACACACCTTAGCAGCATTTTTTATAGCTCTAAACTGGAAACAACCCAAACTTCTATTAAGAATAAGATAAGATCAGAGCAGAAATAAATGAAATAGAAACAAAGAAAACAAGAGCAAAGGTCAATAAAACTAAAAGCTGGTTCTTTGAGAAGATAAACAAAATTGATAAACCTTTAGCCAGACTCATCAAGAAAAAGAGGGAGAGGACTCAAATCAATAAAATTAGAAATGAAAAAGGAGAAGTTACAACGGACACTGCAGAAATACAAAGCATCATAAGAGACTATTACAAGCAACTCTATGGCAATAAAATGGACAACTTGGAAGAAATGGCCAAATTCTTAGAAAGATACAAACGTCCAAGACTGAACCAGAAAGAAATAGAAAATATAAACAGACCAATCACAAGCACTGAAATTGAAACTGTGATTAAAAATCTTCCAACAAACAAAAGTCCAGGACCAGATGGCTTCACAGGTGAATTCTATCAAACATTTAGATAAGAACTAACACCCATCCTCCTCAAACTCTTCCAAAAATTTCAGAGGAAGAAACACTCCCAAGCTCATTCTATGAGGCCACCATCACCCTGATACCAAAACCAGACAGAGATACTACAAAAAAAGAAAATTAGAGACCAATATCACTGATGAATATAGATGCAAAAATCCTCAAAAACTACTAGCAAACAGAATCCAACAGCACATTAAAAGGATTTATCCCAGGGATGCAAGGATTCTTCAATATATGCAAATCAATCAATGTGATATACCATATTAACAAACTGAAGAATAAAAACCATATGATCATCTCAATAGATGCAGAAAAAGCTTTTGACAAAATTCAACACCGATCTATGATAAATACCCTCCAGAAAGTGGGCATAGAGGGAACCTACCTCAACATAATAAAGGCCATAAACGACAAACCCACAGCAAACATCATTCTCAATGGTGAAAAACTGAAAGAATTTCCTCTAAGATCAGGAACAAGAGAAGGATGTCCACTCTCACCACTATGATTCAGCATAGTTTTGGAAGTCCTAGCCATGGCAATCAGAGAAGAAAAAGAAATAAAAGGAATACAAATTGGAAAAGAAGAAGTAAAACTGTCACTGTTTGCAGATGACATGATAATATACATAGAGAATCCTAAAGATGCCACCAGAAAACTACTAGAGCTAATCAATGAATTTGGTAAAGTTGCAGGATACAAAATTAATGCACAGAAATCTCTTGCATTCCTATACACTAACAATGAAATACCAGAAAGAGAAATTAAGGAAACAATCCCATTCACCATTGCAACAAAAAGAATAAAATACCTAGGAATAAACCTTCCTAAAGAGGTAAATGACCTATACTCAGAAAACTATAAGACACTGATGAAAGAAATCAAAGATGACACAAACAGATGGAGAGATACACCACGTTCTCAGATTGGAAGAATCAATATTGTGAAAATGACTATACTACCCAAAGCAATCTAGAGAATCAACGCAATCCCTATCAAATTACCAATGGCATTTTTTTACAGAACTAGAACAAAAAATCTTAAAATTTGTATGGAGACACAGAAGACTCTGAATAGCCAAAGCAGTCTTGAGGGGAAAAAACCGGAGCTGGAGGAATCAGACTCCCTGACTTCAGACTATACTACAAAGCTACAGTAATCAAGACAATAGGGTACTGGCACAAAAACAGAAATATAGATCAATGGAACAGGACAGAAAGCCAAGACGTAAACCCACGCACCTATGGTCAACTAATCTATGACAAAGGAGGCAAGGATATACAATGGAGAAAAGACAGTCTCTTCAATAAGTGGTGCTGGGAAAACTGGACAGCTACATGTAAAAGAATGAAATTAGAACACTTCCTAACACCATAAACAAAAATAAACTCAAAATGGATTAAAGACCTAAATGTAAGACTGGACACTATAAAATTCTTAGAGGAAAACATAGGAAGAACACTCTTTGACATAAATCACAAGACGTTTTTTGACCCACCTTCTAGAGTAATGAAATAAAAACAAAAATAAACAAATGAGACCTAATGAAACTTAAAAGCTTTTGCACAGCAAAGGAAACTATAAACAAGACAAAAATACAACCCTCAGAATGGGAGAAAATATTTGCAAATGAAACAATGGACCAAGGATTAATCTCCAAAATATATAAACAGCTCATGCAGCTCAATATTAAAAAAACAAACAGCCCAATACAAAAATGGGCAGAAGACCTAAATAGACATTTCACCAAAGAAGACATACAGGTGGCCAAGAAGCACATGAAAAGCTGCTCAAATCACTAATTATTAGAGAAATGCAAATCAAAACTACAATGAGATATCACCTCACACCAGTTAGAATGGGCATCATCAGAAAATCTACAAACAACAAATGCTGGAGAGGGTGTGGAGAAAAGGGAACCCTCTTGAACTGTTGGTGGCAATGTAAATTGATACAGCCGTTATGGAGAACAGTATGGAGTTTCCTTAAAAAACTAAAAATAGAACTACCTTATGACCCAGCAATCCCACTACTAGGCATATATCCAGAGAAAACCATAATTCAAAAAGACACATGCACCCCAGTGTTCATTGCAGCACTATTTCCAATAGCCAGGTCATGGAAGCAACCTAAATACCCACCAACAGAGGAATGGATAAAGAAGATGTGGTACATATATACAATGAAATATTACTCAGCCATAAAAAGGAACAAAATTGGGTCACTTGTAGAGACGTGGATGGACCTACAGACTGTCATACAGAGTCAAGTAAGTCAGAAAGAGAAAAACAAATATTCTATATCAATGCATATATGTGGAATCTAGAAAAATGGTACAGATGAACCAGTTTAGAGACACGGATGTAGAGAGCAAACGTATGGACACCAAGGAGGAAAAGTGGGGTCGGGGGTGGTGGCAGGATGAATTGGGAGATTGGGATTGACATATATACACTAGTATGTATAAAATAGATAACAAATAAGAATCTGCTGTATGAAAATAAAATAAAATAAAATTCAAAAAAAAAGGATACTTCAAAAATAAAATAAAAAGATAAAGTTAAACAAAAAAAGAAAAACCCTTCACAAATAATCCATGACCAGAGCTGCTGTAAGTAAAAGTAGATGGTCACTGACAGCGCACACACACACACACACACACACACACACGAGTTAGTACCTGCACTTTAGAACTCAAAATGCCATGACTTTATTTGGGACTGTGGCAGGCTGTTAATTGCCTACTAAATAAATAGCTCCTTTTTATTAGATAATAGAAATCCTTTTTTTTTTTTTTTTTTTTTTTTTTTTTGCGATACTCGGGCCTCTCACTGTTGTGGTCTCTCCCGTTGCGGAGCACAGGCTCCGGACGCGCAAGCTCAGCGGCCATGGCTCACTGGCCCAGCCGCTCTGCGGCATGTAGGATCCTCCCGGACCAGGGCATGAACCCGTGTCCCCTGCATCGGCAGGCGGACTCTCATCCACTGCACCACCAGGGAAGCCCCAGAAATCTAATTTTTTATTTGTGTCCTTTGGCATGTGGAATAAAGATTACATTTCTCGGCTACCCTTGAAGCTGAGTTGTGGTCACGTGACTAAATTCTGGCTAATTCAATATAAGAAGAAATATACTGTCCTGAGAAGGCTCCGTGAAAGATGCTGACTGATTTGGGAGTCCCTTTTTGGCCCTTCCTGCTGACTGGAATGTAGAATTGATGGCTGGTGCTTCAGCAGCCATGCAGAGGATGGTGAAAACTGGAAGGGACCTGGATCCCTGATGATTCCATGGAGTAAAAGCAACAACCCTGAACTATCTACCTTTAGACTTCTTTTACTCGAGAAGAATACAGTTTGTGTATTTTTCAGATCTTTATTACCAGTAGCTGATCATAAATTCTGATATAGGTGTCTGTACTTTGACTCCCTATCTAGGGTTTTCTTTTCCTTTTTTTTTCCTTAAATGTGATGCCATCATCTCTGATTGAACCCACTATCTCTGCTTCCTCCTCTGAAACAATGATACTTAGGAAACGCAAGTTTGGAGGGAAGGCAGAGAATTAGAAAGAAATGACGCCTATGGTATTATAAGTGGTCTGAAAAAAAGGGAAGAGAGATTCTCAAGAGGGTCAATACTATTTAACCCAAGCCCATTTTTAAGTGACACCTTAGGAGTACTGCATACAGCCTCTGGGAGGTTCAGTGCTCAGAAAACTTGTTTATTCTAAGTGGAGTTACAGTAAGACATACATCAAATTTAATTGGAGAAACAACAAAGATAAAGAGGGCATTCAGGGCATGAAGGGGGTTAGAATGGAAGACAAAGACATGGAAGCTGGAGTGTACTGGGGGGACCTGGGGAAAGTGAGACAAATACAATAAGAGCAGAGAGCTCTTGTAGGATAGTGAAGAAAATAACATTTCTTACTGGGACTAATTTGTAGAGGAGCCTCTTAAATGTCAGGTTGAGGAATTAAATACAGAAGCTTGAAGGCATTCACAAAAATCAATTGTAGAGGTTCAAGGGATCTTTGAGAGAATATATATTCTAGTCCCATAATTCACAGATGAGGAATCTAAGGCCTAGAATGTGTGGGCGACTCGCCTAACATCACAGTGGCGTAGTGGATACTAGAACCTAGTATCTTTCCTCACCCCATGTCAACCCCCTTTTAAAGCAACATCTAACGAGTTACTAAGGTCTTGATCACCACACATAAAGCAAAGGAAGAAAAAGTGAGGAAGAAAAGCAATGCCTAAACCTTTAACTACTCACTTGAGAAATGTTGTGGTACTTTCAACTCTGGGTTATGGGTGTGCATTTTTCTCTAAATTTCATTGTGGATAGGATGAAACAGGCTATTCTGAAGCTTTACATTTTAAATTAGTCAGCCTTGAGGCCTAGAAATAGAAAATCTGGCTTAGCTCACCCTGAGAGAGAATCTAGTCTGTAGATACTTTGATGTCAGAGAAGTTGAGACGGTGACAGATACGGAGAGTGCTCATGTAGCTTCTCTGAATTCTACGAGAAACAAATGCTGCTTAACATTCTTACTACAGTAATTAAAGCAATGTGATTTTTTTTGCCACGCCACTTGCGGGATTTTAGTTCCCTGACCAGGCATCGAACCTGAGCCCTCAGCAATGAGAGCTCAGAGTCCTAACCACCAGATCACCAGGGAATTCCCAAAGTGATTTTGATTAGTTGTGGTTTTTTTTTTTTATGTTGAAAAAGACCTGATCTCTGTTTAAAGGCTCTTCCATACTTACTACACATAGGGTTTTTCTTTCTTGTGGATTCTCTGGTGTTCAGTAAGATGTAAGCTCAGTCGGAAGGCCTTCCCACACTTGTCACATTCTTAGGATTTCTCCCCAATGTGAATTCTGTGATGTCTAGTAAGGTCAGAACTTCCACTGAAGGCTTTTCCACATTCATCACATTCGTAGGGCTTTTCTCCTGTATGAATTCACTGATGTTTAGTAAGGTTTGAACATTCTCTGAAAGCCTTCCCACAGTCATTGCACTGGTAACATTTCATTAAGGTATGGTACCTCTGATGCTAAGTCCTGTGCTGTTACTGAAGGTTTTGCCACATTCATTGCACTCACAAGGCCCCTCCCCAGTGTGACTTCTTTGATGTTTAATAAGGACTGAGCCTTAACTAAAATTTTACCACAATGATTACACTGATAAGGTTTTTTGCCAGAGTGAATTATGAGGTGATTTAAAAGGGTTGTATTTTGACTGAAGGCTCTTCCACATTCTTTACACTGAAAGGGTTTTTCCTGTGATTCTCTGATGTCCAATAAGATTCATGATGTGCATGAAGCTTTTCCCACACTGATCACATTTGTGTTCTTTCCCTTCCTCTGCGTTTCCTTGATGCCCTCCAAACCTGTCCTTGCATTCTCAAAGGTCTCCAAAATAAGCCCCCAAGAAAATGTTCCTGCCTCTGAAGATTCTGTTGAGTATCATCTTCTGTGATTCCATTCCTTTGGACACTTCCTGCTTTGCAGTCAACTTCCCAGTCTAAGGTTTGGTCTCACTTTCAGAAATAGGAAATGGATCATTTAAATGTCACTTTCTTTTTAAGCTTTTTATTATGGAAGATTTTAAACATATGTAAAAGTAAACAATAGAAATGTCACCTTTTTGAACTGATGAAATATTAAACTCCCAAGGGATCGTTTATCTCTTTTCTAGTCATGCTCCTCCAACAATTAATAAATAGCTCTTACGTTCAATTAAGGAAAACGCTAGAAAGGAAAGTTGAAATAGACATATCCTAGGCATAAATAACCTATGTAATAATTACTAAGGCAGGATTAAGAATAATCTTTAACACCAAAAAGGGGCACTAATTTGTTAAAGTCTAAGTGTGTAAAGAGTACTTTAAATTGCATTCAAATACAAGTACAGTTGTCCATTGGTATCTGCAGGGGATTGGTTCCACGACCCATGCCTCCATACCAAAATCTGAAGATGCTTAAATCCCTTATATAAAATAGTATAGTATTTGCATATAACCTATGTACATCCTCCCATATACTTTAAATCATCTCCAGATTACTTATAATACCTAATACAATGTAAATGCTATGGAAATAGTTGTCAGTGTGCTGCAAATTCAAGCTTTACTTTTTGGAATGTTCTGGAATTTTTTTTTCCTGAATATTTTCTATCCACGCTTGGTTGAATAGGAGGATGTGCAACCCACAGATACAAAGGGCCCACTGTATAGCAGAAAGGCAAAAGTGTATTTCCTCTATTGCTTGGAGAGAAAACCCTTTGTCTTAATCCTCCCCCACATAGAACATTGCTTGAAGATTCAGTGTAAACCAATAATTCCTTCAAACAAACTAACATCAGTATTGCTTTATGAACACACTAAAATACACATTTTTAGTGAAATTTGGCCTGAAGGAAATAAATTAAATGTCCCATCGAGCTCATTAAAATGGAGATTCCACTTGAACTCAAAGGAAATACTGGAAAAGGACTGATTTCTTGACTCTTCTGGTCACTTTATTGCTATTTTTCTGGAGACAGATTCTAAAGGGAATCAGGATGTAAAAAGGGAGATGCTTAGTAAATGGAAAGCACATTTAGCATGTAGAGAATGTGGAAAGGAAAACGTGTAACAAACCTAGACTGGAGTGACATGTAGGGGAAGCTACTGACATGAAAAGAGAGGAGAATTTAATGTGGAAGAGGACAGGAGAAATGTAGTCAAAGTGAAAGGCTTAAAAGATGACTTTATCACTGATGCGTATAGAAAACTTACAGATACAGGGTAGGATAGGACATTTAGAAGGTCATTGTAAAGGAGACTGTAAAACAGAGGTGGTATAAAAAGCAACAGAATGATGTGATAGTTTAATGCTTTAATGAAAACCAACATGGTATATGAAAACAAATAAAATAAAAATCTTTTGCTTAAAAGACCAAGAATAAAGGTTGTACTTTGTAAAGAGAGAGTATATGAGCCAGGGAGGATTTCAGGTGAGAGTTAGGGTTAGAAACACTATTAAGTTGTAAAGGATGGCTTTGGTTGGCCAAGTAGGTGCCTGCTACCCTAACCCACCTTCCCAGATACATTTCTCCCTCTCCTCCTCACCTCTCTCGTAGGAAATGGGGTTTTCATCTTAATACTTTCTATATTTTGTGAATATAGAGTCGTGCTTGAGCAGGGTCTCCACGTGCCAGAGCTGACAACTTGGTGACTGCTGTGCAGCAACCAGAGATATCACCGCCTGCCAGAGCATTTCCTGTCCACCTGCTTGAGATGTGCCCTGGAGACAATCAGGGACCATTGGGCTTAGGAGGAAACTACTGTGAAAACCAGAGCTAAAACCTTAGGAAACAACTCCCATGGAAACAGGATTAGGAAAAAGGACTGAATGGGCTTAGCAGGAGAGATGAGACAGAAAAATGAACTGACAGAAGCAATGACTCCTGACAGGGACAAAAGCTCAGTTACCCTCACTGCTTTCCTATTGACCAAACTATTAAATGGGGTTAATTTAATGGTCTGATTGCCACAGCAGAACATGCTTCCTCTTCCCACCCGAAATTCTGGACCATCAAGTTCTCTCTCCACATCTCCCAGCAAAGACACAGCCTCATCTCCATTCAATGGCTGATGCTCCCGCACCCAAGCCTGGAGCTCCTCAGGCAGGATGGCCACGAACTGCTCCAACACCAGTAACTGCAGGATCTGCTCCTTTTTATGATTCTCTGGGATCAACCACTGACAGCAAAGTTCCTGGAGTTGGCTCAGAGCCTCCCTGGGTCCAAGTGTCTCCTGGTAGCAGAACCGTCTAAAGTGTTGGCAGAAGACTTCCTGGCTGGACTGGCTATTCTGCTGCAAGTCAATTTCTTGTACAAAAAAGTCTCTTCCTCCCCCTTTACTATTACAGGTTCCTCCTAGGTATTTTTCATTCTGAATAATAAGATCTGTATTCATTCTCTCTCAGAAGAGGAGTCCCTGCAGATAGGTTCACACTCCAGGGAGACTCCCCTTTGCAAAATATAGAAAGTATTAAGATGAAAAACTGCCATCAGTTTTTAAAAATCCACGTGTATTATTATTAAACACTGCCTATACCACTTGAAGAAAAACACAACAGAAAAGGTTTTTGAAATCTGCCTAACAGTGATGTAGATGATTTGAGGATTTGACATTCCTGGTAATGGAAATTCATATGATTATTTTAGAAATGAAAAGAGTAATCTTTTTCCTATACTCACTCTACTCCAACCCTTTTCTATTTTAGACATGTTAAATGCAGTCTACCTGAGGCCCTTCACACCTGCGTGGAATGCTCTTACCCAGATATTAGCATAGGGCATTCCCTTGTTTCTTTAAAGTATGCTCAAAAATCATCTTCTCAAAGAGACATTTCTAGCTCATTGTATATAAAAGTTTTCCTACCATTATCCACCCTCTTACTCTACTTTCTTTGTAACACTCACCACCAACTGACAACATATCTTTATTTGCCTTTTGTTTGTTACTCCACAATAATATAAATGCCATAAGAACAGGGGTTTTATCTATCAGTTTGGTACACTGCACCATTCTAAGTGCCAAAAGAATGTCTGGGACATATAAATCATCAATTAACTATCTGTTGAAAAAAATAATGACTAACAAAAGGTATTAACTCTAAGACTTTTTCAACAGCTTGCTCAGGAATTGTTTGCTTTAATACTGTGTGATACATAAACAAACAAGATTAGAGAAATAAGGCAGTGAAAATATTAACTAGAACGGCTCCACAATCCCTCCTCCACAATTTTGACGTCCCCCAGGGTTCTGAAAACCAAGAGTATTTTCATAAGTCATTTGATGGCAATACTCAAAGTGACATAAATTCATTTTGTAACAGCTTGGCTTGAAATGACATGAAGTTATTTATAGTTTTAGAGTGAAATTCATATTTTGTTACAGAAATATTGATACTACTTTCTGTAATAAAATATGGGACTGCCCCAGGCTCCTGGGGTGTTATGCATTCAATATACTATATACGCACCATGTTTTTTTAAAAATTCATCAATCTGATTTCGAAAACACTTCTGACCCCAAGGACTAAAGAAAAGTGCCTGCTTTCTATGCGTCAAAGACCCACCAGATTCCCAAAAAAGCCACCCCTCTTACACTCAGGAGTCCTCTGCCTCTCTGAAACCTCGGGCCCGGACGGGGTAAGAAATCTGGGGTCGGGTCCGGGCACAAAGCCCAGTCTCCCACGTCAGGGGTCACTCCAGGAGACCAGCTTACGGCAGCCGGCATTATAATTATAATACATTGGTAAAAATATGTGAAATGTTCCCTTGAGGGGCTTCCCTGGTAGTCTAGAGGCGAAGTCTCCGCGCTCCCAACGCAGGGGGCCCAGGTTCCATCCCTGGTCAGGGAACTAGATCCCGCATGCTGCAACTAAAATATCCTGTACGCTGCAACGAAGATCCCAAGTGCCGCAGCTAAGACCCGGCGCAGGCAAATAAATAAATATTTTTAAAAATGTTTTCTTGAGTTTAGTGAGCTGTTCTAGGAACCCTGACTTTGTAGCTGGTTGGTCAGAAGTACAGGTGGCCTGTGATTGGCACCTGAAGCGGAGGTATCAGAGCAGGCAGGTAGCTAGATATGAGCAGAGAAAGGGGGTGGGGGGCACGGGTCAGGTGACAGGAAACCTTACATCTTGAGGCGACAGGGGTCCCAGAGGCAAAGAAAGGAGGCAACAGGTGGGAATCTCTGGCTTCCGAATGTAACCTTTTGCTTGTTACGCCCTCTTTACAATAAAATTAGCCTTGCAGAGAAGAAGTACCCATGATGCACCGACACCATGACACTTACAATTAAGACCAAGAAAGGGCAAAAATTCCTCCTCCCCCGGGGAAGGTGGAGCTGGGATGAAAATCAGGAAATTTGACCCCAAACCCCGCCCTCCTCAATGAATATTTTCTGCCCAATCATTTTCACACCCTATATAACCAGCTTGCCGAAGGAACTCAGAGCAGCTTCTCACCTGAGCCTGCCTGCTCTCCCTCCTGAGAGTGTACTATCAATTAATAAATCCTCGCTTTGCTTCCTTAGCCTCTGTGTCTCGTCTCTGAAATGTCTCTGGGATGAGACAAGAACCTCCTCTCCAGTAACAGAGGCAGTTTTGTGGAATTGAGCCCTTAACCTGTGGGGCCTATGATAACTCTGGGTAGTTACTGTCAGAATTGAATTGAATGTAGGACACCCAGTTTGTTTCAGAGAATTGGTTGTTGTGGGGAAAAAACCCAACACACTTGGTGTCAGATGTGGTAAACAATGCACAAAGGTTTTCTTGAATTGACTTTTGAGCATGATTTTGATGGAACGTCTATTTAAAGGAGGATATATTTCAGGTTATTGTTGGGCTTTCCCATTCAGAATAAAGCATCATTTTCTCACATTCTCTTGGACAAACTGGCCCTCTTCAGAAGTCTCCTCAAAGCTCCTTTAACATCCTTGTTCCTCAAGGTGTAGATGAATGGGTTAGCCATGGGAGTAATAACGCAGTAAAATAGCATCAGAACTTTGATGACATCTTGAGGGCTGTCCCCTGAGGGCTGCATATAGATGTAGATGCCAGAGCCATAGAATAAAGACACCACCAGTAGGTGTGATGAACAAGTGTTGAAGGCCGTAAGTCTCCCATCAGCAGAAGGGATTTGAAATACAGCTTGGGCAATATAACTGTAAGAGACAAGAATCATGGAGAGGGGACCCATTATCAGGAAGGTGGCCACCACTGTAAGCTCGCTGACTGTGGTGTCCATGCAAGCCATCTTAATTAGACTGGGAAGCTCACAAAAGAAGTGGTCCAATTCCTGGTTCCCACACAGGGGCAGCTGGACTGTGAGTGTGGACTGCAGTAGTGAATTGGCCAGACCAATGAGCCAAGCAGTGCTGGAGAGCTGCCAGCAGAGCTTGTGGTTCATGATTACAGAGTATCTCAGAGGCTTACACACAGCCACATAGTGGTGTAAGGCCATGGTGCCAAGCAGGACACATTCAGTACAGCCCAGCCAGTGAAATACATAGGCCTGGGTCATACAGCCTGTATAAGTGATGTTCTTGTTGGGCTCCCCCGGTTGAACAGCTTTTGGGGTAGAGTTGTGCTGGTGAAACAGAGGTCCAAAAAAAGAGACTTGTGAGGAAGAAATACATAGGACTTTGGAGTTGGGGATCTATTTGAGAGACCAGAATAATAGCAATGTTTCCCAACAGTGTGAACATATAGGAGATTAGGAGGGCAAAGAAGAGAGGAAGACCCAACCACAGATATTTGGTAAAGCCCATGAGAATGAAATCCTCTGGAAAACTTTCATTCATGTGCTTCATTGAATTTTGATGGGAGACACCTGCTAAAGTCAAGGAAGAGAAGGGTGATTTTAAAAACCCTGAGTTGTCAGAAGTTTTGACGATAACAGGAAAGAAATACTTTTATGGGGGAGCAATGGGGTACACCCTCAGTAGAAATCATAACATTAATGAATATAATAATTAATAAGTCACATTTGAAAAATCCTTTCAGTAGAGAAAGTGGTTTCATTTTTTCCCCCTAAATCAAAGCCCTATGTGATGGGTTAGTGGACATTCATTATTTGTTATGGCTCTTCTGTATGATTAAAGAAGTCATTGGGAGGTGGTCTTCTCCCAGCTACCTTGCAGCTAAGGGAGTGTGTGACCTAAGAGGTGGGGTCTTGGGTAGGTGCTTAGGTAATGAAGGTAGAGCCTTCATGTATGGGCTTAGTGCTCTTATAAAAGAACCCACAGCGATTCTTGTCCTTTCCATGTGAAGTTACAGCTACAAGGTGCTATCTATTAACCAAAAAGTGGGCTTTTACCAGACACTGAAACTGCCAGTGCCATGATCTTGGATTTCCCAGCCTCCAGATCAGTGAGATAAATGTTGCAATAGGTCGGTCTCCTGGTCTCCGGCATTTTGTTATAGCAGCCCAAATGGACTAAGACATATGTCATCAGGGAAATACAAATTAGAACAACAATCAGATTCTACTACACACCTATCAGAGTGGCCAAAATCGAGAACAATGACACCAAATGCTAGCAAGGATGTGGCACAATAGGAACTCTCATTTGCTGTTGGGAATACAAAATGGTAGGGCCACTTTGGAAGACAGTCTGCCAGTTTCTTACACAACTAAACATACCCTTACCATATGATCCAGTAATCACACTCCTGGGTATTTACTCACATGAGCTGAAAACTTATATCCACACAAAAGCCTGCACAAAGATGTCTGCAACAGTTTTACTCATAATTGCCAAAATTTGGAAGCAACCAAGAAGGTGAATGGATAAATAAACTGTGGTACATCCAGACAATGGAGTACTATTCAGCGCTAAAGAGAAACAAGCTGTCAAGCTATGAAAAGACGTAGAAGAACCTTGAATGCTAATTACTAACTCAAAGAAGCCAATCTGAAAAGGCAATATACTGTATGATTCCAACTATCATACAGTATGTTTGGAAAATGCAACACTATGAAGACAGTAAAAAGATCAGTGGTTGCCAACGTTTAGGAGGGAGGGATGACTAAGTAGAGCACAGAGGATTTTTAGGCAGTGAGCCTCCTCTGTATGATATCATAACGGTATATACATGTCATTATACATTTTTCCAAACCCATAGAATGTACAATACGAAGAGTGAACCATAATGTAACTATGGACTTTGGGTGATTATGATATGTCTGGGTAAGCTCATCAGCTCTAACAATTGTACCACTTTGGTGAGGGATGAAGGTAAAGGGGGAGGCTATGCATGCGCAGGGGCAGGGGTTATATGGGAAATCCCTGTACTCTTGCTGAGTTTTGCTGTGATGTGAAACTGTTCTAAAAATAAAATCTTAAGAAAATTGTGATACTTCCTTACTGAGTGGGAAGCAGAGTAAAAGGAACAATTCTCCTGATGGCCTTCTCCATACCCATCAGGTAAACAGGGTTCGACTGCTGCAGGCTCTGCCAGGGCAAGAAACATTACAGGTCCTTGCTAATTTGGGGCAGAAATTTGGAGACTGTATATGGGAATGAATTCTGAGAGTGTCTGACCCAAGAAATTAGATATGAATTTGTCATAATTGTTACCTCTACCAGAGAGACTTGTTTCAATTTACTGGCTGGAGCCATGAGTATGGTTTTCATTGGGGGTTTTTTTTCTGTTGTTTTAGTCAACACTAAAACCTGGTCACTTTAAAGTGACCCATCTAAATGATGTTGATTTGTGAGAATCCCTTAGCATATAGTAGAAGGACCCTGAAGATGTGTGTGGATTATGTAATAAGAACAGACTGGTGTTGAGGACAAACAAGATCCCTTGTCATGTCTCCAAAAACAAACAAACAAAAACAACAGGAATTGTACCATCTGACCATCTGTGAGAATTGAGGAGAGATTTTTTTTTTTTTAGGTAACCATAGTTCACTAAATGATTCCACTGTGACTAATGTTTATGCAGTCGTGAAAGTGTAAACTCTCCGTGCTGATATAACCAAAAAGTATGATATAAGAGTATCTGGAGAGTAAGACATAGACATTCTCTCTCTCTCTCTCTCTCTCTCTCTCTCTCTGTCTTTTGTCCTCACTCTTTCTCTTTGTTATGTAAGGGTTAAAAGTTCTCATTTTTTATAGTAAGTGATAAATAAGTCATATTTAAAACTAAAAAAACACAAATAGAGTAAAGACTTGTTATTAAGAAGTATGGGTAAATAGAAGAAAACACTGAAATTATTAAAGATGTGTTACCTTGGGAGACCAGGATATTGAGAGTGAGGAATGATGAAGAAGGGAACTGCTATTTTTCATTATAAGCCCATAGTATTATTTTATTTTTTTAACTTTGAACGCATATGTCTTTAATATAAATGAAAATTAAACAAGAAGGAATGGAAGGGATCTGAATATTCGTCAGTGATGGTGAAGGCATTAGAGTTGTACACATTGTTTGAAAGCGTGGAAAGCACACGTCATCACTTACTGCAGCACAGAGTGCATAACATGGCGTAGTGGAAAAACAGGTTGCAAAAATAACTTGGGTCCAGGATATGGAAAATCTTGAATACTAGGTTAAGGAGTCTGATCAAATGATTTTTTTTTCAGAAGAGGTGTGAAATGATTGGAGCAGCATTTAAAAACATCTATTATGGCTGAATAACGAGGGATTCAAGAAAGAGACTGGAAGTTGGGAACTCAGTGGGGAGGCTACTGCAAGAGTCTATGGGAGAGAGGCTGAGAACGTTAGCTCGGAGAGTGGCAGTGGGAATCAAGAGCAAGGTATGAAGGTAGGAGAGAGGAAGGAGCTGAAAGAACATTTGAAGTTTTAATCTGAGGTGCTGAAAGAATGGAAATTCAATTAAGAGAAAGAAGCATGTATATGAGGATTGATCGGAATACGTGATTTAACCAAAAAAAGACCTCCCAAAAGAGATAAATTTAAAGCTTGACTTATAACAATTGGCTCTGAGGGTCCATTCACCAGAGTATGGATTCCTGCTTCATCCAGACACCTCTAGGTCAATTTGACAAACTACACATTTACATACAACCACTTGAATTCATGGCTAGGATGGTTTGTTGCAGCTGTTTAACCACCAAGGACAGGGACGGGGACAGAAAGAGGATGAGGCAAGGGAGTATGTCTCCAAAAACAGAAAAGAAATCGCCTGCATCTGCCAGGAAGTTCATGCATTTGTGTATAAAATGGCTGAGGAAAAGTGTAAAACAAGATTCCATTGCCCCCCACCCCACCTCGCAAATCCTCAATATTTTATCATTGGTTATTCTTTATATTGTTTGATCCTCAAATTTATCTTCAGGGTATTGGCATTTATTCATTCATTCATTCATTCATTCACTTTAAAGCAAAAAGATAAAAACTTTATTACTGGGAAATTCTTGCTGGTCTTCACATAGGGATGTGACAAAAATGACAGAGTATTGGTTTTAGAGAATTGATTTTTAGTGACTTGACCTGCTTTCTCATTCCTCCTCATCTCCTAGATAATTGGATTTTTTGGACATAATTCTGGGATCAACATAATTCTGAACAAATGACAACCATTTGTTTGGCATAACAAGAATTCATTTAGCTCATGGAGGCATCTTACCCTGCCTGATATTGCCAAAACTCAGAACCTTCGTTTTCTGTCTCAAAACAAAACACAATACCATCTAGGCTGGTGTGAATAGAAAGAGACATCACTAGAACTTACCTCTTCTTATCTGAATCTGTATTAAGCAGATGTGTTTAGCTATAGAAGCTTAGTCAGGAGAAAGGTTGCAGAAGGGTTGGATTCCAACAGTCCTGAGAGAGGGAAGCAAGTATGATCAGGTCAGCACTTCAGTAAAAGCCACCAAAGGTCTTAATATGGCAGGTAGGGTGAATGTGATTCTGGAGGCATTGGATAATCTCTCCTGGTTTCAAATCTGATTCAAAGGCAGATAAAACAAGTTCACACCCAGTGTGCCAGTGATCCCATAGGGGCTGTCACTGGTGAATTAATCTCCCTGGAGACAATATCTATCTTTTATTTATACTTTTGGTAGTGATTATAGATTGCATCAGTTCTTCCACTCATTAATCCCATCTTAATAGCAAGGGAGAGCATGATTTACCCCAATAATTTTCAGAAAGAAAACAAATATTGTGCTATTAACAATAATGATGATAATAATGGCTTAACACATTCTAGGCAATTTATATGAATTGTGTCCTAACAACTCCTTGAGGTGGGTACTATTAATGTCCTCATTTTATAGTTGAGGGACTTAAAGCTTAAAAAAGGTAAGTAATTTGTCCAAGGTTCATAAGGCTCACACACTTCCAGAATTCACACACCAAGTGGATGCTCTGCAAATGTCATGAGTAAACATAGGTTTTTAAAATATCTGTAGTGTTTGGGGTACGTGCTTATTTGGGCTTTTCAACCATATTGAAAGCTCCATGGGGGCAAGGTTTATGTCCTCTTTTTCAACTGGCTAAAGCACAATGCTGATCAAATTAAGATCCTCCTTTTATTTCTTACGAATGCAGGTATAATATCCACATCTCCATCACATGAAGACCATCTCAGAGCAGGTCACTCCTCAGAACAAGGTAGAACTAAAGAAGCAACTGAATAAGTACTTTAAAGGACAAATCCTTGCCTAATTGTCTGACAATGCTTTTTTTCTTCCTTTTTTATACTTTGTATTTTAATTTGGGGGGGATGTTAATTTTACAATAAAAATTATTTTTATTCATGAAATCATTCACTCTTTTAAAAAAAATAGTTTGTACATTTGGTGCCATGTTGAGAATGGCCTTCTCCACCTCAAGATGTTATAAATATTACCTACATTTTGTGTAATATTTTATGGTTTTACTTTAAATATTTTATAACAGTATTTTCTGTTTTTACATAAATATTACATATTTTTACATTTAAATCTTATGACCTGATACAAAGTGTCTGACAAAACTTTTATCTAAACACTTTCTTCACATCCAAAAACTCCCTTTTCAGGCTGAACTTCCAAAGTTATTAGATGCTGTCATGACTGAGTTGTTACTCAGAGCTAGGCCATACAGTCCTCCCTCTTCCTACTTGTTATAGACTGGATGTGTTCTCCCAAAATTCATATTTGGAAGCCCTAACCCCTAATGTGACCACATTTTGAGACAGGGCCTTTAAGGAGGTAATTTATGGTTAAATGAGGTCATAAGGTTGGGGCCCTAATCCAATAAGACTGGTGTCCTTATAAGAAGAGGAAGAGACACCAGAGCTACCTTCTGCCCTCGCTCTCACTCCCATTCTTCCCTTGCATGTACAGAGGAAAGCCATGTGAGGACACAGTCAGAGGGGGCCTTCTACAAGGCACGAAGAGAGGTCTCACCAGAAACCAAGTCTGATGGCACCTTGATTTTGGACTTCTAGTTCCAGAACTATGAGAAAATAAACTTCTGTTATTTCAGCCACCCAGTCTGTGATATTTTAGGGCAGCCCTAGCTAATACACTGTGTTTAAATCTAAAGAATCAGGGCATGAAGACAGCATGTCCAAGGCAAAAAAACAAAACAAAACAAAAAACCACAACCAACCAACCAAACAGAGCCTAGGAGATGAAGAAGATTATTTCAGTTTGTTAGTTACATGGTCTGCTCATTTTTTTGTGGAGAACCTCCTACATAGATTTCTGAGGTTTTATTTTATATTTTCCTCCTCCCTAAGTTAAACAAGTTAAGCAGCTGTTCACTGGGCTGATTATCTTCTAGCAGAAAACAGACAGTTATCTCAGGATCCTTAACCCTTAGGACTAAGGTTTGAGATCAGTCTAAGTTGCTTAATTTTATTTAGCTCTGCGGCCAAAAACTTCATTCTTGACTCTAATCAAATAGAAGACAGATATAATGAGAAAAGCATGGATTCCAGAATCAGATAGACCTGAGTTTGAAATTGAACTTTGTCACTTACTCTGTTACTGTGAATATTATTGAACCTATTTCCTCATCTTCAAAGAGCTGATCATAACACATATTTGACAGGATTGTTGGGCTGATTAAATGACAGCATGTCTGGAAACTCTTGGAATGTAGTAGACTTCCAATAATGCTAACTAGATGATAAAGAGGGTAAGTAGATGTTCATGAATTAGTACAAACATGCTAATAGCATAGCTGGACCTCACTTTCAGTTCTGCTCTGTGTGTAATATTTTAAGCAGGATTTTTGCAAATGTGATTCACTTGCTTCAAAATCACTTGGAGTGCTTGTTAAAAACACACATTTCTGGGCCTTTCACCAAAATAGAATTAAAACCTCTGGGGATGAGTCCCAAGAAACTGTGTTTTAACTAGTTCCCTAGGTGATTTAAATGTCTACTAAGCTTGGGAATCATTGCATTATAGGATCATTCCATTTTTTAAATTGCAGAATTAAAGTTCAGTTTTTAGTGGGGCCAATATATGTATTCCCTTTGGGACTAAAGCCCTTCCTTGAAGACTGAGGGCGTATAAGCAAATGTAAATTACTGTTATTATAATTTAGTAATATTTGGAAAATCATATATAAAAGAGATAACATAATGCTGAGTTTCCTAGAATCACTAATAAATTACATGGGAATTCAGAAAAAAGCATTGAGAGTTGGTACAGTTTTGTTGCCCCCCCCCAGTTAAAAAATAGACAGGGAACTTCAGCAAAGATGAAAAACAGAAGGTCATTTTCTTTCTGTTTCCATAAAGAGACCCACCACCTTTTCCTTAGGAGTGAGAATTTTTGTAGTCACAGCTGCTTTTGAATGAGTGGATCAGAATTCACAGTAATACTGAATACGGTGGAGAATTAGTAGTAATGAGGGTTTACTGAAGAATTTGGCTTCTTAGGGAGAGGGCAAAAGCCAAGGCCCCACTGGGACTCGAACCCAGGATCGCCTGTTTACAAGACAGGTGCTTTAACCAACTAAGCCATGGAGCCCACACATGAGCCTGACTTTGTTCTAGATCTGTCCTTACTGTAAGATTAAATATTCCTGACATAGTTTTTGTGATTCAGTGCAGCTTATTGTGAGAAAAGAGACAAACTCCAAGAAGACGTTTTGCTTACTTAGATGCGCTGCAGAGCTAATACAAGCGGGGAAAGTTTGGGCAGCTTGAATGTTGGGACCAATAGCACTTCAATTAGTCGAAAGATATAACCATCAGTAAAAGTCGAGGCTACTCACTTTTTCCAATTAGGATAAAGTCTTCTAAAAGCAAAATTTGCTGTTACTGCACCTCGTCTTCTGTAACTAAGATTCTTCATTCCAATAAACTAACTGAGGAACTCTAAATATGGAACTCCACTAGAAGACTCTTAGACAGCCGGGCTAGGGCACCTAGTGTCCCTACAGGTCACTTGCACTTAGCAAGCAGTGACTTGGAGGGGAAGAATCGGGAGCGGAGAAGAGGGGGCTGGGAGTGTAGAGTTCAGCTACACAGTCAGTCACATCGCTCTCAAAACCCTAAAACACCAATGTCAAGGTCGCTGTAAAGACTCCGATCAGAAAACCACAGGGGTAGAGCCCCTTGGAGTGGGGGACGGGGAGAGGCGGAATGGTCCCCTGCTGGCCACAAGGTGTTCCCTGGATCCAGGTACAATCCTCCTTAGGTGAAGAGCCTTACGGTTCCAGGGAACCACCCGTTGACCACTCCCTGCCCACCAAGCGCCTGATTTCCAGTGCAATAGGTCATCAGCTCGCAAAGAGGGCGACACCTTCTTCCTTCTAATCCGGTTCCTTCACCCCGCGATGACTCGCTCTTTCCCCCCCTGTCGCATCCCCCGCGGGGACGAGCAGAGAGCTAGGTCTGAGGGCGGTCCCCTGATCGCGACTGCGGGCCACCTGAACGCCCAGAAGGCTTTACGGGGAGCTGACTGGGGGGATCGTGGTAGGATAAAGCAGGTGACGCTCGCAGATGCGCCTCTGATATTCCCAGGGGTAGGAATCGAAGCTCCTATTTTGTACAAAGAAAGCACAGAACTTTCTTAATATTTTTTAGAAATGAGAAAAACGTTTGATTAAAACGTTTGGAGGTAGTGTGGGAGCCTTCTAGGATGCAGCATTAAGTCTCTAATTTCTAGAAACATGGGTTCAAATCCCACCGCCACATCCCAGCCCCCTCAGGTCAGCAAGTGGAACCCCAGTAAACAAGCTCTTCCTTAAAAGCTAACGGAAAATTCACACTTCGGGGAATTAGTTTAGGTGAGAAGAGTTCTTTCACCGAGGGCAAGAACCTAAGGGTGTGGGAAACTCTCCTAATCCAGTCCTTTCCTCTTTCCAATTCATGAGTTTCTCAGAGACATCCAAACTACAGAACTACAATGAAATAATATTTTCTACCTAACAGACTGGTGAACAAACAAACAAAAATTGTTTGTGGTAGCGTTGCCTATTAGCACTTGAAGACATTGTATGAGCTTCCTGTGGCTTCTGTAACAAATTACCAGAGTTCAGTGGCTTAAAACAACAGAAATTTATTTTCCCACAGTTCTAGAGGCCAGAAGTCCAAAAAGTCAGTATCACTGGGCAGAAATCAAGGTGTTGACAGGGTCATACTCCCTGTTGAGGCCGTAGGGGAGAATTTGTCCTTGCCTCTTCCAGCTTCTGGTGGCAGCCAGCCTTCCTTGCTTTGTAGTTGCATTACTCCTATCTTTGCCTCTGTATTCACATTGTCTTCTCCTGTTCTGTCTCTGTACTCTCCCTATGCCTCTCTAGGACACTTGCAATGGCATTTAAGCTCCACCTGGATAATGAAGGATAAAGTCCCCATTTTGAGATCCTTAACTTAATCTCTTCTGCAAAGACTCCACCTTTTGTTTTTTGGTGGATTTTTTTTTTGGCCGTATAAGGTAATATTTACAGCTTCCAGGAATTAGGATGGAGATATCTTTTGGAAGACCATTTTTTAGTCTACCCTACAATATTAACATATTGATTCCTCCACCCACAAGCAAGAGATTAACTGGTTATAACTTCAGTTTATTTCTCTGTAAAATGGGAATAATAATATGAACTTTCTTATATATTACTGAGAATATAATATGACAATGTACAGAACTATAACAATATCTGGGGCTTAGTAAGAACTAAATGGCTGTTAATTCTCATTGTCACAGGAATGCTCTGTGCTGGCCAGGGTGTCAAGGAAACAGGCCCTTCCTTGGCTCTATAAGAGGATAAATTAGTAACATTTAGGGAAGACTAAGACAGGAACCACTGAAATTATCATCACACATATGATTTGATTTAGCAATTGCACTTTTAGAAAGTTCTCTAGTACACACCCTTATGAAATGCAGATATTATTTATTTCAACATTGTTTATATTGTTAAATGTGGCTGGTTAAATTTAAGATATATCCATAACATGGAATACTTTTGAGACAAAAGAAAAAGAAAAGAAGTTCTTTCTATGTTGATATGAAAACCACGGCAAAATACGAGAAGTAATAAAGGCAAGATGCAGTAGAATAGGTCTGAAAAGTGCAAAATGTGAGGAAAATAATAGACTTCTCCTGGCTTGCATGCAAAAAGTATACCTTTAAGGTAACTCCAGGCTCTAACATGTTTGTGTGAGGAACCAGAATCCAGTGCTGGGGGGAAATGAAGTGGGATGAGGGTAGACTTTCACTGTATATCTATTTTAGTAATTTTGAACCATGTGGAAGTTTTACTTATTTCTTTACGAACATTTAAAAAACATTCAAAAGAATTCCCTTAGATACTAAATCGTGTTCTTTGATACAAACAATTGGCAGTCAGACTTTTTTTGTTTTTCCCTTAATTACCCCTGAAGTTGGAAGAAAATGTTTTCCTAACCTCAAGCAATTTCTTCAAAGAAGCGGGTTTGATAACAAGGCTGGCAGCGGTGGGATTCGAACCCACGCCCCCATAAGAGACTGGAGCCTTAATCCAGCGCCTTAGACCGCTCGGCCACGCTACCACACAAGTAAATGCTTTAAAGCTCTCCTTAACACTTTAAAAGACACAAGTCTGTTCTCTTGCGTGTTGTTTTTTTTTTCTAGAGCATTTGCCACCACCACCACCACACCCCCCGCCCCGCCCCAGACAACTGTCATCCCACTACCAATAAAATCTGCAAATAGATTCCTACTTCGGGAGACACATTTTTGCCTCCTATGCTATGTTTGTGATACTCGAAAGTAAAGAGAGAAGCAGCCAATGCATAATATCCTTCAAACGAAGAAAATCAGTAGTTACAAAAAATGATTAGAAATCACCACCGCCGATGCAGCACCGGAACTCTGAGGACGCAGAGATCAGGAGTCTCCAATTTGTCAACTGCGTTTGGGGGTCAGCAGCGGGAAGTTACTTTTAATGTCCTCATCTAGAAAAAGGAAGCTCCCCTTCCCACTCACTCGGAACTTGAGTCAGGGTTTGTATGTCTGTGTGTGATTTCTTATTGAAGGAAACAACTGCGCAAGCAGACCTACTTTTTGCTGAATGTGATCATGGTCTTAATTTACAAAGTTCAGGGAGGGAATTAGTTTGCTTTTGGTGCGGGGTGTCTCATCCTCTCCAGGCCCAGAGAGGACGCGTTCTACCTGCTCCAACCCCACCAACGCGAACTGGGTGAGTCCCTTGGTCTTCTTTCCCCGGCTCACCCTCTCGCTGACCAGCCTGATCCATTACATGCTGCACCGTTTAAGTGAGCCTTAGTGCCACTGTTTCACATCAACTACATAGCCACAAGCCCACTGGCAAGTCACTTAAACTTATTGGGTCTTACTTTTCTCATACGTAAACTGGAGACAATAATAAGACTTGCCTAAAGTGATAGATAGGTAGATAGATAGATAGATAGATAGATGGTCAATACATGTAAGATACATATAAATTGCTTAAAAGAGTACCTTGCCCATAATAAGCACTTAATACAGCTTGCTATCATCATTTGTATCACTTACTAGTATTCATTGAACAACTTTTTTGTGTGTGTCAAGTGTTCAGTCTTTTAAATAATACTGTGAAATATTATCCCATTTTACAGATAATGAAGTTTTTAAAATTGACATATTCCCAAGAAAACCAAGTGAATTATTTTTCCTAACTTAATAGATGGCACATACAAGATTTACACTTCAGTCCTACATTTTCCATTTTGGGACCGTTTCTACTTTGCCAGATTGAAATCCAGTATATTCTTTCTCCATTCTCAATCATCTCACCTCATCTCTTCCACCTTATCTCGCCTCTGTTTACATTATTCTGGACTTCTAGCCAGAAGAGAAGGGCCTTCAGGTCATGGTCATGGTCGTGATCAAAGCCATCGATTGTAAGAGGAACATTGGCAGGCAAGGAAGTTCCAGAGCTAGATAAGGAGACAGCAGCTTCGCCCTCAGCAGAGCTAAACATTTTTGTGTGTCCTTCATTGTTGCAGTCTGGAAATCTTCACGCCTGTGGACCCAGCTCAGGCCCCTCGTATCTGTATGTCACTTTCTACACATGTTGTGAAGTGGGGCAGTGTGAAATCTAATGAAGTCTAATGTCTCCCAGCAGTAAGTGGTGTTTAAGGCATAATGGAAAAAAAATTCACCATGTGGCATATTTAATCAAGGATAAAATCCTGAAATACTTTTGGTCAATCATTGTGACATACTCGGAGCAATGGTAAACATATGCCCTAGCACATACTCTTATTTTTCACTCTATTCAAAAAATATAACTTCCTAGAAAGTTCGTATAAACATGAAGGAGAATCGATAGTTCTAACGAAAATAAGATAAGCCAGTGCCTTCTTAGCGCAGTAGGCAGCGCGTCAGTCTCATAATCTGAAGGTCCTGAGTTCGAGCCTCAGAGAAGGCAAGAGAGTTTTGTCACTCCTACAGACTCTCGTTTGAGAAAGAAACAGGGTAGTAAACAAAATTATCCCACTAATCGAGCTCTGCGGTGTGAAATGTAGGTACTAGGACTAACTCCCAGTCAGTCAATCTGATGTGGTTATACATGGGGCTGTAGTCCTTCAAGAAATTCAGCAGGTTTCTTTGGTACCAGTTTCCTTTGGCAGCAAGACAGTTTTTCAATACGTTGACTACAGTGCACACCCATACCATAAATCTGTATTAACTATTTGCTGCCCTAGAAAATTAGCAAAAACTTACCACCTTAAAATAGCAAAATTTATTATCTATCCGTTCTGGAGGTCAGAAGTCTGAAATGGGCCTTAAGGGGTGTGGCGGAGCTGCCTTCTTTCTAGAGGCCCTGGATAGAAATCATTGCTTTTTTCCAGCTTGTAGATGATGCCCCTATTCCCTGGCTCATGTTCACATCACTCTGACCTCTGCTTCTGTTGTCTCATCTCCTCTTACTCTGACCCTCTTACCACCCTCTTATAAGGACCTTATGATTACATTGAACCAATCCAAATATCCAAGATAATCTCCCCATCTTGAGATTCTTAACTTAATCACATCCCTTTTGCCTTGCAAGATAGCATATTCACAAGTTTTAGAGATTAGGAAAAGGACATCTTAGTCTACCTGCTGGTCCCCAAAGATTCACACCCATCCCACATGGAAAAATATTAACCCCATTCCAAGTTCCCCCCAAGTCTTAACTCATTTTCAGCATCAACACATCTAAATTTCGTCAGTTCAAAATTTGCAAATATCATCACCTAAATTTGGAATGAGTGAGGCTCTGTGTATAATCAATTCTGGGCACAATTTTTACTTTATTGATTGCTTATTTATGTGCTAGATATCCTTCTAAAATATTTTATGTGTATTTACCCCTTAAGTCCTCCCATTAACTCTATTAGGTAGTCCTATTACTATTTCCGTTTCACACAGGAGCACAGTGATGACCATCGAGATAAAGCAATTTGCCAGAGGTCCCTTAGCTAATAAGTGGAGCAGCTGAGGTTTGAATACAGGCAGTGTGAACTAGTTCAATAAAGCCCTAATCAAAATGAATGGCGGTGGGATCCAGGCATTGTTGGGAGTCAGTTTTCTGATTATTCAATATTGCTACTCATGGTTCTTAGAGTAATAATAATAGCCACTTTGTAACTATTTCTCATTAAAAAGTAAAAAAATAATTTTTTACATTTGCCAGTGATTTACCAAAGGACAGGATGACACTCTTTTGTTACTATGCCTCCACCCTATACTCTCCCCATATTCTTTCATTGCTTTATTTTTCTCTGCAGACTTCATCAGTATCTTATATGCTTACTTATTTTACACACTCATTTCTTTATTTTCCGTGTTCCCCCCCCCACCAGAATGTAAGATACATAAGAGTAGTGCTTTTTGTTAGCTTTGTTCGCTGCTGTATTTCCTGCCCTTAGAAATATGCCTGGGGTGGTTACCAGAGGCAGGGATTGGGGGTGGCGGGCAAAATGAGTGAAGGTGGTTAAAGGTACAAACTTCCACTTATGAGATAAATAAGTCCTGAAGTTGTAATGCACAGGTTGGTGACTATAGTTAATGATACTGAATTGTATATTTAAAAGTTGCTAAGAGAGTAGATCTTAAAAGTTCCCATAACATGGGGAAAAAAATGTAACTGAAAATAAAAGGAAAGAAAGAAAGAAGAAGAAAGACAGAAATATGCCTGGTACATAAAAGACCAGCAGTTTACGCTGTTGAATTAATTGATGAATGAATGGGAGACAAAAAGACACAGAAGTTCCATAAATCTTTAGGGCTGAAACTCAATTGCTTTAGATATCTGGCAGAATTGTCCAACTTGCTCTTTTCTCACAGCAACTTTGTCCTAGCTATAGAATGTTTGTGTTTAGGACATTTTTCCTTCCAGTTGATCATCATTCCTGAAGTATTCTAGTGTTTTCCTTAAGAGAAGTAACATGGGAATATACTGTTCAAAATGGCAAGCATGCCCCTGCAAACATCCTAATTTTCCTTTAGAGCTAGTAGTGGATTCATTGTTCGTTAATTTATCTTATTTAATGAAATCAATTTTAGAGCTGGAGATTGTTAGACTCTAGAGAGATTATACATATCTTCCTGTTTGGGTACTTTAAACTGTAACACATTGTAGGTGCTCAGAAACACTTTACCACAGTTCAATGCAAAACCTATTTGAAAAGTGATTGAGGTAAAGTCACATGCAGTATTCTTTGGAGGTGGTTTGCATTTGAATTGTTATCTCCCTAAGAATCTACTTCTCTTCAGAAGTAAGGAATCTGAGCAAATTGCAGTCGAATAACTTGTAATGTATCTGATTGAGTTCTAGCGCTGTAAGTTTGGTGAGAATTTGTGGGGGATTAGTAGGAAGACACAATTAACTCGCCAATATAAAATAAATTTTCAGGAAGAGTTGACTTCTGGGTAAAACGCAAGGCCCTACTGGGAGTCGAACCCAGGATCTCCTGTTTACGAGACAGGCGCTTTAACCAACTAAGCCATAGAGCCACCTGAAAGGTGAGGGGACAGCCGAATCTACCCCATTTTACTTCGATTGGGTGAAAAAAATGACTTTACACTGTCTAGTGTTAATCTGTTGCCTTTAGAAAATATGCCAACTCCAGGGAGATGCTTCACTTCCTCAGAACGCGCTAGAGACAGAAAAATACGAAAGGAAAAGTAATAGGTAGGTGTAGCGTTAGACAAAGGATTTTTCTGTTATCCCAAGGAAAAGCATTACAGAAAGTCGAGGCTAGGAAATAAGTGGTAAAGATTTTTACAAGGAAATATGCCTTTTAAAAATTATATGTAATTTTAAAAAAACCTTCAAGGATTTGCATGAAATAACTGGCCATATGTGACAAAGTAACTCATTTGAGGTACCTGAAGGTGCCGGATTGGTGAGAGGAGGAACGTGCATCTCTCGGGTGGAGCCGAGGAGGCTGGGCGTTAAGGCCATCTTCCTTCAGCTACAGGTGTCAGCCCGTTTAGTTTCCCTCCAAATCCCGTGCTATCATTCTCAAGAGCACGGTCAAGATCTGTTGTAACAACCTTCCACCTGGAGCCTCTCAGGAGGGGTGTGGAGGTGGGAGTGCGGACAGGGAGCCAGGAACCTCTGCAGCTTCCGCCTCAGGAAATTTGGTGAGCATCTGAAAAAATCCAACCAGGAAAAAGGCTGTTTACTTCAGTTCCCCCCAATTTTTGTCCTCCTCTGTTCCTCTCGGACTAGGTTTTCACACTCAGGTACTTCTGAAAATCAGTTCGTAGAAGAGGTAACGCCTTCTCCCCTCTAACTCGGTCCCTGCACCCCACGGTGACCCACCTTCCCCGCACCTCCCAGTCGCATCCCCTCGGGGACGAGCAGAGAGCAAAGCTGGAGGGCTCTGGACCACTTCGCGGCTGCGCGCCCCCAGAAGGCCCCGCGTGGGTGGGGGAAGGGCCATGGGAGTCGGGATGAGTCCCAGTTCCCGCCCCGCCCCAGGACAGGCGGGAACTGGGATCACTGAGGTGATGCGGGCAGGGAGGCCGGGACGGGAGAGGGGAGACCCGAGGACCAGTCCAGACTGCGTTCGCAGGGTCAGAACCCGCAGGACCCGGGTGAGTACGAAGACGCGCATCACGCATCCCAGCCCTGAACTTTGGGAATTCAGGCCATAAAAACATATTCAGCAAAAAATGGGTCTATCGCACAGATGTTTCTTTCCATAGTCTTTTACAACAGGGTCTTTATTAAAAGGTCTGGGCTCGAATTCCAGGTGGTTAGGGATGCGGGGGCAGGGAGTGGAGTGGGGAGGGGAGTTCGTCTGCTTTCCGGTTGCGGACAAGAAATACAACTTCTCTCCGCCGACGCCTAAACTCAGCCGGCAAATCTGAGACTCATCTCAGGGTCGTCACAGTTCCAAAGCCAAGTCGGCCATGGTGATTTTCAAACGTTTTCTCAATGGTTGATTTTTCTAGACTCTAATGGATTTATTTTGTCTACCTCCTCGTTCTCATGAGAGACCGCACCAGAGGCGAAACTCGGGGGTGCTGGGTCCGGGTTGGACGGACAGAGGGGCGACCACCCGAAACCGAATTTTGCTCTTTCTCGGTAGCTGGGAAGATTCATTACAGCGCAGAGAATCAGGGAGGATGGAGCACCTGATATTTGGTGCGTGGGAATCTAGGAATAGTCTGAGCATACAATTTTAACTCTAATTTTGCCTGCTTGAAGGACGTGAAGTTCCCGACGAATGTCTGTTGAAAGGGAGTGGAGAAGGTAATATACACAAAGTTCACACTGAATTTACTTTCCTTATATGTCTTCTGAGCATTAGAAATAGCTGTAATTTGCTTTTTTTCCCCATGTACATAGAGGTAAATTGCCTAAGCGATCCAAAGCGTTGGGGGAGGGCGCTAGTCTCTTGGGATACAGAGATTCAAATCTCACCCCTGCCAATCATTTTTCTACAGACCTTTCCATAAAGGGGAGAGAGCCCTTCCAGTCGCTTTTTTGGGAGTTGATAATTTGGCAGAGACGTGTTCAGGGAAGAACTTTGTCTTTACCATAATAAATTAAGGTTCAGTTAAAAAAAAAAAAGCTTTCCCCATATTTCCCCTCATTTTTCAGATCTTTGGTCAAGACTTGTAGTCCAAAAGGATAGACTTTTCTTTTTGTAAAAAGATTTTATGTTGTATATGTAACATTTTGGCAAGTTCGAAACCTGAAAAAGTATCAAACAGACCCTCCTTACCCCTAACCACCGTGCCCCCGCCCCCTGCTCCCCAGTCTCCCACCTCATCTCCACCTCCCAGAGAGGGAGCCTTACAGCCTTACAGACACACATACTCATTTCTGTGTTTCCTTCCAAGGACAAGTGCATGCATATAGCATTAACTCACTTTTTACTCAATGAGAGTATCAAACACGCTCTTGTGCACCTTAATCACTTCTAATATCTTGGAGTGATTCCACAGAGAAACATAAAGAACAGGATTTTTGCTAAAGACAGGCCAAGGTAGAGGACTAGTAGGGAAGAGGGCTCAGAGAAACCTGACTAAAGTTTGGTCAAAAAGGAAGTCTGTCAGATAATACACCTTGAGTTTGGACCCAGGTGGAAACCACAAAGGTCAGAGACTGAGAATACAGAAAACCAAGGGGCTGAATTGTCCATGTCAGCCCTGGGGTCCTAGGAACACCTAATGGCTGAGCGGGGGAGGCACTGTAGCCGTGGTCATGCAGAAGACATGGTAGCCACATGGAATACTAGAGAGATTTTCCTCATTCATCCTTTGTCAAAATTTCAATACCTTCTGCTGCTTCTCCATTCCCTAGAGCAGTGGTCTTCAAATTTTAGCCTGTACTAGTATCACCTGGAAGGCTTTTTAAAACACAGATTGCTGTTCCCACCCACACCCTGGCATCCCCACCCTCCCCAACCCTCATTTATGATTCAGTAAGTCTGAAAGTGATCTAAAAACTGCATTTCTAACAAGTTCTCAAGGGATGCTGTTGGCTGCTGGTCAGCGGACCATGCTTTGAGAATCAATTCCCTAGAGATAGAAGGCAAGAAAGAGAAAATGTTGACTGAGTGAGGGCCTCTACTGGGGATTGCTCTGAATAATGAGTTGTTCATGCAGGGTAGTAGATGGTCTCCATGGCCTGATTCAGATGTGCTTGAAGGATTGTCCATCCATCCCTACCTGCTCTGAGTGTTGGCTCCTAATGGCCCATAGCTGCCCCTTTTTCAGAGTATTACCTTCAGCTGCCATATTCTTCAGAGAATTTCCTTCAGCCAAAGGGAGCTGTCTCACATCGCTTATGCCCCTGGGGCTCGAGGGTGAGCCCATAGCTAAAGATTGACAGACATGAGTTACAAAAGGCCATCTCTCTTCCTTCAAGATGGAAATAATTATAGTGCAATTTACCTGAAGCTAAATTCCATCAGAAATTGCATCCTTACTTCTCTCTTTACCCTGCCCTATTCTGCTTCACTGATTCCCTCTTCTGAGACTACTCTCTCAGTAAATTATGTGTACCTGACTGCTAGTCACAGGTTCTGTCTTCTGAGACCCGAAGCCAAGTCAAAGAGTATTCACAAGACCACAGAGCAAGATTCAATGTGCTGGCTATGGGAGGGACTTTGGCTACTCTTTATCAGATTTGGGGAATCCAGCTTCCAGAACTAACACGGGCACTCTCAAAGTCCAACAACCACCAGCGTCCATGCAGTCTACGGGGAAGATACTACATCTATGCAATAACTGTCATGGGGGAGACAGTATTGGGGCCTTACTTCCAGGGATGGACTGCTTAACAAACTGGGAGTAGGATGATTAGAGAAGGTCTGAGTACTGGTTCTCTGAGCTTTAGAACATCCCTGTCCTGTCCAGGGGCTCTCCTCAAAGGTTTTGTGATTAGCGGAGCCTTAGTGATTTTAGATGCCTACTAGGTGGTTTGTTGGGGTAGTAGATTTATGCAACAACACTAGTCTTAGATTCAATTAGCTCAAGTCTATCTAATTTAAATGATAAATTGTGGCAACCTCTGGTTCGAGGAAAAAATTTGCAGCAATAGTAGTGCCAGTAATGATGATGATGATCACCATGATAGCCACTGTAAAGATTTAAAAATAAACAAAAAAAACCCTGCGGGGTTTCCCTGGTGGCGCAGTGGTTAAGAATCCGCCTGCCAATTCAGGGGACATGGGTTCGATTCCTGGTCCGGGAAGATCCCACATGCCACGGAGCAACTAAGCCCGGACGCCACAACTACTGAGCCTGTACTCTAGAGCCCACAAGCCACAACTATTGAGCCCGTGAGCTACAACTACTGAAACGCACGAGCCTACAGTCCGTGCCCTGAAACAAGAGAAGCCCGCGCACCGCAATGAAGAATACTGGCCGCAATTAGAGAAAGCCCACACACAGCAACGAAGACCAAATGCAGCCAAAAATTAAAAAAAAAAAAAAATCTGCCATCAATTTAATTAAATTATTTATTTGGTCGTGCTGCGCGGCTTGTAGGATCTTAGTTCTCCAACCAGGGATTGAGACCGGGAATTGAACCCAGGGCCACAACACTGAAAGCCTGGAATCTTAATCACTCGACCTCCAGGGAACTCCCTCATAGTAAAGTTTTAACTGCTATAACAGACTAGCACTCCTGAGACCCTCCTGGGCAGTCTGCCCCTCCCAGAGTGTTCTGCCTGTGACTTTCCTTGGGGACTAAAGTCTGTTACATGAATTGGTGAGGAAGGGAGAAGCGGAAAGCTGTATCCCTTGATCTTCTCTTTATAAAGACTTTATCATCATCATCATCTGCAACATTCTGATTAGGACTGCTGATTCCACACCTGCTCCTCACCTGCACTCACCTCCCAGTGCAAGGAAATTTGTTTTTCATTTCTCTGTTCTTGGCTCTCCCCAGAACAACCTTTCTTTTCTCTTCAGGGCAGCCACTGGAGGGCACCAGGAATATGACACCTGGATTTTCCAGAGCAGTGGCAGGACTGAGATCTCTCCTGACACTCAGGCATAATGCACTCAGGTTGAAGCCACAGTCCCCCACCTTCATCACTTTAGGTCTTTACTATGGAACAGGTGATATTGTTCCCCTGGAGAATTCACTTTTTCTCCAGCAACTACAGTTTCCTGGTTTGGGCTGAACCAGTATCTTGAGAGAATTCTATACATTGTGTCATCCCATTCTCCTCCACCCACTTCCTGCACCTTGAGTATTCTGATCTGAAAATAGTAACAGATTTGGAACCCTTCTGAGGACTGTTAAGGTTCCTGGAGGTTCTCAAGACCTGCAGAGATTTCAAAGAAACTAAAAAATGAAACCCGCATTTCTCAACACCACTGTAGCTGGTTCTGTAGTCCCCTCACTGCCCTAACTGCCATAGTGCCTAGTAAAAGACTTATGACGTCTCAGATCCTGTGGGTTATGGCCAAGGACAGCCAGGCTTCTTTTTTTTTTTTTTAATCCATTTTTTTCTTACTAGATTTTGAGTTCAAGAAGACAAAACATCCAAATATTTTCCATTTCTCATGTGTGTCTATCACCTATGAATTTTTAGAGTCTTAAGAATCACTTTCCTGGTCATTTCTGGCTTAGTCTGTCAATTTTCATGTTGCTGTATAAAGATTGTCAGGGGCCACATTTCTGTTTAGGTACTAAACAGGATTATAATGTTTGACATTACTCACCGATATTTAAATTCTGTGTACTTTTTTTAGTGCAAAAAAATCTTTAAGTGCAAGTACCTATGTTCATAGTAATTTGTGAAAAGGAAAAGAAAAACACCTATTTTATTCCTCATGCAATCTTCTCTTTCCTGTTTCTGATATCCTGAAATCTGTCTTCATATAAAAGACTGAACTTTAATTATAAAACAGCATAGGCTAGATAAGGCTGCCAGCATGTTCTTTACTCCTGTGATTAGGAGTGGGTTTTGTTATGCTTTTCTTCTAATTTAATGTGATTTTAGATTTTTAACAGTGAACAGAAATTAATTTTGTAAACAGAAATATATGCATATTTGTTGAGAGAGAGAGGAGAGAGATTTTTTAAGAAGCAAGGATTCCTCTCACATAGGGGTTCCCCAGGAGACCTGAATGGGGGGAGGGGTACAGGGGGCTGACTCCAAGAGGTCTGTGTTCATGTCACAGCAACTCTATGAGCAGCCAGTCCCACCCAGTGTTCTTGGATGGGCCAAAAAAAGGACTAGAGCACTTCTGAGAAAACCAAAATACTAAAGAGCTAGGTGAGGTAGTCAAGGAAACAGAAACAAAGTGAGAGAGGAAGTGATATGACTCCACACAAAATATGGGACTGGGAAAACACCAACGGGAAGCCAGATGCTGCAGAATTTTTTTAAATTTGAGATAGTGATAATGATGAGTTTAAAGGGTGAGGAAAAAGCCCATCATTCAGGAAGAAGGAACATCCCTGCCCAGGTGCCATGACCTGAATGCACTAAGGGACAGGCACCAAGGAAGCTTTCTGGTAGGGTCCGACCCACAGGGGCTTTGGGATCCACCATCATGGAGATGTCCCTCCTTTCATGTGAGTTGAGGTTTCAGCTCTCACTCTGCCTTCACAGATCCTACAAGAGAACTACAGGTGTCAGGGAACTAAAGGAAAACTAACCAGGGAGAGGAGGAGTTTAATGTTGCATGCCTGTTTTGGAGGAGGGAAGAGGCTATTAAGGAGATCTTGAGAGTCTTGCTGCCAGTTTCTGTTTTCTTTAAACCTTCAGGATGTGGAAGGAGGGTGTCAGAACTGCTGGGGATTACTTTTTTAGGGACATGGGTAGTACTTTTTTAGGGACATGGGTAGTCCGAACTATCTACCTATAATATGATTTTCCTTTGGAATGGAGTGGAATAAACTTGATACTTTGGGATCAGACAGTTGGGAGTTAGGTTTTGTTTCCCTTAATCTACACACACACACACACACACACACAGGTATTTGGGCCGTACAGGATGTTTTGGTCATGTGGAAGCTGGGTAGGATGGAATCTGGAGCAAAGATGGATCCTTAAACATGTTCTTTAGGTAGGAGGCAACTTGTGATGATGTCTGGCCCTTCCTATTCGCTTTTGAACTGCTTCATGTACTCCAGGATGTCTGACTTGACTGTGCTGATGGAAGCCCGGTGGAACCAGCATATGACAGGGACTCCATCAGGCCCCACCAGGAACTTCTCAAAGTTCCAGCGGATGTCATGGACCTTCATGGGCTCCCAGAAGAGTTGGCTTGATGAGCCAAAAAAATCAGAGGTTGGAGGGCAGGAGTTCTGGAGCAGAGATATGGAAACAGCAAGACAGGTTTTTTTCTGCTTCTGTGTGGTCCAGTCTTATCCCTACCCCTAGAAATTCTACTCACCATTATGTATCTCAGTATATTAACTACTTGACATGCTCTTAACGAACCACAGACATTTCAATACATCACTACCAGTACAATCAAACAACCAAGAGCTAGAGGGTATGACAGCAAATAGAAAAATTTCCTCCTTTCCCTGTCTCTCCCTCACTCCCATGATTATATCATGGTGCTTCAATGAAAGACTATCTTCTGTTTTCTTTGGTAAGTCATAACATTTCTTTAGTTTCAGTTTCTTTAGCTGAAAAAAAGGGGTCCTTCCATTCCGGGCTTACATGGTTCTAACACTCTGTGACTCTAAAGTTAATTAGCACATGACACTCTACATATCTATTTCTATGTTTGTCTCTCTGATTAGATATGAATTCCTTCAGGGAAGAGATTATGCCCTATTAATATTTGTTAACTCATTGTGTAGCACAGTTCTTGCACACAACCAGGGATTTTATAAATGATTGTTGAATGAATGAATCATTACCATTCTGTAGGGAAGGTCAGTCTATGTTAGAGCAATCATATGTTATGTTTCCTCTACTTGAAGCTAAAGCCTCACAACAGATATTGCCATGATCCGTGAACTGAGCATTTCTTTCCAAGGAGTCCAAACTCAATCCTAGACTTGAGCCCCACACTTTCAGGGCATCTCTACCTACCTGACCAATCCTTGCCAGGTTTATGTTTGCTTACCTTCAGGAAGCTAAAGATCTCCTGTTCTTTTTCTCCATTCACATCCCCTTTCTCAAAGAGCTGAAAGTTGGGAACAAAGCCACCACCTGGACGTACATACCTGCAATGAACCAGAGTGTTCCTGAGAGGATCCAAATTAAGAAAAGGATGGATAATAATGGCCACCACAACAGGAAATCAGAGGTAAAGAAAGAGAGGCCGTAGACAGGGAAGGTGAGGAAAGAGGTCTTTGGGAATCAGAACTTCATGCACAGGCTTTAGGGAACCAATGGAGAATTCCAAGAAAATTGGAAGGCAAAATATTACTCAGCCATAAAAAAGAATAAAATAATGCCATTTGCAGCAATGGATGGACCTAGAGATTGTCATACTGAGTGAAGTAAGTCAGACAGAGAAGGACAAATATCATATGCTATTGCTTATCTGTGGAATCTAGAAAACAATTATACAAATGAACTTATTTACAAAACAGAAATAGAGTCACAGATGTAGAAAGCAATCTCATGGTAACTGAGGGGGGGATAAATAGGGGGATTGGGATTGACATATACACACTACTATATATAAAATAGATAAGGGGGCTTCCCTGGTGGCGCAGTGGTTGAGAATCCGCCTGCCGATGCAGGGGACACGGGTTCGTGCCCTGGACCGGGAAGATCCCACATGCCCCGGAGCAGCTGGGCCCGTGAGCCATGCCCGCTGGGCCTGAGCGTCCTAAGCCTGTGCTCCTTAACGGAAGAGGCCACAGCAGTGAGAGGCCCGTGTACCACAAAAAAAAAAAAAAAACAAAAACAAACAAAAACAAAAACAAAATAGATAAGTAATAAGGAGCTACTGTATAGCACAGGGAACTCTACTCAGTACTCTGTAATGACCTATATAGGAAAAGAATCTAAAGAGTGGATATATGTATATGTGTAACTGGTTCACTTTGCTGTACAGCAGCAACTAAAACAACATTTTAAATCAACTATGCTCCAATAAAAATTTTAAAAAAAGAAAATTGGAAGGTTAGGATTCTTGATTCATTTCTATTTCCTGTATCTTCTCCTTTTTCCTGTGCTTCTTTTCCATTAGATTTCCCGTAGTCTTACCATTAAAGTACTGAAAGGTAGAGAGTATTGAGCACTGCCAGTAGGGCAAGACTGAATTCAAAGCATCATAATGATGTTCTTGAACCCATTCATCTGTCAGTCACCCCAGAAGTCTCCAGAATAAGATGCCTCTAGGTAGAATGTGGAAGGAAAATCCTGACAGGGTCTTGCAGGGTCCCAAGCAGGCACTTACTTGAGCCCCAAAAGGATCTCTGAGTTTTTTGCTGGCTCTTGTTTTCCAAATTGGTTGCAGGGAAAGCCCAACACAACTACACCAAAAGGCTTCAGCTCCTCCTGTAGTGCATTCAGTTCTGTAAGTAGAGAGTGAACTGCATGGATAGCCCGGCCAGCAGCCCTACCTTGAACAGTAAAAGACCACTGATTTATCCACTTTTCACATGAGTAAGCTGAGGACTATGAAGGGGAAGGTTCAAGATTACAGAAATTGAGGAAACAGAGCAAAAAGCTAGAACATAGGTTTCCAGAAGCGCATCCCAATAGCTGCCATTTTTCTTGTGCAATAGCTCCCATAAGTGGCTCTTCATCATCCAATAGGAGCCCTCCTTTAAAAGCACAGATTGGTTAGTACTCTGTGTGTGCGTGTTGGGGGGAGGGGGGGTTCTGCTTGATTCTGAAGAGAAGTCAGATTTAAATGCCATTGCCTTCCTTAGTTGATGGATTGATTGATTGATCAAAAATGTTTTAAGGAAAGGCAAACAAAATGGACATGCTACCCCCTTCCTCTCACTATGCCCCATGATGACACAACCTGACACGCCAGTCACCTTCCCAGGAGCACTCTTTGGTGCTCTAACCTGGGAGTTGTTGAGGGAATCAGTGAGATGCTAAGCTTAGCTCCAAAGCATTCTCTACCTTTTTGTCAGTTCCAGTGACATACTGATGTCATTTCCCTGGAACACTCACTGGGATTCTAGGCTTCAAACTCCAAACTGCTCTTTACCACTGCCAGGAAGCTTTCCAACTCTCTGTCTGGACTTGTACCATTATTTCCAACTTTAGCCATTTTCAGTTCAGATTTACTGATTCCATGACCAGCACCAGCCAGTCCTATTCAGACTCAGCTCTATCTGCTGGCATCTCCCCCAAGGACCTCTTCTTAAAAGGAAGTGCTTTCTTCTCTTTATATATTTATTCAGTTACTATCCCTTTTATCTTTAACCATCAAGAATATTTCCTTCTTGAGCTTCCCTGGTGGCGCAGTGGTTGAGAGTCCGCCTGCCGATGCAGGGGACACGGGTTCGTGCCCTGGTCCAGAAAGATCCCACATGCCGAGGAGCGGCTGGGCCCGTGAGCCATGGCCGCTGAGCCTGTACGTCCAGAGCCTGTGCTCCGCAACGGGAGAGGCCACAACAGTGAGATGCCCGCGTGCAGCAAAAAAAAAAAAAAAAAAAAAGAATATTTCCTTCCTGTTGCGGAAATACCTAGCAAACTTTGGTTCATCTGGAGTAAAATTTGAATGAGATGCTCTTTATAATTCTCATGAACTAGTTTAATAAATTATAGCACAGCAATACAATGGAAAATTATATCCTTTTTTTTTTTTTCTTTTTTTGGTCTTGTTCATTTTTTGGCTGCATCACATGGAATGTGGGATCTTAATTCCCCATCCAGGGATGGAACCTGTGCCCCCTGCAATGGAAGCACAAAGTCCTAACCACTGGACCACCAGGTAATTCCCTGGAAAACTATATCTTAAAATGAATGAGGAAACTCATCATGTGGTGACACGGAATAATGTCAAAGATATTTTATTATGTTAAAATGCACTGTGCAGAATCATTTGTGTGTGTGTGTGTGAGAGAGAGAGAGAGAGAAAGAGAGAGAGGAGACAGAGAAACTGATTTCTTGCATATGCATTAAAGATTTATGCAGGGACTTCCCTGGTGGTGCAGTGGTTAAGACTCAGAGCTCCCAACGTAGGGGGGCTCAGGTTTGATCCCTGGTCAGGGAACTAGATCCCACATGCCTGCTGCAACTAAGAGTTCACATGCTGCAACTAAGGAGCCCACGTGTCTCAACTAAGGAGGCTGCCTGCTGCAACTAAGGCCTGGCACAACCAAATAAATAAATAAATAATAAAATAAATATTTTTTAAAAAAGATTTATGGAAATGTACACCACAAACTGATAACACTCGTTGCCCAAAGGGAAGGGACTGTGGAAGATTTCACTGTAAAGCCCTTTTGTACCTTTTAAATTTTGAATCTTGTGACTGTATTACCTATTCAATAAGTTTAAACTAAAACAGATATAAAAGCAGATTTACATTCCATGGAACTTCTGTTTACACCTCACAACTTTTTAAGCTTACTATATTTTTCAAGCTTAACTTTTTGAAGGGAGGAAAATCCCCACTTGCTAAATGATACTAAACTGTTGTTTAGCCTCTTATAATTCGATCCTGAGATTTTTATAAAAATTAAAAAAGTAGTCTTTAGCTTTTCAGGTTTTCCCTAGAGTTGACTGTACATAAAAATAATAAATATAATGTGACTCCCAAATTCTTTTAAATGCCTTGCTCTTTTCAAAATCTATAATTTGAGAGTATCTTTTTATGCACAATTTCAACATTAAATTGAAAAGGTCTTTAGCTTCTTTTGGTAAATGTGAATCATTTGGTTTTTGTTGTGCTTTGGTGGAGGGGGTATTTTAATATAATTTTTGCCTGAATCAAGCAGTCCCCACTGTCTTAGTCCATTCAGGCTGCTAAAACAAAATATCAGACTGGGTGGCTTGTAAATAAATAAGTGAGAAACTTATTTCTCACAGTTCTGGAACTTGGAAGTCCAAGATCACGGTGCCAGTACTGTAGGGTTCTGAACAAGACCCTCCTCCAGGGTGCAGACTGCCAACTTCTTCCTGTGTCCTCACATGGTGGAAGGAACTGGGGAGCCCTGTAGGGTATCTTTTGTAAGAGCATTAAGCCCATTCGTGACGGTTTTACCCTCATGACCTAAGCACCTCCCAAAAGCCCCACTTCCTGTTGCCATCACATTGGGCATTAGTTTCAATATATGAATTGTGGGGGGACACGAATATTCAAACTGTAGCACTGCTGAATGTTAATTTTCAAATATCAAAATTTGGTGAACTGGTACTTCCCTGGTAGTCCAGTGGATAAGACGCTGTGCTTCCATTGCAGGGGGCCCCGCGTTCGATCCCTGGTCGGGGAAATAGATCCCGCAAGCATGCCACAACTAAGGAGCCTGCCTGCTGCAACTAAGGGTCCGAATGCTGCAATGAAGATTCCGCGTGCCGCAACTAAGAACTGGTGCAGCCAAAATAAATAAATTAATTTTTAAAAATTTGGTGAACCATATATCTTAGAAGTGAGATTGCAATATGCCTAAATTTAAGTGGTATTTAAAAAGGAGAAAATTGTTGGATTTCTTATTATTGGAGCACCATTAAGACAAATTGATAGGACTTTATATTTTTGATCAGTTGACTAGATACTGATGTCAATATGTGAAAAAATTTCTTAAAATTCATTCATGTATTATTTTGATCCATTTTTTGGTGGCACCGGTATAATTTATCTTTCGAATTTATCTTGAACTTTTAAAAAAAGCTGAAAATAAAGTTCTTGGCATGTCAAAAACTGCATCTATCTCTAGTATAACCCATCTAAAACTTTAACCTTTTCTGGATCAGCAGGAATTCCAAACTCTTTCCCATGAGTGCACAAATAAAATGGAAAATCCACCTCAGCCACCAAAGGTTGAGCCAAGTTTGGAGAGATGAAGCATTTTCCCAAATAGCTCTCACTCCAGTTAAATACTATGTAGATAGTAAACTACATTTCCTCTTCTCTGCCATTTGGAGGTGCCTGCGGAACCCAATGGTGTTTTCCAAAATATCAAAGATCAATCGTCTTTCCTGTTACCAGAAGTCACCAGTGAGAAAGATAAAATCAGCCCCTGAAAGCTAGATTCTGGCCTGGGAGTCACAGCTAGGGTTTGGTGTTCTCCTGTTGAACATAAACAGTTTCACAGAAGATCAATATCGTACAAGGGACCATGATGAATCAAGGCAGAAACAAGAACCACTCCATAATCATGTTTGGGGTTTTTTTGTTTTTCTTTTTTGGCTGCGTTGGGTTTTCGTTGCTACGCACAGGCTTTCTCTAGTTGTGGCGAGCGGAGGCTACTCTTCGTTGCGGTGTGCGGGCTTCTCATTGTAGTGGTTTCTCTTGTTGCAGAGCATGGGCTCTAGGCACGTGGGCTCCATAGTCGTGGCTCATGGGCTCTAGAGCGCAGGCTCAGTAGTTGTGGCACACGGGCTTAGATGCTCCACAGCATGTGGAATCTTCCCGGACCAGGGCTCCAACCCGTGTCCCCTGCATTAGCAGGCAGATTCTTAGCCACTGCGCCACCAGGGAAGCCCCTTAATCATATTTTAACCACACAATACATGAACATTATCCAGATCACAAAAATGACCAAGCATCATCCTATTCTTACCAATCTAAGTGATTGCTGTTTCTTTACCCTTGCTTTATTCCTCCTACTCTGTAGATATGATTTATTAAGATACCCAGTCATTGGCTTCCCCCACATCACCTAACACAAGCCGAGATCCTCAAGTCCTCAAGTCCGTTCTAACATCTTCTTACTGAGAGCCCCATGGTTGTCTACAGTATATGTTTTCCCTCAGAACATCGAGCAACAAACTCAACTACAGATATGTTCCTGGAGGTCTTTGACTAAATCTTTGGGAGAATCTTCATTTTCATATCTGGGGGTAATTCTCCTGGCATTCTAAGGAGCAGAGAGCAGTGGCAGGATTTAGGGGAATAGTCACATGATGATCAGCTATCCCCCCCACATCCCCCTGTTTCCTCCTAATAACAAAGTAGCAAAACCTTCTGGACTTAGAATATGGTCATCTGACAAAGCTAGTTCCAAGAGAGGTGAAACATGAATTCTTACCAGGATACTGAGCTGCCAAGCCTCAATAGGTGGCCACATTGACAAAGAGGACGTGCTTGCCCGCATACTGCTTGAACTGGATATACTCCTCGCCATTGAGGGTGAGGGCTCCATACTCATAGATGGTGCCTATCACCCCCTTATAGCAATCCATCTGGAATGTGACACAAATAACCATAATGATGCAATGATAAGACAAACGATAATCCCCAATATCTGTGGACTTTTTTAAACTCTAAGAACTGAAGAGAATTTTCAAAGTGATATTTTTAGTTATGGCTAATGCCACAGGTAGAACTTATATCTTCTAACTTACAATCTTTTTTTTTTAACGGTGGGACAAGCACTTTATAATCCTTTTCCCATTCCTGGAATCTGAACACAATTTCTCTCCATTCTCCGATCTACAATTTACCTGCAGTCTCCTCCCCAGCCTAACACCACATTCCAGTCATCCCACCCCTTCTCAAGTATTCTTAACAGATTTTGGTAGAGTTTCTCATAACAGAAATATGTTTTACATAAATTTCTCATCTATATAGTCTTACATTGTAATTTCCTTCCCCCAGAGCCCAGCAAATAACTTGTTCTTCCTCTGGATCCCACTGAAGGCACCTTCCAGAGTTTTGTTGGTGGGAGCTCACTGGTACCTACAGAATTCATCCTCGACACCCCTTTCTTCTTATCTCTATGTGAAACAGGAAGCAAAGGGAAGAGACTTCCTACGCACAAGCATGCCAAGGGAAAGAGCGAACAGGACCTGGAGCAAAAAGCTAAAATGCTGTTATCTGAGGAGAGGGACTCCTGGAGATGTGGAGAAAAGGCATAGAATTTTAGAGTAATTTAAGTGAGTTTCAATTACTCTAAAATTCTATGTACGTAAATGTCTGCCCCATGCAGTGAAGGAATTGCTTGTGGGTCAGCTCCTGTGGGGAGAGTGGGGCAGAAAACTCTTTTATCATTTTCTAAGCCTGTTAGTTCTGTCACTAGGATACCAGGCATAGCTTCCCCTTCACTATCCTTGGAGAGAAGGAGGCTGACGTAGGGCAGGCACGTTCCCTGTGTTCCATACATCCATACACATCTGTGCACAGACATTAATCCAAATATTTGAGAGTATTAGCCTAAGAAAGCCACCAAGAAAGGGCTGTCATCTATGTGCCTGCATTCTCTTTTGCGTTGATGCTACCTCAGCTCTCTGCTGAAGAGTTTCTAGCATTTGCCTTTCTTTCTAGCACAATTTTTTTTAAAAAGTGGAAATCATCCTGTGAGCTGTCATTTGTGTGCCTCCATTTTCCTTGTCTTCATGCTGCCTTAGCTCTGGGCTCAACAGCTTCCAGCTGTCTGTTTCACACATGGATATCACCCTGTGATCCAAGCTTTGTTTCCAGGATGCCACATCACCTCCCCTGAAATTAAAATTGGCCAGCAACTCTCTGGGCCTTTTGTGTTTTATTATTCCCTGAAAAAGAAAAAACAAACAAAAAAACCCCTCTCCCAACCCTAAAACTCCTTAGGGCACATTTCAGCACCAACTTCTTTTCCACCTGCCCCGAGGTTTCACCCTCCCCAAGAGCAACCAGGTCAGCTTCCCTCTAATCCAGTTGCTGCGTCATGTCCTCTTTCCCGGACCCGCAATAGTGCCTGAGGTTCCAGACCAGAGTGGAGGGGACGGGCTCTGGGGTATCCAGCGGCCACCAGGGGGAGTGGCAAAGAGGAACGCAGCGAGAGCAGCCTGCATCCTTGGCCCACTTTCGGCCCAGTGACCCAGCAGGCTCAGGGGAGACGATCCACGTAAAGAGAGTTTAGGAGAGCCTCTGCCTCACAGGACAGCAGTGGCAGTGGCAGATGTCAGTTTGGAAGGGCTGGGAAGATGGATCTCGTCCTTCGTAGAGGGGGAGACGGGAGAACTCCTTGCATCCTTGGCGGCCAATTTAGTCATCACTAAATTGACTAAATTCCCTGCGGGACACTCACCTTCATCTGTTGCTGCTTCGGGGTCGGCTGAGCGGAGCCGACCAGGAACAGTGAGAAAAGACAGTAGGCCCAGAACTGCGGGATCATGGCTGGAACTAGGAGTTGTAGGCGAGCCTCAGGTCCCCAGGGATCTCGGCTCCTTTTGAGCCCCTGGCAGGGACCAGTTTGAAGATGAGCTCTCCAATCGCAGAGCAGCATTAGCACATGGGCAATCCCCCCTTCCCTGCCACCCCGCTCTCCCTCCCCTTTCTTCTTCCCTCTCTCCAACCTCCCCCTCCCCCTCCCCTCCCCCTCCCCCTCCCCCTCACTCCTCCGCCCACTCCTGCAAGCCTTGAAGGCTCAGAGCACCCAGTGCCTCCGGGTCAGGCCACCCGCTGGTGTTCTGGCGCCCCTTGCTCTGGCAGGTGAAGGCGGAGGCTTCCCTCTTTGGAACTTGAAGTACTGTCTTTACCTTCTCCAGGCAGTTCCTAGGTGCTGGCTCTGCATCCAGGAAGTAAAGCCACCATCACTGAATCAGAATCTGCTTTTAAAAATTAAGATCCTCATGTAATTTACACACAAGCTAAAGTTTGAGAAGCATCGTCCAGATGACTATTAATCCTTTGTACTGTCCCCTCAGACTTTCATCACTTAGTCAACAGCACACTGTATTTTCTAATTATGAAGTCCAGATGTGGGGACCTGCATGTCTCAGACCCTTTGCCCTGAGATCTGTCCCCTGGAGAAGGGCTTGTTAATGCAGGAGTAACACAGACGATGGATACACATTCACAGGGGGAAGTTATCCAGGAGAAAGATCTAAACTGTGCATTAGGGAACTGCCTTGGGCTCGACTGAGCTTCATTCTCTGTAAATTATTGTAATCATCTCTACCCCACTTACTCCATAAAACTATTTACTGTGAGGTCCTAATAAGGTAACAATCTGAAAGTTGTTGCAAAGTATTTGAATGGGTGAAGAGTCAGAGTTGTTTCTCCCACCCCTCCTCCCTCCCATCTGCTCCCTTCGGCTTTTCACTGCCAGCTCAGCTTTACTAAACTCCCTTGTTTATTGAAGTGATAACTTCTTCCTTTTCAGTTCTAAGCCCCTTGACATCCAGTCCCCTCCATCCGCCCTGTCTCTTCCAGGTTTGCACAAAAGCCTTTCTCTGCTCCTGAAACTTAAGTCTGGATGGGGTTGAATTCTCATGAACTCTGTTGGAAGATAAGCTTTCTGTTATCTCAGATTTCTTCTCAAAGGCCTATAATCTATGGCCTGACGGCTGATATCTGATCCAGCCAAGCAGGTCCTCGAGGCATTTAGAGCAGTCATGCAGAAGGCGTCCCTCTTTTGGCACAGACCTACACACATTCCCAAGCTCCTTGGCCTCTTGCCCTTCTCATTTTTAAAAATGGCTGAACCTTAGACTGTGAAGCTATAGCGACCATTGAGTTCAATACCCATGATAAGGGTATTGACTAGCTCCTTATCTCAGAAAAAGCTAATGTCTCTGTACCTTAGTTTTCTTATCTGTAAAATCAGGGTAATAATAGTGTCTACCTCCTAGGGCTGCTTTGAGGATGGAAAAGAACTCAGCCCAGGGCCTGAAACATGTAAGCAACTGGAAGTCTATTTATCATCCACATGTTCATCTTTATGCATCAGAAAACTGAAGCCCACAGAGAGAAGGGACATCTCAAAGGTCACAGGTTAGTAATGGTGAAGTGAAAGCAAATTCCTGATTCTTACCATAGAACCCTTGCTCTGGTTCCACATGGATCATCAGTTGTTGTGACTAAATCTTCAATGTCTGAGGCGATTTACTTTTGCTCATCTTGCAATAACTAGCCCTTGAGTGGTGAGGAGACACTTCTGAATAGACCTTATCAGTAAGTTAAATAGTCTAAAACCCCAACTTCCCATGTTCCTATTCTAATATTCCTAAGTTTTTGAGCACCCTGGGTCCTGGCCTCCAGTAATGAGAAGTGAAGGTACAGAGCACACACTGAGCAGGAGGAAAGGGGCAGACATCTCATGTCCCTGATCCCCCTGAAGGTATTTCAGGGCTACAATTCCCCTTCACTCCTCCTCTGGAGCCATAGTTCACATCCCTATTAGCTCCTTCCAGGAGCTTTGCTTTCATCCCTTAGTTTGTCTCTTCACTTCCGTTGAGGCCAGGGCGGGCCACCCCAAAATATGCCTTAATGGCAGACTTTCCTGGTGGTGCAGTGGTTAAGAATCCGCCTGCCAATGCAGGGCAGACGGGTTCGAGCCCTGGTCTGGGAAGATCCCACACGCCGCAGAGCAACAAAACCCCTGCGCCACAACTGCTGAGCCTGCGCTCTAGGGCCCGTGAGCTACAACTACTGAGCCCACATGCCACAACTACTGCAGCCCGGGCGCCTAGAGTCCACGCTCCGCAATGAGAGAAGCCACCGCAAAGAGAAGGCTGCGCTCCACAATGAAGAGTAGCCCCTGCTCGCTGCAACCAGAGAAAGCCCACACGCAGCAACAAAGACCCAACGCAGCCAAAAATAAATAAATAAATTGCTGTTGTTTAAAAAATATATATATTTATATGCCTTAATGCCATGTTGATTATTTTGAATTAGTTACTTAAGAAATGATTGACGCAAGAGAGACACTTTGACCCTCCTCTCTGTCTCCCTGAAAGCAGGAAATAAATCTCCCATGTGAAAGGTACATTCCCTGCGTCTGGAGGCATCAGGACATGCTTATCACCAGAGAAAGGGAACTTGGGCAGAGAAGCTGTATAAACAAACCCTGTTACTTCTTCAATTTACTACCCCAAGCCCAAACTCTGTTTAGATTTTTCACTAATTAAGCACCCAAAGCCTAAGTTTCTTTGTCTTGTCAAGTCCTCACATATTTATTGGTCTTTGTCTAGAAAGTATAAAAGCTGCCTGCTTTGACCACTTCTGGGGACCCATTTCTATAAGACCTCCCTGCACACAAATTAAAATTTGTTTCTTTTTCTCCTGTTAATCTGTCTTGTGTTGATTTATTATGAGTCTAGCCACAATAACTCAAGAGGGATAGAGGGAAATTTCCTCCTTCCCATACTTCCCAGATCTTCTCCAGTCTCTCTTCCTCCACACTTTGCTTCTATTCTATGACTTTTCTAAAGGTCAGTTTTGTTGACATCGCTCATATTTAAAATACTTTGATTCCTCCCTAATTCTTACACTTTCAATCTGAAATTCTCCCATGGGGCACTCATCTTTCCTGATTTGACATTAGTTAAATTTTCAGGTGTACCCTTCCCTCCATAAATGTTATGTTTCTGGCAGATTGAACTGCCTTCATCACTCAAAATCCACCTATCTAGGTGTTGATTCTTGACATTTTAGGTAAAATCTGGCCAGTACTTTGGGATCATTCCTGAAAGATTTTTTGACACCTTAATTGCATGTTTTTGTTCAAAATGATGGGATACAATTATCAAACAAGACCTCAGAGATAACTCTCTGAGGCCTGAGTCACAAATCAGGGGTCTAGTGAGCTTGATGAGGGCTTGAACTTAAGCCATAGAGTCAGTCTCGCTGCCTTTCTCAAATAGCCTAGGGCTAGGGCAGAAGAGGATGGGAGACTCATATCAATTTGTCTCAATCACTATTTCTTTGACCCAAGCAGTTTAGATGACATAGACAGGACTCCTAAGAAGAGAAATGATTTGTACAAGGTCACAGGATGTTATGGGCTGAGTTATATTCCCCCGCAAAAGGTATATTGAAATCCTAACCTGCAGGACCTCAGAATGTGACTTTATTTGAAAGTAGTATCTTTGCCAATGTAATTAGTTAAGATGACGTCATAACTGGAGTAGGATGGACACCTAATCCAATATGACTGATATCCTCATAAAAAGATGGCCTTGTAAAGTACGTAAAGAGATTGGAGTTGTGCTGCCACAAGCCAGGGGATGTTTGGGCTTACCAGAAGCTGGAAGAGGCAAGGAAGGATCCTTCCCTACAGGTTTCAGAGGGAGCATGGCCATGGTGACACTTTGAGTTCAGACTTTAGCCCCCCAAACTGTGAAACAATACAGTTCCATAGTTCTAAGCCACTTAATTTGTGACACTTTGTCATGGCAGCCCTAGGAAACTAATTCCTGTAAATAAGTCTCAGTTCAGAGATAAGAACTGAGTGCTCTCTGATTTCCGACAAGTTTCTTCCATTGCCTTATGTCTACCCCACATTCACCATAAAGTTCTTTCATTCTCAGTTTCTTTGATTGTAAAGGAAACAAAATTCTTTATTGCGTCCATACAGGCCTTCATCTTAGTTCCAGAATGAAACTATTTCTTTATTTACCTGAACCTCAACTTAGAGATTCAAGCCTCTGCTTGATTCTAACTGAAATATTTTTCGGATTTAATCTATCTCCCTAGGTACATGGACCCTCCTCTCAGGACTCCAGGATTTTCTTCTCTGGACTCCAGGGATTTTCTTCTCTGTTTTGCAAAGGAAAGACATAGACTTTAATTGCAGATCTGCCACAATTTTGTAATGCCATTCCACACTGTAAATGATATTTTTCATTTTGCCCTCACTACCAGAGTAGAAATAACTCAGGAGAGTAAGATTTCCCCCGCCCCCCCCGCACCATGCAGCATGTGAGATCTTAGTTCCCCAACCCGTGCCTCCTGCACTGGGAATACAGAGTCTTAACCACTGGACTGCCAGAGAATCACTTGACTTCAAATCTAACTTTTTTTTGTTTGTTTTAAAATTGCCTTTGACTTCCTTAAATCCATTAACTACACATAGTGGGAATTTGAGTCTGTAACAGGGAAGAACTAACCTGACTCCATATTGAATCTATTTCTTTAAGTTGTAGCCTTTGTGCTCTATAGCTAATTGCCTCCTGCCCAGCCTTGCTAACTCTGTACATAGGCATGTTAATCATAAATTGAATGTGGCCTGTAGCTTGAAGTATACAGAATAGTCCCCTTCCAGAAGCTCCACCTCCCATGCTTAACCTTTAAAGCTAAACTACTTTTGCTTAGCTTGTAGGTATACTAATCATTAGAAAGATAATTTTCCCTTGCTTGGTGACCACTCATCCACATAGAGATAAGGAGTTGCAGAACAGGAAATAACATCTGTCTTGTTGAAGATTTACAGGAGCATCATGGCCAACCCTACAGTGAACAACTCAAGAACAAACGATGACCACGTCCCCTCCAAGATCTGGCTGGCACCAAGAAGCCTGCAACAACTCGTCACCTCTTGACCTCACTTCCTCCCATTTCCCTCTCTTTGTAGCATAACAGAAGCTTGTATTCAAACCCAAACAAGATGGTTCTTTAGGACATTAGTCTGCCATCTTCTTGGTTTGCAGGTTTTCTGAATAAAGTCTCTATTCCTTGCCCCAACACCTTGTTTCTCGACTTATTGGCCTGTTGTGTGACAAGCAGTATGAGCTTGGACTTGGTAACAAGGTGAATGATGTATGGTGTAGTTTCCTTTTTTGTAACATTTTTATCCATGTTTGTGTCTACTATTGCCTCATCCTTGAGGACACCTCAGATCCAGGCTGGCTGTGGCCCTTAATGTCTTCCTTAAGGCAACTTGCCCTGAAGCAAAGTATTCCTGTAGGCTCTGCCACTATTGCCAAAGCTTCCATCCTCATCTGCTCCAAGAAATAATTCTAGGGTTTGGTGAGACAAAAGGGATAACGTGTAAAGAAGAATGTATACTTTCCCAGCTAGGGCCCGTATCTATTATTTCCACCTTAATGTACCAGGGAAGTGCCACTGTGTCCATGCACAGCCACGGGCATCTGAGACACCCACAGCACCGCAAGAGCTAAGCAATTTATTTGGCCACAGAACCAGGCATCCCCCAATAAGGCACAGTCCCAAAGTTTCTGTGACTCAGGCCTTGCTCCTCCCCCAGAAGGAAAGACCATGCCATCTCATCAAATACTGCAAACCACAATCCAACAATTAACCTGGGGGTAGGAGTTTGGACTAAAAGATGACCGCTTTAAGTCCTTTCACATTTAATAATCTTTTAATATTTCCTTTTAATATGTTCTTTTATATGTTCAGGTCTCTTGGTTATCTAATTTGACCAATTTTCACCTTGCGAAGACTGAGAAGTGAGAGTATTGCCTCAGCAAACTCTAAAATTGTAGTGCTCAAGTATTGCAGCTTCCTTAATTCATGTATGGAAAGGCAGAGGCCCAGAAAGTGGAGTAATCGACACTTCTGACCTTGGAAAGCCTCTGTCACTGGACCAAGTTAGGGGCAACTGACAGACGTGAGTCAAGTTTGACTTCTCCCACTTGATTTATTTATTTATTTATTTTTGGCCACGCCACGTGTCAAGCAGGATCTTAGAACCAGTGTTCCCTGCAGTGGAAGCTCAGAAGCAGTTTAGATGATCCTTACTTCGAATGGTTCAACACCAGCTGGTAGGTTCCTGCACTTCTCAACAGATCTCAGGGCCAACTCTGTGTATTCCCTGGACAACGACCTCAGGAGGATAAGTCAGTAGAAACAAGTGATGCTAGGAGGAATTTACTCCCAGAGACAGAATGGGGGAGGAAATAGAGAAGAAATAAGGTAGTGATAAAGGGAGATGGGAGATAAAGAACAAAGTATGAAGGAGGAGAACTAACACGTATTGACTCCCTTCTTACTTTGTATCAGGCATATTTCTATAGATTTTCTTAATCATTACCAAAATAGCCATAAGGTTAATATTTTCTCCATTTTATAAATAATGTTATGAATACAAAGTAGAAATAATTCCCCTAAGTTACAGATCTGTGTCAAACTGGGACTCACATTCAAGTGTGTTCTGATCCAAACTCCAAAGTCTGTAGTAGCCTAAACGATAACATCCAAAGATATCATGTTTTAATCCCTGGAACCTGTAAATGTTATATTATATGTCAAAGATTTTGCTTATGTGACTAAGTAAAGGGTTTTGAGATGAATGGATTATCCTGGATTATCTGGGTGGGCCCTAAATACGATCACATGTATTCTTATAAGAGGAGAGCAGATGGAGATTTTACTATAGAAGACAGAGGAGATATAACAATTGAAGCTAGAGGCTGGAGTGATACCAGGAAGGAGTCACAAACCTCTTTTTATATTTTCCATAACGTGTTCCTTATTTCCTTCTGATCCCTTACCAGAAGCATCCTTTAATATCATATTTCTACCAACAGTTAGTTCAAGGCATTCTAGGCTTTTCCTATCATGTCCTTCAAGATTATTCCAGCCTCAACCCATTATCCAATTCCAAAGCCACATCAATATTTTTAGGTATTTGTTACAGTAGCACCTGCTTTTAGGTACCGAAATCCATATTAGTTTCCTTTGGCTGCTGTAACAAGTTACCACAAACAAACCTGGTGATTTAAAAGAACAAACCTTTATTCTCTCATAGCTCTAGAGATCAGAAGTCCAAAGTCAGTTTCACTGGACCAAATCAAGTGGCGACTCTAGGGGAGAATCTGTTTCTTACCTCATCCAGTTTCTTGTGCTTCTGGCTCTCCTTGGTTTGCGGCTGCATCACCGTAATCTTTGCCTTCATGGTCACATTGCCTTCTCTCTTTCTGTCTGTAGTCTAATCTTTCTCATAGAGCACTTAAGAACTGACAAGACGGTAACGCACTACCAAGCCAATTGTGCAGAAAAAGAAACTGAACACTAATAACATTTTTTTCTCATGAAGGGCTAATATCTCTCCAGGTAGAGTTGAATTTCTGATTTGAAGGCCTCTTGCATGTAGGGGGTATGTGATTCTCCAGACACCAACTTGGTGTTCAACAGTTCAATTCAATTCTGACACCAACTCCCAACTCTTCTCATTTTAAGGGCTCAGTTTCACAAGATTGCCCCCACTTCAGGGACCAGTTGTAAATCCCAGCATGGGGGCACCCATCTACTAATTGATTAACTATAAATTGAGGGTTCCCACGACCCTCTCTTCACTTTTGATAATTTACTAGAATGACTCACAGAATTCAGGAAATCACTTTACGTACATTTACTGGTACGTTATAAAGGATGTAACTCAGAGACAGCCAAATGGAAGAAATGCAAGGCAAGGTATGGGGGGATGTGCGGATATGGAGTTTCCATGCCCTCTCCAGGTATGTCACCCTCCCAATGCTTCCAGTGTTTATCAACCAGGAAGCTCTCAAACCCTGTCATTTAGAGTTTTTTATGGAGGTTTCCTTACAAAGGCATGATTGATGAAATCAATGACCGCTGGTGATTGAATTCAATCTCCAGGCCTTCTCCATTCCCTGGAGAGAGGGCAGGGCTGGAAGCTCCAATTCTCTAATTATGACTTGGTCTTCCTGACTAGCAGCTTGCATCCTGAAGTTATGCAGGAGCCCCCAGCCACCAGTCTTCTCATTAGCACGCATCCCACTCAGGAGATTTCAACAGCTTTAAGAAGCTCTGTGCCAGGAAGTGGGGACAAAGAGAAAATATTTAATTTTTATTCTACCACAAGGGTCAGACACCAAGTCCTAGGGTCCATTCAGTAAGAGTCTGCCTACCTTAAGCTATGGTCTTAACAGCGTAAACAGCTTGTCCTTACCTCTTGGTAAGGACAAACTAGAAAACACCAATCCACCCAACGACAAGCATATGCAAGGAAATTAGTCAGGGTTCTCCAGAAAAACAGAACCCATAGGAGAGAGATAGATAAGGAGGTAGAGCTATCTCTATTGGTTCTTTTTTCTAGAGATAAATAGATACTAGATCTATCTATCTAGCTCTCTATCTAGCTCTGTATCTAAAAAGATTTATTATAGGGAACTGGCTCACATGTTATAGACTGAGAAGTCCCAAGTCAGGAAGCTGCAGTCAACAAGCTGGAGACCCAGGATAGTCAATGGTATAGTTCTAATCTGAGTCTGAAGGCTTGAGAGAACCAGGAGAGCTGATGGTATAAGTTCCACTCTGAGTCTGAATCCAAAGACAGAAGACCAATTCAAAGACAGGCAGAAAGAGAGAGATTTCTTGCTTGCTGGGCAACGCATGGTCCAATCAAACTGACACATAAAATTAACCATCACAGGGCTTCCCTGGTGGCGCAGTGGTTGAGAGTCCGCCTGCCGATGCAGGGGACACGGGTTGTGCCCCGGTCCGGGAAGATCCCACATGCCGCCATGGCCACTGGGCCTGCGCGTCCAGAGCCTGTGCTCCACAACGTGAGAGGCCCGTGTACCAAAAAAAAAAAAAAAAAAAATTAACCATCACAGTAAATGTATTACTAAGACTGACCATGTAAACATCTTTCTCTTTATATATTTAGATAGGTAATATCTATTTATGTTTAAATATACCAGTGATATAACATATAATTATACAATCTATAAAAAATTAATAAACAGAAACCTCAATAGAGTTAGGCGACCAGAAGGGGGAGCTCTCACACTCTGTGACCATAGCAGAGCCCAACAGGAAGAAGAAAAACTTCTTTTCTGGCAATTGAACTCAACCAATGAAAAGTCATGGATTCTTTGTTTACTGTAGCCCTCCCAACTTCCTTTTCCTCTCTGTAAAAGTGGTCTCTTTCCTTGCCTGTGGGGACTTACACGTGGCTCACCACGGTTGCAGACCCTGAAATGCAATTCTCTGCTCATCCTGAATAAACTCATCTTTGCTGGAGAAATATCTGGCAGCCTATTTGTTTCAGATCAACAACTCATATTTTAAACTCACAGCAAACTAAGAATACAAGAGACCTTTTCAACCTGATGAAGAGTATCTAACACAAGTCTACAGCAAATATCATACTTAATGGTGAAATATTTAATCATTACCCCTTGAAATAATATTCAAGGAAAGAATGTCTCTACTACTACTTCAATTCAATTCAGTATGTATTGGCAAACCTGGCCAGTGAATTGAAGGCAAAAAAAGGAAATTAAATGTACAAAGATTAGAAACAAATGAAACTACCATTAGCATACCTTATGAACATATAATTTAAAAAGAAACTAGTAATAAATTAGTATAATATGTGGATTTAGCAAAGTTGCTAGATAAAAGAATCAATACAAATTTTATTATATCTATATATTTTCAGAAACCATTAAAAAATTAAACTTAATTTTAAAACTACATAAAATAATCAAATACCTAGCAGTAAACTCAGCAAAAGATGTACTAGATCTTTATGATGAGAAATATGTCTTAACTGGCACAGTTTTGAAGAGCTCTAAATTAATTCTGAGGTATATTATCTTAATGGATTAGAAGAGTAAACACTGTAAAAATGTCAATTCTACCTAAACTATTCTATAGATTCAATGCAATCTCAACCAAAATCCTAATAGACATTTCTGAGGAATTTGGAAAAGGTGCTTAAGAAACTTAAGTGTAAGTGCAAATGGACAAAAATAGTCAAGACACTTTTGAAGAAGGTGGGAGAACTTGCTTCATAAAATATCAAAATTCATTTTTAAAACTATATGTTAAAATCGACATTAAACATGCTTAGCATTTCATAAATATTAAGTTCTCTTTAAATATTTGGCTTTAGGCTATTATAAACATGCCTATTCAGATTTAAGACTAAGTTATCTCAGATAATCAGTCACCAATATCAAATTAGTAAGGTCAAACAAAAGACTATGACCTTCATAGTCTGATGCGTATATATTCATTTCCTCCTGTGTAAATGTTTCTACTTCTAAAAGATCCTCATCAATATCTATAAATTCATTTTCACTATCATCAGTGACAGAAATAATTTCATCATTGGTTCCTTTTATTTCGGGATTTTTTACTTCAGTAGGCATTCTACTGACAAAAATGAAGCAGCTAAATTATAACTCATTCTTGGGAACAAAGAGCTTGCTTTCAATTGATTCAGTTTATTGAAAAAGAACAAACTAAGCTTTCATGTTTATAAAGCCTTTGTTTTTTAAACATGTGTGGCACATAGTAAAAGCTCAATAAAAGGTTGTTCAATGAAAACAAAGGTACATTAAACGTTGTCTGTTTTAAGAATAAACAAATAGAACAATGGAAAGAAATAGAGAGCTCAGAAATAGACTTGTGTTTATAAGGACTCTTGATTTATGACAAAGTACAATGCAAAGTAATAGAAAAATAAAGGATGGCCTTTTAAATAAATAGTGATGATTCAATTGGATATCCATGGGAAAAGAAATTAAAACTTTATTCCTACCTTATACAGTCAGCCATCTGCAGTTGGTTAAATCGATGGATACAAAACACGTGGATACAAAGGGCCGACTGTATCAGTTGTATTGTGCTATTTTATATAAGGGACTTGAGCATCCGCAGATTTGGGTATCTGTAGGGGCTCCTGGAACCAATCCCTGGCAGATACTCAGGGATGACTATAACATTCACAAAATTCTAGTCAATCCACGTCTTTGACCTCACTTCCAAAACAAGAAATATAGGCACACCTTGGAGATTCTGTGGGTTTGCTTCCTTCCAGACCACTGCAATAAAGTGAGTCACACAAACTTTCTTTTTTTTGGTTTCCCAGTGGGTATAAAAGTTATGTTTATACTATGCTATTAAGTGTTTAATATAGCATTATGTCTAAAAAAACAATGTACATGCCTTAATTAAAAAATAATGCCGGGACTTCCCTGGTGGTGCACTGGTTAAGAATCTGCCTGCCAATGCAGGGAACATGGGTTCAAGCCCTGGTCCGGAAAGATCCCACATGCCTCGGAGCAACTAAGCCCGTGCACCACAACTACTGAGCCTGCGCTCTAGAGCCCACGAGTCACAACTACTGAGCCCACGTGCCACAACTACTGAAGCCCACGCGCCTAGAGCCCATGCTGCGCAACAAGAGAAGCCACCGCAATGAGAAGCCAGTGCACCGCAAGGAAGAGTAATCCTCACTCACCGCAAGTAGAGAAGTCCCGCGTGCAGCAACAAAGACCTAATGCAGCCAAAAATTAAAAAAAATAATTAATTAATTAAAAAAATAATGCTGTTGGAGAAATGGTGCCAGTTGACTTGCTCAACTCAGGGTTGCCACAAACCTTCAATTTATAAAGGTGCAGTAAAGTGAAGTGCAATAAAACAAGGTCTGCCTGTGTAGGGGAAGAATGACACTGTGAGGAAAAAATTAGACAACTAAAATGTGGGATATTTATCAGGACAACTGGACTTATAACTTCAAAAATGCCATAAATGAGAAACAGTGGGATTGTTCTAGATTTAAAATAAAAGATACAAAAAAGACATAATCAACATCAAAACATGAACCTTGAATGAACCCAGGTTTGAAAGAGAAGTTATAAATTCAGGTTAGGAACTATTGGATAAATTAGTTGTTCTAAATCTGATCTGACTGTAACAGGGATAGAGACTGTTGTAGGGGCAGAGTTGCGGATGTGTCTAGCCCTGGCCTTGTGACTTGGATGAGGCAGTCTCTCCACTTTACTGAGCATCTTCTTCTCATGTATACAGTTGTGGCCTGGGAAACACGAACCATAAGACACATTAGAGCTTAAAATTTGTAAAATTTCTGGCTTCCTACTCTCGTTTCCCAATCTCCTAGGGGTAATAACTGATCAAATCAGTTTTAAAGGTGACCAAAATCGTTCAAAACTGGTAAAATAAACCAAGAATGTCAGCCTTAGAAGGGACTTTGGTGATTTTTATATTTTCTCAATGTCCCACAGTTGTATTGAGTTGGTGATGGCTTGCAACGTGTATTGGTGAAATGGGCATATTTATTCTTTCTCTGGGAGCAGCAAGGGCCTGAGACACAGACTGGAGAATTTCCAGGTGGGAGGGCATCTGGGTTTGAATGGTGTGGGTTACTCAAATTCCTGTGGTTGTGCATGGACACAGAGCTCTCTCTCTCACGCCCTCCCCCAGCCCATTAAGACTGAACAGACAAGAACACTGCCTAAGGGAGTATACATCCTTCCTCTCACTGCCTCCCCCTGTCCCCCTCCCCCAACCTCCAAGAAGCAGAATTCTTCCTGTAGCAGGTTGGAGGAGGAAAGCTTGGCATGAGTGACAGACACTTCAGAAAATCTGAGTCAGGACCAGCTGTTTCAGTGAAGGCTCAGGGCCAGAATCAGCCTGGACCAGAAATGAGCTTCCTTATCATGTTTGGGGAAGGAGGTCAGAAGGTTAAGAACACATGAGGATGAAAATTAAATGCAAAAGGACAGTGGTCTCTCTAGAACTTCCCTTCATTTCCAAACGTATATTTGATTGGGAGTTGAACCTAGAGTAGAGAGACAAATGGATTTGAAATAAAACCTCTGGTTTATGGTCTAGGTCTACACTATTAATGAGACTTTGCTTGTCACTTCCCCTCTCTGAACCTCACTTTTCCATTGAAAATCTGAGCAAATAATGCCTGTTCTACTTTTTTAACTGGCTGATTGTGAAGGCTAAATGAAATCCTTGATGTGAAGATTTGTCAACTACAAATTCTATGTAAACATAAGCAATATAACTTTAAAATGGCAGACTTAGGAGTAGCTCCTACATTTCACACTTGTAACCCACACTTGCAACACCCGAAAATCCTGGAGACCTGAATGGGGATCCCAGATGCCAATGGAGATTATCAAATTCAGGGAAAATATCCAAGTAAAACTAAATGGTGGACAAAAATCTCTAAATCATATTTGGGTGGTTGTAGAGGCTGTGATTGAATCTGGGATGAAGAGGTGGACTACATCTCAGAAAAAAACTGAACCTGTTTCCTCTATGATCAAAGGAACTAACACAAGAAACTTGGTGCTGATTTTTAGGTAGGATTAAGTCATTAACAGAGGCTAAGACAGAGAGTCTGAAAGGCTTTATCTGACTTTAAACTGCCACCCACTAGCTATGGGCAAGAAAGTTATCCTCATGAGAAACCTACCTCGAGGAAAAACTGGAGTCCGACTGGGGAAAATAGGCAGTGCTTGAGACATGTTGATTTTTGCCATTCTATTTAAGATTATGGACGATTAGCAATTACAGGATTTTTAAAGTCAGGAAGTGACAGTTCTTATTGTTTAATTTAAATCTGGACTGGTTTTCAGACTTAATATATGGCTCAGGTGACAAACATTTCAAACCTAAAATCTTGTTTTGTAAAAATTGATAAAATTACATTCCCTGTCCTTTCTTTCTTTTTTTTTTTTGCGGTACGTGGGCCTCTCACTGTTGTGGCCTCTCCTCTTGCAGAGCACAGACTCCAGACACGCAGGCTCAGCGGCCACGGCTCACGGGCCCAGCCGCTCCGCAGCACGTGGGATCTTCGCGGACCGGGGCACGAACCAGTGTTCCCTGCATCGGCAGGCAGACTCTCAACCACTGCACCACCAGGGAAGCCGTCCCTGTCCTTTCAATGGAAATAAATATATAGATAATTTGGGGCAGGGTGGAATCCCCAAGTAATCAGTGTAATTGACCTCCAAGATCAAGAACCTAAATCCAAAGTGTTTCAAGGAATGGAGAGTATTTAGCTTGTCTGAAGAATGAGATTCACAGGAGGAGCTACTGAGAGTGAAGATTGAGAAGGAGGCTGAGGTCGCATCAGGAGCAATTTGGATACCATGCTGGAGATTCTGGATTTGATGCTATAATAAATTAGTTAGCCTTATTGGCTCACTATCGGTGGAGGGATATCATCAGACAAGTGTTCAGCAGCTCCAGTGGCAGCAGGTGAAGGAAAAAAAGCATTGAAGGGGAAGAACTTGGAAGAGAGAACACATGACAAGTAGGAAATTATTTCAGCATTCCAGAAGGGAAATAACAGGAATTTGACATGTGGCTCTGGTAGAAGGTATGAAGAGAAGGCAGCAGTTATATGATACAGTCAGGTAGACCATGACAGGAAGGGGCCCCACGTAGCCCCTTGCTGAGCATGAGCTCCTAAACCTTTTCTTCTCCAGGTCAGAGCTTTTGTTTCCAGGGAAACTAAGACAATGGGACACAGAGACTTGGAAAGGCAGAGATTTTAGGCCACTTGACCTGATGAAATTTTCTCTTCTACTTTAGGAGTTAGTTATTGTGTGATGAGCAAAGATAAAGTGACTAAGAAAGTAAGGAATTTATAACAGCAAGGGAGAAGCAGTGTGTAATTCCACGTAACTTTGGATAAGTCAGTTTTTCTGTTTGAGCATCAGTTTCCTCATCTGTTAAATTAATGATGGGTGTTTACCTTGGGCTAAGTCCAGTGCTAAGAGTTTAAATGAATTATCTCCTTTATTTTTTAAATTAGTCCAATGAAGTTCATATTATTCTCCCAATTTCACAAATGGGACCAGAGGCACAGAGGGTAACTTGCCCAAAGTCACACATCCTGGGAAGGATGAAGGAATTGAAGTACACTATTTTTGAGGCTTGATATTTTAATCTCCTTAGTCCTTGAACTGTGGCTGGGCAAAGTATCTGTGGGTGGGAAGGGGCCACAAAGCAGAAAACCTGTATAGCTGCCCTAAAGGGCTTTGGGAGGTTTGTGGCTGGACCAGCAGTCATTGTTTTGGGCTCCTCCCTCTAGATTAGAGGCCTCTGAGAAGAGATCAGAAATCTGGGATAACAAAAATCTTCTGTTTTCCAAGAGAATTAATGAATACCCAGATTCCACCAGAAGCAAGAATTAAACCCTACTCTGACTTCAGTTTTAAGGAAGGGGAGGCAGCTTTTTATGTGAACCTGGAAGAAGGAGGGGGCTGGTTGGAAAGGAACTGAGAATTGGAGGGGAAGAATTTATCTTTTCAATAAACGTGGGAGTAAAGCTGAGCTGTCAGCCCAAATCCTGTGGGAGGAGGAAGAAGAGTGTGGGAAGAGTGGTAAAGGCAAACAAACCCGATACTCTTCAACTAATCCAAATATTTTTCAACATCTCTTTGTTAGTTATCTTGTTACAGCACAGTTAGTTGCTGAATTCATCCCTTGTAATTCCAAAGCCCTAGGAACCGCATTCATCCTTGTTTTAGTCATTTTGCCTTCTAAGTCATCAGGCAACAGTTTTACCAAATGTTTTGTTGCAACAGAACAAATGTTGCCAACTTTCCATTTTGTAGTAACTGTTTCCTTGCCACTCCTCCTCTCTGAGAGGTAGGAAAATGGGAGTGGATTGGGGACAAAAATTTTTTAAAATTAATATAAGAAGAGAATCATTGCATAGCCTAATGATGATAAAGTGCCATAAATTTAAAAGTTTGATTAATTCTACCCTTTAAATCTGAGATTTAAATGGAAAAAAAAACCCAAATAATTTTTTAAACTTCAAGGAGGGCTTCCCTGGTGGCGCAGTGGTTGCGAGTCCGCCTGCCGATGCAGGGGACATGGGTTCGTGCCTCAGTCCGGGAAGATCCCACATGCCGCGGAGCGGCTGGGCCCGTGAGCCATGGCCGCTGAGCCTGCGCGTCCGGAGCCTGTGCTCCGCAACAGGAGAGGCCACAACAGTGAGAGGCCCACATACTGCAAAAAAAAAAAAAAAAAAAAAAAAATTTTAAACTTCAAGGAGCTAATAATCTGATGAGGAATATACAACTGTGTCAAGAATAAGAACACTATGCATATTAAACATTTTACCTATAGGCAGAGAGGAATCAAAAATCAATGAAGTTTGGGTATGAATAATAAATAAAACAAGAGAGGAACCTTACAAGGACAAATCATGAATTTAGGAGTATGATTAACTCAAACCTTAGCACTTGAGGTCCAGAAAGTAAAACTGTATTGTAGACAAGAGAAAGTTACTGGTCAGTCCCCCCACCCCCCATGAAGTTGGTGGGATTTAAATATGTTATTTATGTGAGAAACTCAGCAATTCCTAGGGCTCCAGGTCTGCATCATCAACTCATCTATTCTAAACTTTTGGCTGAGACTATTGAGCAGTGGCTGGAAACTGTTGCTGAATGGATGGGGGTTCTTATGATGGTTGAGAGGCAAAGCATTTTTATCCTAAGAGGAACTTGAGTCTCATTTCCATTATCCTTCTTGGCCCTTCGGGCTTCCAGGAGATTAAGAGGAGTGTTTGCAACTTCCTATATATTTATAATTATTTCCAAAAAAAATTTAAGTTATTTACTTAAAAAAAAAGCATCGCATTCAAAATGGCAGATTATCCTCCAGAAAGTTGTTGGCTATTAGTAGTCCTCCCTGCCCCCACCTAGCGTGTAAGAGCCTCCTATACCAGACTGACACCAAGACTGGGCACCTCCATTCTTTTGAACTTTGGCCAATCTGATAAATGCAAAATGCAACTATTCTTCTTTATACCTCTTTAATTCTTGGTAAGGGAGAACATTGTATCCTACTACAGATGCCACTTGGTTTACTGTCTGGTGCCCGTGTTTCTCTTGGGCTGCTTGGTTTTTCTTACTGACTAGTAAGCACATGAAAGCATTTGTAAACACTTGTACAGTGAACATATTAACGTGCAAATATTTTTCCCTTCCTCAGGCCCAGTTTCCTTCTAATGGATCACATGTGGTCCATTATTTGATTTTATTTTAACTTACATAATAATATTAGGATTAGTATTTGGAATGTCTATGTCATGCTTTTTTTTTTGCGGTACGCAGGCTTCTCACTGTTGTGGCCTCTCCCGTTGCGGAGCACAGGCTCTGGATGCGCAGGCCGAGCGGCCATGGCTCACGGGCCCAGCCGCTCTGCGGAATGTGGGATCCTCCCGGACCAGGGCACGAACCCGCGTCCCCTGAATCGGCAGGCGGACTCTCAACCACTGCACCACCAGGGAAGCCCTGTCATGCCTTTTTGCAGTGACTTTACTGAGATGTCTGCACCTAGATACGGCTATCCACTCAGAAAAAATAGACAATAGTCTTCAAGGACTGTGGAGTGCTTGCCCTCACCTTTTCATAATTCTGCCAGAATTTATGTGAGTCCCGGTTCCTCATCGCACTAGTGAGCACTGAGTGCTCACGGAGGTGTGTGTAGGTGAGGACGTGGTTTGAATTCTACGTCCTCTTGCCCTACTCACGCCCCAGAAATCCTTGCCACCCTGCAACTGGCCTGCATAGGCTTGGGCTAGTCCCTGACAGGGTATCAAAAGGTTGCCAGGTACCCGACAACCTCAGACTCTCAGACTAGTGATCTACAGATACTAGTCATGATTGTACAGTTAAGGGCCTCCTATCTTTTCCCCCTTTTCCTAGCTGGCTTTGTGCAGTCAAATTCTAAGCTGGAGAAGGTTAGTGACCACCAGAGAGGGTGGGACAGGGCTCAAAGGTGGAGCCTTCTGTCCTGCTCCCAAATCTTGCCCTCAGTCCTTCTTGTAAGACTCTGACTTCTGCTTTCTCCCTCTTTGCAGTATGCGGGCAAGCATGTCCTTTTTGTCAATGTGGCCACCTATTGTGGTCTGACAGCTCAATACTCTGGTAAGAGTTCATAACCAAATCTCCTTGGGACTAAACTTTCCAGCTCATTATATTCTAAGTCATGTTGGAATTATATTCTAATTCTATGTATCAAAGTAAATACTCATGATCAAGTGACTTTATTCCCTGATGTCAGGAGTCAGTAAACTATGGTCCACAGGGCAAATCTGGCCAGCCTACTTTTGTAAACAAAGTTTTATTGAACATAGCTATGCTCATTCATTTACAGACTGTCTGTGATGGATGTTAAGCTACAAGGCAGAGTTGAGTGGTTGTATGAGTGATGGTGTCAGAGACCATCTGAAATTACTATCTGGACCTTCACAGAAAATGTTTGTTGACCCCTTCCTATGTCCTGCCTCTGCTTTGCTCCTGAGATTTCCAGGAGAATCAATAATGTATCTGACAGCTAGGAGCCTCTCTGAAGATTCAAGTCTCCTTGGTAAATATAGGAGGTAGGATTGATGTTTTTGAGACTTTTCCAGGGTTTTACATGTAACTTACAAAGACAGGGAAAAGAGGAAAGGGGCTTTATACCTGGAGCACATTTGACTGGAGCAAGGGCTGGTAGAGGAGGCCATAATAGAGGCGAACACTCCCTCTCCAACCTCAATGCCTCCTTTAAGTGTAGTTTTTCCCTCTCTGTACATGACTCAGGGCAGAATTTTATCTTTCTCATATCTTAGGCCTTGTTGTTTGAAAGCCAATAAATAATGAACAGGATTATTTTCTTTCAGAAACAGATGTACTTCTTATATTTGAACTAATAAGAACTTTGATTTAAAATTTTTGATTATGTTATATTTTGACAAGGTAATATATTCACAAGGCTCAAAATTAAAGGAATAAAGAAGTTTAGAGTGAAAAGTTTTTTCACCTCTTTCCCCTCCCTTCAGATGACCAATATTATCATGTTTACAAAATATATGAGTATTCTTTTTTTTTCTTTTCCCCCAGTTGATAACATATTGTAAATACTATTTGCCAATTTGCTTTTTAAAATTAATAAAGTACCTTGGAGTTCAGACCATTTCCTCCCTCTTAATTTTAAGACTGAAGAATATTCTACTGGACCATACTTCATTTTACCAGTTTATAGGGACTTTAAAAATCAATTTATTCAGTTCCCACTCTGTATATAACAGATGAGGAAACTGAGAAATAGCTACTCAAGGACTGGTAGACATGTTTCCTAATTTATTGTCTCTTTCCTAGAGGAAGTGATTACCTACAGTGACTAAAGACAAGAGTGGAGGATGTGGGGAAAGGTACTAAGGAACCATTTGGAAACAGGAAAGCAATCTCATATTGCAAAAATAAATAAATAAAAATAAATAAAGGACTAAGCGGAGACATCAGTTGACCCCACTGCTGAGCAGAATCTGAGTGGGACTGGTTAGTGTTTGCTAGGGGACTGAAAATATCTAGCTCAGAAAGGGTGAACAAAGAAGACAATTACAAAAGTCTGAGGAGACAAATTGGAAAACTTGAGGAAGAAGGCAGTTGGAAGCTTGTGTTTTGGCATATCAATGAGTGTTTTTAGGTAGAATGCATCTTTAACATCCTGAAGACTGTTGAAGAACACCAGGAAGCTCAACCTGGAATTTCTCTGGTTCTCTTTGCCCCTGTCAGATTTACCCACACTCCACCCAGGGTGAACCAGCTTGTGCAGAGGAGAGAAGCACATTCTCATTGTGTGTGTCTTTTCCTTTTAAAAGAAAGATTCAATATACCAATTAACCAACCAGGGAAGGCAAACTGATGAGCAGTGATGTTTAAACGCAGTTTTGTTTAAAAATCACCTGATGAGCTTTTCATTTTTTAATTGTGGTACAAAAAGACATGACATAAAATTTACCATTTTAACCATTTTTAAGAATACTGTTCAGTAGTGTTAAAAATATTCATTCTTGTGAAACAAATCTCCAGAACTTTTCCATCTTGCAAAACTGAAATTCTGTACCCATTAAATAATAGCTCTCCTTTTCCCCTTCCCCCCAGCCCCTAGTAACCACCATTCTACCTTCTGTTTCTATAAATTTGACTACTTTAGATACCAAAAGTATTTGTCTTACCTGCAGTATTTGTCTTTTTCATGACTAGTCTATTTCACTTAGCATAATGTCGTCAAGGTTCATCCATGTTGTAGCATGTGACAGAATTTCCTTCCATTTTAAGGCTGAATTTGTTTGAAGGCCAGTTCTTCAATCATTTGTTTATCCATTCATCCACTGATGGACATTTGGGTTGCTTCCACTTCTTGATTTTTATGAATAGTGCTCCTATGAACATGGATATGCAAATATCTCTTTGAGGCCCTATTTTCAATTCTTTGCATATATACCCAGAAATGGGAATGCTGATCTATGGTAGTTCTATTTTTAATTTTTTGGGAAACCTCCATACTATTTTCCATAGCACTTAAACCATTTTACAATCCCACCAGCAGTGATCTGGTGAGCTTTAGAATAATAAAGGTGACTGGGGAGCCATCTCAAAAGAATGTAATCAGAAATTTTTCTGGAATGGAACCTGGGTATCCCTATTTTTAAAGGAAGGCCCCCACCTGATTCTGATGTGCTGCAGATTTGGGAAATACTGCACTATAACATTTTGAATACATGTTTAGAGATCCAGTATCTAATTTCAGCCCTGCCACGAACAGTCTTTCTGACCTAGATATTTTTTTTTTCCTTCCCCGGGCCTCTGGTTTTTTCCTCTGTAAAATGGGTATCTCTAAGGATCTTTCTCTACACAAGGAGGCTCTCTAGCCAGGCCGCCATATTGTCCCTTCTCTACCCATAGAACTGAGCGCACTTCAGGAGGAGCTGAAGCCCTTTGACCTAGTTGTGTTGGGCTTTCCCTGCAACCAATTTGGAAAGCAAGAACCAGGAGAGAACTCAGAGATCCTCCGGGACTGAAGTAAGTACCTGCTTGAAACCCTATAGGGGTCTCTGTCTACCTTTCCTCTGTTTCCAGAGGCACTTCCATATTAGGGACTTCTGGGATGGGTAGTGGGTTAATAGGCTTAGGGGCATCTGCAAACTGATTTTAACTTTGGCCTCTGCTGATATGAGTCTGGCAGTGTCAGACACTCTCTCCCCCTCTCTGGGAAGCGAGAACTGGACGGACCACGGAGGACCAGGAGCACAGAAATAGCTCCTGGTATTGCTGCTACAGAAACAGTGCAGGGGGAGACAGTGATAGGATGTGGAATAGAGAAAAATAAAGTGAATCAGGGAGCCCAAAGTTTAAAAATGGCCTTATTTCCCCTTCCCAGCCCTGTTTTCTATATCGCCACCTCTCTCTCCCCTTTCTCATGACCTCAAATTCTGGTACCCCATTATAACTTTCTTTCATACATTCTGGAGCTTCCTGGGAACATTATGGTTCATTGCAGGTATGTCCGTCCAGGAGGAGGATATGTACCTAATTTCCAGCTTTTTGAGAAAGGGGATGTGAATGGCGAAAAAGAGCAGAAAGTCTTCACCTTCTTGAAGGTGAGTTAATCACTGACCTAAGCCTCTTCTTCCCAAATATTCCTAGCATAAACTTGGTGTGGTAGAAATGGATCCAAGGGCACCTGCCTGGAGGTGGGATTGGACTCTTTGGAAGAGATCTCCAGATTAGCATAGGGATTGGGGTTTAATTTGTTAGTATCTATGATGCTCTGGCTTTGTGTGGTGGAGAGAGTTGTGTAGAGTGTCACCTTTCACTGGGACCACTCTCTTTTGTTCATTCATACATTCAAGGTATACTTGTTGAGTGCCTGCTATCTATAAGGCAGTTTTCTAAATAATAAGGGTATAAAGATGAATAGAAACAGTCCCTATTCCTTGATGATTTCATACTGGAGAGGATGACATAGAAATCAGATATAATACAATGTATTAAGTGCTTTATATGAAACACTGACTCTTAGATATAGAGAATGTGAGAGCTGAACGGGCCTCTAAAGATCATCAGAGTTCAGTGTTCTTAGATGCTGAACTGTGGGCCAAAGCTGGCCTATGTTGAGATTTTTATATATTCTCAGTAAATTGAAAAAATAGGACAATATAAGGAGGATTTCATAAACTCAACTGATTTATAGGGCTACCCTTTATTCTAAGATTAGTACCTATATGTAATTTATTCTTATAATTATCTTTTAAAAACTAAATGGTGAAGCAATGATGTTTTTAAAATTTTCTCTTATTTGACAAAACAAAATGTTGGAACTCCTACTGGTCCCAAAAGATATTTTTGAAATGTTACTGGCCCATGGAGCATCAAGACCTGGGAAACCACATTCTAATCTAAACCATTCACTTTGCAGAAAAGGAAACTGAAAGCTAGAGAGGTGACATACCTTATTCATAGCAGCAGGATTTTGTGATGTGGTCACAGGGAGAAACAGAAAGAGGGAATAGACTTTTGCTATAATATCTACAACATTCTTGGTAGTTGGTATCTTAGTGATTCAGAGAATATATTAGTAATCAGAGGAAATGAAAATATCTTGATATAAGAGGGAGTAGATTACCTGTGGGTGAAAATAGACTGAATCATCCAAGAGCAGAAATGATACAGTCATTTCTCTTTTCCATCTCTCTGCTGCAGCAATCCTGTCCTCACCCTTCTGAACTTATGGGCTCAATCAAACATTTATCCTGGGAACCCATCATGGCCCATGACATCCGCTGGAATTTTGAAAAGTTCCTGGTGGGACCTGATGGAGTCCCTGTCACGCGCTGGTTCCATCAGGCTCCAGTCAGTACAGTCAAGTCAGATATTCTGGCAGACCTGAAACAGCTCAAAATCAAATAGGAAGACCAAGTTGGGGGCAGGAGCCATTCTGCTTCTTCCATCTTTTCACTATACTCTCTTCCTAAATGGTCTCCACTTGACTAAATCACCTCTATAGTGCCAAAATTCCCACTCTCTACCAAGTAGATTTATATTCAGAAGGCTACTGCTATTTCCCCTTGCAAGAGTAAGTGGGTGAAGAAAAAACAGAATGGAAACCCTAAATCCTCAGACATCTGTTACAAATTTAATAATGCATATCCATCAAAGGGAAATCATCCTTCCATGAGGAAGGTTCAGTTTGTCACAATATTCTGAAAAAGAACGTTGCTACACATTCTGATTTCTCCTTCTCTCTCTACCCTAAAGGTGTAGAAATAGCAATGGGGTGTATAGCCATACAATCTAGGTTCCACTTCATAACATATTTCCTTCCCCAGGAGAAACATGTAATGTCAATTTCCAAACATTTTCGGATCAGTCTTTATCTGTGACACCCAGCCCACCCCTGCTCCCACTGATCTGTCACTCTTCTGTAGGAGCCCTAGGTCTAGTGGGAGCAGGAAGTTGCCTCACATGAAGGGAAGGGCATCTTCACGATAGTGGGTCCTGGAGCCTCTTTCTAATTTGGACCCTACAAAAAACTTTCCTATGTCTGATCTTTACTGTATTCAGATTGTGACACTTGGGCAGAGCACCCTTTGAAGGACAGGCTTTCCTCTCTCAACCTTAGGTTTCTCAGCTTCAGAACCAGCCCTGACCCTATCTCCAATAAAATGTTTTCTGCAGCAACTGGGATCAGTGTGGTGGTTTTTAAATCCTACCCTGTGCTCAAACTTGTCATACCTTTCTCTTCTTCCTCACTGTGACTGTCACAGATGGTGGATTGACCAAATTACCTGAACCCCCTGGACAGAAGGATTTACCATCCCAGGTCCTTGAAAGGTTGTTACCTGATGGCTCTCAACTCTCATCCCTATTTAGGAATTGTCTCAGGTCAAGGTCACATTTCATTTCCAGGGGCAGCCTGCATGCAATTATTGGTCAACGAGAGGTGTAACAGCCACGATCTGGCTTCTCAATTTAGGACAACTCTGAAGGACCCATTCCAGTGGTGGAGACCCCCAAGGGGTAGGCAATTGCCCTTTTGCACTTGTACTGCAGCCCAATTTTTCCCTCTGATAAATTCTGATTCTCTTCATTGCTTCTCAGGCGTCGACCCTGAGGTAGTGCCCCAGTAAACTTTCTGAATGCAAATCCCCATCTTGGAGTCTTTCCGGGGAACCCAACCTACAATAGTTAGTACCAAAAGTGATCTGAGAAAAAGGATGATAAGATGAGATTTTTGAAGCTGAATTACCCACCATCTGGTTGGTAGTGAGGGGATTGGTGGAGCACAAACAGCCACTGGCACAAAGTAGCAGTTTTTAAAACTTTCACCAGACCTGAACTGAGATGCTGTACTGGTGGATATGCACAAGAAGGTGTGATGTATCAGGTGCTTGATAAATATGGGAGAGCTGGTAATAATAATAGAATTGTATCGTTGCTATTAGAAGAAACTGATGCCTTGGAAAAAGATGATTAAAGGCTGAGGATGATATCTCATCAAATAAAGGCTAACTGTGAAAGCCAGAGTGTCTCCATAATGGGATATAAAGAACCTCTCATATTCTGCAACTCAAGAGCATAAAAAGCTAAGGTTCAGATCCAAGATTTAATCATAAGAATAGTAGAACTCCAAAGTGGGTTAAATTCTCAAACTAGATTATCTTCTATGCCTAGGTCATGGCCTTGATTGGAAAAGAATAGAACCTTGAGACATTGAATGGAGACATCTGATGGGATGCATTAGAACATCTAAATCTCCAGATTTCCCAAGATCCTTTGAGCCTTTTAAAAGTAGCCCAGTCCTCCTTATTAAGGGTTCTTCCTTGAAGACAATGCAGAGACCTCTCCTCTGCCAAACACGTGCCTCTGCCACTCACTCAGCGTCTTTCCCATATAGAACTAAATTCTAAGGGTTCTGGATCAAGAAGAGAACTCAAAGTTAGCTGAAGTAGAGTTTACTGATACTGGAGTATTCTCCAAAAGTATAGAATTTTTACACACTGGCAAGAACTCAACATACTATTAGGATTCTCCTGCTTGAAAAAGAAATGGCTCTCACTAAATGTGGTAAGAATGCCAGGACTCTCGTGATTGATGGCAGAAAGCAGGGATCAAAAGCTCAGAAAAGTGGGCATGCTAGAGTGGATTTATTGGATTTACCATGTAATGCTGGAAAACCCACTAGGTGAATGTGTCACAAGAGGGCCAAAGGACATTCTGTTTGAAAAAAAAAGAAAAAAAGTAATATGCCGAGGAGAGGGGCACCAGCCTCACTGAGAAGTTCTATGATGAGTGTCCTCTACTGGCGCTGGACTGATGGTATGAGATTCTGCTACAGAAGTAACTTCACTGACAGCAATGGGGACTATAGGATCCGGAAATAATTCAGGCCAGAGATAGCAGCACTCAACCATCAGAATCCGTGAGTGTGTGTGTGTGTGTGTGTGTGTGTGTGTGTGTGTGTTTGCGCATGCCCCAGGAGTGGGTGGGCAAAATTACTGTAATGAGAGACAATTTCAGAGTGGTAGCCAACTTTGCAGAGTGTTTGAGATAATTAATAAAATACAGCATCCCTAGAAGCAACACAGATGGGCAGTCAACAAGCATATCACTGTCTACACAATTAGAAGAAATTGAGGATAGATAATCAGGAGACTGAGGGCAGCTGCACCAGTTAAAAATAAAATCACAATACCTTGCTCAATTTCTGATCTTAAACCAGTTTTCAGACCTGAAATTTTTGACTAAAGGAGAAGCCAAGTCCTGAGGACCCTGCAGTGCCACTGCAAATATGTAGAATATAATTCCCCCATTCCTTTCCTAAAGGGACTTATGAGCATTTACTCAATAACCATAAACTCAAGAAAGAGAAATACTCTCATATTTCAAGGACTGTTGGAAACAAGGTCCAAGTTGATATTGATACGTTAAGACCCAAAGTGTCATCATGGCCCGCCCCCCTGTTAAAATGGAGGTAATGGGGACCAGGTAACAAATGGAGCTGTGGCTCAGGTCTGGTTCACAGCGCGCCCACTAAAAGCTTGAAATGAACTACAACAAATATAAACAATAGATTTCTCTGAGTATGAGACGTCAGAAAATGTTCAAGTTATCTTTTTGTTTTTCTGCATTCCCTTTGTATGTATCGCATCTGCACATTTATAACAGTGGTTTTTCGAAAGGAAATATTAGCTCTGAATGTTTCAGGATAACAACGTATTTTAACATTCTTAGGTTAAAAAACAGCGAGTGATCGGGTCGGGGTGGGATAGGTGGCATCTGAAGCAGATGAAAGGTCAGTCGAGCGGAGCTCAGAGTGGAGACGGGAAACTCAAGAAAGTAGAACCGCTGAGATGGAAAGTCCGCGGGAATCCGGAAGCAATGAAAATGCACTGGTTTCTTACAGATGAAATACACACTCCTAAGTGGAAAGCTTCCTGCCTTTGTGGAATCAATGTAATTTTTTTTTCATTCAAATGCTTTCAAATAACAGTCTGAATTTAGAGAAGCCGTGGGAATCTGAGCGGAAAATCAAGATAGAGATAACTGCGACGCTCAGCCCCGGCAGCGTCTCTGTACCGGGGAGGAAACGGCTGCAGAGTGGCAAATACCAGGGATGCCTTGATTGCTGCTTTTAATCCCATTCGTGGAAGCCCCATATCAGAAGGTGCCATTTTGTTCATAATATTTAATATCTTTAACAAAAATACCGTCTTCATCTGTGAAAGTATATTCACTTATATCTCCCTAACGTAGCTCCAGTGGCGCAATCGGTTAGCGCGCGGTACTTATAAGACAGTACACTTGTGAGCGATGCCGAGGTTGTGAGTTCGAGCCTCACCTGGAGCAACTTTTACTACTCTCCCGCCCATACAAAGAGACAGGCCAAATATGAGGCCACCCCCGAAGAGATCAACTGTTGTGATTTCCGTCCTACATCTCGCTTGTGATTTGTCTTAGAATTCTCTCTTAAAGTCATGCATAACAAGTACCATCCTGCTGAGTGTGGTGCCTGCCTTCTTCCAACACTTTGGCAATTTATCATTTGACACTTGCCAAGACGACTGTTCACAGTATTCAACCACGTCTGATTTGTCAATTATGTGAAATGCGGACGATCTTGGTTTTTCTTACAAGTCTTTCAGCGGAAAATGTCCTGTCCTTGAACCTGCTTTCCTCCGTTTCTCCACTCCTCTGGCTTCCTCTAGGATGCTTATTTATAAGTCCATGCTGCCTGTAGATATATGGGAGACACAGGTATTCAGTCTCAGAAAATGAGTTGAGTCAGGAGCCTATGTGTGGGTCACTTAATCTCACCTGGATCTTAAACATTATCAGAGTCATCCTGAGACACGGACATGGAGCTCTCCGGCTTTACAAAAGATTTATAATTGCCCGTGCGCAAGTGCTCAGCACTATCAGTTCTTTTTCATCTGCTGCTACGTTTTGGAGTGCTTACGTTCTCCCCGGCCCTACCCTGAGCTGCCCACCAGGTACATGTGGGTTCGAAATAAGACTCACAGACCAATTTAGATTAACGCTGGTAAAGAAGTGATCGTGGATAACTTACTTACCAAGATATACAACAGACATATCTATAGGGGCTATTCAGAGTGTTGTTTTTAGTGTTAAATGAGATAATAAATTATTGATTGATTAATGGCCACAAATTCCTCCCATTTTACATGTCCCTTTGCAATGTGGTTGTGCAGCAGCTACCATTAAGAGGCGGAGTCTATTTCCCTCCCTCTTGTATGTGAGCTGAACTTGTGCTTTGGCCAATAGAATGCTGTGGTAATGGTGTTGTGGAAGTGAGGTTGTGAGAGTTCCAAGATGGCCTCAAGAGTCTTACAACTTCTCCTCTTGTTGTCTTGGGACCCTGAGACACCATGTGAAGAAATCCCACCTAACTTCCTAGAGGATGGAAAATCATGTGGAGAGTGAGTCCCTGCCATCCCAGCCATCCCAGCCACACTCTCCAGACTGTGAGTGGGAACATTTTGGACCATCTGGTCCCAGTCAAGCTGCCAGATGACTGCAATCAATGAGTGACCACAAGCAAAACCAGCAAAAGAATTGCCTGGTTAAGCACAGCCCAAGTGGTTGAACTTCAAAATTGCAAACAAAATAAATAATTATTGTTTTAAGCCACTAAATTTAGGTGAGGTTTGTTACAAAGATGTAGATGACTGATAAAGGCATTTAGCGTGGAATAAGAGTCTATAACAAGCAAACAGATTGATTAAGTAAAAATTACCCACAAAGAAAAGCCCAGACATCTGCACTGCTGAATTCTCCCAAACATTTTTTAATTGATATTAATTCTTCACAAACTCTTTAAAATTTGGAAAAGAAGGTCAAATTACCCTGATGCTAAAACCAGACAAAGATATAATGATATAATGATATATAAAGATATAATGAGATAGGAAAACTATAGATCAATATCTCTTATAAACATGGACACGACAGTACTCAACAAAATATTAGCAAACAAAGTCCAGCAACATATAAACAGGGATTACAAAAGGGCACGAGGAAACGTTTGGGGGTGATGTCTATGTTCATTATCTTTATTGTAGTGATGGTTTCATGAGTTATAAATATGTCAAGCTATAAGTAAATATATGCAGTTTATTTTAAGAAAATAATGCCTCAATAAAGCTGTTTAAGAGGTACATTCATGGGAAAAAGCTCATTACGGCATTCAGCAAGAGTAGTTGTGGATTTTTTTTCTTTCTCTCTTTTCTTGTCCTATACTGTGGAAGAGTTGTGTCTAATTAGATTTATTTCTTCTTTGAATATTTTAAAGAAGCCCCTGGTAAACGAAAGGATGTGGAATTTTCTCAGAAGGAAGACTTGACAACTAATTCAAAATATTTCATAGTTTAAGACTATTTAAAATTGCGATTCCTTCTTGAATCTACTTTGATACGTCATATTGTTCTATTAATTTGTCCATTACATCTAAATATTTAAATGTATTTGGCCACATTCTTTCCACTTGTGTAGAGGCTGCTCCCTCTTCATCCTAATTTGCGTGACTGGCCTCTTCTCATAGTTTCAGGTCTCTGTTTTAATCCTGGTTCCTCAGATATTGCTGAAAGTCCAACTAATTCATCCCGCACCGTGCGGGAGAACCCACATGAGGTCTCTGCAGAGGCCAGAGAAGGACCGCGCGCCTCTCGGGAGGCAGCCACCTGAATCAGGGGCGGGTTTTAGAACATCGTTTCTCTAGCGCCTCTAAAATGTGGCAAGTTTTCCTTTCGCAAGGGGGCGACATTTAAACTGACTTCAAAAAAACAAATCTCTCAACATAAAGACGCGTTTTCAGCGTCAAATTGCCGAGAACCAACTGAAAACCAATGAAAGAGTGAGGGTCGTCTCACGCTAAAATAACTGAGACGTCCCGGCACTGCCTGACCAGCGAGCAAAATTCCTTGACATTTGTGCCCTGTCGCACCCACCTCGCTCACTGTGCTCACCCAACCCACTAGAAGAGGGTCAGGAAGACCAGGGCTGGCGCTTTTCCCTATTCCCACATCTGTGTGCCTGTCTGGCCAAGGACTTCTAAAGTACGAGCGGCTGGATGCAGGGGGCTGGCGCCGACCCCACTTACTGAATCAATCATACCACAGGGGAGATCTCTGGAGTGCTCGGATGTTATAAGTTGGAATCTGAGAGCTGGGATAGTGATGCCTGGGAAAAGCGAACCGGAACGTGAAAAAGGGACTTACAACCACGAAGGGATTCGAACCCTCAATCTTCTGATCCGAAGTCAGACGCCTTATCCATTAGGCCACGTGGTCCTACAACGTTCCAGCTGTGAAAAATATTACAAGTGTTGAGACTCTGGACTATTTCTGTATTATTTAGTATTCATATAATTCTTACGAAGAGAGGCCTTCCTTATTAATCTTATTTAAAAGATGGTGTCATTGATACAAAAGCCAAGTAACTTCTCCAAGAAATTATGGTAAGAGGCTAAGACAAAATGGAAATTTCGCTTTTCTCCAAACTCCTGCCCTTAGTTTGACACCAAATTTCTTCTCTGAACAAAATTTTACACTTGCATTGTGATGCCTCTCTCAGCCGGTTGCATTAACCTGTAAAGAAATAGGAGAAAAGGACTGAATGTCCCTCTGTAATCACGGCTACAAACGCTCGGTTTACCTTCAGAATGAATACAGAGTCAGAATTAAGACCCTCCGGGAATAAATGAAAATCACAAGAAAGACCCCTCCTGCCACCCTCTCAGCTGGGCGCCCAATCCTGCCAAGACTGCTTCAACCACGATGAATAGACCCGCTGAATACCCTCCAGGGAGACCTATGTTAAAAAGCCCAACAGTTGCACTTAGCGAGCAATTAGAAAATGGCCCTCCTCTTGTGCAGCCACTGGGTTGCGGTGTTGTGTAGCTCAGAGGTAAGGAGCCAGACTTCAGGTTAGAAAGGAGGGGTTTTGAGTCAATTTGTGCTCGTATATTTTCTTTCCGGCACCTCATTTTCCCCAGCCGCCCTCATCTCAGTGGATCCCGATCCCCCACTACTGATGGCGCGGGCGAGGAGAGCACACGGGTGGTGGGAAGGCGCGCTAGAGGCTGGCCGGGTTACTCAACACCGCCTGCTTTGGACCCTCTTCCTGGGGGTGCTGTGGGCGTGGTGAAAGCAACCCGGTTGGAATCCGAGGCATCTGGGGGACTTCATCCCCCATTAATAGGAACTGGGAGGGTCGGATTTTGGTCTTTATCCAACCTGCCTTCTCAGCACATTCTGGCTCCCGGCCCCCCAAAGTCGGTTACATAGGTTTTGCACAATTTAGAGGTGCTGGAGAAACAGTGTTTTCTCAAAAGCGCTTCTGAGCAGCGACTGCACCCTGAGGAGGCTGCGCTCTTTCTCTTGCTTTCCAGGAAAGCACCACCCCGGTTCTCTGGGCCACATCAGGCCAAAGTGACAGACTGCTTGGGCTCTATCCTTAACCCAGTCTTCAGTAAGCCTTCCAGGAACTGAAATCTACAAGATGCGAAAAGTTAACCAAAAAAAAAAAAAAAAACGCATTAGAAGAGTATTCCAGAAGGTGGATCAGAATGTGCAATGGTGTAAAGAATTTTGCCCAATTAATTTGAAATTTTAAATGAAACAGCAATTCTGCAAAAAACAAATAAAAAATAAAAATTTCGCTAAAGAAGAAATAGCAAATATGAATAGTCCAAACCATTAAATGTATTGAATAAATAGTCAAAATTTTTTCCACAGAGAAAACTCCAAACCCAGATATTTTAATCTGGAAGTTCTATAAAACATTCCAGAGACAATAATTTCAACTGGACACAAATACTTCCAAATATAGTAACAGATGGAAGCCTCCCCATCTCATTTTATAAGCCTACTTTCATCCTAATATCAAAACCAGCATATCAAGAAATTAAAGGGAAAAAGTTTTGTTCACCTCCGTACAGACAGAAAAAAGCATTTAATAAATTTCAGTGTCCACTAATGGTACAGCAATTTGGAAATAGAAGGAAAGTTCTTTAACCTGATTTTTAAAATACAAAAATAGTCTGCAGAAAACAATACTTAAGGGCAAAAAATTCAAAACATTCTGTTTGAAATTGGGAACACATGGAGTAAACCAGGAACTGCCACTTCTATTCCCTACTAGACAAAAGGAGAGTAAAAAAAGGTGTAAGGAAGAAAGAAAGGAAGAAACAGAAATGTCTTTTTTTTTTTAAACAGGTCGTATGCTTATTATAGTGTCAGTTTTAACACATTTTCATGACAGCTATAAAAATTTACAAAAACAATTATATGCAATAAAGAAAAATCTAGAAATCACACAGAATGAGATGTTAACATTTCAATAACAAAAAAACATTCCAAAACAAATACATGGTATCATCTATAGAAATCACAAGCTAAGCATACTAAATAATCTATTGTTTTATGGATACATATATAAGTAGTAAAGCTATTAAGTAAAATCAAGGGAGTGATTATCACAAGCATTAATACTGTGGTTATCTTAGATGAGAGAGAGGTGTAAAGTGGAGTGGGGCAAATGGAACTTCTAAAATAATGGCAATGTTCTCTTTCCTAATTGGTGACTTTGTTTTTCTTTTTAAAGCAAACTACTTTTTTTAATTGAAGTGTAACAAACATTCAGGAAAGTGCCCAAACATGAGCATATATAGAATACTTATATTTATGTAGATATGTATCTGAATATATATGTATTAATGTATCACTGAATATTTACAAAGGGAATATATCTATGAACTCTCACTCAGATCTTTTGTTCCAACTTATTGCCACTATTTCCATCAAATGGGATCCAGAATTAAGTTTTGTCACTTAGGCTGTCTGTGTCAAGAAATAGAACATTACCAGCACACCAGAAGCCCCTGTCACGTGCCTCCTAATGACTTTCCTCATAAGGGTAACCAGTCTTTTGACTCTGATATCATCTGTTAGGTTTGCACATTTTAATAACATATAAGTAGAATTATATAATAAGCACTCTTTTATGCCTGGCTACTTTTGTGCAGCACTATGAGATTCATCCATGTTTTTGCATTTAACAATATTTTTTATTGCCATATATATAGTCATATTGTATGAATATGCCACAATTTATCCATTCTAGTGGTGGATGTATGGGTTGTTTCCAGTTTGGGCATATCATGAATAGGGCTGTTAGGAACACTGTTGTATATGCTTTTTTGTGGACCTGTGCACAAATTCCTATTGAGTATTGTAATTAAGAGGTTGACTCCATTTTTGATATTTACTGACAGCTTTCAAGACCCATCACTCTCACTCACATCTAAGCCAGCCCATAAGAAAGTGCTTAAGCTCTCTCAGAGGAAAGATCAAACCACACTAGTCCTGGTTCTCAGGAATCTTCACCCGCCAGCCCACCCTCTAACCCAATAAAAGCCAAAGCCCATCACGCTTCCTTACTCTTCCAAGCTGTTTTTGGACTTACCTGTGAGCCTCCCCTGCTCTCCCAGAGAGCGTCATTATGTGAGTGATAAACATTTTCATATCCTCTTGGTGCATGTGTAGCATTATCAGTCTTGCCATTTGAATCATTTGGGTACAGTGACCATTTCATTTCAGCTGAATGACTGCAAGACAGATGTGTACTTAGGAGTGGACTTAACTGAGTCACGGCAAGTGACTTTACTACAAACACTTTTGCAAGCAGCATATGTGATTTCCACATATCTGGAATTACATGTAAAATAAATGGACAAACTGAAAATGGGAAAAAAATATAACAAACTAGATAAAAAGATAGATGAAAAACCATTATCTATAACCCAACAAACTCATTTAACTTGTTAAATGCAAGACTCTATTTCAACACTGTAGAAATGCTAGTGCCAGTGGGGCTAATGAAATATTTTTTATGTTGATTCAGGTTTTCTTTTATTTATGGAAAGTTTTTTTAATTGAAGTATATTTGACCTATAACACTATATTAGTTTCAGTTGCACAATGTAGTGATTTGATATTTTATTACGAAATGATTACCATGATAACTCGAGTTACCATCTGTCACCATACAAAGATATTGCAATATTTTTGACTATATTCCCCATGCTGTACATTTCACCTCCATGACTCATTCATTTTGCAACTGGAATTTTGTACCTCTTAATCTCCCTATTTCACTCATCCTTCCACTACCCTCCCCTCTGATAGCCATGGTCAATCCATGTTGTCGCAAATGGCAAGAATGTGCATATTCGACACTTCTCTGAACCCCTCCCGGGACAACTATCTGTATTTCTCCAGAAAATGGCCCTCGCAAGTTCACTTGCCTTTTTGTGATGGGAAGAAGAGAGTTGCGGAAGTTTAAACTAATTTTTAGGGTTCTGACTTTTTCCGGAGTCAGGAGGAGGCAGGGGGTACTGTAGTACTTTTATACGGACAATTTCCTCATCCCTTCTCAGGGCTAAAGAAATGTGCAAAGGAGGCCCTACTGGGATTCGAACCCAGGATCTATCACTGTTTACAAGACAGGCACTTTAACCAACTAAGCCACAGAACCTAGCAATGAGTGGGTTTCAAAAGTAACTTTTATTGAATTCATCATTTTTCTTTGTTCTTTTGAGAAATATCCTCATATCTTCTTTTTCTGTCTTATTCATATGCAGTTTGTGCACATTTCAGTGACTGAACAAAGGGCCTGACAATGTGATGATTACTATGCCTCACAGCAACACAGAAGCTAAAATGATGCCATAGACACCACGTCTGAGTCCAGACTTTGAGTGAAAATATTGTAATACCTTACATTTCTCTAGTACTTTAGAATTTGCCAAAAGCTTCTGGATTTATTTCTTCTTTGAACATCAGTGACAACCCCAAATGCTGAACGTATTATCATCTTTATTTTATATTCAACTCCAAAAATGTTTAAGGACTTGTTCAAGTTTGTTCAGACAAAGAACCACTGGAGTTAAGACGAAGTCATTTTCTGGTGCTAATTCAATCACATTGTCAGTACAGCATTTTCGCAGTGCCGCAGAAACAAACAACCCCAAGAATAAAAGTGGCTTACCATAACAGATACCCTGTTCCTGCTATTTGTCCATCATGACTCCGCCCAGGATAATGGAGCCACCTCAACTTGAAACACTGATGGCATCTTGACAGAGGAAGAAAAAAGATATGGCAAATCAAGGACTGTTTCTTGTTTTGTGCCCAAAAGTAACATGTCAGGTCTGCTCACATTTCATTATCCAGAGTGAAGTAAATGAGTCAAATCTGATATCTGTGGAGTGGGGCAGTATAATCTTAGCCCAGGAAGAGGCAGTAAATACTTTTGAATAATAATAATTTATCACAACTACCATCCAATATTGTTTCTCATTTGCCAAACTCGGGATTTTTCTTTTAAAAATTTTCTTTATTTGGTCATCTCCTCCTTGTCTGTGTTGAAAGTATTCAATTTTGTGGCTTTTAAGCTCATAGTTTGGGAAACATGAGTATCAATTTTGGTAACGATAAGCTGGGCTAGTGTGGGCGCTGTGGAAATTCAGTCAATATAATCTATTGTTGCTACGTATTTGGGATGAGAAGTAGGAGAAAGGATGAAAGATGAAATTGCAGTCAATTAAGAGGAGTAAGAACAAGGTAGTTCTTGACAGCAGTCTCCTGTATACCCAGATAACACTCATCTGGGACCCTGATTGACAACTTTGCATATGGCTAATAGTAAACACCACCACAATCAAGATGGAACATTTCATCACACCCCAGAATTCCCTCCACAATAACTCATTTTTACTACTGTATTCTAGTTGTTGAATAAACAGTACATTTTATTCTGTGAACAGACATTTGGGTTGTTTCCCATTTGAGCTTTTATAAGCATTGATAGCTTTCCCCCACCTTACCCACTTAAACACTGCATCTGAACATACACCAACAAAACAAACTTATTATCAACTTCCAACCAAACCACCCAGGATCAGTTTAACAAACTTAACATCTTACTGACCCCCTCCCTTGCATTCAAATTCTAATTCCACCCCTTGAATTCACTTCCCTTCACTGATGAAGTCTGTCATTTCAAAGAAATTATTCCCCTCCTGAAGTCATCCTACCATCTTAATATCCTAATAAAATGCAATAATGAAAAGACATACAAAATACAAGACAAATCTTTTAATATTAGAATGAACAGATTTAAAATTATATCTTAATAAATATAACAAATATAACGGGGAAAAATAAGAGAATTATAAAAACTGTACACTTTTGTTTACATACAGGCAATTTATATAGAGAATTGTCAACTTAATCATAACTTTTCACACTTCCATAATGCCTATATGCATACTTTGAATTAAAACCTTATAAATCAGTATTTTAAAAATTTAATGTGATAAGTGAGCTTGCTTCTTGCTTGTTAATTTGTCTAATCTAGGTTGGATTGATGACAACGCTACTCTCAGGGGATAATGTATATTTAAACTGTTTCTATGTTTTGTTTTAATAACACTTAATGTAGAGAACCCAGTCTCACAGAGGTATGTTGAGGGGAACAGAAGAAGAGATTTTAAAGCAATCTCAGCAAGCTCAGGATATTCATTTTTAACTTTTATCCAAAATGAAGCAAGTGATGCTGTATTTTCAAAATTCATTTTCAATCCTTCATCAGTAGCCAGCTTCAACAACTTATCCTGTAGGGTTACAGTTAAACTTAAGTTATCTTTTGATGAAAGAAATGGATTTTGTATCCATGAATTTCCTATGCGTGGATCTTCTTTTGATGGAAAATACAATTCAAAACAATCTAACAAATTTGTAAGATGTTCATTGACAACTTTTCGCAGATATGCAATATCAAGATCATTACCTACTTCACTGATAACTGTTGTTAAGTTATGGAACATGTCATAACAATCTGTAGAAACTCTTTTTTTCCAAGCTTCTAACTTTTGTTTTTGTCCTTCAATCTTATCTGCCATTGAAAAACATGTTGCATTCTTTCCTTGCATGCAAACATTAAGATCATTAAAAATACTGAAGATATCAGATAAATAAGCAAGTTTGGCTGTCCAATTCACATCTTTGAAAAGTTGGGACCAAACTGGTTTCTTGCTTTGCAGAAATACTAAGAGTTCATTTCGTATTTCAAACATTCTTGATAGAACTTTTCCCCGTGATAACCACCGTATCTCAGCATGCAATAACAGTTGCTTATGATCAGCTTCCATATTATCACATAATAAAGAGAATAATCTTGAATTTAACGTATTAGATTTTACATAATTCACAATTTTTACTATGTCAGTAAGCACACTATTTAGTTCAGGTGATATTTTTTTCATAGCAAGACTTTCTCGATGAATGAAGCAATGTGTTATTTTACATTCTGGTGCAAGTTCTTTAATCTGGGTAACCACTTCAGAATGTTTTCCTGTCATGGAAGCTGCACCATCAGAACACACTCCTACACAAAACTTAAATTCCAAACCACATTTATTGATAACATAATTCTTCACAGCTTCATAAAGTTCTGAGCTAGTTGTGTTTGTTGGTAAAGAGGCTGAAAAAAAGAATTCTTCCTTTATATCATCATCATGTTCAAACCTCACATATACTAAAAGAATTATCATGTTAGCAATATCTCTGCATTCATCAAGTTGCAGTGAAAAATACTTGGCTAGTTTTATTTGTTCTATGAGTTGGTCTTCCATATCAATTGCCAGTTCCTGAATACGTCGTGCTATGGTGTCATTGGAAAGTGGCACTTGCGCTACCTTCTTTGCTGCAGATTCACCCAACATTTCTAAGCAAACTTCTTTGATGCAGTCCTTCACTAGTGTCTCGGCAATTGTGTACGGTGTTTTAGACTTAGCAACCGGAAGTGCTACTTTATAAGAAGCCCGCAAAGCACTAATGTTTATGTGAGAAACATTGAACACCTGCTTTGGTTGGCTTTTCAATTCAGTACTCTTTCTTTCAAAGAATTCTTTTGGCTGTGAACTTATTTCTTTATGTTTTGAATATAGATGCCGCTTAAGTTTCGATGGTTTCATTGCTTCATTAGCCAGTACATCTCCACAAATAATACACTGTGGTTTCAGCACTTCACCATCAATTACAGCTACAAAACCAAATTCAATATATGAGGGATCATACTTCCGAGTAAAGCTAGTATGAACTCTCTTGGTTTTCACTTCCTCAGGATGACTTTCATTGTTACCAATTCTTTTACTACTACTGCCATATTCAGAAAAGGTATGTCTTTTCTTCACAAAAAAGTCCAGTGAAGCTTGTTTTTCCATCTGCAAATTAGAATTAAAAATAAATAATACAATTTTTACTTTTGTCTTTAATAATGTTAAACTAGAAATCAAAAACTAGGCTCGCATCATCAAAAAGCCTACAAATAATAAATGCTGGAGAGGTGTGGAGAAAAAGGAATTCTCCTACACTGTTGGTAGGAATGCAAATTGGTACAGCCACTATGGAGAACAGTATAGAGGTTCCTCAAAACACTAAAAATAACATATGATTCTGCAATCCCACTTCTGGGCATATATCCAGAGAAAACTCTAATTCAAAAAGATATATGCACTCCACTGTTCATTGCAGCGCTATTTACAATAGCCAAGATATGGAAGCAACCTATACGTCCATCAAAAGATGAATGGATAAAGAAGATGTGGTATATATATATATATATATATATATATATATCAACATGGATGGACTTAGAGATTATCATACTAAGTGAAATAAGCCAGAGAAAGACAAATACATGATATCACTTATATGTGGAATCTGAAAAAAAAAAAAGATACAAATGAACTTATATCCAAAACAGAAAGAGATTCATAGACACAGAAAACAAACTTATGGTTATCAAAGGGGAAAGAGGAGGGGAGGGATAAAATAGGAGGTTGGGATTAATATATATACACTACTATATATAAAATAGATAACCAACAAGGTCCTACTGTATAGCACAGGGAACTATACTCAATATTTTATAATAACCTATAAGGGAAAAGAATCTGAAAAAAGAAAATATATATAGAACTGAATCACTGTTCTTTATACCTGAAACTAACATGATATTGTAAATCAACTATACTTTAAAAAACTTTTAAAAACCCCAAAACTAGGCTTGATTAAAAATATAAAATGATTTTTAAATTAAGTTATAAAGATAAATAAATACTTACATTTTCTCAGAGTTTTATACACTTTTGGGTTACAGCTGACAAGCTAATCATAGCATATCACACATTTTTTTTTTGCGGTACGCGGGCCTCTCACTGTTGTGGCCTCTCCCGTTGCGGAGCACAGGATCCGGACGCGCAGGCTCAGCTGCCATGGCTCACGGGCCTAGCCGCTCCACGGCCTGTGGGATCTTCCCGGACCAGGGCACGAACCCGTGTCCCCCGCATCAGCAGGCGGACTCTCAACCACTGCGCCACCAGGGAACCCCTATATCACACATTTTAATATGAACCTATTGTGCTTGACTAATGTAGAGCTGCTACCACATGTGACTCACCTTGAGAGTTTAACACCCAAATTGAATATTCTATTTGAAAAGATGAGTTCATTAATCACGTGCTTGGGCATTGCAGCAATGTTAAATTGTTGTAACTTTCCAAATACTCTCAAATTTGTGTACTTACCTAATTATGGACTAGTATAAACAGTTTGCAGACCAGCACTAGTCTGAAGAACAAACTCTGAGTACCACTGGCCCAAATCATGTGTAAGCTTCACATTTCAAAACACTTACCTGAACACATATTAGCCTCATTGGTCTTATTTCACACTCTGCATTTAAATCAGAAAACCAAACTCTTTCCCAACACAAATCCATATCTCCCAACCAAACTTATCATCCCCTGCCCTTCCTAAATATTTCTTCACTTGACCTGAGATGCCCTTTCTTAGCTTACCCCTCAACCCAAACTCACATATAATTAAAACAAAATAACATTAAATTCATCTGTCCCCAAATTTATCCTTCTATAGAAACATACCATCATGCATACCATTTATCCCCTAGCTTTCTCATTCCACTAAGAAATGCCTGACATCAGAAATAAGTAAGAGATACTACTGTTTTTCACCCCAGAACAATAAACAAAGCTGCATCCAAGGTTATAACTTCCAACTTGAAAAAAGGAGTGGAGGGAGGACATTAAATGTAATTGGCCTTTCTTTGGAGAAAATATACACAAGATGGCCATAATTGTGCTTTAGTACGCCATGTCAAAAATTTCTCACTCATCATGGTCACAGTAAAGTATGAAGCTCTTCCCCTGCTTTGATCTACAGCAGACACTCACTCTTACCCAGTCTCCTACTTTGTCTGATGAAAATGGTGTCTCCGATGGCTTTAACATTTTGGAGGGTTGAACAGTCAAACTTCTTGGAATCTCATCATGTTTCCTTTTCATTGTAGTGGTCTCATAGCAAAGACTACAAGTTATTCTATGGTGATAACCATCAGTCTCACGTTGAGAGGGCACTCCACAGATTGCATGGACGTTTCTATCACATGATACACAACTATTAACACCTGTGCATTCTTTTTCACAAACTACACAAGATAAAAAATTCAGTCTGCTTTCAGGAGGAGTTTTTTGGGCTATCTTAGGAGAAATAGAAAGATTTTCTTCAATATCACTACTATCTGTTCCAGTCTCAATATTTTCTTCATACTGGGCTCTTAGAGTATTTTCTAATTCCTTGTCGGCCTGTTCCAATTCATTTTCTGTGTTCAGGCTGGCAATAAGTTCTTCAGTTAGCTGAGAATGAGACAAGCCCAGTTTAGCTTCAGAGCTAAATGTACCCTCACATGGAGTCTGTTGCATGCCTCTGTGATAGGGTTGATTTTGGGTCATCTGAATAAACCACAAAAATTCAGCCCAGTGTGATGAATTGTTAGTTTGCATCCAGGAGATAATCCGATTTTGGATATCCTCATTAGTTTGATTTATAGAATTTAGACTTTGGCAGGGCTGAGGTTTCCCATGGACAATTTTCAGTTCTGGCCAAATATAACTAAGTTCACTGACAATCTGGCTTGAAAATTCCCTCCCATTGTCAGACTGTAGAACACTGGGTGCTCCAATAATTGTAAAAATATCTAAAAGAGCATGTGCAACCTCTTTAGGCCTTTTAGATTTTAATGACCGCAAAAAACTCAACTTTGTACGAAGGTCTTGATAATGCATGATAAATTTATACTCCCCATCAGGATTCAACTGCATGTCTATAAGATCTACTTGGCATCTTGAGTTAACTTCCTTAATTGGCTTCGATGTTAGAACTTTCTTGAGTTTTGAATTTTTCTGTTGGCATGGTTTGCAGAGTGTCAAGTATAGCATTATAACTTCTTTTGTGATGTTCTTGTATTTTGCTTGTAACTCTTTTTCCATGCGGGTACGTCCACCATGTCCAATGCTGAGATGTGTATCATGCAGTATGTCAAATAAATCCTCACTGTGTAAATAATACCGTACTTTATCTGTTTCCCCATTTACAGCCTCAATCAGCTTCTCATGTCCTTGTACCAGGATCACATCAAATCTAGCCAAGCGACGGTAGTCAACTGATTCTTTTTTTGCCTTGGCCTTAGCCTCTTTCACTTCCCTTATTAATTGACAGTACTTTGCTTTAGAAAATATCTTGGTATTATTACTCTTGTTTTCCAGTAACACTGCTAAGCTTCTGAAGAACTTTTCTCTCATGTTTTCTGGTTCGATTTCTGCTTCATTAGTATCTAAGCTACTAAAGTTATCATCACCCACGGTTTGAGACATCATGGAAAGCCACAAAAATGACCCTAAAATATAAAGAAAAAAATCAGTTAGACTATTTGGGAATATAATTTAAAATATGTATATTGCTCAGGTAGCCACTAGAGAGAGCTGGGAGTATAAGTAGATGCTATGGACACACAAGAGGGGGAATACAATTTTGGTTAGGGAGTCTACCTTTGGAGGAATAGAGAGGGTAAATGAAGAACTCAACCCAGGAACAAAGAGTTCTGATATAGTAAAGAGTAGAAAGCCAGGATGTGACTTTCCAGAGCAGTATCCAGGGTTAGCCTTAAAGTAAAGCACTGTTTTATGTAAAACAGGGAGCAAACTGATGTTATTATTTTTTCATTTATTTATTAATTACACAAGACATTTTTTTTTGGCTAGAGAAGTCTCAGAAATACAGTCATAGATATTTTTAAAGCCCCAGACTATACCACATTTTGTTTTATTCAGTCAGGTTAGCTGTTATAGCAACATTTGGGGCTGAAGTTTCAACATCATATATTTGCATGAGCTCCTTTTCGGTGCTTGTGAAACTATAAACCCAATACCAATAATCTTATTACTGATTTTTTTTTATTACTGATTTTAATAAAGAAAGAGTAGCAGATGAACCTGAAGTAGTGAAAACGCTCTGACTTAATATAGCACATTAAAATAAATGTTTAGAATATTCATAATAACAGAAACACTTAGAATAAATCAAATTTGGCTAGTCTTAAGGAAACTATTTTGAAAAAATCAAAAAGAATAATTTGGAATTAGCATATCACCTCTAAAGTCTTACAGCTGCTTGGAAAAAATACTTTCTCTCAAGTCAACATTGTTTATACTACTAATTTGCATAACAAATATTGAATTGGTAAATTTAAATCATTCTCAAATGTTCATAACTTCCAAAACTTCAAATTAATATGTTACTGTGTGTTTTGGCCTCACTTAAGTCTCAATGGTTCCAACAAGACTTCCCTGATCATTTAATTTAAGCTTACAGTGAGTTCTCCTTTCTTGAGGACATAATTTATTCACAACACAAACTAGCACTGTAGCACTTTCTTCTTTAACTGTTTCATAGAACTAACAAGATTGTAAGTTTCTAAAGAAGCAGGGATCACTTTTTCCTCCAGTATCTTTTCCATTATCTAACACATTACTACATAGAAAAGTGTCAGATAGGGAATTCCCTGGTGGTCCAGTGACTAGGACTCAGGTGGTTTCATTGCTGTGTGGTCCAGGTTCAACCCCTGGTCGGGGAACTAAAATCCTGCAAGCCAAGCCTTGGGTGTGGCCACAAAAAAAAAAGTGTTGGATAAAAATTTGTTAACTTTATAATGAGGATGACGACACTCACAATAAGTGGTATTTCAAAATGTGACTGAAAAGACCATTATATAGATAGTATTTCTTTCCACACTGATACATTTTGCATCATGCTATGGAGCCATGAACATAACAGAAGGTAAACAAGGATAAACTGGGGGGAGGAAAGAAATACAGGGCAGCGTGAATGAGAACCAGAGCTTCAGAATATGTAATCTGAGAATATGAGCTTCAGAAATTAGCACAATCAATGTTAGTAGGTCTAGGATAAGCAGAGAATAAGGAGTTGCTAGGGTTATAAGAAAAGAAAAAAAGAAAATTATATCAATTATACTTAAGCCTTTGGGAAAAGACAGCTACTCCATAACTAGGCCAGCCTGTGCTGCCGCCTCCACCACACATTACACTGTTAATAGTCCTTAGATCTCTAGTGGACATAGACTTCAGAAATTCCATTTTCTTCAGTAGAATATCGAAGTAGTATTTCCAAGTCTTAAACAGTCATATGTAACAAGAATTGGGGGCAGAGGCTACAGAAATGGGACCCATGTCCACATTGACAAGTGATCAGCATTTACATACAGAGGCATCTCTGATTTATCTATCCATAGGTACTTAATTCCATTGCAAAATATCCATGAAAAATCTTGTGTTCAACTATTTTTTACATTATTGCATGACTGCTTAATTCAACTTCTTTAATAGCATTCCACTACACTCGTTGACCTTTCCTTCAGCCATATTCAGTAGAAGCTGCAATGGAATAAAATTTCATAAGCTTTCCATGAATGGACACTTCCCTCCTCCCAAATCTCATCCTCCTTCCAAAGACTAACTTATCCTCACCATTATCTTGAAGTGCATGTGGCTCTGGAGATTCACATTCCATTCCGTCCTCTATAGTCTGGAGATGGGTACCTAAGGACGCCTTTGCAGTATCTAGAAGAGTCATTTCTTCCATAGGAACTTCCTGCCCGTATGTGTCCTGTGGGACCTGCAGATAAACAGGTACATTTGGAAACTAATATAATATTAATCACATCACTGCACAAACCATAGCTAAACTTCATAACATTCTTCTACTGAAACAGAATGGATATAAGAAGAAAAAAAGTCTTCATTGAATTCTTAAGAGGAGTGCAAGATAGAATAAGGAGAGAAATAAAAAATGCTGGGACGAATAAAGCCAGAGCCATACAACAGAAACTGTCTGCATTGAACAGGAGTTGATACACATCCTCGTGGTTTCTGTTTTAGGGAATAACAATGGAAGCACATTAAAGGAATCTTTCCTAATTTTCCTCCTAACCAGAAGAAAATTGTAAATGGGTTTCAGTGTGAGCAATTAAAAGTAAATATTTGGGGGGGTATGCAAATTATCTAATAGGAACTAACTGAACTGTTAAACCCAGGAAGAAATCTGATAGTTGTTTTAGACCAAATGTGGAAAACATTAGCGCAGTGTGTTATGGATGGGAGAAAAAAAAAGCCAATCAAAGTGGATAACTGTTGGGTGAAAAGAAAACATTTATCTCTTCCTTACACCAATGATCTAGTACTCGGTTTATAATTAAATTTACCCAATTGTCCCCATACATTCAGTTAACCCTTGAACAACATCGGTTGAACCCTTGGGTGACTATCTATAGGCGGATTTTTTTCAATAGTAACTACTACAGTAAATACTACACGATCCCTGGTTGGTTGAATCCGCATATGCAGAAACAGATATGGAAGAACCATGTATAGGGAGGACTATTTTCAACTGTGCAGAAAGTCGATGCCCCTAACCCCTCACCCCCATAGGTGTTCAAGGGTCACCTGCATTTTATGTTTGCTTTTTTTAAGTCCATGATCCATTCAATATTTATACATTGTTTTTGGTTATTATATCTCTTTTGCTTCTTTTAATCTAAAATCATTTCCTGACTTTTTTTTTTCCTGACTTTTTTATGACATTAAATTTTGAAAAGTCAGGGCCACTTGTCTTATAGAATATCGCACATTAGGAACTTGCCTAATTGTTTCTTCACAAGTAGATTCTGGTTAAACTTTTTTTTTTTCTTTCTTTGTTTTTTGAGGAACAAAAACCCAGTATTTTTAATTTGATCATTTTTTTTCTTGCAGAGCAGTATTAACGTCCATTACACCTCCAGCAGCAATGCCCTCCTCGGCCAAGGAGGTGGGTTACGGATGGAGCCGAATCTTGAAAGCACCCGAGCCTCAGCCTCCACGCGACTGCTTGGCGGCAGGGAAAGAACATTTTTGGAAGAATACTACGTAAGTAATGTGTACTTACTGTGTCACATCACAGGTTACATTAAGTTGTCAAATTATTTTATTGTAGATAATGCTAAATTTGATTACTTAGTTAAGGTGGTAACTACCAGATCTATCCATTCAAAAATATACTTTTTCCAACTGTAATAAATAATAATTGGTAATAATTTGGAACTATGCAATTATCTTATTCCCCAATGGTTTTAACATTCATTGATTTCTGCCTACAATTCTGCTTTACAATTCCTTCTACATTTAATAGCTAGCAATTTTCTGTAAAGAGCTTTCTGTCCATCCTACTTTGGTGTCTGTCTCTCTTTTTGAGTATCACTATAGACTTATTTTATAATCCATTCCATCCTCACTCACTTTGATGCTCAAACTGTCTCAAATTTGGCCAGTGGGAGCCCCCTTGATCTGGCACCTGCAACCTTTTGACATGACCCCACTAGTTTTTGTTTTGTTTTGGTTTGGGTTTTGGCACATCCAAGCTTTCTAGAATAAACAATACAAGGACCACATTGTATTCTCCCTGTCCCAGATCTAGTTCAACTGTTTTTTTTCCCAAGAAATTTTTATTCATTTTAGAGGACAACAATGTTTAGTAGCAAAGATTGAGTAGTAGTAGGCTCATTTTTAATAGGTGTCATCTCCTCTAGGCCCTTTCAAGGATAAAGCTAGTAAATATATTTTATAAAATAACATGAATTCAACTCAACTTCAATACCTATAGAATTTTCCTCACCTTTCCATCTTCCATATTAATATCTTCCTTCTCCCACAGTTAAAAAAAAAGCAGTTCATAACAATGTATATATATTATTTACTCATTGGCTCTAAACTACAATAATACAAAAGAGTTTCAGAATCACCATGCTTTGTGTTGTAGAACACTTCCAACAACATACCTACTAAGTAAAGTTCAATATATCTTTGCAGCTTTACAGGCCCATAGACAGTATCCCGCTAAAAGTATATGGTCAGAGTACTGTGGTCAAGCCACCTGAATTATTATTTTCCTCTGTATTACTATGTTAATTTGATATATTGTTGAGTTCATTTGTTTCTGTTTTTATCATTTTGAATTTAGTATTGTTTCTTAAATACTGAGAACATTTACGTGATATAAAAATATATATATATGTATCCAGAGAAGTCTTGCTCACATTCACATAGCCTGCATTCTACTCTCCCCCACTCCCATAAGAAACCATTTTTTGTTGTTGATGCTTTACCCTCTGGTTTTTTTTTTTGCAAAAATAAGTAAAAACATTATACATACGTATACACACACATGTCTGCATGTATATATTTGTGTGTATATAATACATATACAAATTAAATGCAAATGTGTGTATACTTATTTTTTCATATTGTATAGTAGTTTACACCTCCTTTTTTTTCACTTAATATAAAAATATTATCTGGAAATCATTTCATACCAGTTCATAGATATCTTGCTTATGCTTTTTTTTGTGTACATAGTACCATTATATTGATGCACCATAGTTTATTCAATCACCCTTATACGAATGGGCATTTAGGTTGTTTACAATATTTTGCTTTTACAAATAATGCTGCAATGAAAAACTGTGTCTATGTTGTCTCTTACTTGTATTTTCCAAGTAAATTCCCAGAAGCAATATTGCTGGGTCAAATCGTAAATGCATAAATATGTGTTAGATGGTGCCAAAATCCCCTCCATAGGGATGGTACCATTTTGCACTTCTACCAGCAACATTTGAGAGGAACTGTTTCCCCAGTCAGACCAACAGATTGCGTTGTCACGCTTTTGAATTTTTGCCAGTCTGACAGGTGACAAATGGCACCTCAGTATAGTTTTGATTTGCTCTTTTTATGATTGAAGTCGAGTATCTTCTCATAGCCATTTGTTTGTAAAAAAAAAAAAAACTGCTCATGTCTCGTGATTATTTTTATTGCATTTCTGTTAAGGAGATTCACTTATACCTATGCCATATTTTGCAAATATATTCACTAATTTATTATATTGATTTGCTTGTGGGGTTTTTTGGTCCTGCATTTAAAAAAAATGTTTCATGTAGAAATAAAGGTTTTTGATATTACTTCTAGATTTTGAGTAATTCTATACATTCAGATTATTTTAAGAAGTCATGCTTGTTTCCTCCTAGTTCCTGGATGTTTAAAATTTTATATATTGATCTCTGACACATTTAGAGTTTATTCTGGTTCTGGAATATGGTATGAGGTATGGGTTTCATGTGTTTCTTTTTGAAATGGCTATCTCTTTGTCCCAACACCATTTACTTAAAGCACCATTTTCCCCACTGTGATTTGAGATGGCACATATATTGCGTACTCAGTTTTCATATGTGCTCCAGTCCACTTTCATACTTTCTATGGTTTCATTGATCCAGCTATTCATGTGTCAGTACCACAATTTTACCTAAAGAGGCTTTATGGTATGTTAGTATCGAATGAGACTATTGCTCTCTTCTTTACTCTTCAAGTTTTTCCTACCGATTCTTTCACGCTTATTTACACATATGAATACAGTTCAGTGTTTTAATCCTTTTCAAAAGTAAGCAATTAGTTTTGTTTTCTCCTAACACAGTAGATAGAAATTCATTTTCTATCGTTTTCAAGTTTTGGGTTCTAAGCAACACAGATATCCTCCCTGGCTATAGATGAACCTATAATATAGTAATACCTCATTGTTATTACCTATTAAGATAATCCCCTTAGAATTCGCTTCTATGGACATTGGCTGGTTGGCTGTGTTCCTCAGCTTCCCTGGGTTCTGCTTGCTTACTTCTTCTTACTTCCATTAGAGGGACTAGTCCAAGGTAGGTGGGCCTGGTCTTGGAAGGAATAGGAGGAATTCCACTCTGCCTTTACCACAAAAGTGTAAAGGGTGCCTCTGGATGGCAAAAACAAATCACAAAGCTGAAATTACTTCAAACTGGTTATGAAAGTCATTTGTCTTTCACTATATGATTCCCAGATTTGATTTTTTAAGATATCTAATAAGAAATTTTGGTCATAAAATAGTGGAGTAAATATGACTGTATTCATTAGAAATGCATGTATTTCCCAATTAATTAAAACACCTAACTTATAGTAGCTTAAACAAATAGGGGTTTATTTTTGTCATATGCTAAGAAATCCAGAGGAGGGCAGTTGCTGGCATTGATTCACATACCTAACAGTTCTGTAAGGGACCCGAGTTGTCTTTATATTTCTGCTCTGCCATTCATAACATATTGGTATTCATCCTCATGCTTATCATCATGTCATGGTCACAAGATGGCTACCACAGCTCCAGATATCACATCGACGTTCAAGACAGGAAGTGGGAAAAGGCAGAACTAAACACATCTGTGCCATTTTATAAGGAAAATTAAAGCTTCTACAGAAATTCCCAGAAAATATGCTTATTTCTCTCTGGCCAGACTATGATGCATGGCTAACTCTAGCACAAGGAAAGCTGAAAATTTAGTTAGGTACATAGCCAACATGAACAAAATCAACATTTTTTAAGCAAGAAAGAAGGCGTGTACAATAGATACTGGGTTGGCAGCTAAAAGTGTCTGCAACAATGGCATTTCCCCCTCCCTTCAGAAATCACACAGAAACAAGAAAAATGAGAAACATTTATGCAAACTTGACATTCCATAAGACTAGGAGATTTCTATAACCCTGAGTCACATGAAAAACTATCAAGTATGAGCAGAGCATAACCCTGAACATTACTCAGGATTGACAAAACACCAAGTCCTACCAATGGTTGCATTTTTCAACAAAGCTAGAAGAGGAAAATTTTAAAGTAACAGGTACATCCTAAGGCAAAAAACTAATATTGTTTATTTGAAACAAAGAGAAAAGGTGTGCTGGCTAGAGATAAGAGACTGCCTGTACAGGCATCTATGCAGTAACACATGAACTCATGAAAAAACATGCTTTCTGCAAAACTGCACAAAAAATAACAGGATTTATGGAGAAAATAAAGTTGTAGGGTAGACTATTTAAATTCTACACAACTTGGTCAGGAGAGCATTAATAAAACTACAGAAATTCCAATAAAAGTACAAGTAGAGTCAAAAAGACATTAAATAAAGAAATGTTACATTAAGTATAGGATTTTACTTTGAAAGGTGATGGTATCTTGTTAGAAAGAGGTGTAAGGAAAGGGTGAGGCAAGGGTAGAGGATATCATCATCAGAAGTTCGGATGGACAAGCATTTGCACACTTTCCAAGAAATGTAGTGATATTACAAAAAATATAATGACGGTTCTGGCTCATCATCTTGTTTTTATTTCTTTGATATTGGCTTATAAAAAGACATGTAGTTTTTGCTGCTTAAATATTTTCTTTCTTTCATAAAGAAGCTGCTAACATGGCTCCAAACAGGACCTCATGCCACGAAGTAAAATCCTGCTGTGTTCTGCATCATTATCTTCTATCCACTGTAACTGCTTTTCTATCATACTTAGAGCAGAAGATAACTGAGAAGTGAAATGCTCTTGTGGGGTGGCTTGTTGAACTGCACCATCCTCTTAAACGCTTCCATTTGAGCCTCAGCATCTAATTGTTGTGGCTCTTGTGTAGAGAGAGCCTCTGCATGAGATTGCAGCAGTTCCTCAATATCTTCACTCTCAACTTCTTCAAATCCAACCTCCTTTGAAAGAGCAATACAGCTTGCTTTGATTTGAGGGAGCTCTTCTGAAGGATCAAAGCCTTTAGAATCATAAATTAAATCAGGGAGACTCTTACACCACACCCCATGCAAACAGGCTTTGGTGACATCATTCCAGGCCTCTACAAGACTATCAATTGCAGGTTTAATGCTCTATCAATTCCAGAATTCAAAAACTGTGTGTGCATTGTCACCCCCTGTTGATCCAACAAACACCTTGAATGTTATCATTAAATAATAAGCTTTAAAAACTGTGACCACACCCTGATCAGGGAGTAAAGTAGTTGTATGAGGAGATAAGAAGAGAACTTTAATAATTGAAGAAAGTTCAGCAACTGCTGGAGGATGGCTTGGTGTATTATTGAGAATTATAAGAATTTTGAAAGACAAATTGTTCTTCTTGCAATATTTTAAGAAATCATCTACAAAACATCACCTTGACGATAAGTAAATACCTGCCCTGTCATCCAGCCTCTCTTGCTAGACTTATAGCAGTCACCCAGGCTAGTCTTTACAATTCCTTTTAAAGCTTGTGGGTTGGCAGAGTGATAAATCACACAAGCTTTAGCTTTAAATTCCCATTGGCATTCCCACCCAGCATCACAGTCAGTTGACCTTTTGTAGCCTTAAACACCGGATCTTATGATTTCTCCTTCAAGATACAGGCCCTTGAGGCCATTTGCTTCCAACAGAGACTAGTTTCATCAAAATTAAAAATCTGATCCAGGTTATAGCCTTCTTTATCAAATTTCTTAACACTTGGGGAAATGTCTTTGCAGCTTCTCTGCACTCACAGCTTCACCAGAGATCCTAATAATGTGGAAACCATAGCAGTTCTTGAAGCCACTAAACCAGTCACTATTTGCATTAAATGAAGGCACTTCTGCAGGATCTTCCACTTTCTTCTTAAGGTCTTCATGTATTGCTAAAGTCTTCTCTTTAATTTTGAGAAAGGTTACCTCTGATTGCTTCTTTCTTTGGTATAAAATCCAAACAAATGTTCCATTTCTACCATTTCCTTATGCCTTCTTCCAATAAATTTTGTAGCAATGGAAGTTGTTCCAGCTAGATAACTTTATTTTCCCAGCATTGTCTCTAATTGTTCGTAAAGTTGACTCTTTTATTTCAGTTGCACACCCAGTGTCACATGTTCTTTCATTTATTTCAAAACATTTTATAATTTCGAGCTTTTCTTCAGTTGTTAAATCTTTTCTTCTTTTGTGCTCACTAGCATAAATTTTATCACCAGCATGCTTCTATGGCACTTGCAAACCCCCTTCCTTGCTCATTTTCTGAAATACAAAAAAGTTTAGCAAAAAATGCACCAAAATGGGAGGGAACTATGCACATAAGGGCTTCCAAAACAGAGACTGGGGCCAAGAGAGCCAAGAGGAAGGATATGGAAGTGGATGGACATTATGCACTGTATGTCTTCACAACTTGCTGCACTCAGCTATAGTCATATACTTTGCATTCAGCTGCTCTTACTTGGTGGCCCAAAACATCAACTTTCTGAGAAAACTCATATATGAGCCGGCACAATTTCAGCATTATATTGACTTATTTTCCTATTTACCAATCTCATATGAAAGATTCTGCATTCCAGAAAAACATATTTTAACAGATCAGACTGTATACATACAATGTTCATACTCAAAAAGAATTCAGATAAATGTATAGATAGTAACATTATAGAAATGTAACAGTGTTTGGCAATATCCATAATGTTCTAAAATTACAGTCATAGAAAGCAAGTATATTCTCTTAAAAATAACCTCTAGTGTGATGGGAAAAGACAGAATACTGGCTCACATAGCAACAACTGCAAGTACTGAAAAGTATCTAGAAAATGATGCAATTAATCTCTTCACTGTACAGATGAAGTCATCAAAGTCCAGAGAAAGTGTGTGTGCCCAAGATTATACAGCTAATTAGTGACAGAGCCTATCATAGAACCCAGATCTTATGATTCACCATTTCCTGATTTTCCATTAAATTAGACTACTTTTCTATTTGTCTCTCCTAGAAGGTATTCCTTATATTCCTGCACTGATTTGCTTTCATATATGGTAAAAGTAGCGGGGATCGTAAGAAGAGATAGCTACCTTAATCTCACAGTCACTAAATAAGAGATATTTTCCATTTGCAAGCAATAGACCAAGGTTTCCCATTTGGTTAAACCATCTCCTTATTAGGATCAGCTATCACTGACATGCAAATTGTTATCCCAGAAGCATGAATCTATTCGTCTGCACCAGTGATCAAATAATAATGCCCAGAACCAGAATTTGCAGCCGTCAGTGTGAAGTTAACCCCACTTACTCTACCTTGGACCCACGCACTCAAATTCTTCACAGAAGATGGCCCCTCCCAATTTCTCACCTGCTGTCTAGGTTCATCAAGCTCCCTCTCCAAATCTTCCAGCACAGTCACCACCTCCTCTCCACTCTCAGGATGATGCTCCCGCACCCAAGCCTGGAGCTCCTCAGGCAGGATGGTCAGGAGCTGCTCCAGCACCAACAACTCCAGGATCTGCTCCTTGGTATGTATCTCTGGGCTCAACCACTGACGGCAAAGTTCCCTGAGTTGGCTCAGAGCTTCCCTGGGTCCGGGAGTCTCCTGATAGCAGAACTGCCGGAAGCGTTGACGAGAGAGTTCCCTGGTATGAGACAAATCCTTCTGTAGGCAGGATTCCTGATCCCAGATAGGGTCTTCTTCTTTAACCTTTACTTTGATAATCTCCCCTTGTTCCTCTGAAGCCTGGCCAACCAAGGCTGGGAAGGCCCCCGGGGCTGCCGCCATCCTTAGCTTAGCTCAGAGAAAGGCTCGCTCCAACAAGGGTCTAGGCAGATTTTCCTTGAAGGCCCCAGTCAATTCTTGGTCAGGAAAGTTTTCGATATAAGAAAACCCTGTTGACCAGAAAAATTACAGACGCAGCTAAAAAAATTTTGTTTAGGTGACAACAGGGCAGTTACTCGAGCAATTCCATTGAAAGTGTAGCCATTCTCTGACAAGACGGGAAACTGTGAGCACAGAACTACTCACTAAAGCTCCAGGACCACAGATTGAGCGGCAGGTTACTTGCGAGACAGAAAACTGCGGAGACTTTGGCCCTAAATAAAGCCTAGATATACGAGCTCCACCAAGGAAACCAGACAGGTCTCTCCGAAACCGGCGCTCCCTGTGGCTCAGGCCCGCGTGGAGAGGGCGAAGAGCTCCTGCCACACGGCTAGCCGTCTGCGGAGGAGGCCCGATTGTCGCCGCGCAGACACAACCTTCCCTCCGCCTGCACTTCCCTTCAGAGAAGCTCGGACCCTCTCGCGCCAAGCCAGAGAAATGGGCCGCGGGCTACACTCCTGGCCGACGCAGCTGCTCCCACGTTCCCGCCAGGCCGGGGGAGCAGCGCTCACTTCCGGCCCGCTCTAGGATTCCAGGTGGTGCAGTCATCTCGGTGGTCGTGGTAACGTTGGTGAGCGCCCGGAGGCAAGTGCTCTGTAAACGGTACAGAGACTTAACTCCCGAGTTACCCAGTTCCCGGGTGAAAAGAGTTTCACGGTGGGAGTAGCGCTAGTGTAGAGGCTACTCTGGGTTGTTGTTTTTTTTGTCACAGTGATAAGCCGTCGCTGCACTCAGACCCGCAGTACTCACCGCCGCGTCCTAAAACAGACGTAGAAGAGCATCCCTGAGCGAATGCCAAGTCAGCGAATTTGTAGGCTTCAACCGGCCTTTTCTCGTTAGATTTGGGCCACTGTCTCCTTTCCCATTCACCGTAAATCAGACTCGAAAAAAGAAATGTAAGATCTAGTTCCTTCTTTCCATTTTATATATGGGAAAAATCAAGATCCATATAGTGAGCTTCCCCCCTAACGACAGGAGTAGCTATTCCTGTGAGCCATGCTGTAAACAGTCCTGTGAAACTGGCCCCAGAAACCTAACAAGGAAAATCTGGACGTGTTTTCAGAGTCTAACAAGTCATTACAGGTGGGCAATCAGGAAATTCCCACCTGGCTCATGCTCCTTCAAGGCAGTGTGCTCTGCCAGGCAAGGTATTCGAAGATGCACGGAGCAGGCAGTGCTAGAGTGGATGCAGGTAAGCAAAGAGAAAACGCTGTTTCAAGAGGAAAAGGCTGTGGCACGGGTGGATTCTGCTGGAGGTCTAGAAGCCTAGGAATCATTGCAAGTGTCAGCCTTAATTCCTCTTCCTCCTCCCCACCCAGCCTGCCCCCACGGCCTTGTTAAGAGCGCTCAATAAATAATAGATGTCCGAGGAATATTTGTTGAATTGCTGAATGCCTCCTTTTCCCCATTCTCCCTCTGCTTCTACTTTGTTCCCTGTTATTACTCACACTTTGGCATTTCTGATCCAAGAGACTTTGAAGGATCAGAAGGTCTTTTTTAGAGATCTCTAAATCAAAATTTTTTACCTTTGAGGTCTGTAAATGGTCTTGAGTGAGTCGCTAAACCCAGTGAAATTGTATATACAATTTTTGTCTATGTGCGCGAGTCATCAGATCATCAAAAGGACTGAGATGGAGCTCCCCATTCATTTTCCTAGCCACTATTAACATGTTGCACTTATCTTTTGTGGTTTCCCCCTAACCAACTGTTAACCCTTTGCAGTCAGGGATTCTATCTTCTACATTTTTCATTTTCTGCATTCTGTGATCACCGCCATACTGAGCACAGGAGGCAGTCAGCATGGAGTAAACATGACTTCTAAGTCCTCTACTGAAGGGCATTAATTTTTTTTTGTAGATTTTTCACTTTTAATTACTAAAGTGACTATATCTCACAAAAGTGAACATGACAAAAAGTGAGAAGCGGATTCCCAATTCCGCTTCTTAAGCTATTTTAAAATGTATATATAAACTCACAAACTATGACTTACAAAAATTAGTTCATGCTATATATTACAATTCAGCAAATTTCTAGGTTGTGTTTATTTGTTTTAAACTTAGATTAAATCCTCTCCAGAAACTGCCAAACCAACATGTGGGTACCTACATCTATCCCATTCTTTTTAGTATATTATTTCCGTTGAATGGATGGGCATATTTTCAAGTTTCTGATATTGCAAAATATTACAGTGAACATCCTTAGACATATATTTTAATTTTTTAATTTTTTGTATTTCTGTAGGATGGCATTTTTAAAGAAAAATTGCTGAGTAGATATTATTTTGATAGATATCGCCAAACTGCTCTTTGGAGGGGTATTTATCATGAGCTTCACTAAGTGTGTCAAGACTGCTCTCCAAGGCCCTGGAAGGGGTCGCCCTGTATGAACATATGTTTTTGTAAAACTTGCAAAAGTATATTATAATGGAAATTAGTTAAGACTGCGGCCTCTTTTTATTCCAATTTTTCCTCTGATACGTTATATATGCTTTACAGTAGCTGTATCTGTTGAGAATGTCTATTCTTTTTCTTAAAAAGGACCCCCTTGTGTCCTTTTTAGGAAACTTGTGTAAGTTTCAGACTTCACAAAATCTGGATCCGCCTCTGCTGGTCTTCCAAAAATTAATTTATGATCCCAACAGAAGCAGAAGAGAGAGTGCCCGGATTGCCCTGAATGATATTTTGCCCAATGCCTCTTCCCCAGCGACAGTAAAGCGTCAGATTTCATTATCAGCGGGGTCTCACTGAAGCTTGACCTAACTCTTCTGGGTTAGAGCTATTGAAAACTTATGAAGGAAATATTTAACTATGATTACAGACAGAAGTTTACCTTTTCGGTTGGTCCCATGGTGTAATGGTCAGCACTCTGGACTTTGAATCCAGCAATCCGAGTTCGAATCTCGGTGGGACCTCTCTCAGGGGAACATTTTATAGTTCTTGGGATCATATCTGAACCGGAAAGAAAGCGTTCCTCTGCTTTACACATTTGTGGTCGTGTGCAATAGTACTGGATTCTACGACTCTGTTCAAACAAAAGGACAGAATACTTCTCCTGGGAACTAACGAATTCTTTAAATTTAAGCTTTCCAATTGCACAAAGTTCAATAGCAAGGAGGCTGACTAGAAATGGTCAGCCTCCCAGCAACCTCATGAACTTTTCAGGGCTCGGGCGGAACAGCTCCAGCAGCGCAATTCCTTGATGGAGACCGCATCTCAAAACGTCCAAGGTACCAAGGCCTCCTCGCCGCGCCCGCTCCTAAGCCTAAAACCCCACGTGCCGGCTGAGTCGCCGAGCCTCGGCCGGGAGCGCGCTTTCTCCGTCCGGGGTCACTTCTCACCTCCTCTTCCCATTCCCATTTCACCGAGACAGTTCACTCTCCTCTGCCTTCTCTCATTCCTTCTCGTTCTCATCACCCACCTCAAAGGCGAAGCCGGCTTGGAAACTCCTCGAAAGCCTGCAGCCGCGGAGCGCGCAGTTCCTGCCGTCCAAGCAGAAAAACTCACGTCTCTCCCCGCGTCTCCCCTCTCCCGCCGCTCGGGCCCGCGGGAAATGGAGCGAACCTCTGAACGCAACCTCCCCAGAAAGTGTCAAACACCTGCACCCGAAGCACCCGGGAAACGGTTCTATGGAGCTGAGGCTCAGGGTCAAGAAATGTCCCCCTGAAAAAGTACTCTGTTTGTAGACAGAGATCACGTTGGAGACAAAGCTGATCAAACGTAGAAAGTCCAGTTAGTTCTAGATAGCCATTCATTTGCCATTAGAATGAGAAACGTAGGCGAGTGGGACGAAAGATTTCCTTCAGCTGGACAGGAACTAAATTAGGAAGAGACAGGTATCTATGTTCTGTACAAATTAATCTCTTCTATGTCATAATAGACAACCCTTAAATCCAGTGATCTATTTTCAGGTTCCTTCTTGCTTCAACATTTTAATGTTCTCATATGTAACCAAAAAGTAAATCAAGTCCTACTCTCACCAATTCCAGTAACTCACTAAACTATAAATATTTCATTGACTCATATTATGATTTACCATTGGTTACACAGAGACTTTGTAACAAAGTAAGGTTACTAAGTTTATGAAAACAGATTCTTTTGTTTCCCACTATGAGCACTTGATTGTATCTCTACTTAGATGGTCTGTGATGATGCTAATTGCAGGGGGAAATAACATTTTCTGCTTGGAGTGTTGCCTTAGCAGGTATGGTCCTGTCTTCTTTCAACCCTGTTGATGCTAGTATGATCAAAAGTATCCTCCAAAGTATCCTCTCTCTTCTGAACTGACCTGATAGCCTTCCCGGTGTGGGGTGTTTCTAACTGCGTTCTCTCCAACCAATGCCACCTCCAGCCTGTGGTTCTCAGACATCTGCAGCACTAACATCCTAACCCAAAGCCAAAACCTCAAATAGACTCCAGAGTTCCAACCACCCTCCTGGAACTTTAGGAAATGATGTAACAAAAGGGAGAACCACTTCATCTCAAATACTGAAGGAGAATTAATGACATAATCATTATGGTCATATTTAGCATCAAGGACCCATTTGTCCTAGCTCAAATTCAGCAACTCAGACATTATTCCAAGCCTCTAAGTTACAGTAATGAAACATACCTGGCTGGAGGAGGTACCTGCACTCAAGTGACCCAGGGCTGGAGAGAAGGCCAAGGAACAGCTGATATAGGGAGGCAGAACAAGCTGGGAGAGCATGTGGACACTTCTGTAGGGACCTTATCTGGTCTGTGGATCTCCCATTCTTTAAGGAAGCTGAAGGAATCCCTGTGGATATTAACAAGGACTCCATCCTTGACCAAACTTGTGTCAAGCTCCTCTGAGCCCTCTTACAAACCATCTTTGGCCTGCCCAGGCCAGTTTTAGTAAAGAATCCTGTTGATTCCAGTCTGGGCAAGAATCCCGCTAAGCCAGTTTATCTAGAATCCCCCCAACACCCTTGATGTCCAGTCAAGTTCCCCTTCCTTCACTCTTGATATTTAATCAAGTTTCTTTCAGTAATTTTCCACCCAATGACTCCTACTCTGCCCCTTTGGCTAAAAATCCTCAGCTGCCTCTGTTGCATTCCAAATGGAGTTTAATCTTCCTGATTGCAATAGTCTTAAAGTCTTCCTTGTCTGTTTGACTCCATCTGGTGCAATTTTTCTTTGACAGTTTCCTCAAAGAACTGATAGACACATCCTGGGAAAACTGCTTTTTCAGAAAAGAGAGCTAACTCAGGATTTGAGGGTGCAGTAAATGTAGAGAATGTGTGTCCAATGTAGACGACTGAATGAATTAATGGTAGCTAATTTCCTGAGGATATAAAAACAGATTTTAAAATTTGTCCAAGATATGAGGATGTGGCTGGTAAAATTTAAGGCAGGAGCAGATTTCCTGGGCTGAACATTTACAGAAATAGAGAGCATTCTGGGTGATTGGATGTAATACATAGATACCTCAGCCAGACACAAAGCTTTAAGATCAACATGAGAAGCATCTGGATGCTTTATTAAATTACAGATTCTAGAGCACACTCCCTGAGATCATAATTTAATAGATCAAGAGTGAGGCCCAGAATTCTTCATTCACAACAAGCACTTGAAGCAGCCTAGAGATCATACTTCAAATACTGCTCTTACCTTAAAAAAAAAATAAAATAAAGCAAAAAAAATTCTATCTTTATAAATGTAACAAATATTTTGTTGTAGTAAAAGAAATGAAAATTAAATTGCACTGCGGTATCACTATCACCTACTAAAATAACAGAGAAGCCAAAGTTGACAACATAGCATAGTGGGGAGGGTGAAGGGAGAAAGAACCTCAGTCATTACTGGCTGGGAGTACAGATTAATAAAATTCCTTTGGAGGGCAGTTTGGCAGTAGGTGTGAATATTTCAAATGCACATATCCTAGGACACAGCAAACTCCTTTTTAGAAATTTATCTTGCAGTATACAAGTATATCTTGCAGTATACAAATGCACATATTCAAAATTACATATATATGAATAACTTTATACATAAATGTCTCTCTGTATAATATTATATATAAATGTATAAAGTTACTCATTGCAGCATAGTTTGTAAAAGCAAAAGATGGGGGGAAAAACCTAAATGTCCAATAGAGGGCTGGTTAAATAATATACAGTAACTCATATGTTGGAATACCATGTGTCCTTGGAAAAGCATAAACTGTCACTTTTTTTTATGATATGGAAAGTACTCCAAGATATATTGCTTAGGGGAAAAGGGTAAGGTACAGACCAGTATGCATATTATGTTATCATTTGTGTTACCCCTTTTTGAGATAAAAAGATATATTTACTGCACGTGGTACATATTCATATATGCTTATTATGATTCTGGAAGGAATTAATAACAATGGCTATCTGTGGCAAATGTAATTAGGTGGTTGGAAAATAAGAAAGGATGCAAGAGTTTTCTGTATAGCTTTATATGTATGATATTTTCATAAATATTTAAATAATTTTAAATTAAACTATATTTTATGTATAAAATATTTAAATAACTTTTATTTTATAAAATATTTTATATACATATAAAAATATTTTGCCCCAAAGTTCTGACAAGTTGGAGATCACAGCAGAAACTACACAATATTGACATTCTTCTGTTCTGCTAGAGGAGGAGTCCTTGGATCTAACAGGAAATGTCATGTGGGATATATTTTCAGTTTTGTCTCTTTAACAAACTTGGTGAAAATTGCAGTACAGTTAAAAATAGGCTGAAAATATCCTGCAAGTGTAACACAACATATAATAATTTGTTGTGTATATCTAGGCAATGTTTTATTATATCGCTCTTCCTCGAAAAAGTCCATGTGTATATAAGTACACCTCCCGCTCTGAGGCAAGTTGCTATATTAGATGTTCACAGGCACTATCCACATGACAAGTAGCAAGTGAGTTAGTGAAGAACACCCTGCTCACACAGTGGTTGCCCTGAAAGTATTAAGGTCCAGAGAACCTCACGACGAGGGTGGGATTCGAACCCACGCGTGCAGAGCACAATGGATTAGCAGTCCATCGCCTTAACCACTCGGCCACCTCGTCTGATGATGTTGGGACAAAATCATGTCCTTCATTACTGCAGTTCCGTTCTGTCATACTATATCTAATTGCCTTTCTTTTCTGGTTTAATCCTGACTCAATCCTCACAATCAGATATTTTTTATATACATTTCACAGCAACCATAAAACTGAAAATGACACTTAGAGTGGTTCGATTACTTGGCACATACAAAATGAACAGGTAAAACCAGTACACGTCAGTATTTAAATACATAGGTCCTTGTTGAACACATGAATGAATGGACATAGCCAGGATTTCAACCCTGATTTGCTGACGCGGCTCCAGTCAGCTGCCCTGTGTTCTCCCAGAGACTAGGGTGCCTCTGCCGCTGTACTCTGAATTCGAGGGGCCGAATTCCCTACGTCCTGATTAGAACACGTCCCGGGATTCCTGTTTTCTGGGAGAGACCAGGAAACATCAAAACCTGGCTCTGTAGTTTTTATATTTGCTTCTGAAATATGCTGGACTGCTGAAAGACTCCTTCATTTCGGTCTTGTTACCTTCTCTGGGGCTTGGGATTCATCAGTCTGCGACACACAACAACGGGTGAAAACGTGGTTGAAAAAAAGTATCAGCAGAAAATCCGCAAGCGTCCTGACCGGGCCGTTTTGTTTCTAGAGCAGATTGGCGTCTTAGAGCCGATTGGTGGCCCTTCCCCACCAAGAAGGGCCAGGTGGGGAAATCTTCACTAGTGCAGGAGCCAGGACGCCTGGGTCCTGTTGTGGTTCTGTCCCACTCACCGTGTGACCTCGGGCAGGCCACTTCACCAGTTCCATATCCACTCCTTCCCTCTTGCCTCCACAATTCCACCACCACCACCATTCTTCCCCACCCTCCCCACCCCCAGGAGGAAGCTGAACTTGACAACTTCAAATAAACTCAGCATCAATAAACCCCTGTCACTCACTAGGGTTCAACTGCTTTTCTACATTTAGTGCAGAGTTTTGGAGAGAAATTTGAAAAGACTCTCACATGCCCAAATGCTGTAGCTCCTTCCTTCCTATGAAATCTCTACTTCGGTTCTCAACTTTGGAAGAGTGACCCTCTTCTTTCCCTCTCATGTTCCTTTACTGAATTTCATAAACTCACCTTCAACATACAACATACCCTGAACCACTTCTTTCCCACTACAGGTTTTGGCCCATAAGGAGAAGTCCAGGCTCAGTTCCTCCACCTCTCTGCTCTTCTGATGTTAAATACTCATCCCCACAGTTGTATTTCTATTGCCATTTGGCTTCAAGATAACCTGCTCCTCTGCTGATCCAGGTCAGCTTCCTGCAGTTCTTGTTCCCAACTGCTCTGATTCCCAGGCACCCTAGGCAGGGCTCCCACATCTAGAGCTTTATCACTAGTCACCCTGACCTGTGCTCCATGTGCTCCTGAATGACTTTAGGCCCCATATAATATCATATTTGTTTGTTTTGGGTGACCTCCCTAGAGAATTCTCCAACTCTTTGTGAGACCAGAAATGTCACAAAGAGTGCACTATCTAGGGGCTAACTGTTGGGAAGTAGGAGGTCCATCAGAGCTTCTAGTCAATCATAATTGGTGAACATTTCCTTTAATTTTCCAGTTTTTAGAGCTGCATTCTTTGCATTACTTGACTTGTGGCTGCTTCCTCCATCTCCAAAGCCTTCAGTGTAGCATCTAGCTTCAGTCCACACATTGCCTTCTTCTTCTTTGCTTCCCTCTTATAAAGACAGTTGTGATTATATTTAGGACCCATCCAGATAATCCAGGGTAATTTTCCCATACCAAGACCCTTGATTTATTCATATCTTCACTCTCCTTTACCAAATAAGGTAACATTTACACGTTCCAGGGTTTAGGACCTAGATATCTTTGACGGCTATAATTTGACTTACACAGTACATATATTTTTGAACCCAGTGATATAACTCCTGGGCATATCTCCGAGATATTTAGGGAAAACTTTACAACGATGCTTACTGTAAACAGGCACAACATCTAATTTTGTCTTCAATCTAGTCATTAGTCCTCCTCTTTTCTCTTCTCTACTCTTCTCATTCTAAATATTATTAATGTGTGAGTTCTCCCACAGAAAAGCCAGAGTATTTGGGCTTGGTGTGATCCCTAGTTTTTATTTTCAATCCTTCTTGAACACTATTTTTCCACTCTCATAGCTTTTTCCTCTTTACCTTCTCCTGCCAAAAATCCATAAAGAACAATTTAACCTAAAGTAGGTTTTGGAAATTTCTACTTCCATAGGTAACAAAAAACCTTTTTTCTCATCGAAAAATTACCTGGATCCTTATTTTCTCTAACAGCAGTGAGCCTGTTATCCAGACCATGTTTTCTGAGAAAAAGTATTTAAAGAACATTTTTCTGTAATGTGATTGATTTCACAGAGGGGTCATATTTTTCCCTGTGGTTCCCCTTGTATCTTCAGAGATCCTTATGACCAGTAAATAATATACAGTCCCAAAGACATGGGGAATTCCTGAGCTGGGGAAGATGGCGGTTATCAAAGGGATACAACGAGATTACTCCAGGCTGAGAAGTTCCAGTTTAATACCAACAACAATAAGAATAGCCACCAAATAGTAAAAGCACACTCTGTTCTAGGTCCCAGTGAATAAAAGTTTTGTACATTTCTTCTTTAAACCTCACAACAGTCATGAAATATAGGTATTATCATTTTCAGTTTACATGTGAAGAAACTGAGATTTAGAGAGATTAAATAACATATCCAACCCAGGCACCTGAGACATCTCCAAGGCCATTTCAACCCCCAAATCTGGCAGGTTGCAAGGCTCTGTAAACAAATAGATAATACTGTTCCCCTTTTCTCCCTAGGCCAGTGTTCTCTATTGCAAAATCCAAGTGGTGTTTGCTCCTGAAAAATGTCTGTCTCACATTAGGTTTCACTGGACTTTCTCATGCAGAAAGCAGAATTGCCCAGCATGACCTCTGGGGAAGGTAAAGGGATCTTGCTAATTTGCTCCTTAGGCCTCTTTTGTGGTTTCTTAAAACCTTTTAAGAACTTTCTGATGAGATGTTAAAATGAGTATAAATTGAAGAAGAAGAAATATATGCTATAGAGCATTGCCCTGTGGAGAGTATGGACCTGAAATCTGGCCCTGTCAGTACTGATCTTGAGGATGTTTGGGCATCTCCAGAGGGAGCTGCAAGTTGGAGGGACAGAGGCAAGACTCCACCATTGGATTTGAGAGTATTTTAGGAGGGGGAATGCCAATAAAACGATCCAGATATCACTTCTCATTGCCTTGTCTGCCTAAGAACAAAATGGAAAAACAACAACAAACAAAAAACAAAAACAAAAAAAAAACAGAAAGAGAAAAAAGAGAACTCCCACTTAAGTGTAGAAACACTAAATCAGGGGATTCAGGTCACATACAATTCTCTAGTACTCTGAAGATAAAAGCTTACCAAAAACTAGTTCATTTAATTTTCCTTTTCCCACATAAAAAGATTCTTGTTGAACTTTGATAGTGCATCTTGATGCTCTGTATTAGCCACTATACATCATATCTCAGGAAACAATAACGAATTGCTCTTTTCTTTTACTTCAAGGTTAATCATGATATCCTTGGTAAACACTTTACCGTGGAAGGGAAATCTCTTGTGGAGATAAACCCCAGGCAGAAACAGGAAGAGGAACCCCCCAGCGACTGAAATAACATATCTCTGAACACTGTTCTTGTGTTTGAAAACTTCATATTGAAGTATAACAAACATACAGAAAAAGTACACAAATTATACTTGGCAACTTTTCATACAGTGAACCCATTTGTGTAACCAACACCCAGATGAAGAAAGAGAACATTCCCAGTATCCCAGAAGCTCTTCTCCTGTCCTGTTCTAGCCACTACCCACAAGACAGGAAATGACTTAATTTCTTATACCATACATTAGTTTGGGCAGTCTTAAAATTTCATACAAAAGGAATCATACACTCTGTTAGTTTCTTTCATCTAACAAGTTGATGTTTGTGATTTCCACCCCCCTACCCCTATTTGCTTTGGGTATATCAGAGGAGGTAGGACTCAGTTAAAAAAACAAAAACAAATTCCCCAGCCCAAATTCTCATCCTGATCATCAGCTCCCTCATCCACTTCTGTTGAGCAGAATCCCAGTGTTGGGTGTTTATTTACTGGACATGAGGACAGACTCAGTCTAGGAGAGTGTGAACAAGACAGTGGCTTAGAAAGTAAAAAGGACTCAAAAAAATGAGGGAGACATTTCAAACAGACATAGGAAGCCAGTTTGAAGGGACTCTCAGTGGCCAAATCTGGGACTATTTGTGCACCAAAGTAGTTAAGTATCATAATCAATTATAAAGCATCAAAAAACTAGAAATCCATACAAATGATTGTTTAGTAACATGCCAAGCACTGACTGTAAATATGGTGGAAGGACTGGAGTTGGAAAATCATTATTCTGTAACAATCGTAATAAAGATTTGCTCAGACTGTGCATGTTAAGTCTTGGGGGAGATTTTGATGAGGAACAGGATATTTGCAGTCTGAAATCACTGTCCTAAAAAGCAGGGATCAAAAGGATCAAAATTAACCTCACCAGTGAGTGACAGAGAGTCCTTACCTGTCTCCAGGTATGATACTTTGAGAAGCACACAGCATTATCTACATAGTAATCCACTGGGGAATGCATAGTCTGAATCTAATCAGGAGAAAACATCAGTCAAAAACCAAAGTGAAAGACATTCTATTTTTAAAAATAAAAGAAAAAATACACTATTATTGAAATGGCACATTAATGTCATGGAAAAAAAAGAAAGGCTGAGGAAATGTCCCAGATTAAAGAAATCTAAAGGCATGTCATCTAAATACAATACCTGACACTAGACTAGATCCTGTACTCTAGGGGGTAATTGGTCAAATTGGAATGCAGACTGTAGATTAAATACAGCTATTTATTTAATGTTAAATTCACTGAAGTTCATGATCGTACAGTGGTTATGTAGTAAAGTATTTAAGGGTAAGTGAACATGATATACTGCAGCTTACTCTCACATGGGAGAGAGAGGGAGGACATGGGGTAAAATATTAACAATAGCTAAGTCTGGGTGAAAGGTATATGGTTATTTGGGGTAATATTTTTATTTTTTTCAAAATTTTAATAAGTTTGAAATTCAGAGGGAGAAAAAGAGAGACTGCGCTGGACGTGCCGGAGAAATCAATGCATGTGAATTGGGCCCGGGCCAACTCTTTAAAGTATAGGAAGCTTCCCCGCTTCCCAAACCTTCCGAGGTACTAATAATTCTTCATAGCTCCCTGGTTCCCAAGGGATTGGTCGCGGAGAAACAGAAGCCAGTCCTGCCTTGCCTGCTCACCTTTTATCTAAATAACATCCCAGCCCAGCCCAGCCCACACTCGACTAGCTCCGCAAGGCAATGGGACTCCAGGGTTTTGCCGGAGGTAAGTGTTGCTAAATTGGACGATCTGGGCGCCTACTGTCCAGGACATCGTGAGCTCGCTGGGATGTTCCCTGCCATCACCACGAAACACTCAGTGGATTTTTCTGGCTTCCGGAAATGGAGATGATTTGAGGGTCTTTGTTCCAAGGGAGTTGGTGCTGGACGCGGGAACTGGAGCTCTGCAGGCGCGGACCCGCTTTCACTCCACCTCTGCTCCCTTCCCAACGCCACCTCCTCAATGGGTACCCCGGCTGCCCAGCTACCTGAAGCCTTACATGTGGAAAGGGCAGGAATGGAGGGAGGCTGGAGAGAGTGAGAGACAACAGATTGTCGAGACAACAGATTGCCTCTTTTCAGCCTCCTTCCTTTGGAGTCTCATTCTGTTGCTTTCTTATGAGGCCGCTGCTCAGTCTGTTTCGCAAATGGAGAATTTTACGCAAATGGAGAATTTTACATTCACGTTCCCTCTGCAATTTACTAAAACTTTGAAAAGCAAAGAAATAATGATTATAAATCACGAAAGGAATCCTAAGAAAATCAGTTGCAGTTGGGGGTGTAGCTCAGTGGTAGAGCGCGTGCTTAGCATGTACGAGGTCCCGGGTTCAATCCCCGGCACCTCCACCAGTTTTGAGAGGATGCATTTGTGATCAAACCACTTTTCCTTTCATCTCTCCCTTTAAACCTGGTGTCTTCTTTCATTCAATTTTCTGCCTACCTGTACTGCCTTTGTAGTACCCAGTTTCGCCCCGAGAGCGTTGTCACCACCAGAAATGTCCTAAATCCTACGTGACAAGCGTTTTTGAAAGATAATTGGCCTGATTTCCTTGGATGCCAAGTTAAAAACAGAAAAGAAGAAAACAGAAAACAACAGACTCTCGGTTTCATTCACTTTCTTCTGAATTCTGAAGAGTTCTTAGAGCAAAAACCAAACTGGAAGTGGAATAGCAGAAAAATATCTTATGATTTCTTCCTTATGAGTGTCCGACCACCCCATACTTAGTTTTCTTAAATCACTAGATATGGAAGCAGTGGGCTCCAGTCATAACCACAAGGTTCTATGCACAGAGAAACAATAAAGCACTGTCTGTCATTGTACGTGATGCCTTCCAAGTCTAAACTGAACGATACAGAGTGAATGAAGACTGGCTGCTTCAGTGAATCCAGACCATTGCTGCTTTGCTGAGATAACTTATTGGGAGTGTGAGAGATCAAGCATCTAAATATCTCCTGTTCAAGAAAATTTCAATCAAAATAAATGACATGGGCTCATTTCAGAAATAAATCTGAGTGAACGACTACTTCCACTTTGCCAACACAAACAAGTATCCCACAATAACAATATGTCTTAACCAACCTAAAAATCAAAGCTGATTTGCTTAGGTCCACCTAGTCTGAAACACTGGTTTCATAATATGAGAGGGGAAAAAAATAAGTTGTCTCTTTTAAACGTATTGATTTCTAGGAATTAGTTTTTATTCTGGAAAATAATTCTGTACAATATATATTTTTAGTAAGTTTTAATCATCTGTACCACCTATTTAAGTCACTTTAAGTGTATCTGTGGTCACAGAGATTTAATTTCTTCATGACAAGATAAGGATATCCACTATCGTTACTATTTTAATGCTATAATGGAGGTACTAATCAAGGAATTTAGCATGAAAAAGTAATTAGAGGTGTAGGTAGTGGATAGGAAGGGATAAAGCTCTCTCTATATATCTTGGTAGGGTAATATATCTAGAAGCTACTCCTCAGAACAGAAAAGCTACTACAAATGGACAATTTAGTAAAGAACCTGGTTGTAAAATTAATACACACACACACACACACACACAGGTCTTCCTACATCCAGACTTTGGAGGTTTTTGGTTATTGATTCATTATTTTGAAAGCTGACAAACGAAGGAAAAGAATCAAGTACTTATACTACCTTTCATACAGAATGTATGTCAGGATAAACATACAGTTGATGAGGAAAATTTTTTTCTTTAGAAGAATGACAGCTAATACATGCAGGAGGAACGATAAAATAGAGTCAACATTTTGCAACTGATATTGCTATAATGCATCCTGGTCACAATCATCAGTGGTTGCTACAACCATGAGGTGAAATTGGATGGGGGAGCTCTAGAACAGATGGAGCGGGCTGACATACCCGATCAATTCCTCTCTAAAAGTGAGACTGCTACACAACACGTGCCTCTTGACACAGTGAAATAGAACATGCCTGGGACAACCAATGAAATACTTTTATTAAAAAATTAGTGCTTTGTCTAGTCTAATAGATGGAACCATCTGTTTACAGTAAATATTGGGAATATAGGAATATATTTAATAACATCACAAAAATGCAATCAGTCAAATCCAGAATGTGGGACATTCTGGACAAACTGACCCTCAAGAAAGAAATGGCATGGGGGAAAAAGGGAGGTGGAACTGATACAGATTAAATGACATGTAAGGAGAATAATAGACAAATGCAACATATCTGGATCCTGATTCAAACAAAGTAATTGGAAAAAGAAACAATCAAACACATACTGAGGATTTGATTATATTAAGAAGTTTTATTATTTTTGCTGGTTGTGATGTTATTGTGGCAGTGTTAAAAAAGAGTTTATAACTATTAGTTGTACATGGGAAAATATTTATAGTTGAGATTAATATCTGGAACTTGATTTTTATTCCAGGAGGGGAAAAAAAAGCACAAAAAGAGACAAAGAAGAACAACAAAACTATGATAAATGCCAAAGTTGGGTGGTAAGTACATGGTTATTCATTATAGTATGATTCCTACTTTGTTTTAAAATGTCCAAAACAAAAAGCTAAAAATTTAATACTTTATATATATAATATGTTTTATATTGTATATTAAATATATTTAAATTTTTATTTTCATCAAAGAATGGCTTCTATTTCTTTTTTGTTTTTTCTTCTTTCTCTAGTTCCTTTAGGTGTAAGGTTAGATTGTTCATTTGAGATTTTTCTTGTTTCTTGAGGTAAGACTGTATTGCTATAAACTTCCCTCTTAGAACAGCTTTTACTACATCCCATAGATTTTTGGATCATTGTGTTTTCATTGTCATTTGTCTCTAGGTATTTTTTGATTTCCTCTTTGATTTCTTCAGTGATCTCTTGGTTATTTAGTAACGTATTGTTTAGCCTCCATGTGTTTGTGTTTTTTATGTTTTTTTCCCTGTAATTCATTTCTAATCTCATAGCGTTGTGGTCAGAAAAGATGCTTGATATGATTTCAGTTTTCTTAAATTTACTGAAGCTTGATTTGTGACCCAAGATGTTATCTATCCTGGAGAATGTTCCATGGGCAATTGAGAAGAAAGTGTAATCTGCTGTTTTTGGATGGAATGTCCCATAAATATCAATTAAATCTATCTGGTCTACTGTGTCATTTAAAGCTTCTGTTTCCTTATTTATTTTCATTTTGGATGATCTGTCCATTGGTGTAAATGAGGTGTTAAAGTCCCCCACTATTTTTGTGTTACTGTCGATTTCCTCTTTTATAGCTGTTAGCAGTTAGTTGCCTTATGTATTGAGGTGCTCCTATGTTGGGTGCATATATATTTATAATTGTTATATCTTCTTCTTGAATTGATCACTTTATCATTATGTAGTGTCCTTCCTTGTCTCTTGTAACATTCTTAAAGTCTATTTTATCTGATATGAGTATTGTTACTCCAGCTTTCTTTTGATTTCCATTTGCATAGAATATCTTTTTCCATCCCCTCACTTTCAGTCTGAATGTGTCCCTAGGTCTGAAGTGGGTCTCTTGTGGACAGCATATATATGGGTCTTGTTTTTGTATCCATTCAGCAAGCCTGTGTCTTTTGGTTGGAGCATTTAATCCATTCACGTTTAAGGCAATTATCTATATGTATGTTCCTATGACCATTTTCTTAATTGTTTTGGGTTTGTTTTTGTAGGTCCTTTTCTTCTCTTGTGTTTCCCACTTAGAGAAGTTCCTTTAGCATTTGTTGTAGAGCTGGTTTTCTGGTGCTGAATTCTCTTAGCTTTTGCTTGTCTGTAAAGCTGTTGATTTCTCCATGGAATCTGAATGAGATCCTCCTGGGTAGAGTAATCTTGGTTGTAGGTTCTTCCCTTTCATCACTTTACATATATCATGCCACTCTCTTCTGACTTGTAGAGTTTCTGCTGAGAAATCAGCTGTTAACCTTATGGGAGTTCCCTTGTATGTTATTTGTCATTTTTCCCTTGCTGCTTTCAATACTTTTTCTTTGTCTTTAATTTTTGCCAATTTGATTACTATGTGTCTCGGCGTGTTTCTCCTTGGGTTTATCCTGTATGGATTCTGTGCTTCCTGGACTTGGGTGGCTATTGCCCATGTTAGGGAACTTTTCAACTATAATCTCTTCAAATATTTTCTCGGGTCCTTTCTCTCTCTCTTCTCCTTCTGGGACCCCTATAATGTGAATGTTGTTGTGTTTAATGTTGTCCCAGAGGATTCTTAGGCTGTCTTCATGTCTTTGCATTCTGTTTTCTTTATTCTGTTCTGCGGCAGTGAATTCCACCATTCTGTCTTGCAGGTCACTTACCTGTTCTTCTGCCTCAGTTATTCTGCTATTGATTCCTTCTAGTGTAGTTTTCATTTCAGTTATTGTATTTTTCATCTCTGTTTGTTTGTTCTTTAATTCTTCTAGGTCTTTGTTAAACATTTCTTGCATCTTCTGGATCTTTGCCTCCATTCTTTTTCCGAGGTCCTGGATCATCTTCACTATCATTATTCTGAATTCTTTTTCTGGAAGGTTGCCTATCTCCACTTCATTTAGTTGTTTTTCTGGGCTTTTATCTTGTTCCTTCATCTGGTACATAGCCCTCTGCCTTTTCATCCTGTCTCTCTTTCTGTGAATGTGGCTTTTGTTCCACAGGCTGCAGGATTGTAGTTCTTCTTGTTTCTGCTGTTTGCCCTCTGGTGGATGAGGCTATCTAAGAGGCTTATGCAAGTTTCCTGATGGGAGGGACTGGTGGTGGGTAGAGCTGACTTGCTCTGGTGGGCAGAGCTCAGTAAAACTTTAATCCGCTTGACTGCTGATGGGTGGGGCTGGGTTCCCTCCCTGTTGGTTGTTTGGCCTGAGGCAACCCAACAATGGAGACTACCTGGGCTCTTTGGTAGGGCTAATGGCAGACTCTGAGAGGGCTCAGGCCAAGGAGTCCTTCCCAGAACTTCTGCTGCCAGTATCCTTGTCCCCACGGTGAGCCACAGCCATCCCCCCGCCTCTTCAGGAGAACCCCCAACACTAGCAGGCAGGTCTGGTTCAGTCTCCCCTGTGGTCACCGCTCCTTCCCCTGGGTTCCGATGTGCACACTACTTTGTGTGTGCCCTCCAAGAGTGGAGTCTCTGTTTCCCCCAATCCTGGCAAAGTCCTGCAATCAAATCCCACTAGCCTTCAAAGTCTGATTCTCTAGGAATTCCTCCTCCTGTTGCCGGACCCCCAGGTTGGGAAGCCTGACGTGGGGCTCAGATCCTTCACTCCAGTGGGTGGACTTCTGTGGTATAAGTGTTTTCCAGTCTGTGAGTCACCCACCCAGCAGTTATGGGATTTGATTTTACTGTGATTGCGCCCCTCGTACCGTCTCATTGTGGTTTCTCCTTTGTCTTTGGATGTGGGGTATCTTATTTGGTGAGTTCCAGTGTATTCCTGTTGATGATTTTCCAGTAGCTAGTTGTGATTCTGGTGTTCTTACAAGAGGGAGTGAGAGCACGTCCTTCTACTCTGCCATCTTGGTTCCAATCTCGCAATCCTCCCTTTCTTGAGCAAGGATTAAATTAGCCTTTTACATGTTAAGATTGAGCAATCGTGATTTATTTAACATTTTGAATATAGAAGCTAAAAATAGGTATTGTGGGGTTACGAGGTTAGGAAACAGAAGCTGGTCTTTCAATAAAATAAAATTACAGTTAAAGTTATTGAACTTAGCATAGGGAAGGCCTACTTAAGACGCACAAAGAAACCACTACATAAATAAAAATATTGGTTCACTTGCCTTGGTCAAATTTAATATGACCTTTTGACAAACTGATAAACCAGGATAGACCATTTATATTTATATAAGCTACATATGATGAAAATTGTTATTAAAAATAAATAAGAAGCTTCTACAAATCAATTTCCAAAGGAAACCAATTAAAAATAAATAAAATAGTTTATTTTTTCTTATCTAATCAACAATTTGGATGAAGGTGGAACTTATGTAAGGCAGCCTTGATTGTTGAATATATTAACGTGCAGTGAAATTTGTAATTGGGTGTGTGTGGTGTCTGTGTTTCAATCTAAAATGAACTGCAAGTGCCATTTATTTTGACTTAAAATATTTTGGACAGGAGAATTTAATATCTTGTCCCAAAACTCTCCCGTTAGCTAATAGGCACTTATTTTGAAGTCAAACTGATAAAATATAGTACCATTTATAGCTTTATACTTCAAGTTAGAAAGAAAGAATGGAAGGATGGAAGGAAGGAAGGAAGGGAGGAAGGAATTTCATGTTGTGTTTTTGCCAAAACAAAATTTTAAAAAATTTAAAGGACATTACAGGGACAATTAGCAAAGTCTGAATAAGGCCTGTATATTAGATAACAGTATGATATCAATGTTAATTTCTGATTTTGGTATTGTGGTTATATTAGAGAATATGATTATTAGGAAACATACACTGAAGTAGGTAGAGGTAAAGGATCATCATGTCTGCAACTCTCAATGATTTATATATATACATATATAATAAATTAAATGAGATTAAATATTCAGATCTGGGAAATTTGAATGATGATAAATAGGAATTCTTTGTCCTGTTCTTGCAACTTCTCTGTAAAGATAAAATTACTTTAAAAGTAATAGTTAAAAGAAAAGGTAAGAATAAAATATAAATTCAGATAATCAAATCCCTTAACAAAAGCCCATATTTGGTGAATGGCAGATCCAGGAAATGGATAGATACTTTATCACCTAAAACTCGATGCTCCTTTCTATTCTGTGCATGGTCAGTCACTTTATTGCCAGCCTTTTCTCTGCATTCATATATAGACAGATTTTGGTTTTTTACAATAACAGTTTGGTCCATTGAATGAATAGTGCTTTCTTTAGAGGGAAGAAAACATCTCTGAATTGAATTGAAAGCCACTTCACTTTTTAATCTATGCCCCAGTGCAGAATCTTAGGAGTTTTCTGTTGAGTTTGCACTGTAAGGAGACCAACTGAGTTCTTTGCTGAGTATGAGGAGACTACAAAGCTCCATTAAACCTCGTTACAAAGCTGCACTTGGGGTTCAAATAACCTTAGAAGAGCTGACCTCGAATTTCTCTTATTTTGGTAGTTAAGAACTTCCAATAAGAAACAGAATGGAGAGTTAAAATTTCCAAAGAGAACTCCCTGTTAGCACAAATACCTTCTCACTAAAACATTGGTGAATTCATCATCATTAGATAGAGAAAGAAAGGATAGGATTATGTATTATTGATCTAAAATTAAGGAAAAGGAATGGATGCATTTACTTTATTTCTGTCAAAGTTTTACTCTAAAACTGTCTTGGAAAAAAAGTCACTGTCAGCAATGCTTCCCCTGGAGTTGTAGAAATAGGTTCTTTCTCATTTGGGGGGATTTTCTCCCTAAAACTTGATGCCAGTTCCCTTTTATTATTTTTTACATTTATGTTTTCTGCACCTCTGGTTAAGTTGCTTAAAATCTACTCTTTTTCATTTTAAATCTATCTTCCAAAAAGAAAACAATATGCTCTGCCTCTCTTTCCTACATAATTCTTCCGCTTTTTTGCAACTCAAGTGTCCCCCTCTGTGACTTCCCAGATTAAACAGAATTTTTCATATATGTCCTCCTAAATCTCAGTCATTCTTTTTTGTAGCATTTATCATAGTCATGATATTATATTTCTGTCTGTGATTATGTAATTGATTTCTATCTCCTTCCTTCCCACTAAGCTCTTAACTCTTTGGAGGTAGAGACCAGACCTGTTCAGCTCACCTTTCCACATGCTGAATGAGTAGGCATACAATACATAATTTTTGGAATGAGGCGATGAAAGAATGTTTCATAGCTATCAGCTAAAATAGATAAAGGTAGATCTTCTGCTGCTTGGGGCCAGCTGTAAGGGTTGTTTGTCTGTACAGATCTTCTTTCAGAACTCATTTCAGTGATCTCACATCCAGAAATATAACTTCTTGAACCTGATATGCTGGCCCAGAGTCATGACACTGATGACCAGATGTTTGCCTCTAATGGCCCAATTTTAGTCAGCCTAGGAGAGGGAATAATAGTCCCATAAAAATCAACATCAAGAAGTAAAATATGCCCCTACAACCGCTATGTTTCCTTAATACCAATTTGTGATTTACTTTATTGGTTTATGAAAGTCAAGGATTTTTTTTTCAGTGGTTCATGGACACCTAAGAGCTTAAGGGGATCAGTGAACACCTTCAAAGAATATAAAAAATTTATCCATATGTCTGTTGGAGCATTTTTTCGTGGTGGTCATTGGCAAGTTTTCATCAGATAATCTAATGAGCTTATGTGCCATACAATTTTAAGAACTATTATTTTAAACCATACTGGATACTGTTTGACTTTATAAATAAGATTATTTGACATTTTAAACCATGACTTTGAACTGGAAAATATTAGGTTTAGACCCTAATTTGGTCATTTATTTCCTAGCTGTGATTTGGGCAAGCTACTTCATTTCTCTCCAATTCTCAGTTTTCTCATCTCTAAAATATGCATAATAATGCTTACTTTTGTGAGTGTTTTTAGGGATTTAAAGGTATGTGAGGAAACACAAAAATGCAACATAGTAAGTGTTCGATAAATTGCAGCCATTTTTCATCTATGTATAACTTAAGTAAGATTGCTTGGTGTTTGAGAAACCAGCAGAATATATTTTTAAATGATCTGAATAAAAAGTTTTCCAATTTTACTCTGGAAAGCTCTATTCATAATTGATATTGAACACCTAAGTAGTTAAATTCCAGTACAGTATAACCGTATGATAGACCATCAGTAGAGAGCCTGAGGGTGATTGAGAATGCAGGTGTATGAGAATGCAGGTGTAATTAGAAGAGGTTAAAAACAACCTCCAACCACTGCGATTAAAGAAAATATCAGAGAAACGACTTTTAGGAGGGAAAACAGACACCTCATTAAGACCTGCTGGGATTCAAACCCAGGATTATCCTATTTACGTGACAGGCACTTTAGCCAACTTAGCCACAGAGCCTGCGGTTCGAAAGTTAAGGCCTCCTTTCTGTTCAAATCGTACTCAATTAGGTGAAAACCTGAGTTAATTAGAGTCACTGCTCACTTTCTTCTCGAATAAATTGACCTTGCAGAACAGACAGACCCGCGATGGAGACTCCTGGAACTTAAGACTCCCATCAAGCCTAGCAAAACGCATACACGCACTCACACCGTAACAGAGAAAATGTACTTAGAACAACCATGGAATGGGAAAGAGTAGATACGAGCCGAGTGTTCGTTGTGGAGGAGGGGACTTCTCTGAATGAGGCCAAAGAAGTTCTTATATTCCATCCGATTGTAGTAATTTAGAATCCTCAAGTAAGTGGATATTCTAAAAGTAGAGTGAAAAGCTTTAATAGCAGAATAGGTCAGTTAGAACTTCAATCAAATTAATGGCATTCCTGGTTGTTAGAAGAGGGCACACTTGTGCACTGAAAAACAAACAAAACGGAGACAAACAACCCAAAATTCCAGACACCTTCAGACTCTGCTAACAGCTGTCCGCTTGTGCTCTGCTTGGGGAAGTAGGAGATGGCCATTCAGGAGGCGGCTCGGTCAGAGTTCACTTAAAGGTTTTATGATTCAAATCCCAGGAGCCTTTGCCTGCCCGAGGCTGGGAAATGACCTCTGTTCCTGCAGCTCTTAGGAAGGTGCACAGATGGAAACCACAGCTCCCTAGGCTCTGGGAGGCATCGCAGATCGGGAAATTCCTCCTTTTCTATACTACCTTCTTATTGGTTCTTCAAAAGGATGTTCTTTAGTATTTTCCTCATGGGCCCTCAACTTGTAGAAGCTAAACAAACATTTACTGACTGTACAATTATGAAATTAAGAATCCATTCTTAAACTGTTAACACTTGCCTCCTGGTTTTCTGCCTGTAATTGGAATAAGGCTGGCGCTGAAAAAGGAGTGAGTTCATCAAATTAGCAGATGCCACAGCACATCCACCCAGCTTCTGCTGCCTGGTTAAAATACAAAATGCGAGGACTCCAAAATTCTTTATTTAACCAAGTAAAGGCTGAAAGGAGCTCTGGGCCTGATAAGACCTTTGAATCCCAAAGTCTTTTTTAATTCCTTTCTTGGGTCAAATGGTCTGGCACTGAGATTTTCTATCCCATTCAGAATGTTTTTATAGTGAATATAAACTTATTTTCTTGCTAACCAGGATAGTCACTTTTTAATTTAATATATGCTAACAAACTTCTATGATAAGGCTCACGCTACTACTTCATTTACAGTTACTGTATATTTGGAAAATATACAGTTTGGAAAACAGCACCTTCAAAATAATAATGGACAAGGAATCATGGTGCTTCTGAATTCTAATTAGCTCAATTGTTTATGATCAGGACTGTATAAATTTCAGTTACAAAAGCACAATTGGGATGACAGCATTTTTGGCTAAGTATTGTTCAAGTATTGTCCAACAAGAGTGATATTACTGAGTACCTACTATGTGTCAGGGGCTGAAATTAGTTCTACGGATACAACTAGGTACCAGATGGCCAAAGATGATAGAAAATAGAACAAGGAACTTTAATAAAAATTTAATATGATAATAAAAGAAGCACAAGATGATAGATGAGCACCTAACAAGGGCTTGTAATACTCTGTACTATGAACACTGCCTAGTTCAATACATTTTTTGATGATTTCTCTTTAATGTATTTGATTTTTTGTAGAAAAAGTATATTTTACATATATATATAATGTATAACTGTACAAGTAGTACTTGGAAACATCTCTAAAACTTTCATGTTAATCCCAGGTATTTAACCAAAATAGGAATCACTGCCAAGGTGGAATGAAATAAATCTGACCAAGACCCAACAGTAGGAAGGTCTGCAAGGCGCATGAAATAAAATTATCATGAGAGTAGAAAGAGGCAGAATCCATGGAACCTATTCCAATGAGGTCCTTCTGGAAATAGCCTTGCACTCAGGCAAACAATACGTATGAGAATTGAAAGAGCAAATAACATATGAGACCCCAGAACAATTTGATGCACAAGTGCTTGATTAATATTAGACCCAAAATAACTAAATGAGGGATATGAATATGGATAGTGGAACAGGGGATTTTTCATAACTGCAATGATTTCTCATTACCCTAATGAATGCTTCCTCTGTTGAGAATAGGGTGATTCAACATAATACTAGCTAGTAGATGTTATCAGTTGAATTTTGTCCCGCTAAAAATTCATATGTTGAAGTCCTAATCCCCACTACTTCAGAATGTGACTGTAGAAGTAGTTGAGAAAAAGGGTCATTACTAATGTAATTAGTTAAGACAAAGTCATCCTGGAGTAGGGCAGGCCTCTCTGGTACAATATGACAGCGGTTCTTGTAAATGGGGGAAATTTGGAAACAGACATATACACATGTGAACATGAAAGCGGAGATTGGGGAGGGGGATGCACTCATAAACCAAGGAATACCAAAGATGGTCAGCAAACCATCAGAAGCTACGGGAGAGCCATAAAAAGATTCTCCCCCATAATCCTCAGAAGGAACTACCCTGCCAACACCTTGATTTTGGATTTCTAGCCTCCAGAATCATGAGATGATAAACTTCTATGGTTTAAACCATGTAGTTTGTGTTATTTTGTGACAGTAGCCCTAGGCATCATCCTCTGAATATGAGCTAAGTTCTTTCCTAAATTTTGCCCCGAACTTAACTGAAGACAATTTATTTTAAAAAGCGTTGAGAACGATATTCAATTTTCTATGATAAACCATAATGGAAAACAATATATATAAAACAATATGTATATATATATATACATTCTTATGTAATATATTTCTATATAGATATCTGAATCACTTTGCTGTACAGCAGTAATTAACAAAACATTGTAAATCAACTGTATTTCAATAAAAAATAAAATAAAAAGAGAACTAATGAATAAGGGGTGATGGGTGGTAAGTGTGAGAAGGGCTCAAGTACACTAACTAAAAAGCTGAACAAAAATTACTATAAATTTTTTATAGATATACATACATGTAGTAAAAGATTAAAATGCAGATTGGAAAGATACTAATGGACTTCAGGATGGTGGTTACTTTTATGGAGAGAGGAAGGGGAATGGGAAATGAGGGGTGATGCTTCAGCCATACTTCTAAATTATTTCCTTAGGGAAAAAAGAAGATCTGGGTAAAGGGTACATGACATCTATTATAATATTCTCTGTATTTATGCTTTACTATTTCATAATTACTTTTAAGTTCAATAAAATAAAATATATTTGCATAAACTTTCACATTATTGTATTAGAAAAATAACAAAAGTAAAAGTAAAGATTAGTGCACTTGCAAAGCCCCAAGTATTCACATATTTGCTTTACATGCAGTAGAGCCTCTTCCCTTAACAGATATTGCCAGAATTTCTATAGTTTCTAGAAAATAACAAAGAGCAGAGAAATAATCTTTGCCATTAAGTAGCTAAAATGTTAGTTGACAAAACAAAATGTATCTATGGGTAATGATACTGTAGCTTTACCTAGGCCACATGGAAATGGGCTTTCCCTGAAGCACAGTGACATAAGTAAAGGCAAGCCTTCCAACATTTTATGTCAAACATACCAGAAAGCTAATACAAGGGGAAAAAATAAAGGCAATGACTTGGAATAACAATCTAAAGTTTCCTCACTTTGTGAAACAACCATTCAGAATAACTTAGAATTTACCCTAAAAGAAAAGTTCGGGGGAAAAAAGTAGTAGGACCCTTTAAGGATTAAGCACAGGAAGTTCTATGTGAGCAAATTAGCTCTCCCCTGTATAACTTTTTTCTGTCTCTTCAGTTTATTTTCATTTTTAACTTTTATTGGTGAATAGCTTATTTAGAATACCAAAAGATATGAATATTGCATTTTTATGCACCTAGCACATTTGTTACTTTGTTCATTACTAGAAAGTTAATCCTTTTTTTGTCATTTGGTAGCAACTGTGAAATAGCTATTCCAACCCCCTTATCCAACCCTCCTCTCCTTTGATCACCTCACACTATATGAATTCAAAAAATGATCATCAGATTGCCTTCCCTGAATGTTTAAAATCTCCCAGATTTACAACATTTTCCTGAGGTCCTGTTGTCTAGAATGCACTCGGTGCTTTGTGACCACCTAGAGGGGTGGGATAGGGATGGCGAGAGGGAAGGGATATGGGGATATATGTATACGTATAGCTGATTCACTTTGTTATACAGCAGAAACGAACACAACAATGTAGGGCAATTATACTCCAATAAAGATGTTTAAAAAAAAACAAGCCTTCCATTATAAAGTCTTAGCCCCAAGTTATCAGTATCAACTCCCCTTTTTCATGAGGAAATTTTATTTCAGAAAATGTAGTGTCTTTCCTGCTTCAAGTCTAGGTCAGAGCCATCTCAAACCACTGATAGATATCCCCAAATTTAAATTTTGGGGTAGGGGGAAGCTTAGAGTATATTTGTTCTGTCCTGGAAGGCACTGAATTATTAAGTGATCTACTTTCTTCCCAGTGACCAGCTTTGCAAACACAGGGATCTTAGGAAGTAACAGTTTTCATTTCACAGTCCTTGAACAACTGTGGTAAGATAAAGAGAGAGAGAGGTGTTTCTATTTACTTAGCAGAATGGTATGTGAAATTAAGTTATATCCCATGGATCACCCCTGTCTGCCCTTGACTTGGCCAGTCTGGGGGCTGCTCCTGTATCTGTGACTACCTCAGTCACCAGTGGTGTTTCTAGATAAGCTTAGACTAACTGAGAAAGGGATGAGTCTGCAGGTATACCTCTCTTATGCCTCCTCCCACCTTTGTGGATATTTGAGATAATTTAAATAGAGAATTTCTAGACCAGTGGTTCTCAACCTTAGCTGCATATTCAAATCACCTAGGGGGATTTTTAAAACGCTAGTGTCCATTCCACACTCCAGACAAATTAAACTAGAATCTCTCAGAGTGGGATCCAGGCATCAGAAAATTTTAGAGCTCTCCAGGTGACTCCAACGTGCAGCCAAGTTGTAGAACCACCGCTTCAATTTTAAAGACATTTGTGGGCTCAGGGAAACTGTATTGATTTCATCTTTCCCTCCTATCACCCAGTACACACTTTACCTACCAGATAAAATAATTTAGTTAGGACACTGTTCTTGGATTGCACGTAAAACTTTTTTATTGGTTAAATTAAGGTGAGTCTTTTCATGTGGTTTGGAATAGAGAAATCTTAAAAACAATCTTTGATGAAGTTGATCATAGTCTGGTGACATGATGTGACAAAAAAATCAGGTGGTAAGTCATAATTACAACTCAAAACTGGTTCCTAGGTAGAACTGTTGGTATCTCACCACTGCTAGACTTGAGTGTGGGTAATACGGCATATTGAAAATGGGAGGAACAAGAAAGGATAAAGTCTGTGAACTATTTCCTCATGAACCGCTCAGCTGGTAGATGCTATGGCTACTATTTTAAGTTTGTTCAAAGTGTTCTAATATCTTTAGAGCTATACCAGAGTTAAACTATTGTAGGTCTGTAATAAATATTGGCAAGACCAATTGTTCAGTACATGACAGCACAGGACGATTTAGCTAATAGAATGCAAGCTTCAGCGCACCACACTTTCAAAGGCCCATTTTAAGACCCATACTTTAATTTTGTGGTTTTTCTTAGTCAAGAGGCACAAGCACTAGATCCACCCATGAATGACAGACCAAATCATTAAAGAGTCCAACATAAAGGATCGCAGCCATTATTATTTTTTTAACACTGGGCTCTTGTACCTCTAAGAATTTGGTACATTCCATCCCCTAAGGTTCAGGAGCCCTTAACTACAGCCAGGCAAGGGACGCCTGGAGCTGCTGGAGGCCTTGCTGAGAAATAAACGGAACAACAAAAAACTGTTTTCTAAATTTCCTTCCCTTGCTAATGTGACAAGGTGTCACAAATTGGAAGTTGAGACAAAAGCACCAAGATACAGGAGATGCTGCATTCCAAAGGGGAATAGCACTTCAACAAAACACACAAAGGAGCTAGCCAAAGAAAGTCCTTACCCACATGAGTGGTGTAAAAGGGCTAGGTTTAGAAAGAGAAGTGGATTTTTGGAGAGAATTAAAGTCAGTAACTTTAGAATCAGTGAGGCAAATTCAGAGATTACAAAAGAGATCAGTATAGAAGGAATCAAATCCACAGCGATGTGGACGCTGCGAGCTCTGGCAAAACGCACTGAGGGGGAAACATGTCTGCGTCGAAATGTTTCTACTTCACTCCTTTGTGCTCGATTTCTGAGAGAACTGTCACGTTTTAAGAAGCGAAATTTACCCAATACTTTCACAGCCTCCGGCCTGGGAAGAGTGTATTTTCTTTCTAGGGGAGCTTCCCGTGAAATCCATCTTTCTTATTGAGCCTCAGAGTATGAAACCTGAGACAGAAGCTCAGCCTTACCGTCCCATCTCCCGTTCGAAACCCCGCAGCAAAGTTAAGTGAAAATACTAATCCGTTCGCAAATCTTCCGTTTAGAGTTTACATGAATAACTGCCATTTTGTTTTTTCATGGAACAGGGACTAAAGTCACTCTTGATTTCACTTTGTGGAAGACCATCTCTAATCCCTGCTGAGGATGGAAAGGAATAAAATTTTTAAACGGAAAGGTTACTAGCATAACCCGAGCAAACTGTTAAGTACCTGGAGGCAAGATGGTTAATCTTCAGATTCTACAGGAATGGGCTGTGATCGTAAGGCAGAAGAGAATTGTTTCCGGAGCTAGGAAACAAAAGGTTGGAGATGCTGGGGATCGAACCCGGGACCTCATGCATGCTAAGCATGCGCTCTACCACTGAGCTACATCCCCATCGCGCTTGAAAGCTGTTTTCTAAACTACCTTCATGAAATAAAACACATTTACATTTTAAAACAAAATTATTTTGTTCTTTTCTAAACGATACAATTCTCACCTTCTATTTTATAGAACTCTGTTACCAAGGAATTCCTATTAACCTGTATCTTGCAGAAATTCAGTGACTGATGAGAATACACTGATCTCGGAAATCTGAGTAGGAATCTCACAGACCCTCCTTTTCTGAGTGCTTGTCTCGTTTGCCGAAAGATATGTGGAACAAAGGAAAATTCCTTACAGGAAGGATAAAAAAAATACTTTGCCAATGACTGTCTTTAATTATGAAACCTACCAACCCATTCCCCTCCCCAATTCTTCACCCTAGTCCCGGACTCCAGAAACCGCTATGTAACTATTAGAAAACAAGGAGCCAATGAAGGTATTTCTGTTAGAAAAATAAATTCCTTCCACTCTTAGCAACTGGGAGGGCTAAAGGGTAAAGATGTTGGATTGCTTCCTAAGGCCTCTGATCCTCATTTTATCCAAAGAATACAAATCAAATCCAAGGAATACGAATCCTCGGATCTTGTTCTGATTCTTTGGAAAGAAAAGCCAGGAAGAAAGAAACGTGTTACTTTTAAGATTGAGGCAAAACCTCTGCTTCCGGGTTGCTTTATTTTTTCTGCAGAGGGAGTGGTCCTTTGGAATTCAGATCACTCTCAAGGGTCTCAACAAATCAAGAAGGTTTTATCCCTGCCTAGTTCTGGGAAGTCCCCGGATATAGTAACCTGTGAGCAAACCTGGAAGAATGAATAAGAATGTCAAATAGAAAGGAAACGAAAACTGAGGATACAACATGCGTACAGGAGTGGAACTGTATGTAGTTCAGAACGGTGTGAGTTGGGAGGTGCAAGGTGGAGATGAAGGCAGAGAAATCAGCTTGACCAAGATGACACCTGCATTTCTCATCTTTTCACCTTGCTAAGAGAACCTAAATTTTATTCATGTAGTAGAGGTGGTGGTCCCAGACAGTTTACATAAAACATGAGTCATCTAAAATAATTATGGTTTTTCCATTTCTTTTTGCCAGGGACTCTTTTAATGGTAGATCCATGAACCTCTGGTGGATAAGTTACACTAGGCAATCAGCCTAAAATCTTCGGAATTTTTTCAGGATAAAAAGAAAAACATGTGAGGAGAGCCACACATCTTAATTTAACATTGCTATTTGATTTTCAAATAGTAGTCTGCAAGCTTGAGAGAAACATAAAAATTGTATATTTTTTGTAAATAATGATTATTCCTTTAAGAGAAATGTTAAAAAGGCTTGCTGTGAATATTAGTTATCTATTGCTGAATAATACTCCAAAATGTACACGGTTAAAAAAAATAATATTTATTATCTCAGATTCTGTGGGTCAGGAACTCCAGTGTGGCTTGGCTGGGTAATTCTGGCACTAGGTGTCTCTTGAAGTTGAACTCAGGGTGTCTACTGTGCATGCAGTGCTCTGAAGGTTGGACTGCATCTGGAGGATCTGCTTCTAAGATGGCTCATTCACATGTGGGTAGGAAGCCTCAGCTCCCCCTCATGTCTTGGTGACTGACTCAAGTGGGAGAAGACTGCACAAGGGTGTGATGACCAGGAGGTAAGGATCATAGGGGGTCTTCTTGAAGGTTAGCTAAGACACTGTGTTATCCTTAATTGTATATCAGTACTTATTACAATACCCAGTGTAAGTAAATATTTGAATCATTTTAAAAATGTAAATGAGTGGATGGATAGAGAGATGGATGTTTGCATAAATGAATAAACAGGAGAATATTTTCAGTGGCTACTTAGGAAATTTTAAAAGTGAGAAATCATGAAATTTGGCTTCAATCCTCTCAATTCCATTCAAAGAAATGGAAAATGTATAAAAATGTATAACTTATCAAAGCTAACATAAAAAGTTATAGAAAATCTGATTTAATATATTGCCATTTAAAAAACTGAATCGAGAATTGAAGCAAAATTTCCATAAAATTTGATTTCCAGTCTGAGATCAATTTACTGGCATGTTCTATGAAATCGTAAAGGAAGCATTAACCTCTGTGTTGTACAAAATATTCTGAAAAACTATAAATTATTTTAGGAGATTAGTATAATACTGATACCAAAACCCAGTGGAGAAAATACAAGAAGGAAAAATTATAGGACCATTTCACTATAAGTACAGAGACAAAAACGTATAAAAAACTAGCAAACAGACTTCCAGTTTCTGGTTCCATATATAAGGGGCTGGGAAGTCACCACTCCATTCTATCAAGAAGGAAAAAGCTGAGCAGACTGAAAAATCAACACATCTTCCTGAATCTATAAGAGAGGTGTGGACACAGGGCAAACGGCTGCCCCCAAGAATGGAGAGATAGACAGGTGAATAAAGGGAGTGATGACTTACCTGAGCAGTGACTCACAAGTGGAAACCACAGGAAGAACCAAAACCTGAACTGTAATTGATAAATTGCTTAAGGATCCATGTAAGCAAGTCTGATAGTTAAAAACTCCAGGGACCCTGAGTCATGGCCAGGGCAGGGCGGAGGTGGCATCCCCACACTTCTGTGAGTTTTACCCCTAGGAGTTTGACCAGATTCTCACATTAAATATGCAAATATTGGGGGGAAATTCCTTCATGCTTCCAGCAGAGTGGGGAGAAGAGGAACCAAGTTGAAATATGCCAGAGCACTCTGTTGTTCTTAACAAGGCCTGCCTACTAAAGAATCGATTTAACCAGACCCTAACTTGCTGGGGTTTTGTCAGAGCCTAATTGTCCTGAAGGAAGGGAAATACTCAGTTCCAGCTGGCTCTAGGCTTTCACATGAGAGAGGGAAAAACCCAGCTCCAGCATACTCTAGCTATGTTGTCCCACCTAAGTCGGGGCATTTGCGGGGGCGGGGGGTACAACTGAGAAACAGTTGTGAAGTTCACGACCCAGAGGTAAAAGATCATTAAAAGACTGAGACCTAATCATTGGACTAGAGAAAGCTTCTCCTCCCCCAACATCTCACCACTACATTACTAAAGTCCTATATATCCTTTTATCAAGTAAACCATGTCAGGCTATACAGAAAAAATTACACAACATATCAAATGGCAAAAAACAGTTTGAAAAGGCAGAGCCAGAAGAGAACCAGACATTGCAGGGATGTTGGAATTATTAGACCAGAAATTTAAAACAACTATGACTAATATGCTAAAGGATCTAATGAATAAAGTAGATAGTATGCAAGAACAGATAGGCAATGTAAGGAGAAAGATGAAAATCCTAAAATAAACAACGGAAAAAGAAATGTGAAAGATTAAAAACACAGTAATAGAAGGAAGAATGCCTTTGTTAGGTTTATTAGTAGAGTGGACATAAGTAAGGAAAGACTCTGAACTTGAGGCTATATCAATAGAAACCTCCAAAACTGAAAAACAAAGAAAACAAAGGCTAGGGAAAAAAAAAGAACAGAATACCCAAGGACTCTAGGACAAGCACAAAAAATATAACATATGTGTAATGGGAATACCAGAAGGAAAAGAAAGAGGGAAAGGAGCAGAATATTTGAAATAATAATGACTGAGAATTTCTCCAAACTAATGTCAGACAGCAAACCACAGATCTAGGAAGTTCAGAGAGTGCCAAGAAGGATAAATGAAAAAAGAAACAAACAGAAAACTATATATAAGCATATCATTTTCAAACTACAGAAGATCAAATAGAAAGAAATTACTCCTGAAAGAAGTCAGAGGAAAAACAAAACAAAACATCTAGCCTATAGAGGAACCAAGGTAAGAATTACATTTCACTTCTACTAAGAAACCATGAAAACAAGAATAGATTAGAGTGAAATATTTAAAGTGTTGAGAGAAAAAACCACAGCCTAGAATTCTGTACCCTGCAAAATTTTCAAAAGTGAGGGAGAAATAAAAACTTTCTCAAACAAAAACGGAGGGAATGTGTTCCCTGTAGACCAGTCTTGCAAGACATGTTAAATGAAGTTTTTTAGAGACAAGGAAAATAATATAGGTCAGAAATTCAAATCTTCATAAGGAAAGGAAGAATATCAAAGAAGGATATGGGAAGGTAAATAAAAACTTTTATTTTCCTTAGTTGATCTCACAGATAACGGTTTGTTCAAAATTATAATAGCAACAATGTATTTGATTATATGGTTATACAAATATTGTATATATACTTATGTATGCTTATATATAACTGAAATAAATGATAGCAATGATACAATAGCTAGGAGGGAGGAAAAGTAGGATTTTTTTTATTACAAGGGTATTTACACTACCTGTGAAGAAGTGTAGGGTTATTGGAAGGTGAACTTGGACTAATTGTAAATGTATACCACAAACTCTAGAGGGACCACTAAAAAAAGTTAAAGAATTATAACTGATAAGCTAAGAAAGGAGAAAAAAAAGGTTTTTGTGGTTCCTCAAAAAATTAAAAATAGAGCTACCATATGATGCAGCAATTTCACACCTGGGTATACATTATTAATATTGTGATTTATAATAAGAAATGTATATTTGGCCTTCAGACCTGCTGCTGGCACAGAGCTCCTAAAATCCTTAGAATTTCCTAAGTGAAGAGAGAGACAAAGGTGTTTTGTTATGTTAATGAGGTGAGCTTTGGCCTGCTTCTAGAGTTAGGGGCTGGTTGCTAGGAGAACAGTCATGCTATTAAGGGTGCCTTCCATTTCCACAGGCTATTCCTAACCTTTACTACATTTCCAGACCTCCTGTACTGGACTGTGACCAGTTTTTCTGCACAGAAACGTTGAGCAATGCCAAAGACACAGTGAGAAATAAAATGGTAACTAGGTTAGTAACTATGCATAAAGAAATTCCTCTATGGTCATAGGGTGTACCCTTGAATACTGATGTGCAACTACCACATCAATACTAAACACATGCTACCTTCTCCTCCCCTTAAAAAAAATTACTGAGATATTTTATTTTTACTGATTATTTTCCAGTGGATAGTGGGAATGGATAGGACCTCCTTTAATTGAGCTAAATAAATCTTTGATACGCAGCTGTATTCCCTTTTCCTGGGTGCATTCATAGGATGAATTTACTTGTGAATTGTCCCTCTGGCTTTGTACTACTCACTGCGTAATAAGACACCCCAAGGATGTTTCCAGGAAGCAGGGGAAATGGCGGTGTTTATTTAACAAAACGAAAGAGAAATAAGCACATAGATGGAAAATAGCTCGATTTAAAGGGAATGATAATGGGAGAAAAATGAGAAAGAGCTAGAATATTTTATTTAATAATGTAAGGCCAAAGGCTGAAGACGAGAACGAAGGCTGACAACGAAAACGAGAGGACCTACTGGAGATGCCGGGGATCGAACCCGGGGCCTCATACATGCGAAGCATGCGCTCTACCACTGAGCTACATCCCCTGCTGGAAGCCAGTTACTGGGCAGCATTCCTGTCCCTTTAAAATCTCAAAGCGTTGTGCACAATTTTGGGGTTTTTTGTTTCCAACTAGAGAGTAGCCGTCATTGAAGACGAATTACATCTAAAGCCTCTTTCGGATTATATCCAAGTAGCCCCCTTCCGAGACCCGTCGACAACATCCAACTCGTATTGTTACTGAGAACAGAGCCCAATTTTAGTAGCTTCAGCACAATTATTATTTTAGTCGTTTCAGCACAATTGTTTTTTCTCCCGTCAGTCAAATCAAACCCCCGGTGGAAAGAACTGAGGGATTTTTCAGGACCCTTTGAAAAATGGTCTACGAGCCAAAACAAAGGCTCATGGAAAATGCGGCCCAATTTTTTTGCAGCAGAGTAAGTTGAATGGTCAAATGAATCTTTGGAGCTGCGTCTTCCAACTTGATCCCGCTTGGAGGAAAAAAAAAAAAAAGAAAATTGTCCAGATAGATGAAATGTGAAAATCCTGCCTTCATATTTGTCCCCAGAGGCAACGGCTTGTCCCACAGAGGCCTTCGAGTCCACCTGACCACAGATAACCGGAGTGGTTATCTGTGAACTTTGGCTTCATGAAGAATCTTAGATTTAAAGAAGCCCGCATTCCTTTGTTTCCCCCTTTCCTTTATCCAGTGGCCAGCTTCTCGTTCCGCAGCCTACTTTACCCCGTGGAAGAACGAACGTGGACAAGACCTCCTAAACCAGCATCCGGGTCCGGAGCGCTTCTGCACCCGCAGCCCCGCTGCACTACTACAATCTACTGAAAAGGCTTTTCTGACCCCAGACCCAGCTGCAGTGATTTTTGTCTCTCACTTCAGAAGTCATACAGCAGAGAACAGAAGCTCTTCAAAAGTGAAAATGGCAACACCAAAGGCACGATTCATGATGATAAATTGGACTTCATTAAAATTAAAAATTACTGCTGCTCTGAGAAAGACACTGTTAAGACATGGGCTGGGAGAAAATATTTGCAAAACACGAATCTGATAAAGGGATGGTATCTAAAATATACAACGAACTCTTAAAACTCAACAAGAAAATGAAAAGCCGATTATAAATCAGGCAACGTATCTGAACAGATACCTCATTAAAGAAGAAACATAGATGGCAGATAACCATATAAAATGATGCTCCACATCGTACGTCATCAGGGAATTGTAAATTAAAGCAACAATGAGATACTACTACACACCTATTGGAATAGCCAAAATTCAGAACACTGACAATACCAAATGCTAGGGAGTTGTACGAACCCTACTCCATTAGTTTCCCTCAGATATTTACCTACCCACAGTTTTCTGCCCTCAAAAGCCTTTAAAACCCTTTTCATTTATCTCATCACTTCTCTACAAATTTATTTTTCTTTCCTAAGACACTATATAAGCTCAGGGCTAACTACCCCTTTGAGTCATTTATCATTGAATCCTCCCATGTGTATGCATGATGCATGCATTAATAAACTTTTGTTTCTCTGTTGTTAATCTGTTTTTTGTCGCTTTAATTTGCACAGTTCCAATCAACAAAGTTAAGACAGGTAGAGGAAAAGATGTTTTTTCCCCTCTTCTACACTACTTTATCATCCTAAATCCCAAATTGAGAATATTGAAGAGCCAACAGCCAACCAATGAGGGAAAATATACAATGTGCCTTTATTGTTTAAGCCACTGAGATTTTGTGGATGTTTTCTTTTACATCATGATCAAGCCTATGCTGAGTGACACGGGGAAATTATGCCTTTTGTTATATGAATAGCAATTCTATTTTCCCAGTCTGAATTTTTCATTGACTTTGCTTGTGTATTTTTACTTTGTTTTACAGGAGGTTTTGTTTTGTTCTGTTTTACTCTATTATTATTCAAATAATACATATTTATTGCAGAAAATTTGGAAAGTAAGAAAAGGATAAAACTACTAAACAAACTCTACCTATACTCTTACCACTCTTTCAGAAGCTCTCTTGAAATCAAATTTGTTAAAATTTTCCTTTAAATAATTTTGGATTTTTTTTTTTTTTTTTTTTTAATCTAGACGCGCAGGCTCAGCGGCCATGGCTCACGGGCCCAGCCACTCCGCGGCATGTGGGATCTTCCCGGACCGCGGCACGAATCCCTGTGCCTTACATCGGCAGGCGGACTCAACCACTGCGCCACCAGGTAAGCCCTAATTTTGGATTTTTGAATCACAATTGATTCAATAGCCTTCCCCACTCCAAAGTTATTAAAAATTTCACATGTGTTTTTGAAGTACTAGTAAGTTTTGTTTTCATAAATCTCAAACACCATTTAGAATTCATCCTGCTGTGAGTTGTGGGATATGGAGTCAATACTTTTTTTCCAGGTAACTACCCAGCTTTTGCCACACCAATGATTAAATAGTACATTTTTATCCATAACGGGGGATTATAACCCATTGTGCTCAGTAATTACCGTCAGAAATAAAGTATGGATACATAATATTTGAATTGTGCAATTTATCTAACAGACACACATAGAACTCCTGATGAGAACAGAGTTCCCTCATAATCAAAATAGCATTATACCAATTAGAAGACTCTAAAGCCCAACTAATATTCTTTGTTTTACTCTCCTCCCTCCTTTTTTTTCCCTGAAAGATATTGTAACTCTCTTTCTTTTCAAATGTGTATCTGAATTTCCTTTCAGATGAAAATTTTACCTTGTTTATGATAAAGTCCTTTGTTGAAAATATGTATATCTGAATCTCTTTTCAAATATATATTTTATCTTTTTACTGTGACACACTGTTTTCAAAGCATATACGTACTTGAATAGCTTTTTTAAAGTATATATCAACCTTTTGAAGTTGACTTTCTTGTGAACAGAAGGATCTCTCTCCCCAGTGGCTCCCAAAGTAATTTCTTGAAAACTGAGGGATTCAGAGTCTTGTGGAAATGTGACCACTGACTTAGAAATTTTAAGTATGGCTTTCTGTTTACAGGAAGTAATGGGGGGAATATCCACTGGCAGAAATATCCAATGGCATGTTTCCTCTCAAGTCTTAACACATGCATTTTTATGAGCGAATGATTTGGGTAGAAGACAATCTCTGTCACTCACAGGAAAACATATATTAGTCTTTAGGTATAGGAAAGATAAAGGATGGTAAAAGGATATTAAATATTAGCACTTTATCAGAAAGAATTCAGGTAACCTTACATAGTGGCAATTTACCAGTATTTGCACATAGCCGCTCCTGGACTGTAGTTCTCAATAAGTTCCCAAATAAAACTGAAACTCATAGCTCCCGCATTGTGCATTTTTATTTCAGTTGACACATGTCGACTGGAAAAAAAAAAAAACCACAATGTGAGAGTTGTGAGTTAAGTTTTATTTGGGGCAAAGTGAGGACTATAGCCCAGGAGACTGTCTCAGATAGCTCTGAGGAACGGCTCCGAAGACGTAGGGAGGAAGGTCAGTATTATAAAAGATTCTGGTGAAGGGGGTACGCGCAGTTAAGCACACATTTTGGCAGAGGCTTGCTGATGTCACTGTTAATGATTTTAGTGCTTTTCTAGATATGATAAGATGTAAAAATTTGGGCTCATAAAATCTCCTGAAAATATCTAACTATTTGAAGGCCTGTTGTGCCAGTTTTTCCCAGAGCACAGAGTGCCTCATTTCTGATCTCCACTGCAAACTCCTTTCAGGGTGTGTTGAAGGTCAGCGGCTGCAGTGGCTAGTGATTTAGTCCTTGTAGAGACAGATGGCAAGTGCCAATTTTTAGTTGGCATGCCTCACAAATATGAGTGAAATTTTGCATATAGATTTTGAGTTGAGTTACAAAACTGCTCTAATTTGCACATCTATATATTTTCTTCTGTTTATTCAAATGCATTAATCCTTAGAACTCTGCTATCCAATATGGTAGCCACTAGCACATGCGATTCTTGAGTACTTGAAATATGACCAATCCAACTTGAGATGTACTGTAACTGTAAAGTACACAGCAGATTTCAAAGACTTAGTAAGAAAAAAAAAGAATGTAAATTATCTAGGTAATATGCCTTTATATGGATTATTTATTGAGATGATAATATTTTAGATATACTGAATTAAATAAAATGTTATTAACTTCACTTGTTTCTTTTTACTTTTTTCAATGTGACTAGAAAATTTTAAATTATATATGTGGTTGGCATTTGTGCCTCATATTATATTGGGCAGTGCTTCCCAATTTACCGTGCTTTTGCTTATATCAGGAATGTACAAGACCCCACTTGGAATCCAGTTTGCTTCTGTCATAATGTAATGATTTACCAGGGACAATGGACATGATCCTAATTGTGCTTTACCCCAAGACGCAGAGGCAAATTAAAGCCAGCCCCATTTCCCCACCCCACACATTTCTCTCCCTCATTGAGACCTGTCACTTTTCTGTTTCCTATTCCTTATTCTGGCAGTCAGATGAATCTATTGGACAAACTGAGAGACAAGTTCTTCCCGACAAATGGGGTCCTTCCAAGTTCAAAATCTACTTCATGGGATTTCTGTGAACATGAACAAAACTCTCATATGGTCAGAAGCGGGCAAAAAGGAGATGAGATACCAATCACCTCACCTAGATTTCTAAGCATTTCCCGGGATTTCTAAGGAAGTTCAAGGAACAATATACTAGAGTCCAAGATTAGTCTAGCTTAATACATCTTTTTTCCGGGAATACCGTTAATGAGTTCCCAATCTTCAAATCACAATATGCCCTTTTACATTCTCCCTCTACATACTGTCTCTCTTTTCCATAATAATAAAACCCCTCCCAATCACAGATTGCTGCAGAGTTGCCATCTTAGGGATCACTGTGGTTGCCAAATATCTCCACAAGACTCCATCTTAAATTTTCTTAAACAGGCATCTTAATCATGTTTAAACCCAAGCTACTACTCGTTCCAAGCTCGATCTAACACCCACAAAGCAAAAACACAACAGACTGCCAAGAGGTATAAGGGGATTCATTCTTCTTCGCACACATTCCACGGTCGAAACCCCCACCCCAACCGCCTTCTCCTGTTTACTTGGGCGAAGGTATGAAACATTTAGGATTACTCTGCTTTCCTCTGGCAGTTCACAGCCCAGAACAGGGACTTTTTTTTTTTTTTTTTAGATGTTAGGAAAGAAAAGCACAATTTCCGCCCGAACAGGGACTTGAACCCTGGACCCTCAGATTAAAAGTCTGATGCTCTACCGACTGAGCTACCCGGGCCCACGAGACACAAGTTTCTCTTATGGCCTAGTAAAGGTAAGTTCGTTAGGTTGGTTTCAATTTTGAGTTCTCAAAGCGTTAAAAAAAAAAAAGTCGCCGGCACAAGTACCTCACATACTCAAGCCAAAAGCAGCCGGCGGATCTCACTTCTACACTAACTAGCTGCCACCACAACAGGCAACACGTTTGAAACAATTTGACTTCCCTCAAAAATCCAGCGCTCTGAGGAGCTACCTCAGCTATTGAAAGAGCCCCACGATGCTCTCAAAAGCCAACAGTTTGGGTAAAAATGAGGGGGATCTTCTTGTGGGACAAAAGTTTGCTGCTCACTTCCCTAAAATCACGGAAAGCCAACATTTTCTTGTACCTATAGGATGCAAAGAAGAGAGGTGGAGCTTGGACATGTCCTTCCTACCCATCTACCCAAATCCTATTCATGTTGAGAGATTCATATTCAAGCCCTCTTCGCCCTACTTCGCTAACTCCAACCTCGCCTCCTCCCTCTTCCCATTCACGCACTGCTTCGCCTTTCCGCTCTGGTCCACTCTGCCAGCTCCTGCGTGGGATCTTCCCAATAACTCAGTCCACTCCATCCAGGTTCCGGGTTTTTGACACTCCAGTCAGGGTTTCCCAGACCTGCCAGATTTTGAGTCTGCGGAGCTTTCTAATAGTATAAATTACTGCCCGGCCTCTTCTAAATATGCTTTCGGACTTCATCCAAAATTCATATCTGGGTTACCTGTCGGACAAAATAGGCGGAAAGTGGTTTTGCGCCTGAGTGCCTGAGGTGTGAGCTGCTCTCTAGGCATACAAAGTGCCAGTTCCTTTCCCAGCCCACACATTTCCCTGCTCTCTCACATTCCGGAGAGAATTCCGTCCGAAAGAGGTTGTGTATTCTGTTTCCTCCTTCCTCTTCCCTCCTTCTGTCTTTCAAAACAGAACCTCAGTGAGGAAAGCAGTTGCCGGGTCCCGGCCGAGTTGCTGCCCTAGGTTTGCTACACACTCTCTGTCGCTCTGCATTTCTTGGTAGGTTTTGTAAATTCTTCCCGCTCTGTCATCTCTTTCCTTCCGGAAGGACCTAAATCCCCCTCTATCCGCCCCGTCCCTACCACCCTTCCGCAATACTTAACGCTGAGGATTTCCCTACTGGCGCAGTGGTTAAGAATTCACCTACCTAAAGCTAGGGACTAAGGGTTTGAGCCCTGGTCCAGGAAGATCCCCCATGCCGCGGAACAACTAAACTCGAGTGCCACAATTAGCCTGTGCTCTAAAGCCCGCGAGCCACAACTATGGAGCCCACGTGCTACAAATACTGAAGCCAGAAATACTTGACTTTTCTTCTTTGTATTCTTCTGCATTACCTCTGTGGTCTTTTAGGCAGCTTTGGAGGCAGAGGAGGATGAAGTTGGGGGAAAGGAAGAATTTGAAGACAAGAAAAATGCCCCATTCCTGGGACTTTCCTTGGTGATGGAATGGAAATGCCTTCCTGAGAGCTAGCTGTGGAGCAGACTTTGAAGCAAGCTGAGAGAAGTAGGGAAGATACCCGAAGCAGAAACAAAGAGCCGCAAGGCCCGAAATCAATCTAAAGCCAGCCATTCTTTTGTTTTCCTGCAATGCATACCAATGACTCCTAATTCTCCAATTCCAATGGGTCTTTTTCAGTTCGTGTGCTACTCTCATCTCAGGCGCCTTCTCTTCCATAGCCACGTGAAAATCCAGGTCTCTAGATGCAAGCTATCTGCTGAATTATAGACTCAGGTATGACCTTGCTTACGAGACATCTTCATCATCATGAAGTTGCTTCCTACACATTTCAAATTCATCTCATGTTCAAACAGTGCCAGAACCAGTGATTGTCTGTGGCAGACACTTACCCCTTTTCCTTTAGTAGCTGAAGGTTTTGTCTTCTCTTTCCATCTGGACCTAAATTTCCAGAGGTAACTTTCTGAGTTCCCTTCTTTGTACTCACTCCCCTGAATTTTTTGCTAGGTCTCTGGCAGTCAGGAGCAGCGGAGGTACAGTCCCCTGCTGTGATGATGTGGGAAACCGGTGGTACCATGGAGATGACCAGAGAAGGAGTAACAAATCCCAAGGTCAAAGCTGAAGCCATTTGAGGCACACTGACCATCAGGGAGCCAAAGGTGAACCTTAGAGGTCCTAGGTATTAGTTATTTTCTTTCCCTGGGAAAAGTGCCCAGAATATGGATTCCCTTGGGGGCTACAGTGTCTACAGTCCCAGTGCTCTTCAGAGACTTTCTGTCTTTCATGATTCTGCCCACTGCCTTCATTTATCTGAGACTGTATGGAGGCTCCATGTTTAATCCAGTGAGTATGAAGAGGAAGAGAGAGAATATGCATCAGGGTTCCTGGCACAGAAAACACCAAGGGCAAGCTTTTGTTCTCTGCCAGGAGCTGCTAGGAGCCACTGGAAGGAAAATAAAGAGGACAACAGATAGCTCACTCAAAAAGGAATTTAAAAGCAGTCTCTACTTGGCATCTGCCCTAAAATAGACACTGCTTTGTAAAAGCATTTCTCAACTGGGAGGGTCCAAAAACGATGCCCTTGGATGTCTGTGCTTTAGGAGTTTATAGCAGCTGCTGGGTAAACTGGGCATCCTAAGGTCCAGTGTCTGTGGAGTCCTGTCTTCTCATCTTCCACTGTGAGTTGCTAATCCTACCCTCTCAGCCCTCCTAGCCTTTGAGAGGCTAACTGGAAATCTTTTTTGTTTGTACACATGAACCAGCTTCCCTCCCTCTGCAAAATTCAGCTTTTACATTATTCTACTTTTTTGATATACAAACTAGCAACCAAAAAAAAAAAACTGAAAATGGAACTGATTTTGATATATTCACCTAATGTACAATTATGTATAGCAACAAAGTTGTTGTATAATTTTAATTAGCTCTTTGTTTATACCAATAGTGTTTATTTTAGGAAACACAAGAAAATTATGCATCCGTCTGTTTTTATCCCTCCCTCTTCATCTCCCCAACCCTGCACACACTACCGCTTTGGTTGCATCTCAGAAATCTTTGGTGTGATGTTAAATCATGTATTCCATTTTATGACTTTATTTAAAATTCTAAAAACAAGAAACTGGAATTCCGTGGGCAAATGTAGGAAATGTAGAAGGGAAGACATTTTAATTCATTACTCGCCAATATCCTTGCAGCTTTATTTCAGCCAGGAGTGTGTGTATGGGGTTGGGTGTTTTCTACTACCTGGTCTGTTAAAATCTCCAATGAGACCCAATTTATCATCTGCCAAAATCCAGCTTCTAACAAAAAATTTTAATGCCTTAAGCCTAATTTCCACCCAAATCAAACTATTCCTGCCAGCTAATAGCTTCCAACCCTGAAGCTTCCAATTATGTTCCCAATGTTCACGTTGACAGTCTCATCATTCCTTAGCACTGCTGTTTGGGTTGTTCAATGTTCTCTCAGTCACTCACTCAGAAAGATTTGGGACCCACTTCCCCCACCTCAACTGCTTGAGTCCAGTAATGGATGGAGGGGTGGAGGGAAAGGAGGTGGGGATGAGAAGGGGGAGGCAGGGGAGGCAGGTGAAAGATTTTCTCTTGTCTGTTAGATGATGCAGATCTGACTGCTCATACAACTAAACGAACTAAAAGAATAGGGCCGTTTCTATTCCCCTTTATTCTGTCCTTTTTCTGTTCTGTCTTTATTTGCATATGCCAGTTGTGGTGGGAGGCTTCTTGCTTTGGAAGTGAAATGTCTGATGGGAATGTCTTTCTTTTCCTTTCTTCCCTTCTTCCCTCCCGCCCTCCCTCCCTCCCTCCCTCCCTCCCTCCCTTCCTTCCTTCCTCTCTTCCTCTCTCTCTCCTTCTTCTTGTCTTTATTTTGCTGTTGCCCCGCCCTGGGAGGTGATAAGCCAGAGGCAGCAAAAATGGGAAAACTATAAAAGCAATCCACTGCCCTTCTTTTCGCAGAGGATATGAGAAAAGGGGTTGATAAATTTAAGTGGAGGTGCCAGGGATTGAACCAGGGACCGCGTACATGCAAAGCACACGCTCTACCACTGAGCTACACCCCCATACCTCTACCTCTTTCTAGCTATTTCATAAAATATTATTTCTCCGTCTTTTTTTTTTTTTTGTAAGCTAAGAGTTCTCTGGAGAAAGTCTATCAGGTTAAATTACACTATTTCTGAAATTACTGAACTGGATACAGTCTAGTGGCTTCTCCCTGGCCTGCAGTTATTTAATTAACCCAGGAACAGTTGAAAGAATAATGCTTTCTAAGAGATAATTGACTGAGAATGTCTTACTTTTTTCTTTTTCTCTCTTTCTGTTCTTTTTCCTTCATGCTCCTAAATAATACTACCAATGGAATTGATTGCTCAAGCTTGATGTTGTGAATCTGCCATGTTTGTCGTTTTGGGTTCAGGAAATCCTGAATGAGCCAGATCTTTCTTTTTTGTTTCCTTCAATTAAATGTTCCTTGGGAAAACAGACATCACCAATGATGATGAGGCCCTTAGAGTGGAAAGGGATCAGGAGCAAATGGGTATGAAGTTAACTGTGCTATGAGCAAGAAAAAGTGAGTTAGGGAATATAAAGAGGAAAGTGGGAAACGTTTGTGCCAACATAGTTTAAGAGAGTAAAAGAAAAGGGCGGGAACAAAGGTGCTAGAAACCAAACCCAGTACTTCATTTTGTGCACTCTACTCTCATATAATCCAAGAAATTCGGAAATACCTGTCCCCACTGATTTCCATTATTTGCTACTGGTTCTCCAAGAATAAGTCTAGAAATGAAAAGCAAGGATTTATAAATTTTAGAAGGTCTTGTAATTGCTTTCACTCCCAAGTTCATGATCAGAGGACTTGACTCATTTTAATAGTGTGTAGATCTAATGGGGTGCTGTCCAATTGCTTGGTGTATAGAATGTGGAGAGGGCAGCATACTAGAACGGGAGAGACAACACTTTATTCAACTTAGGCTTTCAGCTGGCACGCTTACACATAAAGGTAGGTTAACAAGAGAAAAACAGAGCTTGTTAATGTGTGCAACAGGCATCACACAGAAGAAACCTAAACAAAAAGTAACTCAAAGTGGCGGCTTAGCACCGCGGCTAATGAAGTATATTCAACAAAGAACAGTAAATTTGTAGACAAATGACAGGATCGAGGAATGCAATTTTCATCTTCCAAGGGCAGAAAACTGTGGGAAATTAAATATATGGGAAGAAACTAGTGGAGTAAGATTTGTTTGCAGATTCCTCTGGTGCATCTCTGGGCTGATAAGAGTTTGTCTCCAGTAAAAGGAGAATTTATATCCTGCCTTTGGGTGGATATGGGAGGGTAGAGAGAGCTTTCCTGTGTGTGTGTGTGTTTTGTTGTTTTTTTTTTTTTTTTTTTTTGCATCTTAATTAACTTCAGTTCAAAATAATTTTCATGTCAAAGAGGCATATTTTGCGTGACATAATCTGGTTTCATACATAGTCATGTGCAGAGGGAGCATGTTACAGTGTGATATATTAGAGCTAATTTGTCACTTCAACTCAAAAGTGCATGAAGATCTGAGAAATTATGAGTATATCTTTCTATATATTATCATATTTAAATCCTTTTAAGTTGCTTTTTAAATTTACAGTTTGATGTCATTAGTTTAAAAGGCCATTTAAAATTACATTATTTCTACTTAAACTAATTTACTGAATGCTAAACTAGATGTATTTCACTTTATTTTATTTTTCGGCGGCGCCGCGCGGCTTGCAGGATCTTAATTCCCCAACCAGGGATTTAACCCACGCCCTCAGCAGTGAAAGCGCGGAGTCCTAACCACGGGACCGCCAGGGAATTCCCATATTTCACTTTTTTCCCACCCCCCCTGCAAAATAAGGAGGTAACTCAATATGAAGAGGATAGTAGTGATTCCAAAAACCGAAGGCCAGTTTTAGGCAGAAATACGAACACTCACAAGGAGCTGGTCTCATCACGCAGAATGAGAAACACTCGCCTGCGATTGGAGGTGCCGGGGATTGAACCCGGGGCCTCGAGCATGCTAAGCACGCGCTGAGCTACACCCCCTTACTCTTTTTGCTCGTGGAATAAAATTTAATGGCAATATCTATCTGCCTTGTGTTTCCAGAACCTGAAATTGTTAGTACAAAAATCCCTTATGTACGATTCCGTTGTTTCTGAAATTCCTTTATTGCATTCTCTTTCCAGGCTACATGAAGAGAAAGGCATCTTCATGCTAGGCAGAAAGGTACATTCCTAGGATCTATTCACACTTGTCAACCTACAAAAGGTGAATAGAAGAAGGAAAAGAAGAGCCTAGAATCAGTGACACTCAAGGAACAACTGGGAGAACTAGCCCCACAACTTAATTTCTTCAGACAGATCCCCATTGTAAGAATTTGCTGTCACCTAGAATATCATTCTGTGTCAGAACGTAAGAAAGTGCTTAAAGACGATAGTAAGCTCAACAGATTACAGTGTCTTCGAGACAATCTTGGAAACACTGAGCATTAAAATGAATAAGAAACAATAAAGGAATACAAAGTAATGAATGAAATAAGACTGCTAGACCAGAGAGTTGACTGAAATACTAGGTCTGAGTGAGGAGATAGCCAGCGTCAAAGGATCCTCAACTTTGCTCTGAGGATGGTAAGAATGACTCTGTCGTCTGTTACACAACATGGAGACTTCAAAAGTTCAGTCTGAATTGAGAGGCCAGTGGCTCAAACAGATTACTCAGACACTTGTTGAATTAAAGTTCTAAAATCACATGTACTTTGGCTAGAGTAAGATTCCATAAGTTCATTGAGGGTTCATTCATAGAAAAATCTAGAGCCATTTTGTGACCTTCAGTGATGCCTAAAGGATTAGTGGGCTAGAAGACATAAGAAACCCCCAAACCCTTGAAATAAGGCAATTATAGCTTTCTCTCTAGATTTTTGTCGTGGCTCCATTACTTGAATAGGCAGGAAGCTCTGGGAGCAGCAATTTTTTCCCAGCACACACCAGGCACTTATCGCTAGCTTATCACCTTCTAGAATACGGTGGAGGAAAAGCTAAGGAAACAAAAATGTGACTCATGTTTTTAGTAGGATGATGTTTCCTTTAACTGAAATTATCTGTAAGTCCCATGTTCTTCACTATAGAAAATGTACATTGCTTCCCCGACCCTCACCAAACTTGAGGAATTGGGAATGGGTCTTTCCACTTTTTATTTTTCTTATTTATGCCCTTTAATTTATTGATTGCAAACTTTTCCCAAATCTAAGAGCCAGTGCACTTGAACTGAATGAAGAAGCCTCTTCCCAGTGAGTGATAGATGATGAGCATCACTTACTGCCAGGTGGTGGAGAGTTTGAGTTTTGAGGCATTGAAACATGTTGGATTTCCCAAGGGAAACTTGAAATCCTGCTCACAGAACTCTAGGTTGAGTTCTGACTGTGGTCAATATGACACATTTATTTTTTCAAACTTTCTAAATAAAAAACAGTGCTTGTTTAATGTAGCTGGAGGTAACAAGTGGATAATAGTAATAACAATGGGTTACATTAAATGATTATATCACCTCCTTGATAAACAGACTCCCTAAGAGGTGAAGTAATTAGTTGGCCACTAGTTCACAGCCAACATGTAACAGGGCAAGTTTCAAAGCCAAGCAGATTTCCTAGAACACCTGCTCCAGATCCTTCTTTACAGTCAGGAATCCTGAAGTCAAAAGACAGATAGAATGACTTTTGGATTCATTTCCGTTTGAAAATGTCATTATCACTCACAGGGAAAGGGATGTCCCTACATAATTTCTTAATGTTGAGCAGCTCTCAATGCTGTGGGGAAATGAGAAAGAAGGGAATGAATTCATAAATATGTACCACGAAATAAAACACCTTAAATGCAGCAATATGGCCTGCAAACCCTACTATGACATTTTGTAGGGGACGCTACAGCTCTGGTTCTGGACGCCTCAAGGAACGGAGGACACAAAGACAGGAGAGAGGAAAACAAAGTATTTCTGAGAGTGAGGCATTATAGCATCTCTTTCAAATGGAATTTTCTCTGCAATAAAGAGAATGCCAAGGAGTTTGCGACTAGGACAATATCTACCAAATAAATCAGTTGAATACATGTCCGCTAGCTAGACCTGTAGATTCGGGTAGCTCACTAGGTAAATTTCAGAATTTTTAATCTGGGGAGACAAAGTTTGAATCCCTAGGGGTTCAGGTTCCGTGTGTTTACATTTATTCTCCAGTTATTTCTAATCGGCAAAAGGCTACTGAAGTCTTGCCTGCTTGATGTTCTGAATATTTACAATGGACTCTTCTACCCCAGTGGCTGGTAAACTATTGCGTTCGAGCTAAGAATGGTTTTGGAAAGTTTCATGGATGTGCATGTCATCCTTGCGCAGAGGTCATGGGAATTTTCTCTGTATCTTTCCAGTTTTAGTATAAGTGTTGCCGAAAGGAGTACCGTTTTTTATTTTTAAAGGTGAAAAAGGAAACAAAAAAAAGTATTGGGTGACACGTGAAGTTTATATGAAATTTACATTTCGGTGTCCATATATAAAGTTTTGTTCGAATACAGCCAATTCATTTACACGTCGTCTATGGCTACCTTAGGGCTATCACGGAGAGTAATGGCACCCTTGACCCTTCCCACTGCTGCTGTGCGCACTACGCATTGCAGCGACTCAGTGATCTTTCCTCAAGTTTTTCAGTGTCCTGTGCATCTCTGAACCATAACATTTTATTGTTATTACTTCTATTAGTAGTGCTTGCACATCGTGTGAAAACAAAACAAAACAAAAAGTGTGAACTGTGGCGCAACATTGTTTTTATTGTGCAATTAGGCTTTAGCATGCTAAAGGAACTCAACATTCGTGGGCATCATCCGAGTGAATAGGTACCGGTCCACGCCCTGTTAGGTACCAGGCCGCACAGCAGGAGGTGAGAGGCGGGCGAGCGAGCGAAGCTTCATCTGCCGCTGCCCGTCGCTCCCCACCGCTCTCCGTCGCTCCCCACCGCTCTCTATCGCTCGCATTACCGCCTGAACCATCCACACCCGTCCGTGGAAAAATTGTCTTCCACGAAACCGGTCCCTGGTGCCAGAAATGTTGGGGGCTGCTGCATTACGACATTCCTTATTAATGCGCAGAAAGGAAATTCACCCCTGGGATCAACTAAAACCCTTAGTGTGCCGAAACCCGGGATCGAACCAAGGACCTTTAAATCTTCAGTCTAACGCTCTCCCAACTGAGCTATTTCGGCTACCTGAAAACCCCTGTTCCTGACATTTCTTTTTTAATATTCAGATTGTTTTCAACTTCTGTTTTAGACGTTTTCAGATTTCTTAAGCATGGCTGCCTAATTGTCCAATATACTTTCCTATCTGGAAAGACCTGGAATCTATTAACTTCCACGTATGCCAGTTGCATCCAATTCCTGGCAGTATTGGATGAACACGTAAAGGTGGGAGAATTTGAAAACAGGTAATAATGAGGGATTCAATAGAAAGCCTTTCCGCTCCTCTACATCCTGTCAGTTGACCCAGATACAGCTCAGAATCTAAAGGAAACTAAAGAAAATATTATTTGGGGGGGGTCCCTTATTTTTCTCTTCTTTTCATTCTTTCATCTCTCACAACCTCCAAAAATGCTGAGAAATGGAGTCCAATGATGCTGTGAATTTGCTAAAAGAATACCGTATACATAAATATTACCAGACTAAACTCTTGAGACAATATTCCCGACTGACAGGGAAGCAACTTTCACAAAATTTAGAAAATTTGAAACAGCATATCTCATCATAACAGAATTTCTTCACAAAAATTCCTTCAAAAATGAAAATGAGACTACAACCAAATCAGCTTTTGATTGGCTCCTTCATTAGCCAGGCAAGGAAATCATTTAGCATTGTGATGTAATAAGCAGTGCACAGCACCATTTCATATTCAAGTATAAATAGAATATATGAGCAGGGCCTACATACATGAGTAATTTGCATGAGAAAGTAGCTTATGTTCCCATGGCTCCTACACTTGGTACAATCCTCCATTCTTCAATCTACCTCTATAGCTTCATAGGGAGTTCCTACAACTAAAGAAGAAGAAGAAAAAAGAACCAGACTTGGTTTATAGGTGATTCTGCTCATATACTGGTGAGCAGAGGTGAGCAGCTCTGAGCAGGTGAGCACTTTTCTCAACCCTGGGAGCTGCTGAACCACTGTAAGAAGTAATTAACGTTACTCTGTAGCAGTTCCCAGCAAAGAGACTTCAAAGTGGAGGTGCCGGGGATTGAACCCGGGGCCTCGTGCATGCTAAGCACGCGCTCTACCACTGAGCTACACCCCCGGTGCTGGTGGCTTATTTCATTCATATTAGAAATTAGTGAGGATTTGGTGAGTCTCGAAAAATCACCAATTGTTCTGTGAATTAACTTAACGAGCTCTAGCGGGTGCACTCCACCCAAAGTGGACTCCACTCACAAAGGTGAGCAGCTTCCATAGTACCTGAATGTTGGTGGTGAAGGTAAACCCTCTCAGTGGGCGTTACTTCAAGCAGGGCACATGACTGTTCATTTTGCTTGTAGAGTAGGGATCTACACTAATTTATGAGAGGTGGCTAATAGTTTGGCTGGTAATTAGGAGCTTGGAAGGAAAATTATTGAAAAAATGGTGACAGAGAGGTCTGGGAAAGAGGCGGGTAGATAGAATTGCCCAAATGTGCAGAGTCTAAGGATATTTGTTTCCATGTGAATGCCCTCCAGAGAACAACCTCCTCAGAGGTGATCTAATAGGCAGTTGGACACGATGACCCATTCTGTTGATGTCTGGAAGCTTCTCTTTAGCCACTATTCTACTTGCCCAGTGAGCTTATGGACAAACTGGCCATGATGACAGGAACAGAGGTCATACACAGGTTCAGCAACATGCACCTCTATGCACCAAAATGATGTAGTTCAAACCACTGCTAAGTGACTAAACTACCAATATCACAGACAAACTTTGAGCCCTCACAAGCTATCATTCCATGGGGGAAGCAGCTAAACCCCTGGTGTCAGGTTCATTATATTTGACCAATTCTGTATTAGGGGGACAGTGTATATCTCACTGGAATAAATACTTAATCTGGATGTGGATTTTCCTTCACCTCCCACAATGCTTCTGCCAAAACCACCAACCATGGATTTACTGAATGTCATATTCAACAGCATCCACAGCATTGTTTCTGAGACAAGAAGCCAGTTTATAGCAAATAAAATTTGGCAGTGGGCTAATGTTCTGGAATTCACTGGCCTCACCATAAGCCCCTAACCCTGAAGCAGATGGCCTGATAGGATGGTGGAACAACCTTTTGAATACTTGGTTATTGTATGAGCTGAGAGACAATACTTTGGAGCGGGGGAGGGGGCTGTGTAATGATATCCAGGATATGGTGAATACTCTTAATCAGTGACTAATAATGGGAATGTGTGTCTCTCTCATCAGGACTCATGGATGCACGAATCAGAGAGAGGAAGTGGTCTTTTCACTGTTATGGCTAACAGACACAGGGGCATTTTGCTTCCTCTCTATTCCACTGATAACTTTTATTTTGACTCCAAAGTCTTTAGGTGATTTTTCTGGTGTCTCTTTGTGATTGGAATTTATGAATAAAAGGCATTATTTTATTTAAAAAGATAAAAACAGTGTGGAAAGGGGGTTTATTGAGTGATGTCAAGGAAAGCTTGACAGCCTAAAATCCCTAATTTCCCTAAATCAGTACTCTGATGAATTCACTTTAGGAACTGAAGGGAGGAATGTGTGGTCAGCTAATTTGTGTAAATTACTGAGAGGGGAATAATTCCTCATGACAAAAATCTGACCTCTTTTCATAATCCCAATAAGGATGGGTGACACTATTTCAGCTAAATCAGAACACTTGTGGATTCACTTAACCACCTGCAACCTTTCTGCACTTTTCTCAACACTGGGAGCTGCTGAACCACTGTAAACAATAATTAATGTTATTCTCTAGCCGGTTCCCAACAAAGAGACACCACAGTGGAAGTGCCGGGGATTGAACCCGGGGCCTCGTGCATGCTAAGCACGCGCTCTACCACTGAGCTACACCCCCGATGCTGGTCACCCGTTTCATTCATATTAGAAATTAGTGAGGATTTGGTGAGTCTCGCAAAATCACCAATTGTTTTGTGAATTAATTTAACGAGCTCTAGCGGGTGCACTCCACCCAAAGTAAATGTCTTAACACCAGATTACTTGCTCAGAAAGACTGATGATCCATTGTTCCCTACTTCTGCTGACTATAGAAGATAATCATGCTTGGAGGTAGAAGAGTAGAGAAGCACAGAGAAGGGATCATCACTGGGCAGATTTGCTTCTCCTTAGCCCACAGCTATTGCATTGACCAAGGCACAGTTGAAAGAATAATGCCTTCTTAAAGATAATTGACCGAGAATGTCTTACTTTTTCCTCTTTCTGTTCTTTTTCTTTCATGCTCCTCAGTGGTACTGCCAATGGCACTGAGTCCTCAAACCTGATGATGTGAATCTGTTGTGTTTGTTGCATCAGGTTCAAGAGATCCTACATGAGCCAGATTTTTCTTTTTTGTTTCTTTCAACCAAATGTTCGTTGGGAAGACAGACTTCAACAGTGATGATGAGGCCCTTGGAGTGGAGTAAAGGGTTATGAATTTAACTTTGCTATTGAGCAGGAAAAGGTAAGGTAATATAGAGAGGAAAGTGGGAAAAGTCTGTGCAAGCACGGTTTAAGAGAGTGAAATAGGACAGTAATGGAGGTGCTAGAAATGAAAGGTTGCATCAAAGATTCTGGATTGGAAATGCTGGATGAACATATGGCAAAATTAAGTTAAATGAAGCGATTTAGTATCCATATCAAGGAATATCAAGAAAGAAGTTATTGATTTAGAGAAGAATTGGATTGTCAAACCTGAATCTTTATGACCCTATTCTTTCATCTGCTTTCAGTTTTCACTACTCTAATCTGAGTGGTGAACTTATCCTTCATTTAAGAATGCTTAATACTATCTTCTGGACATTCCAGACAAATTTGGACATTCCAGACAAAGGGCAAAACTCTACCAGTGATGGCATGTCAGCTACAGGGATGTTTTGTCAGTAAGGAAAATGAGAAGGCTCAAGTAATTTTTAAGATGTCCAGGGATGTTCATCTCTTTCCCTCATGTCACTGGTTAATTAAGCAGTGAAATCAAGATACGAAATGTCACATAAATTCTCACACATATATATCATACATATAGCACTGACACACACACACAATAAAGAGATTATTCTTTATGGGTCATTTCACAGTGACTAAACCTCACAATACTCCCCAATGCACACACACACATAAAACCTCAAAGTAAAATGAAATTAAAAGTGTGATGCTGAGTAGCAAGTATATTGGAATTTCTTATCCTGCAACTTTCCTAGATTTTTCCAAGTAAACTTTATATTTTTATTTTAAAACTGTAAATGAAATCACAACCAAAATAGGTCAGTTAACAAAGCACAGTTGTTGGATTATGATAGTTCCATTTGGATTCCAAAGGTTTGATATAAAATTCCTGTAAGAAAATGAGATGTATTAAGAAACCTGGGAGACCAGCTAGTTTTGATGTCACTCCCATGATTACATATGTGTTGTCTGTGCGTGTGTTCAAAACAGAATAACAGCAAAATCCCCTAATCATTGATAACAATGACGGCATTTGGACTGGAGAAGCCTGAGCCGGAGGCTAAATTCTGCAGTGAAGGGGAAGGAAATGATGATGAGAGATGACAGGACTAGGGGAAAATAGAGCGCCAGAAGATAGTATATTAGGAAGGTTTGCCTATCAGAGGAAAGAACCTCCAGAAAGGACCTCTAAGCAGCAACTGGCATCTATACCAGAAGGAAAAAAAAAGTCTTTAATACAATTCACTTACACTGTAGATTTCAAGACGGTGATCCTACAACATATGTTTGGCTGAATCACCAGATGTTAAGGATGGGTAGACATAGTGGGTCTCAAATCTGAGTGGAAGGAGCGTCTTCTTGGGAGACCGTGACTTTGATGCTATGTCAAGCACAGTGACACGGAATAGCTTGGCAGAGCTCTTCTTGCAAGAGACATTTACGTTGGGTGGAGTGCCCTCCCTAGAGCGCATGTAAGTTAATTCATGGAACAATTTCTACTATGAACGAAACGGCATAACCAGGTCGGGGGTGTAGCTCAGTGGTAGAGCGCGTGCTTAGCATGCACGAGGCCCCGGGTTCAATCCCCGGCACCTCCACTCGGGCATCTCTCTTTATTGGGAACCGCGGCAAGCACACCAGGATTGGCTTAGGCTATCTGAGTGAGAGAACATCCAAGTTTCCTGCCTTGTCCTGGTGCCACAATCTTCTTTGTCACTGTGGAATACAACGATGCTCGTGCTGAGTTACTCAAACCGTTTATTCAGGTTTTTATTAGCCATTTGCACTCTAGCCATTTTGAACAATCACAGCTATGCCGTGGGATACACACAGCATAAGGGATGCCTGCCCCTACCCTTACTATTCTTAGGTATTGTGTGATGACTTCTGAAGTAGCCAAAGTGAAGCCAGGTACTTCTGATCCTCATGTGTCTTTGGTGGAAATAGCATTGGGCTTAAAGCAAAGATCCACAGGAGAGGAACAGAGGAAGTCTGTTCAAACTATTGCTCTTCAGACTCCCGCTGGGAGAAGTGTAGAATATAAGCAGTAAAGGAGAACACTGAAAATATCCTAAAAGGTATCTAGAAGAAAACTGGGTTTCCGAGGACTGACTTCTGCGTATGAGTAAGAAACAAGAATGTAAGAACTAAAGAACCTGCTCTCAGAGACTGAAACGGTCGACTTTCAGGTCGAAAGTTTGATGCGCTATCCGAGGTGCTGACACTTGTATTCTTGGACATCTATTCAAAAGTATTTGTTTGTTGTCCGGCTTACCTTTCTTTCTCATTTGTCCCTCACATTCCAAGCCCAATGCGCTAAAAATCAGTTGCTGCCTCAGATACGTAAGCCCAAAGACACCGGCAGACCCTGCTTCTACGCTCAACATTGCTCCCACTACAGTCACACGGGAATCCAGATGTGGCTTTCCAGCTGCTCTTTATAAAGCTATCAATTCCAGCAGTACTGCACCGCAAACAAAAATTCAACCACACGAGCGCCCTACAAAGTGCTCAACTTGTTTAACCAGCGAGGAAAAGAGCAACTAGTAGCTCTCAGACTACGATAACTGGAACAAAACAAACTGGATTCTTGTGGGACATAACGTTTTCACCTACTTCGCTTAGAATAATGGAGCTTCTCTTGCGGTGGACCTGTAGAAATGCAGAAGAGATAAAGACCTTGGATACATCCACATACTCCCTCATCCAAATATTACTCGTGTTTAATTCTCATTCCCAAACTTTCTTCTAGCGTCTCGTTCTCCTGTCCTCCTTGGCTGCTTCTCCCACTCAACTGTCTTCCCCTCCCCACAGGATACTCTCCGCTCTTCATCCCCTCTCTTCTCTGTCCCCCTTCAACTCTCCCTTTCTCAGCATTAGTCTAGGAACAACCGAACCTTGCTAACCTTTCAGAGTCATTAGTCACATGTCAACTAATACTCTTTTTTGTTTTATTTTTTCAACCTTTTAACGTTCCCAAACCATTCTTAGCTCGCAGGCAATAGTTTACCAACCACAAAGTATAGGGTCTCAGAACTTGTAAATACTCAAACTTTAAGAACAGGCAAGCTTTCAGTAGCCTTTTGCCAGTTAGAAATAACTGGAGAATAAATTCGAACAGAAGGACCTGAGCCCCTAGGGATTCAAACTTTGTTTCCCCGGTTTAAAAACTCCAAAGGTTTACCTAGTGAGCTACCCAAATCTATAAATCTAGTTACTGGATATATATTCAGCTAATTCATTTGGTAGATACTATCCTAGTTGCAAATCTCCTTTGCATTCTCTTTATTGCAGAGAAAATTCCACTTGAAAGTGATACTGTAATCACTAGCTCTCAGGATTACTTTGTTTTCCTCCTTCTTTTCTGTCTTCCATTCCTTTAAGTGTCCAAAACCAGAGCTGTAGCGTCCCCTACAAAATGCCACAGCAGGGTTTGCAGACCATATTGCTGGACTTAAGGTATTTTATTTCCTGGTGAGTATTATGAGTTCATTCGTTTCTCTCTTCCCAGTTTCCCCAAAGAATTGAAAACTGCTCAACATTATATGATTATGTGGCACCACTTCTTTCCCTATGAGTGATAATGACATTTTCAAAGAGGAATAAATCCAAAAGCCACTAATCTCAAGTGGTCTTTTGACTTCAGGATTTCCATCTCTAAAGAAAAGACCTGGAGTAGGTGTTCTAAAGCAAATCTGCCTGGCATTGAAACTTGCCCTGTTACATGTTGGCTGTGAACTGGTGGCCAAGTAATTATTTCATCTCTTAGGGAGTCTGTTTATCAAGGAGGTGATATAATCATTTAATGTAACCCATTGTTATTACTATTATCCGCTTCTTACCCTTAGCTACATTAAACAAGCACCTTTTTTTTTTATTTTGAAAGTATGAAAAAATAAATGTGTCATATTGGCCACAGTCTGACCTCAACCTAGGGTTCTGTGAGCAGGATTTCAACTTGCCCTTGGGAAACCCACCAAGTTTCAATGCTCAAAACTCAAACTTTCCTACACCTGGCAGTAAGTGATGCTCATTATCTATCACACAGTGGGAAAAGGCATCTTGATTCAGTTCAAGTGCACTTGTTCCTAGACTTGGGAAAAGTTTGAAACCAATAAATTAAAGGGCATTAAACAAGAAAAAAGTGGAAATACCCATCCCAATTCCTCTAGTTTGAGGGGTAAAACAATGTATGTTCTCTATAGCGAAGAACATGGAACTTTGAGGTAATTTCAACTAAAGGAAACATCATCCTACTAAAAACATGGGCCACATTTTTGTTCTCTCAACTTTTCTCCCACCATATTCTAGAAGGCAGAGAAGCTGATATCAGTTCCTGGTGTGCTCTGGAAAAAAAGTTGCTCCTCCCAGAGCTTCCTGCCTATTCAAACAATGGAGCCATGACAGAAATCAAGAGAAAATTGCCCTATTTTCAAGATTTTGTGGTTTCTTGTGTCTTCTAGCTCGCCAGTCTTTTAGGCAACATTGATGATCACAAAATGGCTCTAGATTATCCTATGAATGAACTCACAATGAATGTATGGAGTCTCACTCTAGCCAAAATACATGAGATTTTAGAACTTTAATTCAACAAGTGTCTGAGTAATCTGTTTGAACCACTGGCCTCTCAATTCAAACTGAAGTTCTGGAAGTCCTCAAGTTCTTTGACAGACACCATAACCATTCTTAGCATCCTCAGAGAAAAAGTTGGGGATCCTTTGATGCTGGCCACCTCCTCACTCACACCCAGTAAACCAGTCAATAATCTTGTCTAGGAAGAAGTTGTTCAAATTTCTAAATTATCAATGATTTGTAAAATAAAAATCTTACCGGCATTTTCCAGTTTACAGGCCATATCTTTTCCTCCCTAGTTACTTTCTACATTTCTCTAAATTTGTAACCTTAAAAGCAATACTGAAGTTTCTTTTTTAATGTTGTAAGGAACCTTCCTTAAATCAACAATATCCCTACAGTACAACAGAATAAACCACTGCAAGTCAATAGATGTTACTCTGGTTTCTAGCTCTTCGTATTCCTGTTGAGCCAAGAGCTCCATGTCAGGAGGGTAAATGCATGGACAAGATTCTCCAGAACAAAGCTGGGTTGTACAAGTCTTGGCTCATATCTAAGTAAGGGAAACAAAGAAATAAACAAGAAACTACCAGGCTCTAAAACAAGACCTAAATCCTGAACCATCAAATTGAAAGTTTATTTTTCCATCAAATTATCCAGGATTAAAGACATTTTGTTATGAAAACCTCTGCAATTCAAAGAATTTAGGTTTCTGCCTAACCTATGTTTTTTATCCTTTCTTTTGCTTTATAAACCCAATGTGCTAACAAATAGTCACTCCAGACAAATCTTAGGTACAGAAGCTCAAAAGTGTCAGCAGATTCCATTTCTAAAACAAAAGGGTCTCCTCACAGCTACAATGGGGTCGAGAAAAATGTGGTTTCTTACTGCTCTCTTTAGAGCCACAAATACCAGTGACTATTTGTCAAAACCAAAAACTCAACTGCACGCATGCCCTCCTATGTACTGTTTGTCTTGTTTTGAAAGAAAGAGCAGTGAGAGATTCTGCAAACCTTGACATGCTTAGAAAAAACAAGCCAAGTCTTACGTGGAACAAACACTTTCAGGCTACTTCACTTAGGTTAAAGGGAACTTGTTTCTTGTTTACCTAAAGGAAGAGTCAAAGAGAATGCACCCACCAAAATCCTATGCCAACACGAAGTGTTCTTCACTTTCCCTCCTCCACACTTGGGTCAGATATTGCAAATTCATTCCCATCTCCCCATCAAGGTCTAAACTTCCAGAGGTAGCACACACAGTACTATGGTTTAAATCACTATGCGTTACCTTTTACGTCTTTCTGGCAGCATTTTGGCACAATGAGGAAGGAAGTTGTAAAAAGGAGGAATATTTAAAACTTTTTTTGGAGATAATTTCAAACATAAAATACAGTTGCAAAAACTATCTTATATATCCAGATTCATCTATTGTAACATTTTGCCACATTCATTGGTTCTCTTTCTCTCTCTCTTGCTCTCTCTCTCCACACATAGATTTTTTCCTAAACCATTTGACAGTGTTGGCAAACATATCCTTTTACCCCAACATACTTCATTGTATTCTTTCAGGGCACTCCCTTATGTAAACACAGTAAAATTGTCAAATGTAGAGAATTTAATATTGATACAAAACTATACCCCTCATACACAAATTTTGCTAATTGTCCCGATACTAGCCTTTGCTCCATTTTTTTTTTTTTTCCAAATCCAGGACCTCTCCAGGGTGACACATTTCATTTATGTTAAAGTATTTTTAGTCTCCTTTAATTTGGGACCATTTCTCAACTTTTCTTTGTCTTTCATGATATTTTCGTTCATTGACATTTTTAAAGAACGTGTTACAGTTGGTTTGTATAATGTGTTTCAATTTCGGTTTGACTGCCTGATTAGATTCAGATGATGATGAATTTTGGTCAGAATACAATAGGAGTGTTGCTGTGTCCTTCTCAGTTTATCTCATCAGAGGTACATGATGTCAGTGTCCCCATTATGATGAAGGTAATCTGATAATTTGGGGTAAGGTTTTCTCTGCTGAGTTTTTTAATGGTCAAGTTACCATTTTCATAAGAAATATGTGAAGATAAATACACTTTGATAAATACATCTTTCTTTATCAAACTGTCACCCATAGCTTGGGCACTGATTGATGAATTTTGCCTGAATCAATCATCACAGGACAGTGGAAAATGATGATGCTGTCATTTCTTCCACACAATAATTGGCATACTACGTAGGGTAAACTTTCTTTTCCTTCCTTCCTTCCTTCCTTTCTTTCTCTCTCATTTCCTTTTTTCTTTTTTTCTCTTTCCCTTTCTTATCAGTATGAACTCAAGTATTCTTATTTTATCCATCCAGACTATATTCTTTTTGTTTATTACTCATTTTAATGCTCAGTGTTTCCAAGATTTGACTCATAAATACTGTGCTCAGTTATCTTTGAGTACGTTCTTACATACTAGCTCAGAAAGATATTCTAGGCTCATCTTGTACTTTTCCTGTCCCAGCCCTCTGGTGACAACAAGTTCTTCCAGGAGCTTTGGTTCCTTCTAGTGGAAATCTGTATTAAGAAATTAAGATATGGGACTAGCTGCTCTCATTGTTCTTTGAATGTCATTGATTCTAGGCTCTTCCGGGAGACAGGGTCAGGAAAGGGCTCTCCTTTGCCTTCCTCTATTCAAGTTTTGTGTAGCCGGGTCTTTGGGGGTAGGTTGACAAGCGTGAATCAGTCCTAGGAACGGTGACTTTCTGCCTAGCATGAAGTTGCTTTTCTCCTCATGTCACCGCGAAAGAGAATGAAAGAAAGGAGTTTCAGGAATAATGGTGTTGTACATAAAGGATTTTTGTGCTAACAATTTCAAGTTCGCAAAAAAAGCAATGCAGATAGATATTGCCATTAAATTTTCTTCAGCCAAGCTAGTGAAAGTGTAAGGGGGTGTAGCTCAGTGGTAGAGTGTGTGCTTAGCATGTGCAAGGCCCCAGGTTCGACCCCTGGCACCTCCAGCTGGAATATCTTACATCTTGTTCAGCGTTTCTTTGGTCCTTGGCTTTCTTCTTATTCCCTGGTTTTCTTACATGTTGAAACTTCTTCATCACTCATAATTCATGCTGATTTGCTCAAACTTATTTGTCCACCTATAAAAGCCATCCACTCTAGTCACTGAGCAGTCACTCCTATGTTGGCTAAAGTCTGTACTACACAAAAACTAACAACTGGGGAAAATTAGAGCTCTGAGAGCAGGAAAATCACTTTGACCATGGTCCCACCTCACCTTTCATCAAACTAGCATCAGGAATCAGTTCAACGGGTTTTTTCCTGGATTTGGAGAAAGTTTAAAATTAAGAGGCTAGAAAATCTGAAGTCAACCTGCTCTAGTACTTTGGGGAACAAAGTACCGTCTCTGGCATGAAGAGCACAGGATTCTCCGGTAGTAAGACGTAGGACAGACTGGCTGCATAATTTGCTGGCCACAAGACTCTCTGAAATGCACTGGTCACAGACACATGAGGCTGGCCATGATGACAGCTATAGGAGAGAACGCTCCAGCCAAAGAAGCAAGCCACTCTCTTGAGTCCTTGCCCTCTCTTAAAAGCTTGAGAGTGGATGTTCACCAGTGCCAGGTTTGAGCTGAGAAGGCAGGAGATACTCATTCACCACACAGACTTGCTGTCCTGTCCTGTCTTGTTTGGATCCCAAAGGAAAGAAGTAAAAAGAGTACAGGAAAACTTCTTTTCTCCTTCTACTTGTCCTGAACTCTCACTCTGGGCATGCTTGGGAGAGCACCACCTCTTGAAAAGGCTGCTAAAGGAGATACACTGCTGGAGTCCTAAGCACTTTTGGAAACATCAAAGAACACAGATTTAGGACACTGGTCTCCAGAGATTTGGGATAGTTGCTTGGTACTTGTGGGACGATTCCACCTTTTCCTATAAGCGATCCTATTAATAACAATGATTTTGATGAATCAACATGAATTTGATTATACAATCCAGTTTATGAAGTAAAAAAGTTTTTGTGTCTCACCTAAACCAGGGGAAAATGTAGAGGGAGACCTGACTGCAAAGCAAGAGGTTTGAGAGAAAGAGAAAGACTATTCTTGGTCACAGAAGAGGTGAATGGTTTGATTTGTGTTAGTTTACTGTTTGTTGAAAACAATTGGCCACTTTCAAGAAGCCAAGTCACATAAAGTGATTGGCCATTGTAAAAGTTTCATTTCAGCAGTTTGGGAACATTGCATCTCTCTTACCTGATAAATTTGGCTGACTAGACGCGCAAAATCTCCAGTAGTTCTCTGAAATTAACCTACATGCACTCTAGGGGGCGCACTCCACCCAAGGTAAATGTCTCGTAAAAGAAGCGCCCCCCCAAGCTACTCCGTGCCACTGTGAAGTCGAGGTCTCCACGGAAGACACTCCTTCCACTCTCTCAGAGAGACTTTGAGACCCACTACGTCTGCCCATCCCTTGTATCTGGTGATTCAGCCAAACATGTTCTAGGATCATGTTCTTGAAATCTACAGTATAATTGTATTAAAGACATTTTTCCTTCCGGTAGAGGAGTCAGTTGCAGCTTACAGAGCCTCCCTGGAGCGTCCTCACTCAGATACGCAAACCTTCCTAACGTACCTTCCTCTGGCGCTCTATCTTCCCCTGTTCCTGTCATTCCCTCATCGTCATTTCCTTCCCCTTCACTGCAGAATTTAGTCTCTGGCTCAGGCTTCTCAACCTTAATTGCCCTCAGTATCATCAATGATTTCAGCGTTTTAGCTGTTGTTCTGTTTTGAATACACACACACATAATCATGAGGGTGCCAGCAAAATAAGCTGGTTTCCCAGATTTTAAATATATCCCCTTTTCTTATAAAGAAAATTTCGCTTTTGTTTTGTTTTTTCCAACCTTGGAATCCAAATGGAACTATCATAATCAACTCTGCTTTGTTAACTGATCTATTCTGGTTGTGATTTAATTTACAGATTTAAATATGAAAATCTAACGTTTACGTGGAAAAGTCTAGGAATGTTGGAGGGTAAGAAATTTCAACACACTACTTAGCAACACATTTTAGCTGCTCCGCGGCATGTGGGATCTTCCCGGACGGGGGCACGAACCCGTACCCACTGCATGGGCAGGCAGACTCTCAACCACTGCGCCACCAGGGAAGCCCAGCAACACATTTTTCATTCATTCCTACTTTGAGATTTTCTTTGTGTGTCTGTGCATTGGGGGGAGGGGTGCGTATTGTTACGGTCAGTCACAAGACACTGTGAAATGACCCATAAAGGAAGAACTTCTCTGCTGCGTGTGTGTCAATGTGCTATGTATGGTGTATATGTATGAGACTCTATTTGACATTAGGCGATCTTTATTTCACTGCTTTATTAACCTGGTGACATGAGGAAAATACCTGAACATCACTGGACATTTTAATAACTACCCAAGCCTTCTCATTTTCCTTACTGACAAAATACCCTTGCAACTGGCATACCATCACTGGTAGAGTTTTGCCTTGTCTGGAATGTCCATATGTTAAGGGCTCCAGAAAGAACAATATTAAGCATTCTTGAATGAAGGATTAGTTCACCACTGAGATTAGAATACTGAAAACTGAAAGGAGAAGAAAAGTAAGGTCATAAAGATTCAGGTATGACAATCCAATTTCTTCTTAATGTCGAAACTTCTTTCTTGATATTCCTTGACCTCAATACTGAATCACTTTATTTTTATTTTATTTTGCCATATATTCATGCAACAGGTTCAAGCTAGTATCTTTGATGCAACCTTTCATAATGCCTTGGCAGTCACACTTTTTTAAATTAAGTGCCATTTTATAAAAATCCCTTGGATCACTAATGAAATTATGAAAAATATTAAACATCTACTCCTATTACCTTTTAATTCAATCTTCCTTTCACAGAACTCTTTTTAGTTTGAATTTATTTCATTTTGTGATGTTAATGTTACTTATGTTTTAAGTATGTTGGTAGTTTAGTCATTTTGCAGTGGTTTCAATCTGCTCTATTTTAGTGTACAGAAATCTATGTTACTGAGCTACATATGACTTCCATTTTTGTCACCGTGGCCACTATTTTCATAATCCCATTGGACAGGACAGTGATGGCTAAGGAGAAGCTTCCAAACATCAAGAGAACGGGTCATCTTGTCCAACTGCCTATTAAGATCCCCCTCTAGGAGGTTGCTCTTTGGAGAGCATCTACATTGAAAATAATCCTTAGATTATTTAGTAATCTATCCTTCTGCCCATTTAGTAAAATCTAACCCTCTGTTTCTTTCCCAGACCTCTCTGTCATGACTTTTCAGCAATTTTCCCTCCAAGTACTAATCATCCAGCCAAACTATTAGAAACGTGTCATGAATTAGTGTGGATCCCTATGCTCTATCTGTCCTTCCAAGTAAAATGAACAATCACGTGCCCTGCGTGAAGTCATGCCCACTGGGGGGATTTACCTTCACCACTGGCCTTCAGGTGCTATGGTAGCTGCTTACATATGTGTGGCGCCAGCATAGGGTGCAGAATTACTGATAAACCAGTCCTGTTTTGTTTTGGTTTTTTTCTTCCTCAGTTACAGGGAACTCACTATGAGGCTATGAATGGGGGTTGAAGAGATAAAGTACCAAGTGTAGGAGCCATGGGAATATAAGCCACTTTTCCATGCAAATGACTCATGTGTGTCGGCCCTGCTCATATATTCTGTTCATACTTAATAATGAAATGATGCTGTGCATGCACAACTTTATGGCTAGATGGGTTAGAGAACAAGTAGGTCATGACTGGAAGCTCAAGTCTCATAGTGACTCATGCCCAAGCATTTATTCTCTCTCGTAACATAGACCAAAAACGATATTTTAACAAAAGAATAAAAATTTGAGGAGGATGTCATAGTTTTGCACCAAATCCCAAAGGTTTATCCTGTGATTCACTAGTAGAAGAATGCCAAAAACTCCAAATACCATCTCTGTCTTACATAGACATTTGAGTACTCTGCTGGGTCATACAGGTAAAGTGATAATGTAGCTTTCGTACAGCCTGGACCTACTGCAGAACTTTCTCTTGTTCTGGGCTTTAAATAAAACTGGTAGCTTTCCAGGCTACTTGTTAAGACCATCACATTATTAGGTCTGGAAGACTCTATATTGCCTCCAAAATTCAAAGAGGTCCTCTAGGCTTACCTTTCTCACAAGTTTTAAAATTTGCTCAACTAAGTCTTTTTCTGTTCCCTTCATAATTTTACCACCACCGGCTGAAACATATTGTGGCAGGCTGTCATGAATTGCTCTTTGTTCAACTTCTCACAAAATAGTCTCACCTGGAGTTTTTCCATGTAGACTATTCATGTAGGTTATTTCTTCAGTCACTTCAAACTGACATTGACTCCTTGAATAAACTACTGAATAATGTCAGTAACATCTGTTAGACTGACTCATCAAGAGTCAAAGAAAATGATGGCAGATCATTTGCTTATTTTTTAAAATCAACTCGATGTTGCTCCTGATGTCCTCAAGGCTCAGTCAGCGGGGTCTTAGATTTCTTTTCTCTAGACTTTTAAAAAAAATTTTGGCATCACCCTGTGGCTTGTAGGGTCTCAGTTCCCTGACCAGGTGTTGAACCCCGGACTACAACAGTGAAAACCTGGATTCCTAACCATTAGGCCACCAGGGAACTCCCTGGATGTATTTCTTTGGCTACTACAAGTAAACACTCTGTAATTACTTCTCCATGATAAATGGTTTCCTTGCATGACTTACAGAGGAGCCAATTATAGAATGACTTGGTTGCAACCTCATCTTCATTAAAAACATTTTTGTGTGTGTGAAGAAATTCTGTTGCAATGAGATATGCCATTTTAAAATTTCTAAATTTTGTGACAGTTGCTGTCCTGCCAGTTGGAGTACTGTGACGAGTGTTTATGAACCTGTATATACACTGGTAGTGAACCTGTATATTGCATTCTGGTAATGAACCTGTATATTGCATTCTTTTAGCAAATTTATAGCGTTATTGGATTCCATACCTCAGCATTTTTGGAGATTGTGAGAGAGGAAGGATCAAAAAGAAGAGATAAATAAGGGATCCAAAAAAATATTGCCTTTAAGTTCCCTTACTTTCTGAACAGTGTCCTGGGTCAAGTGACAGGACACAGGGGAGCAGAAAGGCTTTCCATTGAATCCCTCATTATCACCTCTCTTTAAAATCTGCCTTATACCTGTCCATCCCGCGCTGCCAGGAATTGGATCCAACAGGCATACATGGAAGACAATATATTCCAAGTCTTCCTGGGTGGGCAAATATATTGGCCAACTAGATAACCATACTTAAGAAACCTAAAACCTTCCAAAGACCGAAGTTGAAAATAATCTAAATATTAAAAAGAAAAGTCAAGAAGTCATTCTTCCAAGTAGCCGAAGTAGCTCAGTTGGGAGAGCGTTAGACTGAAGATCTAAAGGTCCCTGGTTCAATCCCGGGTTTCGGCAAGCTTAGCATTTTAGTGAATACGAAATGATGCTCACGATACACCATACTCTACTCCTTTAGTATGTTAAAGCCTAACTGCACAATAAACACAATGCTGTGGCCATAGTTCAGCCATGCAGGAGCTCGCAGTTGAGGCCCACGTTTATTGTTTTTAAATGATGTGTAAGGACTGCTACTTTTAAAAATAATAATAAAATACTATGTGTGCGACACTGAAAAACGAGGAACGATCACTGAGTCACTGTGATGTGTACTGCGCACAGCAGCAGTGGGAAGGGAAAAAGCTACCACGTACCATCTCTGTCACAAGTACTTCCTGTTGTAGCCCGACAGCAGACATAGATGATGTCTATGTCTCATTCATAAACGAATGAGGTTGCTGTGTTCGAATAAAACTTTATATATGGACACCGAAATTTGAATTTCATATAAACTTCACGTGTCACGAAATACTATTCTTCGTTTTATTTTTCAACCTTTTAAAATAAAAAACGGTGCCCACAAACTTCGGCAGCACATATACTAAAATTGGAAAGATACAGAGAAGGTGAGCATGACCCATTGCACAAGGGTGACACGCAAATTCGTGAAACGTTCCAAAATCATTCTTAGCTCGCAGGCAATAGTTTACCAGCCACTAGGGTAAAGGATATCATTGCAAATACTCAGAACTTTAAGAGCAGGCAAGATTTCAGTTGCTTTCTGCCAGTTAAAAATAACGAGTCATATCCCGGCCGCCCCGCCTTCCCCAATAACTACAGAACAAGCGCGAACATTGCAATACTAAACTGCTAGGGATTCGAACGTTGTTTCCCCAGCTAAAAATTTGAAAGCTTAACTAGCGAACTACCCAAACTTATAGATCTAGGTACTGCACATATAAACAACTAATTCATTTGGTAGATCTTGTCCTAGTGGAAATCTCCTCTGCATTCTCTTCATTGCAGAGAAAACTCCATTTGAAAAAACTCTATAATAGCTAGCTCTCAGGAATACTTTGTTTTCCTCCTCCTTTCTTTCTGTCTCCTGTGTCTTTAAGAACCAGAGCTGTAGCATCCACTAGAAAATGTCACTGCCTGAAACGGAGGTGTTTCATTTCGCCACAAGTATTGTGAATTCATCCTTTGTCTCTAACTTCCCCACATGCAGTTAAATTGTCAAGGAAGCATGCTACTCTTCCTCACACCCCTCTGCATTATGTTTTTCATTTTTATTGCCGGCTGTGTAAGCAGAGGGGAAGAAAGTTGAAGGAGTGAGCATTTGAAGATACAAGGGTAGGTTCCATAATGGGCTTCTCTCTTTGGGTGGATGGAACTGCTACTCAGGCAGTCCCTTGACAAGCAGACCTCAGAGCCAGCTAACTTTGGGAAGACCAAGTGTCTTTTCATCTGGGCTGCAGTGGCCCTTCTCTTGATGTAGCCACAAGACCAGATTCAGAGTAGGAGCTTCACAAAATAAAGGAATTGAACAGACTAAACTCTTCTGCCAACTATTAGATCCTCGAAGACATCCAGAAAAGGAAGGTAATTAGTCAAAAACTTTTTCTCAGCAGCCACATGTCTGGGTGGATGTAGCTGAGTTGTGGCGAGATTACGGAGCATGGAAGAAGTCCTAGGTTTAATCTTCCCTATCTCCATGCTCGCATTTCACAGCTGCATTTTCCTGACCATGTCAGAACCTCTTCTCTTTTTCTCTTTTTTTGGTTTTTTCTTACTTTTGCTTTTGCATTTCTCTACTCATCTTTTCCTGCTCACATTCAAGGGAGACTAGTTATCTAATTTAGTTGGTTGCTTTAAGCCCTCAAGCATTTCTACCCCAAGGGCTTTGGAGTCCATTACCGAACCTGATTGTGTCAGAACAAGGAAGGCTGCATGGAGTGGGATAACAAAGGAAGATACTGTTCACCCAGGGCAGTAAACATACCAAATGCACATTCACAAGCCAGTAAATGATTCATTTGCAAAAATAATTGAGGATGGGAGGGGGGAGGGGGGAGGGGGGAAGAATGGGAAGAGAAAAATATAAGAGGACCATGCACAACTTCCTACCCCTATTTTCTCAGCTGTGCCTTTCTTGAGAGACAGGAGCAGAAAGCCTGCCCACTAATTTTCTTCCACTCCCTCCTTATCTTCCAGGCTCCACTGAGGGCAACTCAGTGCAGTCACCAGACAATGAAGTCTACAGATCTCAGTTCTATCTTGCATGGGTAGACGTTGCACAATAAATCCACTTCTCATAAGAATGCTGTTGTTATCCAAACCTCAATTCATTAAAATGAGTATTTGAGTCAGTGAGTGTAGAGTTTTCTAGTGTGACTGAAATAGCTAGATTGAGAGATCCTTTAGCATGAGAGTATTCATATCTGTTCCCATAGTATGGTGGCGATGGTCATGTTTAGTCAATAATTCTTTCCCAATTCGCATGTAGAAGCTTCCTGACCACAGACACCCTCCTCCATCCTTGAAGTGAATTGTCTAGGGGGCTGAAATGGGGGGGATCGAAGTTCTATGCTTTGTCATCATATATAAATATATTAAGGAAACCCTGCCAGGTACATGTCAGAAAATCACACAGAAAACACTGGAGAAGCCAGCAGCTAAAGTTGAAAGGCTTTGGGGGAAAAATGGTCATCATCAGCTGCATAGACAAAAGTGATACCATCTCAGAGATTTCAGCTATTTAATTTTATTCTTTCCAATTTCTGTGCCAATCTATCCTGTCAGTCATTGCATTCTCAGAGGGAAAGGAATGTGAGGGCTTTGTTCTCTCTACTACTCTTACTCTGCTGCCCCGTATCTGTTCTTAAAAATTGCCCTCCTTCAAACGAAAATGAAGAGTAGGTGCATTTCTGAAGTTTTGTTCTGATGCTATTTGGAACAAAACTCACAAGGTGAAGTGTGTAGTAAGAACTGAGAACAATCTCAGAATGTGACAGTGCATGAGCGACAGCTGGAACTTCTGATTCAGCATAGGTGGGGCTCCATTCCAGGCTGCCCAATGGGGTTGAGTTCATGCATTCATGTCGTGGCATTAAACTGTTAAAAACTAACCTTTCTGTTACAAAATTTTAAGACAACAAATCAGCTAGCTTTTTTTATCATTGATAATTCTTTGGCCAGATAAGGAAGATGCCAACAGAATGAATTTTAACACCCTACTGACGATATTAGAATCTGGTATCTGGGTAACAGACACAAAATAAAAGGAGTTTTATGGAACTATTAACAAGCTTTGAAGACTGGTGGTTACTTTCCAAGGAAGTCAGCATTAAACTTTTGGAATCAAAGCTCATTATTTCATTTTCTTTTTATCATGTGCAAATAATCATCATTTTCCCCCCTGCCCAAAATTTTATAATTCTCTCTTTTTTAAAACTGTCTCATTACTATTGTTTCTAAGCCAAGCCTGATTATTTTAAAAAGTTACTATGGTAAATCCCTCAACCTCTGTTGCCTACCTTTCTCCAAGAACCCAGGAATCATTCTGCCCACCCCTCTCCCTCCCTAACCACTACTTCCAGATGAAGTTTGTCACCAGATTGTCTTACTTCCACTCACTTAACTTTCTAGACCAATGGTGGTTCTCCAACCTGGCTGGCCATCTGTAAAATATGAAGAAGATTTTAAATTATAAAGATTCCTGCCTTATTTTTAATTCATTTAGGAGTTGTGTGGTGGGCCCAGGAATCCATACTTTCATCAAGTTCTCAAGCCATTCCCCAGGTCTGGGTACTACTGACATTCGTCTACAACATTTATATACCTTTTTCTCTCTACCTTGGAAGGTTGCTTGTGGTTGACTTTGCTATTTATCATAACATTAATATATTAAAATTTTTATTTAATATATTAAGTGTACATTAAGAAATATTGATATATTTTCATATATATTTCCAGTGACATCCCCAGAGCCAGCTGAGTTTCTGTCTTGTTAATGGGCAGAGAGGGGACCTGACTTGTGGTACAGAGGAACTGGCGAGTTAGTTACGTTATTTCTGTCCTCAGGAAGATAGGACCTCACACCGGTAAGACAGGTCGGAATGAAACTTCAAAGTAAGACAGAAGATGAAATGATTTAGGATTACCTTAAAATTTAAAAAAAGAATCTTAAATTCGTATCTGGGTTGACTGACAGGTCAAAATTTGGCTAAAGGCAATAGCGTCTACTTTGAGCTTTACTGGTTTTAAGGTTTGGGGAATTGTTCAGTTGCATGAAGGGTGTGACAAAAAGTTAATTTGCTTTTCATTTTCAGGTCATGTCCCCAAGCTATGTATCATCCCCCTCCTGTTGTCTTCTTTTGGTAGAAGACTGCTTAACACAGTCGCAGTGTTTGATGGGACGGTCTATTCTGAAGTTTTCAGAACCAGGTCTTTAGGATCCCGCCGCAGGGTTCCCGATCACCTGCTGGGCCAAGAGATTTGCGAGCAGGGACTGTCTTGCCTTGTCTCGTCTTCATTTAGCTCCTGGCGGTTTTGTGTCCTCTCTCCAACTGGACCTTTATTTCCTGAGGCAACTTTATTTTCCTCTTCGAAGTTTCTGCCCAGCTTTGTCAGCCGCGGTTCTGCCAGACAGGAGCAGTGGAGGGGCAGGGATACCGGTGTAAAGATGTGGGAAAGGCCTGGTAGCGCAGGACCTTTTCCAGAGAAGGAGAAACCAACCCAGATGCCCGCGGCGAAGCGTGGGGACTCTCAGACGCCAGCACAGAGAGGTTGAAGTAACCCTGACCACAGGTGGATGAGGTAGATTTTGAGGGCTTTATGGTTTCGCTAGTTTCGTCTCCTGGAGAAAATGGTTCACTCGGAACATTGATTTCCTTGCAGTTTACCAAAGTCAGTGTCCCAGTGCTTTCTGAGGAAATCTACGCATAGTCTCTGCCTTTCTATCTTGCTTGAACTTTTCTGCCTGAGTTTCCCTGAGGCAGTATCGAGGCTCCACGCCAAATACAGTGAGGTCATGCAGAGCGAAAGGAAAAAAGACAGATGAATAACGCTTGGGTCAAAGCTGTTATTCATTGGTTGGGTGGCTCTGACCCCAGTCAAAAGCCAAGAGTATGAAAGTCCACGAAAAGATGTCTTATTATTAAAAAGAGATGAATATATAGTTCCCGTCTCAGGTCCTATTCTGAAATACATCAATACAAATGCATTCTCTGGTAGAAGAAAACCCTAACAAACTTACAGCGTGGGCTCCGTGGCTTAGTTGGTTAAAGCGCCTGTCTAGTAAACAGGAGATCCTGGGTTCGAATCCCAGCGGGGCCTCTCTAGGTGTAACTTGTCTGTGTCTCCCAGTGTGTGTTTTGATCTCTTAAAATTCGACTTTGGCGGGGTTTTTCCTACCAGCAGCCTACCAGCCACCCATTAATAGGTAGTTTCCAAAGGCTTTGGAAACAAAATGGAACTGATTTTGTTACATCCGCACAACGCAGGACTATATTAAGAAAGCAAAGAGCAGGACTGCTTTTAGTGTACTTCCTGTTTTCTTAATGTTTCCTTTTGGAAATACAAACCACGTCTTCCCTTGGGATTTTCCTTGCAATGTTATCTCAGATATCCCAATCCTAGTTTCATGTAAAGAATTAAGAACAACGAATTGAAATTCAGAGAGGGACTGTAGACTCTGGGCGTGGATTTTAATACGAAACTCGCCAGAGCTCGAGATTATAATTCAATGATAGGTGTGTGGGAAGACTGAGAGTGGGTGTGGAGGTAAGATGTAATTAGCCCAAGAAATTTGTGAAAGCATAGAATGTCGATTTAATGTTGGTCAGGGCCGGCTGCATAATGTACGGGACCAGGGCAAAAAGAAAATGTAGGGTCCCTTACCCAAAAAACAGGGAAAGATGCCGGTAAAGATAATAAAACATAAATTTAGCTTTTTTTCTTCCTCGCTCTCTCGACGTGTTATGGTATTTCTTAATTTGCCATTTGATGTCATTATTATTAAGGGAAAATAGCATCGTAAATTATAAGAACGAATTTTACTATTCATTAAAGATGAATCAAAATTCAAAACTCACAGGCTATTGCAGTCGCACGCATACGGGAGAAGCAAGGAATGCCGGACATTTCCTCCGCTCATGTGACATCAATTACAAAACCTCAATTTAAAGATTAGAGTTTCAAATACTAGGTCGCGGGAGTTGCTAAGATGGCCCCTCCTACCGGCTGTAGGCTGAAACACTCAGACTTGCCGAAACCAGGGATTGAACCAGGGACCTTTGGACTTTCAGTCTAATACTCTCTCAGCTGAGCTATTTCAGGTCCTTAAGAATAAACTTCTCTGACACAGTTTTCAAAACTGAGATTGTTTTCAACCTGTTTTTAGAATGTTTCAGACTCTGCAAGTGTTGCTGTCTAATTGTCCAATATATTTACCCACTCCCAAAAGTTTGGAATGTCTTCCATGTATGGTGCTTGCATCCAATTCCTGGCAATGTGGGATGGTAGGTGGAGAGAGAAGAGAAGTAATAGGGATTCATTAGAAAGCCTCTCTGCTACTCCAACACAGCTCAGAAAATTACAGAAAAAAAATTTAATTTCTTAGAGTCCCTTATTTTTTCTTCTTTTTGTTCGTTCTTGCATAATCTTCAAAGATGCTGAGAAACAGATTAATTTTTGTGAACGTGGGATCAGTTTTTTGTTTCCTGTGATGATTTCGAGTGATGATAAAAGGTGATAATTTCCTTTCTTTTATGCTCTTCCATCTACTCTGTCTTTTGGCCCAGGTGAGAAGGTCTTGGAGAGGACTGACCCGGCTGAGAAGAAACCACGAGCAGGAAAGGTAAAAATTTGGGTTTAGAATTTACTATTCTTTTTTTTTTTTTTTTTTAGAATTTACTATTCTTGAACATAGACATCCACCTAAAAAATCTAATTTAAAAACTGTAGAAATAGTGGAGTTAACAGAATAAATTTTCTGACAAAAGAAAATAGCTTTGCCAAGGAATACGGAAAATGGGCATATTTCCTAATATATCAAAAAAAGAGTTCACTACTACTTGGGGGTGTAGCTCAGTGGTAGAGCGCATGCTTTGCATGTATGAGGCCCTGGGTTCAATCCCCAGCACCTCCATGAGCACTCTATTTTCTGCTCCCCAATATATTTTATATTTTTACATTCCTTCAGTCCCGCGGAATCTGTTCTCCTACTTTTCCACCTTTCGTCACTTTTTTCCCCCTGCTCACATGGAAAGTAAACATGATTGCTGGGACAGCAGAAGGAATAAACAAGAGAAGGAAAAAAAAAAAGAACAGGCTTATTCCACATTCGCGAATGTCCCCAATTTAACCAGCTTTTTCACCTGAACTACCATTTTACCATACTACTTAAGAGAAGGAAGATCCAAAGTAAGACGGGAAAAAAGAAAAAGAAAGAAACCTGTGTGCAATTTCTTTGGCCAGAATAACTAATCCTAAAGACAGTAGCCACGTGAAAAATTGGGGTGCTGTGAGCAGGATTCCAACCGTCCCCGGAAAAACACTTTGAACTGCAAACCAAATGCCTTAGACACACTACTATTCATGAACTTTTATCACATACCTGGAATAGAACACATGAATTCGAACAAGGACCTCTGTTTCTCCAGTAAGAGCCCAGAAAAAGACAAAATAAAGAAAGCCCCACCACCAACCTGCTTTAATTTTGGAGACAAAGTGATGTTCATCCCCTGCCCTAGAGAACACTTGACTTTCAGATAAATTCAAGTAATGGAGAGGCCTTGGCTTCTAAAAAGTCAGCCATCTCTTTGTTCCCTTCCCATCCTTTCCACTGAATTCTCAAAACGTTGAGAAGCAGATGCTCAGCAGCAAGTGGGTGCGGTGGAGGCAGGAGACGTTCCTTTTCAATAAACCAGACCCCGTGGACAGTATTTCTGCTCAAATGTTGTCCTTTGGGGACTGGCAGAATTGATGCTGTTTCCTTTTACAGACAGCTTAAGAGATCTGCAATTTCTGCAGAGATAATCACTTTACGTGGAAGCTGATGGCAGAAAACGGGACTTTTATTGGTCTTCTAAGGAAACTTTAGGACCATAACAATAACCAGTATAAATCAAAGAAGAATGAGATCAGCCTAGGAGCAATCTCATTTCTTTGTTTTTCACAAGCCCTAACAATAACCTCCTTATCTATTTGTCTTTTTTTTTTTGGCCGTGCCACGCAGCATTTTAATCCCGCAACGAGGGACTGAACCCGTGACTCCTGCAGCGGAAGCACCGAGTCTTAACCACTGGGCCGCCAGGGAAGTCCCGTTACCTACACGTCTGAATGCAAAACTTTAAGTTCTCACTCTACCTACTCTTCGGAGGCTTTCTACTCCTAGCCACATACGTGTCCAAACTTGAGGTTCAGAGATGTCCACAGAATTCCAGATTCAGGTTATAATGTGTGTAGGTAGACATCCTCAAGAGGCCATCTTGTAGGCATTTAAAATATGTCATACCAAAACCCAAACTCAACGTTACCCCTTTATTACCCCGTCTTATGCTCCCGACGCAAAAATATATCAACAAACCAATAACAACAGCAAACAGAATTCCCACCACTTCCCCTGTTTTTATTAGCTTTGTGAAAGGCATCACTGTCTGCATAATCCAATCTACCTGTAAGTCTCCCTAAGTACTAAGTATTGGACTCCAGTAAGAGTCCAAATCCTGTGTTATTCTACCATGTTACATCAAATTTCTCCCTTGCCTTTCATCATTCAATTCACTGTTTTATTTGTCTAGCGGACCCTTGAAAGCACCTCCGAAGTTGTCTTTCAGTCTAGATTAAGACAGAGCAAAACATCACTGGATTGTATACATTTATGACTTTCTCATTCTATTGCTGCCCTGGATTTGCCCCTCAAGGTCCTGCTTTTCAGAAGCTAGTCGAAGCCAATGGCAGGATGTGAGAAGTGAAGGAACACCCTAACATGCTCTAAAGACCTTCCTAGAAGAAAGCCAAGTTCCATCTGGCTTCCAAATAAAAGTTGGAAACAATGTAGGGGAAAAGGAAAAATGACTCCTCAGTAAGAAGCAGGGCAATCATCAGTTATAGATTTACTGAAGTATAGGGTCTATCTGGTTGTGTAGCTCACTGGTAGAGCATAAGCTGAGCATGCAGGAGAATCCAGGTAATCTTGGACTGCGTTACTGCTTTTCCCTTTCCTCACGAATACTATATTTCAAGAACACATCCAAATTTCCCCACCAAAAAAAATTCTTTAGTCATTTTTTTTTCCCCTGCTCACATCCAAAGTAAATCTATTACCCAAAAGATTGCTTTTAAGCTGATCTATTTCAACTCTATGGCTCTGGCATCTACCAACCTAACTGCATCACCACAAGTAACATAAGAAGAAATAAGAGAGTGAGCCCATGCTCCCTTTTGTTCCATATCACAGTTCACCCAGGAAAAGGAAAGAAAAAGATACAAAGGAAAGGAAAAGAGGCTCATAGTCAACTTTTGTTAATGGATTCCTTTGTGTTCTCGGCTCTGCCTATGTCAATTAAAAGACTGAAGACTGAGGAACAGAAAACCTACCCACTGATTTTCTCTCCTCGCTCCCTTCCCACATCCATTGTTGCTAGTAGTTGAAACTAATTACCAAATGTGGCAGGATATCAGACACCAACTTTCTCAAAGTGAGGGAAAAAGGAAACAACATCTCTCAAGGATTGCTGTGCTTTCCAAACTTGAAAGTGGAGAAAATTATTAGTGCTGATGACAGTAGAGATTTGGTCAACATAGCTTAGTTGGAAGAGCTCTAAAAGGCTGGACTAAAATCAGGATTCCCTCCCCATGATTTGAAAAGCCCACAGTTTGTGTCAAAACAAATTCTCCTTCCTGTAACGTGTCACCCTAATACAAATGCTTCTGAATTCACTTTCTCAAGAAAAGGGCTTAGAGGGCTAAGGCAAGAAGAATTGGAATTGCGTGCCTCCAGTCGTCCCTGCCTTCACCAATAAACACTTATGTCCGGTATTTTCAAGCCATTAAATGAAAAGCTTCCTAGATTACTTCCATCAATATCATATGAAGATCATGATAAAGAAGTATAGTTTAGGGCTTTGGACTCATGGAGGTCATTGGCCTTACACAAAGCTGAAAGCATCCCAGCGAGAAAAGAGCTATTACCTCTGCTCTTTCCCACGCGGCCAGTACTATCAGCTTTGAGTTACCCAGGACCTCCTCGAATTTTCATGTTCTGAAGAATTGCAGGTTTTCCCACTGTGATAATGGGTTCCTTCAGGGAAAGCAGTTTGACAGTTGCTAGGTTCCCCAATGTTGTTTCGCTGCCCTGTGTTTGTCCTTTCATTCCCCCAGTCTAGAAAAATGTCACTTTTTTCTTTTTCTTTTCTTTTTCTTTTTCTTTTTTTCTTTTGCTGTGCTGCGTGGCTTGCAGGATCCTAACTCCCCCACCAAGGACTGAAACTGCGCCCTCGGCAGCGAAAGCGTGAAGTCCTAACCACTGCACCACCAAGGGAATTCCCATGACAGCTTTTTTTAAGTTGATAGAACTTTAGATTTTTTTTAGTTGATAGAACTAAAGATTTTTTTCCCCCCTGAAATCCTTTGTAGACATAACCCTCAAGAGGTGGGGGGATGTGGAACCAGAACTGAAGACAATCTCAGAATATGTGGTGATGCGTGAGCAAACAATGAGTGTCAGCTGGATAAAGGATGTTTGTTGGCCGTCATCCGACCCAACCTGGTGCGGGATTCAATTCGGCTGCCTCTGGGCTGAAAAGCACTTCATCTGAGCCAGTACTGCTGGAGATTTGTGTTGGAAATCCGTGACTTTTCCAGGCGAAAGAAAGTAATTTTCACATAGTTTCTTCTGAGTGGACCTTGCAGCAGGCTAACAGAAGTAGGAAAGTCCTAGAATCAGAGACTGTGTCAGTCGGACTGTAACCTGAGTGAAGCCGCTAGACAATATCCAGTTTAGTAATTTCACAAATGGTGGGATTTAACCCAGTGGATTTTCTCCATTAGAAAATAAAGCCAATCTCAAAATAAAAGTAGTATTTTATAAATGATCCCCAAGGAGCTTCTGCAACAGGGGGTGTAGCTCAGTGGTAGAGCGCGTGCTTCGCATGCACGAGGTCCTGGGTTCAACCCCCGGCTCCTCCATCTAAGTTTTTTCCTCATCCTCCCCTTTCATTTTTGTCATACATTTTGCCATGTTTCCTCTGCTCCCATTTAAAACAATACGTAGTCCAATGGATTCCCTTCGATATTATACCATTTCTACTCCACAGACACTGGAGCAGGGAATCCAAGATAAGCAACGGAGGTGCAGGGCACAGACCCCAAGTATTTTTTGGTGAGTGAGTGGGTGGACGTTGGCCCAAGGTAAGGTGACATTTACCAAAGCCTTTGCCACGTGAACGTTTAAAACATGATTTGGAAGACTGAAGAACTAGCTCACGCTCGCTGGAATAGCTTAGATGAGCAAGTGACCAACGGATTTTAAAGGTTAGATCCTAGGTTTGGGCAGCACAGTCATTTGTATTCCATGTTAAATCAACTTCCACAGGAAATTTACACAAAATGTATACTAGAAGACACCCACTAACTCCCCACCATCCCCTCAACCAAAACACCTAGCTGAAGTAAATTTCAGAAACCCTGCAAACAGCGGATTTAGATCCCTTACCTTCTACATTTCCTCGCTGAACTTCACTTTTCTGTTCTTAAATCATTAAATGAATTAACAACACCTCATGTAACACCACACTGATGTCCCAGAGGAAGATGTGGCCAAAGGTGTTTGGGTGGAAATAAGAATAGATATATAATTTGCTTGTATTTAACAAAACAAGCAAACAAACAGAAACAACTCGTTTAAGAATCAGTACAAACTACAGAATATCATTGCTCTGTACTTTGTTCTCTGTGCAAGTCGAGTGTTGGGTGAATGCACGAAAACTGTTCCATTTTTCTTTACCAAAACCTTTGCATGATAACTTTTGTATTTGAAAAGGATGTTTTAAAACGTGAAGTCAAAATTTTTAAAATGACATCTATTTTCCCTCATTTGGAGAAACTAAAATCATGTTTCTCCTAGGTCCTTCAAGATCAAGAGAAAGCAGGGATCAGTCACAAGCTCAGCTTCCTCTGGGACTCAAACCCTGGACAGATGCTCAAACCAGCCAAGCCACTAAGCTCCCTTCCTACCAGGGCCATCTCTGGGCTGTCTCCATCCAAGTATGTTGTTGTCAAGCTGCTGTCTAAACCATTTCAGAGCAAAGATTAAGTGAATGAGTTTTCCTTCTCTTTGACTCTCATTCTCTAGACTTCTAACATGGGAGAGTAGACAAAGCAGTGAAAAACAGCTTAGACCACCTTTTTCCATTTTGCTAAACACGGATTCTCAGGACATTACTCCTTTTGCTCTTTACAGCCTCACTGTATTTAGCATGGAGCCCTCCTTCTGCCTTAGGGAATCTCTCAGGCAGCTGTCAAAAGCCATGAGACATCAGAAGTCCCCGTAAAGAACAGTACCCTGGCCACTGTAACCCATGAGGGAATACATATTTTGGATCCATTTTTCCAGGAGAAGGGAGTATCTAAACCCTAGGGCTGTGAATCCTCAGCCATGGCCATGCATAGCCCATGTTAACTCAAGTGGCTTCAGGCTGGAACTCTGAATTCCTTCTCCCGGTGGCCTCCACCAGAAGGCAGATCCCACGTCATCACATCGGGGCGGGGGGGGGGGCCCTGCACCTCTAATGCTTCTGGCTGTCAACCCCAGCTGGAAATGCTAGAACAAGGGTGCAAAGGAGTAGAACCTGAAAAGTTCCCTGGGGAATTTAGATCCAGCTGGAAAGAGAAAACAGGTCACTCTAGCAAACTCTTGAGCCCAGCGAAACTCCAAACTCTGGAGCCCTGCACCTCAGTGGCTTTGTCTTGGGGACTGTGCAGTTCTGTTTCTGAGATCCACAATGACGCTTAAGGGAGACACTTCGGAGGCTAAGCAAGAACAGCGAAGCAAATTAAACTTTTATAAGAACCTTCCCACTCCAACCCGATGCTCTTGGACAAATACTCAAACCTTAGCCATCACAGAGATGCAAGGAATAGACACTTTCCTCCTGTTGCCAAAATCTGTGGTGACCAAAGGTGAGTTTTAGGAGTAATCCTAAATCATTGTGTCTTCTCTTTTACTTTTTCTCACGAGTGGGAAATCTGTATTTTCCTGAATATCGGAATCAATTACGTATATATCAACTCTTCCATTCCTCCTCTGCTCCTCCCCTTCAAAAAAAAAAAAAAGCCCGAATGAGGCTTAGTTGGCTCTGGAAAGTCGCTGAAGTGGTCGCTCAGAGGCGAAACGACTTTTAAAAGTAACTTGGTGAATAATATAGGCAGCCTGAAGCGACTCACCAACACAGAGATAAAAGGTTTTAGACTAGAATGCAATGTTCCCGAAGCTGGGAAACCGTCGGATAACTTTGTAAATATACGTATGCCCATTTCTACCTTGTAGCTCCTGAGTGCACTCAGAATCACGGGATGGGGGGGGTGCTGTGGAGATCTATAGGATGGAAATGCCTCCCCAGATGATTTTGTTGATCATCCAGGTTTGAGAACTGTTAATCAAGAAAGTGGAGCTGCGGGAACTGAAGTGAGCTGCTTGGAAACAACTAGCCTGGAGGAAGTGGTGAAACAGAATGAAAGGAGAGACGGGAAGGGAAAGTGAAGGAGAAGGTGAAGCAGAAGGTGATGAAGAAAGTGGATGGGGGTGGGGTGGGGTAGGAGGAGGCAGGTGGCTGCGGTTGGGGAGGAGGAACTAAAAGAGGAAAGGGCGAAAGAAGGCTTGGGACTAGGTCCTTACGATAACCACTATTTGGTTGGCCCGGGAGGTAATTTGCGCCCGCGTTGCCTCTGTCTCCTCTGCTCCCTCTAGGGATGCAGGAAACCAGAAGGTTATCTTCCTCCTAAGGGAAGCGGGCTTAAAAGCGTTTGTGCCACAGGAAGGAGCAACCTTTTTTGCCCGAGTCTGGCTTTGAGAGAGACTAGCTGCCCTTTCCAACACTGGAAATAACTTTTTCAACTATGTATTTTGGAAGCCTCTGAGTTTCGTGAGAAGCGTCTTTCCCACGGACAGTATCTTAAACACTCCTTCACCGAGAAAAACCTGGGAACACAGCGCTCCATGGTTGGTGATTGGACCGACCTTTTGCTGCCCAACCAAGGTTCGGTGTGTGGTGAAAGCGCAGGGGCGAGTGGGGAAAGGAAAAGGAGAAGGAAAATTTCCTCTGGAGCCCGCAGCCTGTCCATTGACACAAACCAGCTGAGAGGAAGACGGGGTGGGAGGTGGGAGGGGTAATCTAAAAGAATTTTCCCAAAGGCCCCCTTCCCCCTTTTCTCTTTCAGTCTGTCTTTTTCTTCCCTGCTTCTTAATAATAATGAAAAAAATGCAGCAAAGGAGAATGGACCCTACGTGGCATACTCGGTGCTCCGCCTTCAGGAGACTGATTCTGAGCGAGCAGTTTCTGTACTTAACTTGGTTCCTGGCTTTATTGTACTGAAGTAGTCAGGTTGGGAGATCCAAGGAATGTCAAGGCCCATAGTCACATGATTAACCGAAGGATACAAAAGTTAAGGTCTACACAAAGAAAACCGAGAAGGACCTCAGCTGTGAGGGAGTTGAGGACAAATGGAGGTGCCGGGGATTGAACCCAGGGCCTCGTGCATGCTAAGCACGCGCTCTACCACTGAGCTACACCCCCCCCACTGTAAGTTCACTTACCTATTGTACAATGTTATTTATTTATCACTGTATGATGATGTTGGCAAGCCAAAGTCCATTATGTTCAGTTCCTCTGTTTCTGAAACCTCTGGACTGACTCCTGTCTCACAGCTAGGGCAGGAAAAAGAGAAATGCATTCTGGACCAAAAAACCCTTAGGTCTTCCCACAATCCTCCTCCCCAGCACGAACTTTTAGTCAACTGCCTCTTGTGTCAGTTCTAGTCCACCACGAGGGAGAGTCCCAGAACTGAATCTTCTGTTATGTCTTTAGATTCTCCCTTCTTTAGAAAGTGCTCCTCTGCCCACGAAGCTGCCAAAAATGCAAAACGTAGTGCTGGGGATACAAAGGCGCGCTCCGTGAGTGCAGCCGAGGGAATGTAGGTCCAGGTGTGAAGTTAAGACAAGAGGTGAATCAGTTCACAATACTTGACCGAAACGAAGAGCGACAAGTATGTGTCTCAGGCAGTCTTGCGTGCTCTTGCAAACCACTGCATTCGGCATCTGGACTCGGGACGTGACAGCGGCTTTGTTACGGCGACGCTTTCGCTCTGGTTTTGCAGACAACACAAGAGTGGCGGCAGACAGAGGTAAGAGTAGAAATGTGGGCGCTCCTGTTGTTACAGCATCACATTATTTGCGCAAGGAGGAGAGCGCAAGGGAAGCTGCGCGCAACCTGCGAAACCAATTCGCTGTCTGTAAACCTTCCCTATGCCTGGACAAGTCTGAAAATTTCATCAGTACCCAGGGCGCAGAACGTCGACACCTCCCAACTTTAGGCAAACATTGGTGCGACTGTTAAGCTAGGTAAGATTTTTGGATAAAATCCTAAACCTTCTGTCAGGAGAGGGAATGGGGAGGAGAGGACAGGTACCGACCGGGATGGGTTATACTATCACCATGCTAGAAAGACGAGAGGCTGGGAAGTGGAATAAGCAGAAGAGGTGTTGGAGAAGGGAGAGTGGCCTGGTTCTCGGAAGGGAAAAGGATGAAGCCAATGAAGGGGAAGAAAAGAGGCAGCAGAGGAAGAAGATAGAAGAGGACTAGTTTGGAGATGGGTCTCAATGGAGAGGCTCGGAGGTAGAAAGTGACCAATCCCGGCATTTCTGCTACACTTTCTGCAGGCCCTCGGGAAGAGAAGAAGGCTCCTTCCTAAGGTAAGTGATTTGAAAGCGTGTGTCCCACAAAAAGATACGTCCCGTTTTGCCCAAGATTTTGTGACTCTGAGAGCGCCTTGTTCCACTTTCTGTCACGGCAAACACAGACTGAGCATTTTCAAGGGCGCACCTGTGGTTGCATATCTCTGGAGCAGTAGACCCCGGTATTAGAGATTTTAGAAAGTCGACGTTATACGTATCCGGATGCAGCATTGAGTTTAGAAACAAATTCCAAACGCAGTTTTGTGTTTGGTCATTTCAACTGCCATCAACTAGTTTTTAGCATGTTTGGCTTGAAAATACAAGGGAAAGAGTGGAAGGAAAAGATTAAGCAGTGACTAAACGTTTTTGGTTTGAATAGATTCTTACTGAAACCTTCGTACTCTTCGGTAGCCCAATTGGACCTGCATCAGGCCCTTAGTCTGAGGACCCAGGATTCACGACCCGGTTCTGGTGTAGACTCTTTCACTTTCCGCATAATTTCATGTATACATACATACACAAAAGCCTACTGAAGCCAGCTTTCGTTTGGAGCATGTTACTAATCACATGCTTATTCTTTTGTTTTAGCCTCGTTGAATGTTATTTAAAATCATCATAGAAATCAGACAGTGGCATAGGTCCTATAAATCACCCTCCTGTTGAATGTGGGCGCTAACCGGTACAAGAGCCCTGTTAGAAATGCATTCACTCTGCAGCAAAACCTTTGCTCTAAATCCTTTTAAATGCTCTCTTCTCTTGTGTATCTAAAAGAGAGATCATTTTATTTTATAAAAAGAGTTGAACTTTAGAACAGTTGTAGATATAGAGAAAAATGGAGAGGACATTACAGAGAGTTCCCCTATACCCTGCACTCAGTTTCCCATATTGTTAACAGCTTACAGTAGGATGATACATTTGCCAAGTTAATGAACTCAAATTGATACATTTTTAAAAATGGAATCTACAATCTATTCAGATTTCCTTAGTTTTGCCTAATATGCTTTTTCTGTTCCAGAATATTGGACCAGAGATACAAGAGAGGATCTGGTTTAATGATTTTTACATTGGTGAAATTTATCTCAGTGGACTTTCCCTTGCCAACTTTTAGGTTTCTCAAAACCATCCAAAAATGGCACTGATATGTTATGAAGAATTTCTAGGGCAAGGTGATTTTTAGTGTTAAGCAGGTGCCTTCCACATACAAGGTCTTGAGTAAAACCCCTGTAATTCCATGTGTGTTCTTTACTCTGTAACCCAATCCTTCTTGCACCTTTTCATTCATTTTCTCATGATTTCCCCGCTCATACGAAAAGAAAACCAATGCTTCAGTGCATTGCCTTTACAGCTGTTCCAGTTCTATTCCATAGACCTTGGTTCCACATAGGGTGGTTGTTTTGGTAAAAGGAAGATGGGATGGGAGAGGAAAAGTTGTGGGGGGGGGAGTCCATCCTAAATCTCCACCAAAAAAAAAAAAAAAAAGAGGCCTAGGGTATTCCCTGGCGGTCCAGTGGTTAGGACTCTGCACTTTCACTGCTAAGGATGCAGGGTCAATCCCTGCAATCCACACTATGAAGCCAAAAAAGAAAAAAAAAAAAAAAACAGTTAAGAAAAAGAGGCCTAACCCAACATTAAGAGGAAGATCACCTTCAGTACAGGGAAAAAAGATGGAAAAAAGAGGGAAAATAAAGAACCTGACAGACATTTTTGTTGAGTCTCATAATTTTTGAGTCATGAAAAAGACAGTAGACGGAGGAACAGAGATGCTTCCCACTGAAATTCCGTACCCCTCTTCCTCAATTACTTTCAGCAATGTTTTGTTGTTTTCAGTGTACAAGTCTTTCACCTCTTTGGTTAAATTTTTCCTAGGTATTTTATTTTTTCAGATGCTATTGTAAATGGAATTGCTTTTTAAATTTCCTTTCCAGATTGTTCATTGCTAGTGTAGGGAAAAACAACTTATTTTGTGTGTTAATCTTATGTCTTGCAGTTTAGCTGAATGTGCCTGTGCTCCTGGACTTTACTTTGTTGGAAGGTTTTTTTGATTACTGATTCAATCTCTACCTGTTGCAAGTTTGTTCAGATTTGCTAAGTAGGAAGCTATGCTGAATGTAGAAGGAGGATCCCTCTGCCAGGTGAATTTCTTAAATATTGGTGCCCTGTATTTATAACGAAGGCAAATAGAAAGGTTAGAGAATAATCCACTTATTAGCTTTGAATAAATTCTCAGGATAAGTTGAATTCCTGAGCTGGATAGTTCAGTTGACAAGCATCAGACTCTCACTATGAGGGTCCAGACTGCAAGTGCATGTTCAGGGTTTAGTATCTCCCCTAGCCCTCCAAGCACATATTCTTAACTCTTAGATAGAAACTCTTTGAAACCCAGCTTTCTCCAGAGAAATGTTTGCAGTCAACTTTTCTTCCCCTTCCTATCCTTTTCTTGGCCACTGTCTACCAGTTCTAGAGAAGGATTCTGAGCCAGAAAATCCAGGGTCATTATGGTATCAATAACTATACATGCATTAGTATTTCACTACTGGGTATTATCTGGTGATTAGATGCCAATGACAAAACGCAAGGTATTGGTAATTAGTGGGCATACTAATTTTGGTTTTTTAAGACTCTTGCCTCATTTCAGGTTTTCTTCTCAAGGTCAGCCCTTAGAAAGTCAAATGAAAAGGATTCCGTTTCTTGCCTAGCAATAAGCAAGCGACCACGAAGGGACTCAAACCCTCAATTTTCTGATCCGGAATCAGATGCCTTATCCATTAGGCCACGTAGCCAGTTGGCGATTACCTGTTTTCAAACCTGAAAGCTGAAACGTGGTAGGTTTCTGTTTTCAAATTTCTAACTTCATTGGAAAGAAGATCTCATTAATAACATTCCTGCCCCAAAGGGAATAAGACTGCATCAAGTTCCTGACAACAATTACTTAAAATTAATAAACGGTGAGGCGATCAGAAGTGACACAGCCTTTGAAGGCTTTCTTACCTAAGTCTGATGCAAGTTAATGATGATGCAAGTTCAGTGGAGAAATATGAGCCAAGAACTAAAGTCTGCAATGCAGGGATGATGATAGTGTAAGGAGAGGGAGCTTCAGAGTTTGGTACGTTCTGACCTGTTCCATCTCAAAGATACAATGGCGCATCCTCCAGGGAGAAAAATCTGTAAGCTCAAACAGGAGCAGTGGAGGGTAAGAGCTAGGGCCTGGACTGAATGAGTCTGGTTAGACCAAGAAAATGCCTTCTGCTGTTTCCTATGAAATTGTTTTAGTTAAACCCCTTTCCTTCTCGAAATGGGTTCAATGAGAAGCATAGATTGGATAATGGTCCCTTGTTGTTTTCCTGTTTGGAGAGCTACTGGCTCCAGTAGAAGCTGAAGAATGTAAATCCACACCACGTTGGGCAGAATGCCTGGCCAGCATGAGCTGTTCCACCTGGTTCCCACCCTCCCATCAGCCAGCTCCAAAACTCCCTTGCCCAAGGAATGTTTGGGGGCAATTTCATCCATCAACAGAAAGGGACCCATTATGGAACACTTTCTTGCATCTTCAAATTCCTCCTCCTTCAACTCTCTTTCCCTCTGTCTATAAAGGCTGCAAGAAATATGTACAAGACAATGCGGAGAGAGAGAAACAGAAATAGTGTGAGTGTTGCCTGGAGAAATTTAGGTGGGGTACTTGGCAAGAAATGAAACCCTCTTTGTCTAGCAATGTAGTCTGAAACTTGGCAATGCTTTGTCTAGGGGATGCAGCATCTCTGGTTCTGAAAACCTAGAGAAGGAAGACAAAGAAGAGAAGAGGAAGGAAAATGTTCCTAACGATTATAACATCTCTCTCAAACAGAATCTTCTTAGCAATGAGGAAAATCCAAGAAATCTGACTTGGGAACTAATACATGAAGGATAAAATGAATTGTCCAAATGTGTGAAGATAGATAAGATACTATGGGAAGAGCCAACGTTGTGGGCCTGGATAGCTCAGTCGGTAGAGCATCAGACTTTTAATCTGAGGGTCCAGGGTTCAAGTCCCTGTTCAGGCGTCCTGCTTCTGTTTTATCTTTATTCATACAGGAAGAGTTAGGGGGAAATGATATCCTGATTTTACACTGATTGAAACTTTGCTCATTGCTTTATCGGTGTGAAACGATTAAGTGATAAATTTACCAACCCCAAGGGACAATCTTGGGAAGTCATTTGGAATAGGGATTGCTGACCTGAAGATTTGGATTTTATGTGGTTGCTTTATAGGTGTGAAATGATTACATGATAAATTTACCAACCCCAAGGGACAGTCTTGGGAAGCCATTTGGAATAGGGATTGCTAACCTGAAGATATGGATTTTATGTGGTTTTTAGAAGAGAGTCTCTTTCATCAGTTGACTGGGGAAAAAAAATCAACCAAGACTTCTGAACTCTTAAAAACAAAGGGAGAAAAAGATCTTGAAACCAGAGATACATGGCACTTTACCCATATAGAGAAACAATTCAAATGACAGCGGCTATCTATCTCATCAGAAACCATAGAGGTCAGAAAGAGTGGTACAACATTTTCCAAGTGCTTAAAGGACAGAATTATAAAAAAAAAAAAAAAAAAAAAAGAACAGAATTATCAATCCAGAATACAATATCCAGAGAAAATATCTTTCAGGAATGAAAAGAAAATCAATATATTCTCAGATAAAGGAATACTAAGATAATTCGCTGCCAGAGAACTACCTTAAAAGAATGACTACAGTAAGTTCTCCAAACAGAAAGGAAATGATAGAGAAGGAATATTGAATATCAGGAAGGAAGAAAAAAAACATGGTAAGCAAAAAAACATGGTAAGTACAATACACTTTCCTTGTCTTGAGCTTTTAAAATTATGTTTGAAAGTTGAAGCAAAAGTATAACACTGTCTAAATGTATGTGAAAGAAATAGTTAAGACAATCATATTACAAGTGAGGAATAGTAAAGTGACAGAAAGGGAGGTAAGGCTGCTACATTTCACATGAACTGGTAAAATGGTGACACCAGTACAGTCTAAGTTAAATATCTATAATGGAATTCTTACAGTAATGACTTTTAAAAATCTATACAAAAGGATACAATAAAAAATAGTATAGATAAATGAATATGGAATTCCAAAATATATACAAGTAGTCCATAAAAAGGCAACAAAAAAAGAGAGAAGAGAACAATAAGAATAACAGAGAACAAACAGAAAACAAAAAAAATAAAATGCCGGACTTAAGCCCTACATACCAATAATTACATTAAATGTAAATAGTCTAAGTGAACTAATTAAACTCACAGGGTAGATTAGAAAACATGACCAAACTATATGCTGTCTGTCTACAAAAAAATTCACCTCAAATATAACCTGTAAATATATAGGCAGTTTGAAGTTAGGAGGATAAAAAAAAAAAAGGCATGTCATGCAAACATCAATCAAAAGACAGCAGGAGTAGCTATATTAATGTCAAATAAAGTCAGTTTCATAACAAAGAAAATTATCAGAGGCAGAGAAGGACATCATATAATGATACAAGTGCCCATCTACCAAGAAGGGCATAGTAATCCAAAATACGTATGCACCAAACAACAGAGCTGCAAAATATGTGAAGGAAAAAAAAATCTGATAAAACTGAAAGATAAAATATGCAAATCCACTATTATAGTTGGAAACTTCAACGTCTCTCTCAGAATAACTGATGGAACAACTAAACAGAAAATGATCAAGGATATAGAAAAACTTGAAAATGCTATCAGCCACCGGAATCCAATCAACATAGAATGGTTCATCCAATACAAGCAGAGTATAGATTCTTTTCAAATCCATCAGAACGTATTCCAAGATAGAACATATCCTGGGACATAGAATAACCCTCAACAAATCTAATAGAATTGAAAGATACAGTGTGTTCTCTGACCACAGTGCAAATTAGTCACAGAAAGATAAGAGGCAGATATTCAAACACTTGGAAACTAAACAGCACAGCTCTAAATAACCCACGGAATAAAGAGGAATCTCAATGGAGATTTAAAAATAAATAGAATGAAATAAAAATACAATGTATCAAAATTTCTGATACATTAAGACAGCACTAAAAATTTCTGATACTTATTAAAACAGCACTGAGAAGGAAATTTATAGCACTCAGTGCATACAAGAAAAGAAAAATCACAAGTTAGTCATCTAAGTTTTCACTGAGATAGCCAAGGGGAAAAAGAGCAGAAGAAACCTAAGGCAAACAGAAGGAAGAAACTAATAAAAACAATACCCTTGTCAACGCCTGGGCCAGCACCATGGTTGGGAAATCCGGCATTGGTTTGTCTCCCGGGCTCTTGCAGCTCTGGTTCTGAGATGCACAGAGACCAAGTTGGGGACAAGAACAGACAGCAGGATGCTGCATCGATTTTTGCCCCTCTTAGTATATACGGAATCCTTTTCTTGAATGAAAGAACACCAGGGGGGAGGTTCAGCCGCTGGGCCCGATGTGCAAAATGAACTCGCCGTTTGCCAAATTAGTTCTTGAGATCCCATTGTCCCTGTGGAAAGGGGAGACGCTTCCCACCTTCAGCCAAAATTTGTTCCGACAGTCAACTCAGGTACTAGGTTTGGAGGAAATTCTGACTTATCTCTGATGGGCTAAGCCAGAAATCGACCTTGTTTAAAAGCTCCCCGCGATGATTCTGAAAGTCAGCCAGGTTTGGCAGTTCTCGGCTTTAGAGACTCCAAGATGAGTGGGCTGATATGTTTGGGAAAGTTAACACCAGGAGGGAGATTAGTGCGAGAGCAGAATACAGGTAACGATAACGACAGGCAGGCGTGGAGTCCGCGGCTTCAGCGGCCACAGGAAGGTGGAGGAGGAAAAAAGCGGACGAGTGCTTAGGTTGGCGTTAGTTTCAGATGGGCGGAGAGGCGGTTAGTTACGCGTCTCTGCTGCACTTCCTCTGGGTACGTGGGGAACAAGCAGGCCCATTCCCGGTAAAAGAAGTGAGCTGAGACCGCTTTCCCGAAGGAAGATCCCCTTCGTTTTGTCTGACTGTCGCGGTTTTCAGAGAGCTTCGCTGCTCTTTCCGTGGTTGGAGCACTTGAGAGAAGTCCTGCGGTTGAGTTTCTGATTTTAGTGTATCCCGGTGGTATTGGAGGTTTCAGACCGCGCGGCGGGGAGGCTACAGTGTCCGGATCCCCACGTGCTAGTGGTAGGAGAAGAGCGCAAGGTAGAAAGAGGGACCGCCTTTGTCTTTAGACTTCACCATCTGAGCTATACGTAGGTATAGCTACGTACTCATACGTAGGTATGAGTGTTTTTGTTGTTGTTGTTTGTTTAATGTGTTGAGCTTGGAATGCAAGACATGGAAGATAAGAGGGGTAAGGCAGTAACCAAGTATTTTTAATTTGAAATGGTTTTCAGAGGCTGAACTCTAGATAGTTCGGTGTGTAGGTTGTCATGACTTTAATCTCATGGCCAAGATTTCGAGACTGTTCCTGTTGGCCTCCCGTTCTTTCTCCCACTTCCTTTTTGTCTTTCTTCTGCTTGTCGAAGTCGTCTTGGTGAGGTCGAGGCTCACAGCAAGAGAGGAGGGACTTCACCAGAATCCATTGGGTTATGTTTTACTTTGTATGTGTACAGGACTATAACGGGAAAAAAAGGTTAGGAGAACTAAATCTGTATTCCTTGAGGTTTGAGGGAAAAGTGAAACCAAGGGGTGGAGATGCCAGGGATCGAACCCGGGGCCTCATGCATGCAAAGCATGCGCTCTTCCACTGAGCTACACCCCCTCCCCGCCGGAGTTTTGGATAATTAATGCTTCTTTGGGAATAAATTTTATTTCCTGAGGCTCTGGATCCTTGGGTGTCTAGGCGGTAGAGGAATCAAAGAAGGATACTGATGCTTTTGAGTACAGAACTTGAAGTGGAAGGCAAAAGATTGGAAACGTGTCAGATAACCAAAAGAAGTTGCCACCATAGCTTTAAAACATAGTTGGGGTCTCCTATTATGCTTGGCAAGAGATCAAATCAAGTCCCAGTTTTTGGACCTTTTGATTTCCTCCAGATATGTCTTAACCTGAGACACAAGGCCATTGAAATTCAGCTTCTTTCCTGCCTAAAATGCTTCATGATCTTGGTTGTTTGCTCCATTGGAATATTAAGGACCATATTTGATGGAGGAAAGCCACAGGCAGTAAAAAACCCTAGAACGATGCATTCAACATTGCAATGTAAGGGGCTCTTTTTCTCTTCTAATCTAGGCACCCAGCTAATTTAGCAGGCCCCGCCAATAATCCAAAATCTCTTCTTCATAAGCATTCATAAGGCATGAATGAAACAACAGCTTCAGGGATGGAGAGGAATATTAAATTATGAGAGCGAGACCAAAGACAAATAGCCGCAAGACATTAGGGATAAAGGGAAAAAAAAGTATTTATTTATGTGTTTGTTTGTTTGTTCATGCACTTATTTAGGGAGGGAAAAAAGCTATGTCATTACCAAACAGAAGAAAGTGCAGAAAAGGGGTAGGTTTTAAAAATTCTTTTGGAAATGGGAGGAAGTTTGGAAGACAGAGAAGATGGGCAAGCCTTGCTCATGTTAAATTCAAGATCTATGTGGTGCACACTTGTGAGAACGTTACATGGTGAACTCACACAATTACCCCTGCCTCCAGGTTTGGATTTGTGAGTGATCAGTAGATACAACTATGTGGAGGATGGATAAAGACAGAAAAGTATTCTCATTAGTGATATTCGTAGGAAAATAAATTTGCTCCCGGACATCTCTTGAACCCTGGGATTTATTGTGGTTAAGACTGTGTTCTTTGAAATATATAAAAAGACTGCAAGAGAACCCATTTCCTGGCACCAGATTTCCAGTGGCTAACCCTTTCTCCTTCTGGTTTGCTCATTTATGGAATTTTGCCAATATTCATAAAATAACATTGAGCTCCTTTTGAAGCTGAAAGAATATGGTTTGTCTGACAGATCTGTCCTTTCGGTTGGCTCATGAAATTTTTAGCCCATGAAGTGCTTAGGAGGATTATCTTGACTGTTTGATGTGGTAAAATATTAGGTTTATGATGCTTTCCAATATTAGGAAGGTTTTCAGAAACACTGCTTGGTCATAATTTTGTGTTACACCTGGTGAAAACTGCATGTCTATTGGGGTCTCAGGAATCCATAATAATAAGGTATGCCTTTTTTTTTCTTTTTGCCCCATGAACAAAGTGAGAATTTTAAAAATTAAATATTTAGAGTTATAAAAATTGTTGAGTAACTATGTTGTACACCTGAAACTAATATGATATTGTAAATCAACTATACTTCAATTTTTAAAAAGTCTATAGCCATCTTCAGACTATGGATTCATTTAATACAGAATTCTTATCAGGAATTAAACTTCTAAATTGAGTGACAGAACACACTCATGCCATATATACTCAATTCAGAAAATCTGAAAATCTATGATGTGTATCTTTAACCCTGCACTGTCCAAAATGGTAGCCACTAGCCACTTTGAGTATTGAACACTTAAAAATTGAGATGTGCTGTAAGTGTAAAATATATATCAGGCCTCAAAGACTTAATATGATATTTAAAATGTAAACTATATCACTAATAATTTTTTGATTGACTATTTATTTAAATGATGTTTTTGATATACCAAGTTATTTAAATATTCTTCTTCAATGAAGACCACTTATTTTTATTTTTTATGTGACTACTAGAAAATGTAAAGTTACAAAAGTGACTCATTTATGGCTTTATTATATTGCTATTTGACATCCCTAGCTACAGAAGACATGACATGTTTAGATGCTGTTCTGGGAACACCAGAACCAAGGAATATAGAGCACAGTCTACCAGTTTCCTACTATGTGTGGACATGACACAAAGCATTCACTTGCATGATCTCCTTTGGTATTTACAGTATCCCTTTTTACATAGACATCATTAGCCTCATTTTTTAGATATTGAATGTGAGGCTAATTATGTTTTGTGAACTACCCTAGACCTCCCACTTCAACAGAATATAAAGGAATCATTACTGTGTTAGGCAATAAAATACTCAATGATGCTGTTTGTCCAATCAAATACTTCTTAATGAAATAAAATGCAAGCTTCTGAATTGAGGAGGGATAGATTGTTAATGGATAAGTTTCTAATGCCAAGTTCCTGTACAGCGAGTGTCCCTACCTTGACGTTGCTTCTCAGTTTGTACCAATTTTCCATTTGCAACTTGATGCAGTTCTGATGTTGAAATAGTGTTTTATTTTCTTCTTTCAAAGTGTCCAAGAGTTGTCGGTGGAAAACAGACACTATGAAAGTGACACAGAAATTTGAAAAGAAGAAAACAGTTCAGAATGACACAAGAGTGACTTATTATCCCTAACAAAGAGTTTCAAGAAATAAAGTCAAAATTAAAAGGAAAAAATGGGGTATTGGTACCTGAGTCTTGACATCTTTACTGTCCATTTGCTTTCATTTTTCAGTATTCTAGGTCCCCTTGTGAAAATTCAAGAGAATAATTCTTAAAGAAGTTCTTATTCTCATTCTTTCCTGGATAACAAAACAGAAATAACTTAAGATGTGCAAATTCTAGACAGGTGTGGAAGGCTGAAGGAATGAATGTCTTGTCAAAAAGAAAACTCTGCATGTTCTTGTAATTGTTTAAAAGTTCAATGATGTTCAACAAAGCTCCTTATTCTAGCAGTTTAAAAACGGGGTGGACTCAAAATACAAACCAATATTTTCTGATTGGAAATTTTTCCTTGCATATACCACACCCACATATATACACTTACACAGTGTAGTAGTTCTTTTTTCTTCAGGTTTCCCCACCACCAACAACAACAATTCTTGTGATTAAAAAGATCACACGCACACACACAACATAAAGGCAGAAATGAATTGTAAGTGCAAGGCCATGTAGCATATTGGAATTTCCTAGCTCCTAGGAAAATAATTTCCTAGGTTTTGAAACTTTAAATAAAATATCACTGTCAGGAAACACTTCGTGGAAGACACTTCACACACACACACACACACACACACACACACACACACACACCTTGATCGCGCTTACAAAAAGCCGTAAAAATTGTAGTTATATATGGATTTTGGGAATTGGGGCATAACTGTCGTGTAACGGGTTAATAAATTACACCACAGTAAAACACCACTGCCGAAACCCGGGATCGAACCAGGGACCTTTAGATCTTCAGTCTAACGCTCTCCCAACTGAGCTATTTCGGCCACCTGGGAACGCTTAGCTTAGCTGTTCTCTCAAAATTTAAAGTTTTCATTTGTGGGGGCCAGTCTACTTTTATTTTGTTCAACATCACCCATTCGTTCGCCCCAAAGTATATGGGCTCCCCTGAAATCCATGTCTAAAAATAGGATCCAGTTTTAGGAGACTGGATGGGTTGGTAGAGGAGAAGGGAAGTATAGGGGGAGAAATGGATTCGGCTACTCCACTACTCAAAGACAGCTCAGAAAACTAAGGCAATTCAAAATGAAATTATCGAGCCTCGACTTTCGGTTCTTTTTCTTTCTTGCTCTTCAATGACAAGGCTAAAAGGATTATTGGGCACGTTAATATGGAGACGGGCTTCTTGCTTCGGCTTCAGGAAATCCGGAAGGAGCCAATTCTTTTCTTCTAGTCACTTCCTTTCCCTTGTCTTCCTTGTGCTGACACGTGGTTGTTAGTGCGGAGACATAGAGAGTAGAAACCGGAAGCATTTAAAGGCAATCCATCGGATAATGTGTCTATTTCCGTGTGAGCAAGCAAAGCGTAAAGGGAGAAAAATAGATGCACGTGTATGGTTTCCAGCCCTCTCGTAAGGAAACGATAAACCACCACTGAACTACACCTCTCACGACAGAAAGGTCGTGAAGATCATCTTTGAAATAGTAACCATATTTCTGAGGGGGGTCTTCAAAGATACGGTAGTTGGCCAGATAGAAAAGCCACTGCCTCAAATCCTACTCATTTCTTAAACCTCTAGACTGTATCCTCTTAAGCTGCTACACTAGGAGAAATGTAAGGGTCGCAAGCCAGATAGCACCGTTTCTGCTCTTAACACATTTAATCCTATCAGCGCTTTCCGAGGTTCCCGCCCCAGCAAACTGCCTGGAGGCGTTTTTTCTGCAACCACCAGGAAAGATTTCCAGATGGAACTTTTTTTTTTTCTGACTTCAACCTCTCTCTCTTTCTCTCTTTCCTATTCTTACAAAATTTTTCAAGTCCTCTCCTTCTTAAGAAGAGATGAACTACAGTCTGAGAGAAGATATTTCAACACTTATGTTTTACGAAAGACCATTATCTGTGAAGAACTTCTACAAAACACTAAGAAAAAGACTAAAATCTCATTAAGAAAGAGCAAATTAACATGCACTTCACAAAAAGAGGATACCCAAAATAGCCAATAAGCAATTTAAAAGGTGCCCAACATAATTTGCTATGAGGGAAATGTAGATTTAAAAACCAAATGAAATAATACTTCTCTTCACCAGAATCAATTACCTTAAGAGAACTGACAATATCAAGTGCTGCTGAGAACGTGGAGCAACTGGAATACTCACTCACACAACTGCTGATGAGACCGTAAACTGGTGCACACACATTGGGAAACTATTTGGAAACACTGACTAAATCTAAATATACATGTAAGCTATGCCCCCAAAACTCCACAGCTGCATTTATACCCAAGAGAAATGCATGAGTATTTCCCTTGAAAGACAAATATAGGAATGCTAGTGACCACATTAGACATTTCAGCCCCAAACTAGAAGCACTCTAAATGTACATTGACAGAAAAATGAATGAAAAAGTTGTGATGCACAGTATTCACACAATGGAATATTACCAAGCAATGAAAAAGAACTGCTGCTACTAGGAATAATATGGATATATCCAACTTTTAAAAAATTGAGTGAAAGAATCCACACTCAAATGAGTACATACTGTATGATTCTATTTATATTATTTCAAAATGCAAGAAAAAGTAATCTATGGTGATAGAGGTCAGAGAGTGGCAGTGATTGGGATGAGGCACAAGGAAGCAGCTGGGGGCTGAAAAATCACGTATCTTTGCCAGAGCTGTTGGTTACATGGGTGTATGCATATGTAATAACCCATCAAGCTGAATCATTAAACTTCATGCATTTTTGTTTACATTAATTAAGCCTCAATTTAAATAACAAGAAAAGAAGAAAAAGGATCTCCTTGGATACCTTATCACCTCCAGTACATCTTATCTCTTCATTAGTGCTTTTCAGATTGTGGTCTGCAGACTGGTGCCTGGCTAAGAATTGTTTTTTTACCTATCTGTGAGCATTAGGAACTTTTTATAAGAAGTGAACAGTGCCAGGACATAGGACTCCTTTTGTTAAACAAAATAGAAACAATTTCAGGGGCTTTCAGGATTTCAGAAATAATAATCTCTGGAATGAGGAAAGGGCAGCACCCAAGAACCAGCTGCTCAGTGAATTTTAATAAACCCCTGTGTACATCTGGACAGGTTCTGAAATCTCAATCTCCAATTCTGAAAGGGTCGAGCTTTTTGCCTTTAGCCAAAATTTGGTGTGAGTGGAAATTCGGATGCAAGTCTTTGGATGACTTCCACTAAAAATATTTTAGATTCTCTTACTGATTCTTTCTCCCCCCAGCATTTCTCTATCTACCCAGGGCTTTAGCCCCAGCCATGCACCTAGCCCCCCACCAGACCAAGCATCAGCCTATGCTGGGGAAAGGCTGATCTGGGAACATAAGGAAAGGAATTAGAAAGCAATGTGGAAATTAAAATATCAGCTACACATGAGTGTCTCAATACAGAGATTAAAATGTGTGTAAATACGACTAGTAGTGCGCTAAGCTACTGTGCAAATTTCATTCCGGAGCACACAGTAGGGAGGAGAGGAGTGCCAAAAGAGGGAAGAGGCGGGGTGGGGTGAAGTGGAGGAAGAAAAGGAGAAAAGGGACAGAGAGGAAGTGGGCAAAGGAAAAGCATCCTCAAAATGATTAGGATGTGAGGGGAAGTTGATGGGGCGAGGTGGGGGGGGTGTCTAAGCTCCACGTCTCTCCGTGGCTTCGTCCGGGTATGAGGGAAGAGATGAGATCTTTTTCTCTCAAGGGAGGTAGGCTTTCCCAGAAAAGGATTTGGCTCTTTATGTCGAAGACTGTTCTGGCTTCGGGAGTGCCTCGCAACTCTCCATTGCTGGATAGACAGGCTGAGAGCTTTGGGGGACGAACGTGAGGGTGAGATTTCATTTGAAATTCAGGAACCTCTGGGACTGGTAGTTTGGAAGCTGCAGGGATGCCTCGGTTTGGGGGCGTGGATGCGGTGGGAGCAGAGTCAACAGTAGAAGCAGCAGCTTTGAGGTTGAACACAATCGAGACTGTGGAAGCATCTTATTTTTTTTAAGAAATTGAGAAAGTTCCCGTTTGCTTGCTGCACATATTTCTAACTCTTAGAAGCTTATTGAAACACAACTTTCTCCTGAAGAAACTCTTCCTGGCATTTGCAACAGGCCCCTTTACTCCTCACACGATGCTCTTGCTTCAAAAGGAGGGTCTGAAGACTCTGGTTGTGGAAAGCCACTGTCACTGAACAGTCGGTGATACCGACAGACAAAGCCATGGTCTCTTCACTCCTAGTACAGGCACAGAAAAATATAGATGAGTCCCTCACAAGTCAAATGGATGACCTCAAGATTGGCTGTACAGGTGGTTTGTGACTGCCTGGTGGACAGTTACAGCTTCTGGAGAATAAAAAAAGGGGAGGATGCATTATGGAAAACCTCCAGGTTTCTTGGCTTCTGTAGATGGAGTAAGAGACTGCTTTTCTGCTTTCTGAATGTTTAGCAGTTTGCTGGCTTGGTTTTCCCTTTGGTGGCTAAAAACAAGAATAGATTTTTTTAAAAAAAATCCCTATCAAACTACCAATGGCATTTTTCAGAGGACTAGAACAAAAAATTTCACAATTTGTATGGAAACACAAAAGACCCCAAATAGCCAAAGCAATCTTGAGAAAGAAAAACAGAATTGGAGGAATCAGGTTCCTGGACTTCAGACTATACTACAAACCTACAGTAAACAAGACAGTATGGTACTGGCACAAAAACAGAAACACAGATCAATGGAACAGGATAGAAAGCCCAGAGATAAACCCACACACATATGGTCACCTTATTTTTGATAAAGGAGGCAAGAATATACAATGGAGAAAAGACAGCCTCTTCAATAAGTGGTGCTGGGAAAACTGGACAGCTACATGTAAAAGAACGAAATTAGAACACTCCCGAACACCATACACAAAAATAAACTCAAAATGGATTAAAGACCTAAATGTAAACATTTAAACACTATAAAACTCTTAGAGGAAAACATAGGCAGAACACTCTATGACATAAATCACAGCAAGATCCTTTTTGACCCACCTCCTAGAGAAATGGAAATAAAAACAAAAATAAACAAGTGGGACCTAATGAAACTTAAAAGCTGTTGCACAGCGAAGGAACACATAAACAAGACAAAAAGACAACCCTCAGAATGGGAGAAAATATTTGCAAATGAAGCAACTGACAAAGGATTAATCTCCAAAATTTACAAGCAGCTCATGCAGCTCAATATCAAAAAAACAAACAACCCAATCCAAAAATGGGCAGAAGACCTAAATAGACATTTTTCCAAAGATATAGAGATCGCCAACAAACACATTAAAGGATGCTCAACATCACTAATCATTAGAGAAATGCAAATCAAAACTACAATGAGGTATCACCTCACACTGGTCAGAATGGCCATCATCAAAAAATCTACAAACAATAAATGCTGGAGAGGGTGTGGAGAAAAGGAAACCCTCTTGCACTGTTGGTGGGAATGTAAATTGATACAGCCACTATGGAGAAGAGTATGGAGGTTCCTTAAAAAACTAAAAATAGAACTATCATACGACCCAGCAATCCCACTACCGGGCATATACCCTGAGAAAACCATAATTCAAAAAGTCATGTACCAAAATGTTCATTGCAGCACTATTTACAATAGCCAGGACATGGAAGCAACCTAATTGTTCATAGACAGATAAATGGACAAAGAAGATGTGGCACATATATACAATGGAATATTACTCAGCCATAAAAAGAAATGAAATTGAGTTATTTGTAGTGAGGTGAATGGACCTAGAGTCTGTCATACAGAGTGAAGTAAGTCAGAAGGAGAAAAACAAATACCGTATGCTAACACATATATATGGCATCTAAAAAAAAATGGCTGTGACAAACCTAGGGGCAGGACAGGAATAAAGATGTAGAGTATGGACCTGAAGACATGGGGAGTGTGAAGGGTAAGCTGGGACAAAGTGAGAGAGTGGCATGGACATATATACACTACCAAATGTAAAATAGATAGCTCATGGGAAGCAGCCACATAGCACAGGGAGATCATCTCGGTGCTTTGTGACCACCTAGAGGGGTGGGATAGGGAGGGTGAGAGGGAGACACAAGAGGGAGGAGATATGGGGATATATGTATATGTATAGCTGCTTCACTTTGCTATAAAGCAGAAACTAACACACCATTGTAAAGCAATTATACTCCAATAAAGATGTTAAAAAAAAAAAGACGGTGTATCCTGTAGATTTCTGCTTAGGCATTGTGATACCAGAATCTGAAGCTGTGCAAAGAGCTCTGATCTGGAGATACAGGTTGTTCAGTAGTTTGGAAGGAGGGTGTCCCTGGAGAGTAAGTAGAGTAAGGTTGGAAATGATCTGTTGGGATTGGGAGAATAAGAGCTCTTTCTCTATTTGTGGGAAACAAAGAAATGAACTTTCCCCTAGATTGATCTTGGACCCCAGAGTTCAGAATGTTTGCCATTTCATACTGGAAACTTTCTTCGAACACCCAGAGAAGTACTATTTCCCTTTACAGATTTCTGCTGAGGTGACTGCTATCTTTTCCTTGTTTGTCATTTGTTTGTAGTTAAATGACTTTTATGTAAGCTCCAGAGTTTGAGGGGCTCTGAGCCAAAAAGTGCCCACCAGCACACCGTCGTCAACCACTGGCAGTGAAATCTAGTGAAATATTTTAGTGAAATCTTCTCAGCCTCCTTCATTCTGGTTAGGAAGGAGCTAGAATAAAAGAACCATAGAAGAACTTAAGTGATTAACTTTCTGACAAGGAATCAGATGGCTTGTCCATTAGGCCACACAGACCCGCGTTTGCTAAGCCTTTCAGATTCCATACAACTGGAAATTGGGTGGTTGGGAAAACTGCTACTTGCTTTTTGTAACCTATTGACAGTGGCCCACACGCTAGTGATTGCTGAGAGTGCTTGGAGAGATGCAGTCAATAATAGAGCAAACAACAGATAACTTTAGTGAAGGAGCACAATTCCTCCCTGTGTCCCAAAAAGGTTAAGAAAGAATTGCCATAGCCAAGACGACTGAGTTTGACAAAGATATTTCAGGAAGTAAGAGTTCTTAGGGTATGTGGGTAAGAAGAAAATACAAAAGTGGAGGTCCTACAGATTGAACCCAGGACCTTGTACATGCTAAGCCCACGCCCTACCACTGAGCTATACCCCCTCACTCTTATCAGCTTCTCAGAAGACTCTCTGTGACCTTCTAGTGACCAGCATTGCGTCTTTGAAGACCAAGTTATCAAAATAAGCCACCTTAAGTTCAATTCTGCTATTTCTAAACTCCTTACACTTTATCCTCTCTCAGGCATGGCTACTCCAGGAGAAAGGAACCTTAATGGTAGAAAGAAAGGCACTGTTCTTGATTTGTGGTCAGCTTGTGATCAGAATCTGATCACAAAGTTGGGTCCCCATCAGATTAGATTGCTTGGACTGTGCTTCCATTCCATCACTTGGGTGAGTCACGGGACACAACATTCTCCCACAATTTATCTGAATATTATTCTCTGACTTATTTTGACTCTTGGAAACATTAATGTTTTACATAGTCAAAAAATAATACTGACTCAAGTGTGTGTGAAACTAGTGCAAAATTGAATATGAATAGAAAAAAATCTAACTGCATTTCAAAAGGATAACATAACCTCATTCAAGAGAAAAAGAAAGAACACATCCAAATAAATGTTTTACACAGTACTTTATCCCAAGTAGAAAAAAAAAAAAACAAGAAAAAAAAAAGCAAACAAATGATAACCTCTATGTAGCAGGGTTATTTTTTGTAGTGTTAAGGGTATGTTAATTCTGATATTTTGTGTGAATTTTATTTATTTTTATGCGTGCGTGTGTGTGTGTGAATTTACTTTTGTGTGGTTGGGAAAATGAACACATATATTGTTGGAATTCAGGGCTCTCACTGTAAGAGAAGGAGGTAAGTAACAAATAGCCCTGTTGTCTCTGGATATGAAATATGCGTGTGTGCGTGTGTGTGTGTGCGTGTGCACGTGTGTCTGTTTGTGTTTCTGTCATTTTCCCTCCACATCTGTCTGCTAACAGGGCCTAGAAAAACTAATACCTCAATAGCAATAAGCAATGCTAGTCCCATATCTTGATTTTTGAATACCAATCCCCACTAAAAGGAAACTGAGCTACTTGTAGGATTCACAGACTCTAAGACTGGATGAGGGAGAGTACAAGATGATCCTAAGTTATCTTTCTGTGCTAGAATATAACTGCTCAAAAATCACGAGGACAGGGCCCTGGTGGTGCGGTGGTTGAGAGTCCGCCTGCCGATGCAGGGGACACGGGTTCGTGCCCCCGTCCGCGAAAATCCCACATGCCGCGGAGCGGCTAGGCTCGTGAGCCATGGCCGCTGGGCCTGCGCGTTCACAGCCTGTGCTCCGCAACGCGAGAGGCCACACCAGTGAGAGGCCCGCGTACCGCAAAAATAAAAAAAATCACGAGGACAATTCAAAAGGATCCAGAAACCAACTTGAAGGGCCTCTCACTAGTCAAATCTGGGGCCGTGTGAGATGAATAATGACAATAAATGATTGCAATCCTTGGATACTTAAATGAATAAATATGGAAGAAGAGAAATTTTTCCTTACAGTGGTATGCCAACTAATAAATGCAGAGGTAGTAACAAAGTTATAAAATTACCATCAGAATAATAATAGACTCTGGCAAATTCATAGATCAGTGCTAAAAGCATAGGTAAACTTTTGATGAGGATCGAAATATCTATATAGTCTCAGAGTATCCCTTACTGATACTTATTAATTATGAGGGAATGAGTTTATGGGGAAACAAACCTATTAGACACAACTTTAACTAAGTAATCAAAACTGACATCACTAACAATGGGAGAAACTGACATCACATGCCCCTTGGTGTGATAGAGGGAAACATAATTTCTGTGATATTCCTCCCAAATGTTCATAACCTGAACTTAGTCTAATCAAAACATAAATTGAAGAATATTCTGCAAAATCATTGGCACGTGCTCTTCAAAAACATATCAATCTCACAAAAGGCAAGATTGAGAAACCGTTCCAGATTAAAGGAGACTAAGGAGTAACTAAATTCATATGTGACTCTGGAATGGACCCTAGTTTGGGAGAGAAATTTCTATAAAGTATTTTATTGGTAAAATTAGTTAAATATGCATTGTATATTAGAAAAGACTCCTTATCAGTGTTAAGTTTCCTGAATTTGATCATTGTGCTGTGGTAAGGAAATGCCCTTACTCTTAAGAAATATATATTAAATGTATAAAATAAAAAGATTACGATGGAAGTGTATAAGAAGATTTGTGGAGAAAAAGATATAATATCTGCAAATTGTTCTCAAATAGTTTAGAAAAATATTGTTTGTCCAAGTAATTATATATTCCACAGTTTTTGGTTATTGAGGGAGAGGCAACCCAGTGTTCTGAAATGATCCCAAGATTTGGACAGTAGGTGCTTCTCAAGTGGTTCCCATCATATTGAAAACATTGCTAAGCAGAGACAAACATGCAAATTTCCCAATTTATATTAGAATTTAGTGGTGTTTTGCTCTCTTTTCCTTTCACACTCCTTGCTTGTGAATTAATCAACTAAGGACATTTGAAAGAGATTGAATTTCTTTCTCAGAGCTGAGAGGTGAGGAGGGAAAGAAAGAGTAAAGCTGGGAGACAGAATTCCCTTCCTTCTCTAATATTCAGCGGTGAAGATGGGCAGAGATAGTGATGGATTTGTAACTATAATGGCCTTTTAATGGGGCCATCAATGGACTAGAAATTTTGAGGAGTGCCTGGAAAGTATAAGCAGAAGTGATTATATGGGCAGGAAACAGTAGAGGAAATGGCTGGTTTTTCGCTACAGTGAAAATATCTTAGACATTTGTGAACTACATGTCTTCTTGTTTTGGCAGCTAATAATTTCCATTTTGACATACATACCAAAAAAAAATTTTCTTGCTGCTTCTTCATGGTAGCATATTTGTTGTTAACTGACATTTCCAGGCATAATCTTATTTAGAGATTTGAAAAGAAGGAACAATGGATGAGTGACAAAATAAAAGGAAATTGGGTAGTACAAAATAGCAATTTGGCATGTGTAAGCTGAGTCGTGTAAAGCTGATTCTTTTTTTTTGTTGTTCATGTTTGGCAGGACGCTAGATTCTTGACAGCTGTCCTTTCCGGTAGCAACACCCACTCGTTCAACTAGTATTCTCCAGTTTATTTTTGGACTAGACTTTTGGTGATGGAGAGGCTAATCAGATGGAAGACTTTCTGTTTCTCATCCTAAAACTTCACATAAAACAAAGGAAACTAAAGCAATTTTTCCTCAAGCCTCTTATTTTCTTCTCCTTTTTCTCTTCTCTCAGTAATAGTGGAAAATAGAAGCCAAGGTGAAAAGTTATGACAGCACACTTGTTTTGGGTTTAGGGGATCTTATGAATAGTAGGCTGAATAATTGCTCCCAAAGATAGAAGGCCCCAATCCCCAGAACCTGTGAATGTTATCTTACATAGAAAAAGTCTTTGCAGATGCAATTACATTAAAGATCTTGAAATGGAGAGATTACTTTGGATTATCCGGGTAGGCCTGATGTAATCACAAGTGTCCTTAAAAGAGAGGCAGAGGGAGATTTCACACACACAGAGGAGAAGGCAGTGTGACCACGGAGACAGAGATTGGGGTATTGCTGCCACAAGCCAAGGAATGCCAGCCGCCACCAGAAGCTGGAAGAGGCAAGAATGGATTCTCCTCCTAGAGCCTCTGGAGATAGCAGCACTCTGCCAACACCCTGATGTCGGTCTAGTGATATTAATTTTGGACTTCTGGCTTCCAGAAGGGTAACAGAATAAATTTCTGTTGTTTTAAACCACCGAGTTTGTCGTAATTTGTTATAGCCTCCGTGGGAAACTAATAGACTTCTACTCTGTCAGCTGACTCGAGTGGTTTTGAGGCTCATGAAGTCTAAATAGTGCAGCATTAAAATGAACGTCTTGGATCATATGTTTACTTTTCTTGTGAGCAGGCAATGGGTAAAGGAATCAGGGAAAAGATCAGTTGAATCTCACGGCTTCCCGAAAGCCCACAGCTGGAGGTGCCGGGGATTGAACCCGGGGCCTCGTACATGCGAAGCACGCGCTCTACCACTGAGCTACACCCCCTTCTTGGGAGAGTCGTGGAGGTCCGTCAAGAAATATCTCACTGTATTCTGTGGGCCCATCTCCCCAGCTGCCGTGCTTGTTGTTTTAGCAGTGCTGAATGTCGGAGCAGGATTTGTGACTGCTTTAAGATAGAGAAGGCCAGGGAGCTGTGGGTGATACTGATTCTTTATCAAATAAAACTTGAAGTGGAACGAAAAATATTGAAAACGTGTGTCAGAAAATTGACGAACTTTTCCTTGGATAAAACACTTCTTGCTATTTGCTGTTTGCTCCACAGGAATGTTAAGGGCAAGATTTTAATGGGAAAAACCCAGGTGAAAATAAAAACCACCAGCAATTCGTCCAGCGATTCATTCCCAACAGTCTATTCATCTTTATTACATCCTGATGGCAACTAAGAAGGTTCATGGAATAGTCTAGGAGAATAGTGCTCAAGGCACGCACTAAACAGCAGATTCAGCGGTGGAAAGAAGTGTTGATTAAAAGCAAGTTAATAGGTATCTAGACACAGATTGGAGATACCTACTGGGTTTACAGAGCAAGAAACAAAGTGGGAGGCACATAAGAGAGAACCCAGTCATCCAAGAAACAGGAAGAAAAGCAAAAAAGAGATCTATTGTTCTTTTGTGCCCTCGGCAGCAAAAGCTCGGAGTCCTAACCACCAGACCAGGCCTTTACCCTGGGGAGCTCATCCTCCCCCTTCTCCTGCCCCTCCTACTCGCCTCCTCCCCCTCCTCCTCCCCTCCTCTTCCTCCTCCTCCTCCTTCCTCAGAATGGAAAAGAGATTATGCCGAGGAGATGGTTTTGGACATGCTGAATTTAACAGATCCATCCCATAGGTTCCCGCCTGTCAGTGTAGCGCAGTGAACTCAACTCAGCACTCTGATACGAATACACGGGAGTGGCAGTGCTCAGAAGGCACAGCACACAGAGAGGGAGCAGAATGAGAACTGAAAACGTCCTTTGAGATTAGCGATCAGGAACTCTTTTACTGATAGTTGTGCAAAGCCAAAAAACAAAAGCAAACAAACAAACAAACAAAAATGCTTCTTAGTCTGATCTTGAACCCTAGCAGTAGCACTGGTTAGCATCATGGCCTTGAAACTTCCATAGAAGGCCCAGAAAGACTCGTTTTCTGGTACGACTCCTAGTATGCGTTATATCCTCCTCATTCATCTTATGTCTTTGCCTATACTAGTAAATATATCATTGAATATCTTTTGGAATTGAGAGGACATTATTGGTTTGGCAGAATTTCTCTCTCAGTTGGCTCATGGGGCTGGTAGAATAGATAGGAGGAGACAGAAGTGGCAGATTTCACTGAAATTGAGTGCTAGGGAAGAGGCACCCACAAAATTCTGCAAGCTCTAGTATATGAGTGTGTGTGTGTGTGTGTGTGTGTGAGAGAGAGAGAGAGAGAGAGTCCAGGAGGATGAGTAGGAAATTATTACACTAGGCTGTTTGAGTGTGAAAGCACAAATATGAAAGTTTCCAGAGTCATTGAAATTGGAGAAGCCTAACTACAGTTACATTAACAGAAGTTCCTCACAAGGAGTTTTGGCTTCATTTTGTTTTTTTCTGTTTACTCCAATGTACACTGAACACCAAAATTGTTTATCAATTTTCTGTGAAAATAATCAGCAATTAGCAGATGTATGAAGTGCTTTTCTAATGCATCTAAAACCAGGGAGAAAATTGTAACTGGTTGGGTGCCATCTTTTAATGACAGACAAGGATGAAAGGGTAAAGAAGATGTTATATATCAGAGACATGGATGGGTCTTGAAGACATTGTGTTAAGTGAGATGTCAGACAGAGAAAGACAAATACTATATGATAGCCCGTATATGTGGAATCTTAAAAACAACAACAACAACAAAAAACAGAGTAGAATGGTGGTTACCAGAGCCTGAGGGGTGGGGAATTGGAGAGATGTTGTTTAAGGGCACATACTTGCAACTAGTAGACAAATAAGTCCTGGAGATCTAATACACAGTCCAGAGACTACAGACCACAAAACTGTGTTGTAAACATTTAACTTGCTAAGAGACTAGATCTTAATTGTTCCCACCACTAGAAGAATAATTATGTGACACAGTAGAGGTGTTAGCTAACACACACACACACAAAGTTGACAGACCAAAAGGGATAAAGTATTCATGTAAAAAGGTTTTATGTAATGCTCTGGAATTTGAATTAACACTCATGATGTTCGGTGTTTACATCTTGATTTGCTGACCTGGACAGAGAGGTTTAGTCATATTGCTCTAAGTTCCCCACCTTGATTGAATATGAAGAAACTGTTCCTAGAGTAGGCAGTAAAGGATTAAGTATTCTTTATTCTCCTATTAAATATGTCTTTGAAAAAAATAAATCACTGTCTTTTGAGTCAGAGTGACTGCATGGCCTAGTGGATATTGTCTGCTTCCATATTCCTATGCAGCCAATGGTCCTGCCCAACTGTGACCTCTCACACATTCACAGAGGGTGTCACACACATGGCCACCTCCCCTTTCCTCTCAGAGGTCCTTAATCTTTAATTCCTCCCTGAAGAAAGCTAAACAAAAGCTTGTTGAAGGATAGAGCCCCTAAATAAAACATAGTTGAATTTCCAGAATTCATCTACAATGTACTTTAAAATGAGCCCTTTTTGTCCTGGGCCAAAGTTAGACACAGCTAGCCTTCAAAGAAGTACCTCCATTTGTCACATGTTGCTTTTATTGGCATATAATTTTTTTGAAATTTCCACTCTATATTTCCTATGGTTTTCTCATACTAAGTTCTTGGCTTTTCCACTCTATCCTCTTCTCCCTTAAATTTCAGAGGTGAACTTCCTTGGAGAAGTCTATGGTTGGAAGGGAAAAAAAATTTCCATTTGGACCTGAGCCCTAATATAATACATAAAAGCAATGGTAAGAATTCATGATTTCTTTTTCAAGTTTAGTCTATTTGCCTTTTGCAACTTGATGGATTTCTATGGTTGGAGCATGTGAATACATTTCTCCTGACACAGTAGATACAAGTGGCAAAATGACATTGTAAAATTGTACTTTGAAAACAAGAGAGAAAAATATATCAACAGAACCGAAAATGACCTATTACTCCTATTAAAGAAAATCTGGCTCCTGAGTGCTAGCTCTTATTCTTCCTTTGAAGAGGTAAATTCCAAAGTGAAGGCATTTTAACTCGAGAAAGATCTTATCCTATTTAAGATGTTGCCGAGCAGAAACAAAGATACAAACTTCCTAGTTTATACTGGAAGCTAGCCCCGTCTTGATTGCAAAACTTGCAAAACTTTTATTAAAAAGAAACTTCACATCTAATTCAATTATGCATATTGATTCAAAAATTAATATTAATAAATATCATATTACCATGAGAGGGGAAACAGTGTCAATTATTAGAATACAAAAATTGTTCAACAATAGAAATACATTTTTTGCAATTGTTTTTTCTACATTAGAGTAGGAAGTTGCAAAAAATTATAATACAGCCATATATTTATAATATATACCCTTTAAATCCACATCATAGCACTCAAACCAGTGATTCTCAAACTTTCACGTGCAAAGGACACACTTGGGGATCCTGTCGAAATGCTGATTCTAGTCCAGTAAGTCTGGGGTGGAACTGACATCCTGCATTCCTAACAAGCTCTCAGGTACCACCAACTCCTTTGGTCCAAGGACCACACTGACCCTGGGTCTGGAAAATTCCTTTCCGATAGAGGGTGCAACAGTCTCAGATAAAATTACTTCTGTATATCATCTAAATTATCTAGTTAAATCCTATTCTCAGGTAAAAGTAAAGACAGAACAAAACTGGAAATTAATCTGTGACTTCTGAAATCTTCAGCCCAAGGTATTGCTCAATGTATTCCCAATGGAGCTATTGCTGCCTAAGTGTGACTTCTCCACATCCACTGATGAAAATAAATTTCTCGATTTCCCATTTTGGAACGCTCTCTTCTTGCTCAACCTTCAGTCTGATCATGGCCAAAACGGCTCAGAAAACAAAAGAAACTAAGAAAAATTGGCTTGCGACCATGTGTTTCCTTTGTTAAATTTTCCCATCCTTATCTCTTCTTTCCTGCTTTATGAATAATACTGTGACGTGCTTTTTGTTCCGGAATCTCGAGCTGCTGGATGGGCCCAGACTTTGTCTTCTCGTTCCATCTTTTCCTCCTTTCGCAGCCACCCTGGGTGTTGCCAAACCCGAGAAGTAGAAACAGGGCAGCGCCAATACTGATAGCAAATAGTTGCGAAATCGGTTTACTTTCTTTTTGAGCAGGGAAAAAAGGTAAAATGGGGAGAAAAACAAGAACTTTCAAAAGTGGAGGTGCCGGGGATTGAACCCGGGGCCTCGTGCATGCTAAGCACGCGCTCTACCACTGAGCTACACCCCCTCGCTCCAACTGTGCTCTCGGGAATATATACAAAACACAACATAGCCATTTTGAGTAGGTTTTACAAGAATTAATATTAAGCTGAAGTCCAATCTACCTAATTTCGCTTATTTCCGAAATCTTAAATTTGGAACCTAAATCTAGGTCCTATGACATGCTTTGCTAAAAGAGTAAGTTGCATTCTAGACGGAAAGCCCTTATTGGTGGTCCTGGGACCTTTTCGCTCCAATCAGTCTGGAGTCACTTCCTTGACGCCTCTAGAAAACCACGGGATGAAATATTTTCTCTCCTATTTTCACTCCCTCCTTTCCTCTTTCCTTGCCGCTTGAAAGGGCTGCCAGAAAGCCACAAAGTATAATGCGGGGGATGCAAAAATAGAGACCATATGAGCTCCAGAGGGGAGAGAAGACGGTAGGACAAATGGAGAGCTGTTTGTTTTGGTCGCCGAGGAAAGAGGGCGCATGGGCTATGATCGCGCCCCCCTTGGGGGTGGAATTGAAGGCCATTAAGAAGGCTACACCTGTGATGCACATTAACCCTCTGTAAAACCCTCCGCACGGTGGGACTGGTTCACTAACCACATCCTTCTCTGAGTCTCTGAGCCTCTCGCTTTCAGCCCCACAAACCGACAGAGCCTCAGATAAGATTGGAGAAGTCGCTTGTACGGGCAAAAGACATAATAAGGTAATGTGGTAAATAATACTTCTCCAATCAGAGAGGGAAAGGCCGTTAATAAAATGACAAATAACGAATCAAACACTCAGTTCAAGATGTTAGAAAATGAACAAAATAAGCCAAAAAGAATGAAGAAGGAAGGGTTCATAAAGACCAACTCAGAAAATGAGTTTTTTTTAAAGTAGAACTAATAAAGAAAAAAGCTGGTTATTTGAAAAGTCAACAAAATAGACAAACCTCTAACCATCCTAATCAAGAAGAGTGAAAATAAGTGCAAATACACAAAATTAGAACTGATGGGAGAAAATAACTATCAAAACAGAAAAACATTTTTAAAATCATAAGACACAACTCAGCAAATGATTTAAAAACTTTAGATGAAGTGGATTTTATAAATGCATTATACCCAAATTACTTCTTGTAGAAACAGAAAGTCTAAACAGACCATTACTATAGAAAAATAGAAAAACAGTTGAATAGGTATGTCCCCCAAAAGGGCACCAAGCACAAATACTTTCACAAAGAAATTTTACCAAACTGTTAAATATCAGAGAATTATGATGCAACTTAAATTTTCAAAGCACAGAAAAAGGAGCCCCTCCAATTCATTTTATAAAGTGAGTATAGCGTTCATCACAAACTTTTTAAGTTCACACAGAAAGTGAAAACTATAGTCTAATTTCACATAATACAGAATATCCAAGTGGGGTTTATTCCAGAAATGCAAAGATCACTCATTATTAAGGAAGACATTAACAAAGATTCTCTCCTCTACCAAGCTCTACTCAGGGTTCCCTGAACTCTTTTTCAAATAGGCCTTGACTTTTAGATTTCTGTTTTCCTCTCTGTGTTGTCCAATTTTAGCAAGAATCCTGTTAGGTTGGTTTGGATAAAATCCTCTATCCTCCATCTCTGGTCACCCTTGACATCTAATTGTGTTCCTCATCCGCTGCCATCCCCTGGGTGATGTCTGATCACCTTGGCCTACTTTCAACAAGAATCCTGTTTGGTTGGTTTAGCCAGAATTCTTCCTTACCTCTGATGTTTCTTCTTAGTAATTTTCTATCCACTGACCCTCACCCCCACTCCACCCTTCTGTTTAGTTATAAATTCCCACTTGGCTATGCTGTATTTGGAATTGATCCTGGTTCCATATTGAGGCCTTTTGCCCATTGCAATATTCCTGAATGAAATCTGTTTTTACCACTCTAGCTACTGTCCAGCTCTGGTTTATCTTTAAAAACATTAATATAATCCATCAAATTGATAAAGGTAATGAGAAAAACCATACATGATCATCTCCAAGAGCTGCACAATAGACACTGACAAAAGCCAACATATATTTCACATTGTAGTGGGTTGAATAGTGTTCTCCAAAAATTCATGTGGACTCAAAACCTAAAAATGTGACCTTATTTAGTAATAGGGTCTTTGAAGATGTAATTAGTTAAAAAGACATCGTATTGGATTAGGGTGAGCCCTAAATCCAATGACTGACATCTTTACAAGAGGAGAACATGCAGAGACAGAGATATACAAAGGGGAAAAGGCCATGTGACGATGGAGGCAGAGATTAGAGTGATGCAGCTACAATCCAAGGATTGCCAGGAGCCACCAGAAACTAACATGAGGCAAAAAAGCATTCTTCACTAGAGACCTCAGAGGGAGCATGGCCCTGCTGACACCTTTCTTTTGGATTTCTGGGCTAGATAACTACGAGAGAATAAATTCCTATTGTTCTAAGCCACCCAGTTAGTGGTACCTTGTTACGACAGCCTTAAGAAATTAATACAAATGTGCCAAAAGCACTCAATAAAATAAGAATTGATGGACATTTCTCAACATGATAAAATACTTCAGGCCCAAAACTAGCATTTTAGTTAACTGAGCAACACTAGAGGCTTTGCGGGCAGGAAAAAATAATATTCAGTATTTCTACTGCTATTTAATATTAAGTTGGAGACAGTTGTCAAAGCAATTAACAAGACAGTTAAGGGCATAAGAATTGAGAGAAGTAGGAAAAACGATGTTATGATTCAGTTATAATTATGTATCTGAAAAATAAAAAAAAAGAAAAACTGTGAAACAATAAGAGATTTTAGTGAAGTGGTAAGTTAGAAAAATAACACACAAAAATCAATACCCTTCACATATACCAAAAAGAAAAAAAATATATATATATATATATATATATATAAAACACAATAGAGGAAGCCATTAACAACAGCAAAGAAAGGGAAAAGGGGGTGGGAGGAAGGAAGCAGGGAGGGTGGGGAGGGGAGTAAAGGGAAAAGGAAATAAAATTTTAAAAGAAAAAAATTCCTGGGTATAAACTTTAAAAATTTCCAAAATCTATATGAATAAAATTCTAATACACTCCTTGAAGTCACAAAACTATACTTGAACATTGTAAATATATATAATATTCTAATAGAAAAAGACACAACTTCATATAATTGTCATTTATTCCTAAGATAATTTATTAATTTAATGTAATCCCAATAAAAATGCCATCACATTTTTTCTGGAACTGAGTAATTTTTATAAAGTTTACTTAGAAAAACAAGCCATCAATAATAGCCAGGAAACCCCTAAAATAATGAGCAAAAGCAAGGAGGGAGAGCTAGCCCAACAGGCTTGAAACATACCATAAAACCTCTGTAACTGGAATTGTCTGTTATTGATACAGAGAACAGAAAATCCTATAACAAAACCAGTTGCAAATAAAAATTAGTTTACAATAAAAGCAGTAACTCATATCAACAAAGGAAAGATGAACTTCTAAATTCGTAGCACTGAGATAATTGAATAGTCACATGAATAAGGATTAAATTGAATACATTTCTCACCTTGCATACCAGGATAAATTCCATATGTATTAAAAATTTTAATGTTAAAAAAATGAAACTATACAAATACAAAAAGAAAACATGTGAACTCCTCTATAACCTAAGGAGTAGCAAAATTACCTAATATGGCCCCAAATCTAAAAGCAATATTCTAAATATTTATAAATATGATTATACAAACATTAAAGGAAAAATTTTTGCATTACAAAAAACACCATAATCAAAGAAGCAAACGATAATAGGCTGAAAAAATTATTAGCAATTTATATCATGATAAATGGTTACTATTCCTTCTACATAAATAAAAAAAATTTTTTAAATGCCTTTTATTTTTATTTAAGATCCATCCACTTTATTTTTTAACATCTTTATTGGGGTATAATTGCTTTAGAGTATTTTTTTGTTTTTGCGGTACGCGGGCCTCTCACTGTTGTGGCCTCTCCCGTCGCAGAGCACAGGCTCCGGACACGCAGGCCCAGCAGCCATGGTTCACGGGCCCAGCCGCTCCATGGCATGTGGGATCTTCCCGGACCGGGGCACGAACCCATGTCCCCTGCATCGGCGGGCAGACTCTCAACCACTGCGCCACCAGGGAAGCCCCCATAAATAAAATTTTTAAAAGGAGTAAAAGGCCAACAAATCCATGGAAAAAATAGTTTAGAAGTATGAATAAAGAGTTAAGAGGAGGAAATACAAATGGTTCTTAACTACATGAAAAAAATGCTCAATTTCACTCATAATAAGGGAGATACAACTAAGTTAACACTATGATACAATTTTTTCGCCTATTAGATTGGCAAAAATCTACAGGTTGGATAGCATATTCTGTTGTTCAAGGTTGCAGAGACATTAGTCCATCTGTGGATTGCTGGTAGGAATACAATCCTAAGGGAAGGAGATTTGCAGTATCTAGAAAAATTACATATTTATTTACCCTTTGACCCATAAATCTCTCTTCTAGGAAACTATCCAAAGATATACTGGCAAAAATAAAAAGGTAAGTAGATGCATAGGACTATTTACCATATCACTATTTATAAAGCAAAAGATGAGAAATGATCCAAATATCCATCAAAAGGAAAAACGGAGACAACTATGCACATCAACATAATGCCACTGTAAAATGGAACACAGAAGGATAAACTAAATTTTGTTTCTCAAAACAAACAAAAAACAACCAAAAAAAAACCTTACTTATATGGAGAGAAAGGTAATACCTTAAGGACAAAAAGAAGTGAAAAAAAATGATTACTACACTATTTTAAGTAATCATTTGTTAATTGTAATTTTGATATTGTAATTATGACCTCTTTGTGTTTATGTAATTAATCAAATAAGTAGTTATGTTGCTGTCATTAATACACTAGAAGGAATCAATAGCAGAATAACTGAGGTGGAAGAACGGATAAGTGACCTGGAAGACAGAATGGTGGAATTCACTGCTGTGGAACAGAATAAAGAAAAAAGAATGAAAAGAAATGAAGACAGCCTAAAAGACCTCTGGGACAATGTTAAATGCACCAACATTCACATTATAGGGGTCCCATAATGTGAGAGAGAGAGAAAGGACCCGAGATAATATTTGAAGAGATTATAGTCAAAAACTTCCCTAACACGGGAAAGGAAATAGCCACCCAGGCCCAGGAAGCACAGAATCCCATAAAGGATAAACCCAAGGAGAAACACGCTGAGACACATAGTAATCAAATTGACAAAAATTAAGACAAAGAAAAATTATTAAAAGCAGCAAGGGAAAATGACAAATAACATACAAGGGAACTCCCATAAGGTTAACAGCTGATTTCTCAGCAGAAACTCTACAAGCCAGAAGGGAGTGGCACAATATATTTAAAGTGATGAAAGGGAAGAACCTACAACCAAGATTACTCTACCTGGCAAGGATCTCATTCAGATTCCATGGAGAAATCAACAGCTTTACAGACAAGCAAAAGCTAGGAGAATTCGGCACCACAAAACCAGCTCTACAACAAATGCTAAAGGAACTTCTCTAAGTGGGAAACACAAGAGAAGAAAAGGACCTACAAAAACAAACCATAACAATTAAGAAAATGATAATAGGAATATACATATCAAAAATTACCTTAAATGTGAATGGATTAAATGCTCCAACCAAAAGACACAGGCTTGCTGAATGGATACAAAAACAAGACCCCTATATATGCTGTCTACAAGAGACCCACTTCAGCCCTATGGACACATTCAGACTGAAAGTGAGGGGATGGAAAAAGATATTCCATGCAAATAGAAATCAAAAGAAAGTTGGAGTAGCAATACTCATATCAGATAAAATAGACTTTAAAATAAAGAATGTTACAAGAGACAAGGAAGGATCCTACATAATGATCAATCCAAGAAGAAGATATAACAATTATAAATATATATGCACCCAACATAGGAGCACCTCAATACATAAGGCAAATGCTAACAGCTATGAAAGAGTAAATCGACAGTAACACAATAATAGTGGGGGACTTTAACAGCTCACCGTACACCAATGAACAGATCATCCAGACAGAAAATTAATAAGGAAACACAAGCTTTAAATGACACAAAAGACTAGATCGAGGGCTTCCCTGGTGGCGCAGTGGTTGAGAGTCCACCTGCCGATGCAGCGGACGTGGGTTCGTGCCCCGGTCCGGGAGGATCCCACATGCCGCGGAGCGGCTGGGCCCGTGAGCCATGGCCGCTGAGCCTGCGCGTCCGGAGCCTGTGCTCCGCAACGGGAGAGGCCACAACAGTGAGAGGCCCGCGTACAGCATAAAAAAAAAAAAAAAGGAAAAAAAAAAAAAAAAGACCAGATCGATTTAATTGATATTTACAGGACATTCCATCCAAAAACAGCAGAATACACTTTCTTCTGAAGTGCACACGGAACATTCTCCAGGATAGATCACATCTTGGGTCACAAATCAAATCTCGGTAAATTTAAGAAAACTGAAATTATATCAAGTATCTTTTCCGACCACAACGCTATGAGATTAGAACTCAGTTACAGGGGGAAAACGTAAAAAACACAAACACATGGAGGCTAAACAATACATTACTAAATAACCAAGAGATCACTGAAGGAATCAAAGAGGAAATCAAAACATACCTAGAGACAAATGACAACAAAAACACGATGATCCAAAACCTATGAGATGCAGCAAAAGCAGTTCCAAGAGGGAAGTTTATAGCAATACAAGCCTACCTCAAGAAACAAGAAAAATCTCAAATAAACAATCTAACCTTACACCTAAAGGAAGCAGAGAAAGAAGAACAAACAAAACCCAAAGTTAGTAGAGGGAAAGAAATCATAAAGATCAGAGCAGAAATAAATGAAATAGAAACAAAGAAAACAAGAGCAAAGGTCAATAAAACTAAAAGCTGGTTCTTTGAGAAGATAAACAAAATTGATAAACCTTTAGCCAGACTTATCAAGAAAAAGAGGGAGAGGACTCAAATCAATAAAATTAGAAGTGAAAAAGAAGAAGTTACAACAGACAACACAGAAATACAAAGCATAATAAGAGACTACTACAAGCAACTCTATGCCAATAAAAAGGACAACATGGAAGAAATGGCCAAATTCTTAGAAAGATACAAACTTCCAAGACTGAACCAGAAAGAAATAGAAAATATAAACAGACTAATCACAAGCACTGAAACTGAAACTGTGATTAAAAATCTTCCAACAAACAAAAGTCCAGGACCAGATGGCTTCACAGGTGAATTCTATCAAACATTAGAGAAAAGCTAACACCCACCCTTCTCAAACTCTTCCAAAAATTGCAGAGGGAAAAACACTCCCAAACTCATTCTATGAGGCCACTATCACCTTGAATACCAAAACCAGACAGAGGTACTACAAAAAAAGAAAATTACAGACCAATATCACTGATGAATATAGATGAAAAATCCTCAAAAACTACTAGCAAACAGAATCCAACAGCACATTAAAAGGATCATACACCATGATCAAGTGGGATTTATCCCAGAGATGCAAGGATTCTTCAATATATGCAAATCAATCAATGTGATACACCATATTAACAAATTGAAGAATAAAAACCATATGATCATCTCAATAGATGCCGAAAAAGCTTTTGACAAAATTCAACACCCATCTATGATAAATACCCTCCAGAAAGTGGGCATAGAGGGAACCTACCTCAACATAATAAAGGCCATATATGAAACGCACAGCAAACATCATTCTCAATGGTGAAAAACTGAAAGCATTTCCTCTAAGATCAGGAACAAGAGAAGGATGTCCGCTCTCACCACTATGATTCAGCATAGTTTTGGAAGTCCTAGCCACGGTAATCAGAGAAGAAAAAGAAATAAAAGGAATCCAAATCGGAAAAGAAGAAGTAAAACTGTCACCGTTTGCAGATGACATGATACTATACATAGAGAATCCTAAAGATGCCACCAGAAAACTACTAGAGCTAATCAATGAATTTGGTAAAGTTGCAGGATACAAAATTAATGCACAGAAATCTCTTGCATCCCTATACACTAACAACGAAAGACCAGAAAGAGAAATTAAGGAAATAATCCCATTCACCATTGCAACAAAAAGAATAAAATACCTAGGAATAAACCTTCCTAAAGAGGTAAATGACCTATACTCAGAAAACTATAAGACACTGATGAAAGAAATCAAACATGACACAAACAGATGGAGAGATATACCATGTTCTTAGATTGGAAGAATCAATATTGTGAAAATCACTGTACTACCCAAAGCAATCTACAGATTCAACACAATCCCTATCAAATTACCAATGGCATTTTTTGCAGAACTAGAACAAAATATCTTAAAATTTGTATGGAAACAACAAAAGACCCTGAATAGCCAAAGCAGTCTTGAGGGAAAAAAACGGAGCTGGAGGAATCAGACTCCCTGACTTCAGACTATACTACAAAGCTACAGTAATCAAGACAATAGGGTACTGGCATAAAAACAGAAATATAGATCAATGGAACAGGATAGAAAGCCCAGAGATAAACCCACGCACCTATGGTCAACTAATCTATGACAAAGGAGGCAAGACTATACAATGGAGAAAAGACAGTCTCTTCAATCAGTGGTGCTGGGAAAACTGGACAACTACATGTAAAATAATGAAATTAGAACACTTCCTAACACCATACACAAAAATAAACTCAAAATGGATTAAAGACCTAAATGTAAGACTGGACACTATAAAACTCCTAGAGGAAAACATAGTAAGAACACTCTGACATAAATCACAGCAAGATCTTTTTTGATCCACCTCCTAGAGTAATGGAAATAAAAACAAAAATAAACAAGTGAGACCTAAGGAAACTTAAAAGCTGTTGTACAGCAAAGGAAACTCCAAACAAGACAAAAAGACAACCCTCAGAATGGGAGAAAATATTTGCAAATGAATCAACAGACAAAGGATTAATCTCCAAAATGCATAAACAGCTCATGCAGCTCAATATTAAAAAAACAAAACAACCCAGTCAAAAGATGGGCAGAGGGGCTTCCCTTATGGTGCAGTGGTTGAGAGTCTGCCTGCCGATGCAGGGGACGCAGCTTCGTGCCCCGGTCCGGGAGGATCCCACATGCCGCAGAGCGGCTGGGCCTGTGAACCATGGCTGCTGGGCCTGTGCGTCCAGAGCCTGTGCTTTGAAACGGGAAAGGCCACAACAGTGAGAGGCCCGCGTACCACAAAAAAAAAAAAAGGGCAGAAGACCTAAATAGACATTTTTCCAAAGAAGACATACAGATGGCCAAGAAGCACATGAAAAGCTGCTCAACATCACTAATTATTAGAGAAATGCAAGTCAAAACTACAATGAGGTATCACCTCACACCAGTTAGAATGGGCATCATCAGAAAATCTACAAACAACAAACTCTGGAGAACAAAAAAGGTCATGAAGAACCTAGGGGCAAGACAGGAATAAAGACACAGACCTACTAGAGAATGGACTTGAGGATACAGGGAGGGGGAAGGGTAAACTGGGACAAAGTGAGAGAGTGGCATGGGCATATATACACTACCAAACATATAATAGATAGCTAGTGGGAAGCAGCCGCACAGCACAGGGAGATCAGCTCGGTACTTTGTGACCACCTAAAGGGGTGGGATAGGGAGGCAGGGAGACGCAAGAGGGAAGAGATATGGGGACATATGTATAACTGATTCACTCTGTTATAAAGCAGAAACTAACACACCATTGTAAAGCAATTATATTTCAATAAAGATGTTAAAAAAAAAACAACTAAAAATAGAATTACCGTATGACACAGCAATCCCACTAGTGGGCATATACCCAGAGAAAACCATAATTCAAAAAGACACATGCACCCCAGTGTTCATTGCAGCACTATTTACAATAGCCAGGTCATGGAAGCAACCTAAATGCCCATCAACAGACGAATGGATAAAGAAGATATGGTACATGTAGACAATGAAATATTGCTCAGCCATAAAAAGGAACGAAATTGGGTCATTTGTAGAGATGTGGACGTATCTAGAGACTATCATACAAAGTGAAGTAAGTCAGAAAGAGAAAAGCAAATATTGTATATTAATGCATACATGTGGAATCTAGAAAAATGGTACAGATGAACCGGTTTGCAAGGCAGAAATAGAGACACAGATGTAGAGAACAAACTTATGGACACCAAAGGGCAAAAGTGGCAGGGGAGTGGTGGTGGTGGGATGATTTGGGAGATTGGGTTGACATGTATACACTGATATGTATAAAATGGATAACTAATAAGAACCTGCTGTATAAAAAAATAAATAAAATTCTAAAACCAAAAAGAAAGAAAATATATTAAAATTCAGTTATAACAATGAAGATCTGTGGCATCTGAGTCACAGCCTACTCCCTCTCCAGGCCAGCCTGATGGAAACTGTACTCCAAACTATACAGCCAAGAAAACAGGGCTCCATGCCCCCTACCCCCCACCCGGTTTCCACTTGGAGAACTATAATATCTTCCCTCCATTTCTAATCCTGCCCTCAGCTCCTTCTTGCAGAGGTTAAGTTCTGGACAAGTGCAGCCAAGAGGTGAGGGCTCCTGTCTTTCACCGAGTCCCCACTCATGGAAAAGAGGTTCTATTTTATTGGAGGGCTGAAAATACTGGGGCCCCTTTATGCCCAGCATGAGACAGAGGTTCCAGGCCAGGAGAGAGATGCCAAGAAGACCTGAGCCTATTGCTTCTTGCCCAGCATCCAGCTACTATAACAGGAGTGCCAGTCATAAAGAAGTATGCCACTGTCCCTGCCCCCAGCTGAAATGCTGAAGGGAATCCTTCAAGTTGAGCAAGGTGATAAACAGAATACAAAACTGAATGAAAATATACAACTCCCTGGTAAAGGTAAACATATAGATAAATATAGAATCCTGTAAAATTTATGATGTAGGTGTACAAGTCACTTTTAAATCTGGCATAGAATTTAAAAAACAAAAGCATAAAAATTAATTATAACTCTAAGTTAATGGTTACACCATATAAAAAGATTATTTGTGTCATCAATAACAAAGTAGGGGGCTTCCCGGTGGTGCAGTGGTTAAGAATCCACCTGCCAATGCAGGGCACATGGGTTCGAGCCCTAGTTCGGGAAGATCCCACATGCCGCGGAGCAACTAAGCCCCTGCGCCACAACTACTGAGCCTGTGCACTTATAGCCCGTGCTCTGCCACAAGAGAAGCCATTGCAATGAGAAGCCCATGCACTGCAATGAAGAGCAGTCCCCGCTCACTACAACTAGAGAAAGCCTGCTCACAGCAACAAGGACCCAACGCAGCCAAAAATAAAATAAGTTTTTAAAAAAAGTAAGCCTCTTTCTTTCCACGTTACATCGAATCTGTTGGCTTCAGGGGACCCTGAAGTTACCAGCAACAAAATAATGGCATGGAACAGATAAGAGAGCTTGATAATATGGGAGCCCAAAATTCAAGGGTCTTTTTCCTCTGAGTCTGAGCCTCCACATCTCTGGGCCTGTACTGAAAATCAGGACTGAGAGAAGGTAAAATAATTTGGTTGAGGAGAGAAAAGCCATTGATTCCATATACTGTACTTGGTTCTCTACAGCTGTTTTCAATCAAAAAAATGGAAGAAAAATGTATTCATAGATGACAAGAGTTTTGTTGCCTTTTTATTTTCTGGTTAAAAGACTGATAGAAGATTCTGATTTCAATCCCAGTTGGTCCTCTTTAGGCTTTTGACCTGAAGCATGATTTAAAGTAAGTGGGGAACCGCTTTAATACACTAGGTCCCTCTCACTTCACTGTCCCTGAGACCAAGCAGTCATATTCACTTAGGACTTATGGTTCTTCTCACGTTGGCACATTTATTAGTCTCTGCAGTTGTCCCTCTGTGCTGCAGGCAGCACCTCACTCTCCTTCATGGCAAGGGTGGTGTACGTGGTGGTTCTCCCTAAGGAAAGCTTAGTGTTTAAACATAGTCCAGAGGGAACGACAAGAGAAATACCCAAGCAGAGAAAAAAGCTTCCTCTGATTCACCAGTTTTTGTAGGCTATGAAAAGACATGGATCATATGAGCAAGAATATTCAAAAGCGGAAATTCTAAAACAGAATCCTATTAAGATGCAGGCTGGAAGAGGCTGTTGACTGTGCTGACTGCCAAGCTCTTCAGAGGCAAGAGGTCTGGTGAGGTCAGATATGAGTGTATTTAAAAGCTGATGAAGAAGACTGAGGTGACCAGAATTATCTATTGATATGACTATATTAATGATCCTCCTTTGATCCTTTTGTCAGATAGAGAAAGGGGGAGTATATCCTGACTTCCATGTGCTGATTGATATTCCCCCAGACAATTCATTGTCAATGGTTCATATCTTTAAAATTTCAAGGTATACTTTGTGCTGGAGACACTGCAACTTCTTAACACTGTAAAGGAAGCTACCCCTTTGCCAACATCTACTCAGATGACTGGACTAATAGTTCTAATGTGAGCATCTTTGCTAAAGATTTAAGAGTTATCATCTATACTGAAAGCACATATGACTTCGAATTTTTGTGATTTTGGAATGCTATAATACGGAAACACAGAGGTTTTTATCTGTCTTGGGAACCTCAATTAAAAATTGGAAAATATTAATGATTTATTAGAGAAAAATAGCATCTGAAAAATAGCTCAATTATGAATAGTGAATACTATTCTAAAGGTAGAACTTTGAAGCTAAATAAAAATGTATTGTAAAAACAGCTTCTCAATATGATTTTAAGAATCCAGAAGGACATATTCAAAAATAGCAATCTACCATTACAGAAAGATATTGGCCATCTCAAAACTCTCATACATAGCAAAGGATTTTGGTGTTCCCAAGATGACCACCTGGTGGCGCCTAAGTCATTCTCCAGAACTTTGATGCTTAAATTACCAATACATAAAAGCACTTATAATGGTGAGGACAAATTCCCCCAAACTTTCCAAAGTTATGGTTAGGAAAACTTTACCCAAGAAGCTCTCTGGGTAGCTGAATCTTTTCTATCTGTATTTATCATACCTCCCCTTCCAAAAAAGAAAAGAACTAAAGTTATGGCAAGGCTTCAATCCTTTATCTCAAAGACCATCTGGGTATTTACAAATAGATTTCATTCAGTGGTCCAAATTTTTAAAAAATTTATTATGTTTCAATAATATCTTCAAAAGTAAAATTGTATAATTTTTGGTTGGAGTGAAGCTTTCTCTTCCAAAAGACTAATATTTTAACTTAGTGTTGTCCAACAGAACTTTTTACAACAATGGAAATGTTGTGGATCTGTGCTGTCCAAATGGTAGCTATTAGCCACATGTGGCTATCGAGCACTTGAAGTGTGACTAGGGCAACAGCTCTGTTACCAATATATAGTATCTTTTACAGTTTACAGAGTTTATTTCTCTATTTGGGAAATACCTTTAGCACTCTTAATTGACAGAGAAATTCACTTTAGAGGTGAGATTCTTAAGATTCTCCCGTTAAGACATACATTTCATTGTTCTTATCATTCTCAAAACTTTGAGAAAGTAGTATAAATTCATGTTTTTTTAAATCAACATTTTCAAGTTTTCAGAAGAGCTTTCTTTAACATACCTTCTGACAAGAGTTAGGGGAAAGACTTATATAAAGAAGGTACAGAAGCAGAGAAAGAAAATTATTTGATTGGCTATAGCTCAAAGCCTAGTTGGCTGTTTGTGACTGGTTGTCCTTATTGTTTCTATTTTGTAACCTTGAAGCATTTACAGCCTTAGGTTTAGTTTGCTTAGGTGGACATTAGAGCCACCTCAGTCTATTGGCCTCCTTGTTCAATTAATTTAACAGCCCTAACATAGGCAGATTTGGTAGGGGGTCCACGGAGAAAGACCCCCTACTTCTCTTCTTGACATAAGAGAAGCCATTTTAGACCTAAGCCATTTTGTGATCTAAGCCTGGCCACAGTGCTTGCCCTTGCAGAAGAAGAAGTCTCAGTAGTTAATGATTTTAAGGGGAACAAAAGAATATAAGAACAAACAGCTATTATCACAACAGGGAAAGAACCATATCAGAGGCAATATATCAGTTGTAAAGACTCCCAGTTTTGTTTCAAAGGTAAAGATTAGCCTGAAGCACATTCTTGAACTGTTGTGCAGATCCAAACCTTCTCTAGCGCTCAACCACCAGACTAACTGGAACCTAAGGAACGATAATGCTGACCTTTGGTAACCCTTGTGACTTCAATCAACTAGAGCCTGGACTCTGTCAACCTTTGCCCCGATTCTATGCTGAATTCTCTCCTGCTTGAGCCCCTTCGTGAATATGCATGTACCCTTAACTTAAAACTTCGCCAATTTTGCCGTTCAGGGAGACACAGCTCTGAGAAATATCCCCAGTGTTCTCCCTAGCAAGTAGTAAATCTTTCCTTCTCCCACTCTTTCGCTTGGTTGTGTCTTTTGGCTCAACACTCACCAAGAGGTGAACTCAGTTTTCAGGTAACACTAAGATAATATGATCTATGCCACAAAATCCCCATAAACCTTTAACATATAACATTGTTAGAGAAATCTATAAAGTTTAGATCAATTCTTCCTTTGACAGATTCTATCTTGTTACTGACAGGGTTCCAGACATACAACTCCTAAATATGACACTTTAGCATATTGAATATTTTAAGCTGAAGGAATTTGAGAAAACAGCAGAAGCAGAAAGGGCTCTCTGACCTCCCTCCATTACCTTTTTTTCCTGAAACAGGTCATAAAAGGTGACCTGTGACAGGTACTCTCCGTATGCAGGAAAGAAACACCCTTATCTCCAAAGACAAAGGGATGCCAAGAAGAAAGAAGACCCCTAAAAGACAAGCCTTGCTAAATTTCCCCCATTTACCACAATGTCTTTAACTTATGTCGATGAAAAATTAATCTATAGATGATCTAAGAAAGAAATGGAAAATATTATTTGAGCCAACCTGAGGATTATAACCTGGAAGACAGTCTTTCAGAAAGCTCTGAGGAGGAACTTCCCTGGTGGCACAGTGGTTAACAATCCTCCTGCCAATGCAGGGTACATGGGTTTGAGCCCTGGTCCAGTAAGATCCCACATGCCACGGAGCAATTAAGCCCCTGCACCACAACTGCTGAGCCTTCGCTCTGGAGCCCGCAAGCCACAACTACTGAGCCTGCATGCCACAACTACTGAATCCTGTGCGCCTAGAGCCTGTGCTCCACAACAAGAGAAGCCACCACAATGAGAAGCCCACGCACCACAAAGGAAGAGTAGCCCCCGCTCTCTGCAACTAGAGAAAGCCCACGCGCAGCAATGAAGACCCAATGCAGCCAAAAATAATAAATAAATAAAATAAATAAACTTATAAAAAAGAAAGCTCTGAGTACTGTTCCATCCATTAGAGGTCAAAGTACAGTTATATAAGTTTTTGAGACAATATGTCATTTGATAAATACGTCAAATGACATAGTGACAGTTTACACAATCTAGATCTTCATGTACAAAGCAAGTAGTGGGTCATCCTGACCCCTTACAAGTTTAAGGAGGGATGTTATCTCCTAAGGAGGTCTGGTTAATGCAGATGCACGATACACACTAAAGGGGAGAGAGGACACCCAAAAGGGCAGAGAAAAAATTCATGTTTAAATTTTTCTTGTTTTATCATAAAATATGAATTTTATTTCAACATCTATCATATGACTCTCCACTATGCCTCAAACCTAACATAAAATACACAGGTCTAACTACTTCTTTGGGTCTTCATTTTCTTATGAGGGTTCCCATGTCATAATAAAACTTATACTAAATAAGTTTGCGTGCTTTTCTCCTGTTAATCTGTCTTTATTGTTTCAATTTTCAGACCTAGTCAGGGACCCTAAAAGGGTCGAGGAAAATGTTTTCCTCCCCTACATTACATTCCAACTTTTCAAGTATTGTCAACTATACAGTCCAGCAGGTACAAGTTGCAAGAGATACTACCAGACCCACACATACATGGGTCAGGAAACTGAGAATTTTGGAAAAGACAGCGTGAAAGGTTAATCTTAGAACTACATCGGTAAAGGACTGTTTCAGGTATTGTTTTTGTTTGTTTTGTCCAGGTCTTGCAGCATGCGGGATATTAGTTCTCCGACCAGGAATCGAACCCGTGTCCCTGGCAGTGGAGGCAAGGAGCCTGGGTCACTGGACAGTCAGGGAAGTCCCTCAGGTATTGTTAAACACAAATATACCCTTAAACTCTGGAGCAAACACTCAGTGGCAGGTTTAGCCTGGGCAAAAAGTGCTTATGCCCTGGGGCCTCTCCTGGCCAAGTATCTCCCTAATGATACCAGGGTTCCTAGAATTCTCTGCTCAAACAGCTCTGATCCTCCCTTCTTCCAGGCCCTGCACAGGCCTCCTTCTGAATCTATCCTCCTGGGGGCAGACCATGACATTAATGTGCATGGTCCTAGGCCTAGGAGGTGGCCCTGGAAGGGCCAAGGGTATGTATGAATCTTGGAAGTGTGTGTGAGATGTTCACACGTGCATGTGTGAGGCCCTTCAAAATGTGGGATGGAGACAGGAGTGGTAAGAATAGGGGGTAGGAGTGTGTATCTTTATTTTTTGATTGATTCCCCTCCTTAACTCATCTTTTACAATTAGCCAATCACATGCTACTTCAAGTCAGGTAAAAAGGGGAGAACTTATTTAACACAATAAACAACTTCTATCTAGATCCAAAGCTTACATTGTACTTTAAAAGTTACTCTAAAGTCAGGAACCATGAAAAAAAAAAAGTCAGGAACAATAAGTCAAAGAAATGCATATAATGTATAAAAACAGAGAGATGGAGAAAAGAAGAAAGGGAGGCTGTAATGGGAAGAGAGTGGTAGGGAAACCCATAGGAAAGTTTTCCTCTCCGAGTATCTATTCCTTCACTCAGGAACAGCTCAGAAAACGAAGGAATCTAAAGAAAATTTCCTTCACATTTTCAAAAGTTCAAATGGACTTCACATTTGTTCTTGTTTTTTCTCCTTTCTGTGTTTCTTGCCCTTAGATGATACTGCGAAACGTAACTATGTAAATGTGCTTGTTAATTTGGTACCTCGCTTGTTTTTCGGTTTCTGGAGTCCTGAGCGGTTTGGTGCTCCCCCAGCCTCTTTAATCGTGTCTTTCGCTAGTTGACTCAGCTACCCAGTGTGGTGCCACGGCCCTAGAGCAAAAATGCGTCCATATTAAAAACAAAATAGAGTCGGTTTGTTTTCCTTGTTTTTTCTGTGACTTAAAAGACCTGAAGGGAACAAAAGAAAGAAAAGAGGCCAGACGGCGGACATTCTCAGCAAACGAGAAGGTGCCCAGGAACGATTCAGTACTAAAAATATTAATTGTTAAAAGGAGAAAAACCTGGAGGTGCCGGGGATTGAACCCGGGGCCTCGTGCATGCTAAGCACGCGCTCTACCACTGAGCTACACCCCCTCCTTCTGAAAGAGGCTCAGAAATGTTCCTATGACCCGCTACTATATTTTCAACGAAATTTTACTTCAACAAATTCAATCTTTGAATTTTCTATACTGGATACTGTCTTGTAGCTAGGCTGTGAGAAGTCAAACTAAACATTTTACCGAAAGTCCCGTCTGGTCCTGAGCTCTCCCACTACTGGTAACCCTCTCGGACGCCAGCTCGACGGCCACCTGCCGGTGGAGAAGGGAGCAGTCCTGACTGGCCGCCCCCAGGGAAAGGTCTGGGATAAGACCTCTGCTTAAAAAGGTTGCCAGAAAACCGAGTACAATGCAGGAGGATAAAAAGAAGAAAGTCTAAACGGTGTCATGGGGTTTCAGGTCCAGGTAGGAGAGAAGACTGAAGGGACATTGTAGACAGGCCCGCGTCGGCCGCAGCCCCCGACTCCGGTAGGTTCCGGCGTCCAGCCTCGGAGTCGGGAAACCGCATGGCGGCTGGGATCGCGAGCACCACCGAGAAGCGCGCGCCGGGAAGAGGAGCGAAAGAAACCGAGCAGCCTTATAGCGCCCCCTTTCGGGCCGAGTCCTCCACGGAGTGAAAAGTACGCAGAAGGAAGGCGTTTTAAGGAGTAGGCTTGTCCGTGCGTCTGCAGTCGTTAGACCCCTTACTCTCCGAGGTTCAACTATCAGGCGCTTCCCGCCGTTCTCTGGCTTTGGGTACGAGGGTCAACCCAGAAATGAGTATTTGGGGTAAATCCTAAATCCTTTTCCTAAGTTTTCTTCTGATTCTCTCTCACACCTGTGGGACTCTTGAAGACCTGAAATCACGATCTTCCTTTCGGCTCCTCCCCAGCTCCGGACCTGGCCATCCCGGCGACTCAGACCCTGTCGAGACCCAGGGGATTTGCACGCGGGGCGGGGAGTGTCGGATAGACAAGGGGCCACATACAAAGCATGGGCCACAGGCGACCCTCAGACCCAGAGGTTAAAGGGATATATAAGTGTTTTTTATACAACACTTCTGCGGTCCCTAAAGATGGAACATCACCTGGAGGAGCTTAATAAAACTACGGACTTCCGTCCCCACTCCCTAGACGCTGAGTGCGCTCAGAATCTCCGGCTCTGCTGGGGAATCTTATGTTATTTAAATGTCCCTCAATTGGAAAAGGGAACCTCCTACACTGTTGGTGGGAATGTAAATTAGTGCAGCCACTATGGGAAACAGAACGTTTGTTCCTCAAAAACCTAAAATTAAGAGTTGCTATATGATCCAGCAATCCCACTCCTGGGCATATATCTGGACAAAACTGTAATTGGAAAAGATACATGCACCTCTATGTTCATTGCAGCACTATTTACAATAGCCAAGACATGGGAGCCATCTAAATGTCCATCGACAAAGGAATGGATAAAGATGTGATACATATATACAATGGAATACTACTCAACCATAAAAAAAGAAATGAAATAATGCCATTTGCAGCTACATGGATGGACCTAGAGGTTATCATCCTAAGTGAGGTAAGTCAGAAAGAGAAAGACAAATACCACATGATATCACTTATATGTGGAATCTAAAGTATGACACAAATGAACTTATCTGTGAAACAGAAACAGACTCACAGACTTGTGGGAAGGGGGGAGGGAAGGATTGGGAGTTTGGGATTTGCAGATGCAGACTATTATATATAGAATGGATAAACAACAAGGTCCTACTGTATAGCACAGAGAACTACATTCAATATTCTGTAATAAACCATAATGTAAAAGAATTTGAAAAAAGAATGTATATCTATGTATATATACATGTGTATAACTGAATCACTTTGCTGTACAGGAGAAATTAACACAACATTGTAAATCAACTATACTTCAACAAAATAAATGTTAAAAAATAATAAATATCCCTCAGTTGAATCAGATAGACCAGTTTGGGAACAACTGGGCCTGAAAATCTAGGGACAGAAACTGGAATGAACTAGGATCCTGGGAAAGTTAACACAGAAGGAGGAGAAAGACAAGAAGGGAAGTGAGGAGCAGGAGGCAGAAAGGTGGGAGGAAGAGTGCAGCAGAGGGGGTTCCTCAAGACGCTGGGGATTTGGATGCGCAGAACAGTAGAAGTGTCCCAGATCCCTATCGCTCCTGCGCTTTCTCTAGGCAGGAGAGAAAAAAGGCCCCTTGCTCTAAGGTGAGAGAGCAGAAGGCATTGGTCCTACTAGTCCAGTCATTCACAAACTTTAGGTGCATCAGAATCACCTGCAGGGCTCGTTGAAATATAAATTGAGGACATCATCCCCAGAATTTGATTCAGTGGGTCTGGGGTTGGGCCCGAGAATTTGCAGTTCTAACAGGTTTTCAGATTTTGCTGATGGTTCCTGGGACCAAAATTCACAACCTCTGTAGAATCTAACATAAGAGAATCTCATCAGTGGAGAAGGCCCGGACTTAAATCTGCATAACAAACCGTACCCTCCTTTACCGTGCTTTTCTAGGTTAGCTCCTCACGTACTTCTTTGTTTTTGGCTGAAGATCGGAGTTAAGCCTGTATTCTAAGCTGCTTCTTTGAGAGTTGTTAATTTCCCTGGGTGTCTCCCATGTGTATATGAGATATACACGTTAATAAATATGTCTGCTCTTTCCTTAATCTGTCTTTTGTTACAGGGGCTCAGCTGAAACCTTAGAAGGTAGAGGAAAAGTTATTTTTCATCCCCTACTGTTGGAAGTTATGTAACCGAATATAGGTGTCTTTCTAAAGTGCAGCAGGGAAACCAATCTATGTGGTTGTCAGGGAACAGTGTTGAGTGTTAAAGAAGGACGCTGTCTGCTTAGACCTGGGCTGCTGGGACAGCAGTGGGAAACACTGACTTTGCTTGCTTGCTTGTTTTTATGTTTGGTTGGGATTCCCAAGCAGAGGGTGAGAAGACAGACTGTAGAAAAATGCTTATGCTTTACAAGGTTTTCAGAAAAAAACAAAATTTCTGAATTTAGACATTGTTAAAAATCAAAATTCAACTGCATAAATTTAAAAGATCTTATTGGCTTTGTTCAACAATTAATGAATCAGGCAGCATGCCATCTAGCAGATAGAAAGAAGCTCCAAAGTGCTGTACAAAGTGAAAGGCTTTTACAGACAGGAGGGGGCAGGACAAGGATGTTACTAGCAAAGAGTGGATTGTTTGTGGCAAGGTCACCTTCCTTTGGAGGATGGCAGGGGTCTATCAGGCAGATTATCTCACTAGTGTTGACTAGGTAATTCCAGATTGACTGGTTTAAGATTCCACTCCATAGATAGTGATTTCTCTGATGGATCTGGGCAAAGTAAATTGAAAATCTTCTGGAAAGGATTCACCATTCTAAATGCCATTAAGAAAATTCATGGCATAGGAGGAGGTCAGAAGATCAACATTAACAGGAGTTTGGAAGAAGTTGATGCAACCCTCATGGATGACTTTGAGGAATTCAAAACTTCAGTGGAGGAAGTAACTGTAGATGTGGTGGAATGCATTGAATCACCTCCACCATGAAACAAGGGGTATGCAGCTCACAGAAACAGAAGTCATATCTTCCACCCTCAAGTAATCTCTAGTGATGATCCTTACGTAGAGCTGCTGGACAGAAATTAAAGTGATTAAATTAAAATGATTTCCCTGCTTAGAATCATTTTGGGTAAAAAATCAACCGCTCCATGCTGCCAGCCCATGCTGGGAAAATAAATCTTCCAGAGTGCTGAAAATAGGACACCCCCACCGTGTCAATGTCCCATGCCAGCACATGCTTTCACAACCGATACTCCACCCAACAAATGTTGCTTGTGAATTCATCAGCCAAAGAACTATTACAATAACCCCTTAAAATGTCTTCAATTTTTGAAGAAATTAAAACTGGGGGATAAGAAGGATGGAGAAAAAGTAAAAGAGAGCAGGGAAGCCATGGGCTAGGGCAAGGAGATTGGCAGGTAGGTACTATCTCTTGCCCTTCCAAGGAACCATGGAAATGACAGAAAAGACATGTATTTGGAAGAATAAAAATGTAACTGCTCTTGAAGGAGAAAGAGATTTTGGATTAAATGGAACAAACAGGTGAAAGATCAGAATTACAGAGAAAGAGCAGAGAAATCACAGTTCTGTCTGTAGGGGATGTGAGGTAAGGATGCTCTTTCCCTCCAGGTATAGGGAAGGCACCTCCACCTGAGAGTTTTATAACCTGTTTTCTCAAACTCCTTCAGCTTAAATATTCAATATACCAAGGTACCACATTTTGAGGTAGCATGTCCTGAACCCCGTTAGTAGCTTAACCTTAATTTTTAAAGCTGCAAAGATTGCATATAAAGGCAGCAATTGTTAATAAAATGCAATATCACCATGAACAAAGAAGGGAGGAAATATAAAAATCTAAGAGGATTCTCCACTGAGATTCAAAACGTCTTGAAGTTCTCATCCCTTGAAATAAATAGAAACTGGAATCTGTACCAGACACATTTTAAGTGTGAAAGAAACTTATATGATGAAAGAAACTTATAAGGAATTTCTCCTCTCTTCAAAAGGTTGGTGATGTTTCAGTTAACGCAAAATATATGAAGTTATATTATTATTTTTGGACCTTCACTTTTACTCACTCTTTAAAACACCAATCAAGAAAATACCTTAGAATAAATTTAACTTAGGAGGTGAGAGACCTGTACCCTGAAAACTATAAGACCCTGATGAAAGAAATTGAAGAAGACACAAATAAATGGAAAGATATGCCTTGCTTATGGTTTGGAAGAATGAATATTGTTAAAATGTCCATACTACCCAAAGCAATCCCTATCACAATTCCAATGGTGCTTTTCACAGAAAAAGAACAAACAATCCTAAAATTTTTATGGAACCACAAAAGATTCTGAATAGCCAAAGCAATCTTGAGAAAGAAGAACAAAGCTAGATGCATCCATTTCCTGCCTTCAAGCTATATTACAAAGCTATGGTAACCAAAACAGTATGGTATAAAAAAAAGACACCTAGATCAGTGGAACAGAATAGAAAGCCCAGAAGTAGGGCTTCCCTGGTGGCGCAGTGGATGAGAGTCCGCCTGCCGATGCAGGGGACACGGGTTCGTGCCCCAGTCTGGGAGAATCCCACGTGCCACGGAGCGGCTGGGCCCGTGAGCCATGGCCATTGAGCCTGCGCGTCCGGAGCCTGTGCTCTGCAACGGAAGAGGCCACAACAATGAGAGGCCCACGTACCGCAAAAAAAAAAAAGCCCAGAAGTAAACCCACACAAAGGAGCCAAGAATATATAATGGGGAAAGGATAGTCTCTTCAATAAATGGTGTTGGGAAAACTGGACAGCCACATGCAAAAGAATGAAACTGGAGCACTATTTTACATCATACACAGAAATTACCTCAAATAGATTAAATTGTAAATCAACTATACTTCCATTTTTTTAATATTAAAAAATGTATTAAAGACTTGAACAAGAGGCAAAGAAGAGGCAAAAGAAATAAAAAGTACAAAACTGGGTTAGGGGAGACCAATTTTTATTTGCAAATGGTATGGCTGCTAAGATGAAAATCCAAGAGAATCCATTAAAGAGTTTAGACTTCAAAAGTTTGTTTTCTCCTCTGGAATGTAACCACCAGTCTCCAAAGAGTGCAACTTAATTGCTATGCAAAACTCATTCCCAGCTAGTATCCCTAGTCCGCCTTCAATTTTCTAAATTTGTTTAGTAGAGGGTATTAAGATTCCTTCAGTCTGTATTTTCACTCTTGGCCAAAGGATTATTAATAAAATCACTAACTCTAGAATGTTCTTTTCTTAAAATTATGTGCCCAAATGGTTTCATTTCTGCAATATGGTCCATAATAGAACTGAAAACGGCAGGTCTGTAATTCGTTGAGCTTTATATCTTCCCTCATTTCTTCTTTTCCTCTCTGAAATGTAAATTCTAAGGTTTTTAATCCTAAAGTTACTTTTACAGCAGTGCAAATATTTGTCACTTTTTTTGCTCTGCAACAGTTTATATAATCTTGTGTTGGAAAGACAGGGAAGCACACTTGTTATTACTCCAAATCTCGTGCTCATTCTGGGACACCCTCCACCCCACCCTCAGTAGTCTCTCCCTCATCAATGTCCCTAGATTCCAGCCCTGAGCTAGATGTCAAAGTCTACAGTAGGCACTCCAAAAATCTTGATTGACAGGTTAGGCGATAATTTGAGTTTTGTGTTAACCCCAAGAGAAGATACCGTAGGAGAAAACAGTGGGAGGGATGGGAGACGTTGGTGGGGAAAAGTCTTTTTGTGAAAGAGTGTAAGATAAAGGAGGGGAGAAATTTCTCTTTGATTTGGTTTTGTTTCAAATAGCTGGCCATTTTCGAGAAACCAAAACCATTGAGTAAATGGATACATGAGTGTTACTGCTTTACTTCTAGGGCTGGACGTTTCACATCTTTCCTATTCCACCCACACTTTTGATGAGCATGGTTCTTTCAAAAAACCCTATTGCTCTGTGGCTTAACCCATAAACGAACCAGTGGACATCTTCTTGTCAAAAACAAGTCAAATTTGGGACGGATCCAAGTCAAGCATGGAAATCACCAAGTTCCTTGACAGCGTCCATTCATTCCGTTCTTTTTAAACCTACAAGCGTATATGTGTATATATATATATATATATATATATATATATATATATATATATATATATATATATATATATATATACTGGATAAACTATTCCTTTCTAGGCTTAAGCTAACCTTGCACTTACAGGAGAACTTTCTATGAAGCTTCCAGGCTATCTCTGTCCTTCCTCCAGCACCTCCATTATTCCCTTCAGACTCCCCTCCGAATGCACCATCTGTGCTCACTCCTTCCTCTTTGCTGTTTTCCATAAGGGAGGCAGCATCAGCTCTAGACTCAAAGTCTTCCTCTCTACCCCACCTCTCGAAGTCATTAATCAAAGACTTCAACAGGGTCCACAACGATGAACCGTCTAACAGTTCCTGACATTTATGTATTAGTTTTTACAACTTTTAGACGGTGTTGGAAATAGTTTAACTGTTGGTGAATTTTGAGAACTCTTGTTTAGCTAGATCTTCAGAATCCGCGGTAGAAAAGCCCCCTCCCCCTCCTGTTTACATACCTTTTGTACGCTACGTGAGAGAGCGCTCTCGTCAGCTGGCCGCGTGGCCTAATGGATAAGGCGTCTGATTCCGGATCAGAAGATTGAGGGTTCGAGTCCCTTCGTGGTCGTCGTTTTTTTCCCTTTGCTGGTCTCATTCACTGCCGGGTTGGATAAAGCTTGGAAGATATTTAAAATCTGATTTGCTTCCTTTCCCTTCTTGTTGCTGATGTGAGTTCAATAAATAAACTCTTATATAACATTTAGATATTGGAGGCCTGGTGTGTGACGAGTACTTTACAAATGAACAAGGAGGAAATACCACGTGTCCTCAAGGAGCTTACTTTCTACCGGACCCAACAAATGAAATCAAATAAACAGAAACAAAATAACTAAAATTTGTTTCACGTCCTATCAAAGAAATAAGCAACAGGCTGAGATCAAAAATAAGGGATGGGGGCTCCTTTAAACAGAGTTTTATTATTCCTGGCATAAGGAATAATAGTGCTAACTCGCTGAGAATATGAAGGCACTTGGTCTTTTCAAAGTTAAAATACCGAACTTTTTTCGTGGTGGGGTGGAGGGAAGGGGTCACTAAAAAAATCAATTAAATGGGGTAATGGTGAGTTAAATTTCTGGAAACAAGGTGTCTGCTAGGATTCTCTACTACTGTGGCTCTGAATGGTTTGAAATAGGTGTTCTCCAGATTTTCATTAGCTACCTTAAATATAACGGCCTCTACCTCCCAAATAGCAATCTCAGAGAGAAGCATAAAGGCAAAAGCCACCAAAGGCTTTTATTCCAATTGAACTGTACTCTGGAGCAACATCTATGTAGCCATGATAGGTTTAGTTTTAGCAAGAGTGCAAATGCCATAAATGGATCTGAACAGCAGGGAGGTTCCTCAAATAATTTAAAAATAGAACTATGGTATGATCCGACAAGCAACTCCACTTCTGGGTATTATATCCAAAAGAATTGAAAGCAGAGTCTCAAAGAGATATTTGCACCCATGTTCATAGCAGCATTATTTGCAATAGCCAAGAGGTGAAATTAAACCCAAACAGCCTTATAGACCTTGGAGACATTATGCTAAGTGAAATCAACCAGTCACAAAAAGACAAATACTGTATGATTCCACTTATACAAATGTAGATGAAAAATTAATCAAGTCCATCTAAAGAAGAAAAAGAGAATTTTATTCAGGCCAACATAAGGATTATAACCTGGGAGACAGTCTTTCAGAAAATTCTGAGGACTGTTCTGCTTGTTAGAGGTCAGTGATACAGTTATATACATTCTCAAGACAAAGGATCATTCATCAAAATGACACGGTGACAAGTTACATAAAGTTCACCAAAGATACATAGTCCAGATCTACATGGCTTAGTTGCTCCATGGCATGTGGGATCTTCTCAGACCAGGGCTCAAACCTGTGTCCCCTGCATTGGCAGGTGAATTCTTAACCACTGCACCACCAAAGAAGTACAGGCATGCTATTTTAAGTGGTGAAATATAGTCTCTTTCTCACCTCATGTTCCATGAAAGGGAGATTTCTGTAATAAAAATGGATGAAATGGGGTTAAAATAGGAGTTTTCAATGTGTCATTTCAATAAAGTGCTACCGTTCTACAACAAATTTACAAGAAACTGAATGATACTAGAGCTGATGAGTTAACTGAATACTAAATTTCAAAGAGAAATCAGATTTGGCAACTTGTACTATTGCTTTCCTAGGAACACTCTGATGGTGTACCACACTCATCTCATTTACAGTCAGACCTCCATATCTGCAGGTTCTGCAATCATGGATTAAACCAACTCCATATCAAAAATATTCTGAAAAAAATTCCAGAAAGTTCCAAACAGCAAAACTTGAATTTGCCATGCACCAGCAACTATTTACATAGCATTTACTCTCTATTAGGTATTATGAGTAATCTAGAGATGATTTAAAGTATGTAAGAGAATGTGTATAGGTTATAAGCAAATAACTATGCCATTTTATATACAGAACTTGAGTGTCCATCAATTTTGGTATCCACTGGGGTCCTGGAACCAATCCTCCATGGATAGCAGGGGACAACTGTATATCTACTCATCAGTGGAGATATTGGGCCTGTGTTGTAGTGGTTATAGTTTGGTCCCCTCTGAACCTAATTTCTATGCTGGGTATTCCACATTTTTTTAAAGTATCTTTTTAAATTTGAGCTGGAGCTATCCACAATTTAGTTGAATTTTAACTTCACCTTTTAAATCTTAGACATGCTTTACACTGGTTAGTATTGGTTAGGTGCATCATATGAACTCAGTGGCTAGGATGAAATGTATCATTCTGAGGATAGCTTAGTCAAACTCCCATTTACTGATATTTTCACTTTTAATTTCTTTTAAAATTATGCACCTCTTCACAAATTTGCGTGTCATCCTTGAGCAAGGGCCATGCTAATCTCTGTATCATTTTCAACTTTAGTATATGTGCCGTTGAAGCGAGCATGATTCTGCATTATTTACTCACACTTTAAAAGCCAAACAAGTCAGGTACTCATTCCCTATTACCCTCCAATCAATTTTTAGCTAGTACACAATCATGTGTTTTATAAACCTTTCTGGATATAATGAGCATCTTTTCCTGAGACAGAAAGTGGGGAATCATGAATATTACAAAACACTATTTTTACAAGGGAAGTCTCAGAGTGAATGAACACTTCCAATATTTCACCTACCTTCTGAGTTTCAAAGTTTTCAAATATCTATGGGCTCAAATGAAATATGCTTCATTCTTGCCTAAGAGTCAGGCTGGACCTCGGAACTGGTCACTGGGTAAGACTCTTTCCTGAAGGAGTATGACTGTAAAATTTTATCTCTGCTAAACCAAGCTCCAGCCAACTCATGCCTGGGCATGCCCTGATGGATTTGCTAATGTTAAGTGAGTATGGTATAATAAATATATGTGGTCTTTGTCCCCGGTTCCTGGCACAAAGCTCCTCAAACTCTTGGGATTTCATAGTGATAGGAGTGTGGTTTGTCAGTCACATCCTTATCTTATCCTTATCCTTGCTCTTATCCTAATGAGGTAACTTAGGGTGGTGCCCTTAGATAGACTCAGAATAAGGCTGGTCACCAGAAAGACCAAGAGATTAGAAGCTTGGCACTTCCAGTCCCACCCACCCACCTCTGAGAAGGGGAAGAGGGGCTGAGGATCTGCAGAAAGTGTGCAGACGAGCCTTAAAGCAGGTGGTCCCAGGACGCGAGTCTGACCGACGCGGAGGACCACAAAGAAGTCCCAAGTTTGAAACGTCCGGGAGCGCCAGAGCAGAAAAGTGGGCCCCAGCTGGAGCTCCAAGGTCTCCACACAGCCGGAACCACTTCACCCCTGACTCACCCCACCCTTCCGGCCAGTGAATCCGACCTCCTCCCTGCAGCTCCAGATGGGGATGGTAAAAATTAACTTATCCTAAAGCGGCCACTCCTAAAGCGAGCCTAGCCTACAAAAACCAAGGTTACTTCCCGGTCCTCTCTAGGACGTTGGCTGTCTCGCCTTCTCAGTGGTTCCTCCGCTTCAGTTTCCTGCATCGGAAGCAGAGAAGCTGCTAAAACTTTCGAACTTACTCCCCGACACCACCAGAGTTAACTGGCTGTTTGCCTCTCTACCTACACATAGCATTTACAGACCCCTTTCTTTGTGCTACGAAGAGTTATGCACTTTGCACACATTGTCTCCTTTAATCCTGGAAGTAAAGCATGAAGTAGATGGTCTTATGATATTGTTCTTTGGAACATAGCTCCAAAGAACTTGAAACAACCATGGCCTTTTGCCACAAGTAGTCACAGTTCTACTCAGTCACTGTGTTTCTTCCTCAACTTCTATGACAGGAGAATTCAACAGTTTGACGCTTTTGAAGAGTCATCACTTGATTGTATTTAACTCATATCCTACAACCTCTCTAGATTAACTTGGGCTCTAAAACCTGTAACAAAAGTTCATTGCTTTCCTCTTCAGCACAATCTGTAACCAGGTCCCAGTCTAGCTTTGCTTTCCTACTTCTTTTATGGATGAAACAATGGTTGAGACTCTCCCAGAAAAGGCTTGTAGAATTTTACAATTTGTAGTGGAGGAAAAAATAATTTTCCCTCTATTCTTCTAAGTTCCTGACTGGGCCCCCTGTAATGAAAGTCAGATAAACAAGACAAAAACAAACAGAAGTTTATTAACATGTGTACATATACATGGGAGATACCCAAAGGAAAATGAGTAACTCTCACAGGTGGCTTAGAATTCAGGCTTGACTACCAACTTCAGCTAAAGATAAAAGAGTCAGGGGCTCTTTCCCTGCCGCCGCGGAACCGCGCGGAGGCCGAGGCGCGGGTGCATTCAAGATTCGGCTCCACCCGTAACCCACCGCCATGGCCGAGGAAGGCATTGCTGCTGGAGGTGTAATGGACGTTAATACTGCTCTGCAAGAGGTGCTGAAGACCGCCCTCATCCACGATGGCCTAGCACGTGGAATTCGCGAAGCTGCCAAAGCCTTAGACAAGCGCCAAGCCCATCTCTGTGTGCTTGCATCCAACTGTGATGAGCCTATGTATGTCAAGCTGGTGGAGGCCCTTTGTGCTGAGCACCAAATCAACCTGATTAAGGTTGATGACAACAAGAAACTAGGGGAATGGGTAGGCCTCTGTAAAATTGACAGAGAGGGGAAACCCCGTAAAGTGGTTGGCTGCAGCTGTGTGGTGGTTAAGGACTATGGCAAAGAGTCTCAGGCCAAGGATGTCATCGAGGAGTACTTCAAATGCAAGAAATGATCAAATAAAAAAAACTAGGCTCTTGTTCCTTAAAAAAAAAAAAAAAAAAAAAAGAGTCAGGGTGTGGGGGAGGTCAGTTATGAGGAGGTGACCAGGAAAAGGGGAGGAGAGAAAAGGAGGAAAGGAAGTAAGAAAGAGGAAGCTTTCACAGAAGACACTAATAGGTCAAGGGTCAAAGTTCAAAGGCTAATACTTCAAACCATAAGTGATTGAATTAGATAGAAATTTTAGTCATTTTCCCCTCTCCTATTTTTCCTTTTCTCTCTTGTCATCACTACCCTGATGTTAATGAAAATAAAAATACCTGAAAAACGTACATATAAAGCACTTGAATGTTCTACCATATATAAAATATATAACCAACAAGGACCTACTGTATAGCACAGGCAACTATACTCAATATTTTGTCTAGGACAACTGTCTTAGATTGGGCTGCTATAACAAAATATCATAAACTGGATGGCTTAAATAACAGAAATTTCTTTCTTACAGTTCTAGAAGCTAGAAAGTCTGAGATCAGGATGGTCCGAGAGGTCAGGGTTCCAGTGAGGAACCTCTTCCTGGTTGTAGAAGGCTGTTTTCTTAGAGCAGAGTGAGGAAGTAGGCTCTCTCAGGACACTAATCCCTTTCACGAGGGTAGATCTCATCTAATCCTCATTACTTTCCAAAGACCCCATCTCCAAATACCATCACATTAGCGGGTAGGGTTTCAACAAACGAATTGGGGGGAGGGGGGAGGGAACATATTCAGTCCATAAGAACAACTTTCATAGATTTGAGGTGTCTTACAACTCTTAAGTTGTAGAAAACTGATAATAGTGCAAATGATTTTCATCCACAGAAATGCAAGTGAACTGTGTTTAGTGGAATGCAATTGATCATTGCCCTGAAATTGACAGGTTAAAAAAATCCATTTGTAAATTTATTCCAACATTACAATTGTCTATAAATATGTGATACTTTGAATTTTCTTTTGAACCAGTTGTAACATCTTACTGGTTGTTACATTTTTCATGAATTAAGTAGTCTTTGACATATTTGTTTTCATTAGTGTGAAAGTCATAATTTTACCTTTTTAAAAAAAGTATCATTTAATAATTTGGAAACAATTGAGGCATATTCACTAGTGGCAGAAATAAAATATCAACTCTGTGGGGGATAAATGTAGATTGAAAAACATGGTTTGGATCTGAAGCTAGAAAAGACTTTCTCTACTCCCTCTTACCATGCCTACACCTGGAACCCAGAAGACACACTCACCTGGCAGCTCGTGAAGACACAGGTACACCTAGAAACCACCAAAGCAAAGGGCTGAGGGAGACCACAAAAGGACAGCTGAACATTAATTCCACCCAAAAGAGAAATGTGGGTCAAAGAAGGTAAAAACCCTTATTGACTTTTACTCAGTTTTCTCTCCCCATGGGGAGGGCAAAGAAGAGGATGAATGAAGTGGTGGAGTATCTTCTCAATAATTCCAAGAGGCACTTGCAAGTGAAATGGGAAATTTCCTCTTAAAAAGTAGTTTTGTTAAAATTCTGTAATTGTGTTTTTTTTTTAAAACTAAAATCAACCTTTTAAATATCCAATATCACAGTCACATGAAAAGTCATTTATGATAGCATCCTTGCTTCTTTTTTTCTTCTAGAACTCTCCAAGAGAAACAGCTGCTATCTCTTCACCTCAACTATCTTCCTGAGTTTTTTCAATTCACCCAGTTCTCCAAAGAAGATACAAATTCTTCCAGAGTATTCATAGATACACTTGTCTGCTCCTCTGAAAATGATTTTATTAGGCAGTGGATATACATGTATATGATATAATATGCCCTGTACAGTTATGTGTTTAATAAAAATAATAGAAGTCTTGTGAGAATCGATTTCCCCTCCTTAAGCTTTTATATTTCATTTCATATTTCAGTTAACCACAGTTAATTTAAGAACTGCAGGGAGCTGAGCATGTTTGGTAGTACTTGAAACCATTTGGTCCCCGCCATCTGAATTCAGAATGTGACTTCTCAGATCAAACAATTGGATCTGTCTCTGATGAATGTCTCTGGAGAATTTAATTGTCAAATAAACTAGGTTTTCTTTTCACCTGCCTAGTCTCTTGCATTTTGACTATTAGGATAAAAATCAAAGCTCAAATGAGTAGTCATGAGTGGTCATAATGGCAGAGAAATACATGGTCATGTATATATGAATCTTCAATAGCTGGCATTAAATACTTAGTCTCAAGATCTGGGATGTGTATATTCTTCTCCTGAGAGATAAGGGAATCTTGGAATGTGGTGTTCCTGAGGCAGAATCAGTCATTTGACTGGAATATAAGCAACACAGGGTATAAACTTATTTTACTGTTTTTAACATTAAATTAAAATTTAATTCTATCGTATCCTACCCTATTCTATTCTACTGGCACAGCACCAGGGCCGCATCCCCTGGTACATAATAAGCACTCATTAAATATTTGTTGAAAGAATGGTAATTATAAATACAGTGAACGTTGAGGAAAAAAAAAGTAGATAAATGAAATAGGATCTACCTGTCCTGTGGAATGATTTGCAACATTTCCTTTGTAAGGAAAAAGATTAAGTGTTCACGTGGAATGAGCTCAAGATCTATTAAGCGAAATAATGTGTGAGAGAATGGCATGTTTCGTATGACTGCATTTCTGTAAAAACGAACAAAATATTTATGAATATATATACACGAATGCAGAGAAAACAGGAGTGTAAGAAATATAGTAAAATACTGATGGTGGTTAGATTTGGAGGAGGAAAGTATAACTTCCACATTTAATTCAGGAGTTACAACGGCACTCAGTTTTGACTGAGGAAACAAAATAATTATCAGACGCCAACGTGAGTGTGAATGTGCATAATTTACAAAGGAAATGTTTGAGAACTAGTACATGACTTTTGAAAATGGAGAAGAGACCGGAGGATCTATATAAGATTTCTTTGCAGACAGCACTGCCATGAGCCAGAGGGGAGTGGGGTTGGTAGCAAAGTGCTACAGGAAGTATTCAGGGCAGGGCCTGGGTCTGCAACAAAGTGGATGAGCCGGATAAATAAGCAGAGCAGGCAGGGTACCGGACCATTGCCCCCTTTCTCCTCCAGCACCAAAGCGAAGGGAACTATCTGGGTTCCCAAAACTCGCTGTTTCTAGATTATCTCGCGATGCCTCAGAAAAACCAACCTCTTGTAGTACTCTCCGGTCTTTATTAAGCGTTTTCGCTCCAAATAGCGTGGCTTCCAAAAAATATCGCGATGCTTCAGCTTTTAATATTTTTGGCATTAACAGTCCCTGTGAGAAAATTTTGAAAGTCAGTTTTTAACACAGTGAGTTGATAAATTGCTTATACATATTGCTCTTGTCAGTATTTTTGTTTTGGAAATTAGGAGAAGGGAAAAAAGAGTGTGTCAGAAGTGGGATTCGAACCCACGCCTCCATACGGAGACCAGAATCCCCAACGCAGGGAAGCTTTAGCTTGAGTCTGGCGCCTTAGACCACTCGGCCATCCTGACACCCTACGAAAGCACCCGATTTTCCATTGAAATAGACACAAACAGCAGCGTCTCTATGACGTACACTCCAGAGAAGGGTTTACGTCCGAGTCGCCGGCTAACGCTCCGAGAATAAAAGGCCACCTGTGGACTGAAAAGGAAGACAGCTCATATTTCGGGAGGGAAGGGAAAAAAGAATACCATCTTTAGCTCAGGTCGCTTGGTGGGTTCTCCAGCCTCTAATCTTTACCGAAATGTTGAGCGTAGTTAGCCTCGCCCTAGGCTTTCTTTCTTTTGAAGACAGTGAGGAACATCACCAAAAATGTAGCAAAAGACCCCGATTCTAGGGCATGAACCATTTTATCTTCTCTATTAGTTTCCTTTTCGTCCCCAGATCTGCCTTGCCACTCGAGAAGTGTTTGTTTTGGGCTCCGAAAGTGACAGCCGAGGAACAGCCTGAGAAAATCCTTGTAGGGCGCGACAGCTCCCGCCGGTGTAGACTTGACAAAGCCAGTTTCTGCCCCAAGGGATTGACCTGTCCCAGGTCCAGAGAAACTCTGGGAGCGACACGCTTGCTTCCTGACCTTCCTGGTCACTCACAGATATTCCGGAGTGAAAGTCTCCATGGCGTCCATTGCCAGGTCGTGGATAAAATGGCGATTTTTAAGGGGGATAGCGGGGGGAAAATGAGGGACGTGCCACATCTCCTGACTCAGACTTTTCCAGCTTTCTCAGCTTTGTGCAAAGTAATCTGAGCTCTGAGTCTGGAAGGTCACATATTTTAATGAAATCCTGAGACTAAAAAATAAGAAATCATTCCTCCAACTAGATTGGGAGTCCTTAGGGGTCAGGGAAACTGCGAAAATAACCTTTGTAGGCCCAGTGCCTGCCCAGGACCGTGCCTGGCATACATGGTAGGAACTCAACAAGTATGTTTGACTCACTTGTTTCAACTGCTGTGTTTGGGCTGTGAAGTTCAGACAGTAGAAACATAGATTTGGGAATTTTAAGCAGATTTTGTCCCGATAGGTTACCTTTTGTATTTATTGATACACAAAGGTTTTCCTTTTTCTTTATGTATGGCAAACGTTAGTTCTGTTTTCTGCATAAAGAGAAATAGTTTTAATTTCGGTAGAACCTGAGATTTCTAGACTCCCTTGGTTTCATATGCTATTTTTGATAGAGAAAATGGGGAGTGAGAAGTATAGGGGAAAATAGTTTCCTAATTTCCCTCCCCTCAAGATTTGAGATTTGCTCTGTTTTCTTTCATAAGCTATAATTGTCCCGCAAGTGATCCCAGACGAGGCGACTGTAACTTCTTAAAAATTTATAATTTTTTAAATTGCAAAGTACTGCAATTATCCCATATCGAATGGATATTGTTGAACATACGATTATTTTTTTCTTTTTCATGAGACATACTCTAAAGAACATCCTTGCATAAATATTTTCAAATATCCATAATTATTTCTAGAAGTGGAATCACTAGATCAGTTTATCCAGTTTTTTAAAATTATGTTTTTTCAATTTTGGTAAGTGCAGTTTATTTATTTATTTTTGGCTGCACTGGGTCTTTGTTGTTGTGTGGGGGGGGGGGGCTACTCTTCTTGGTGGTGCGCAGACTTACTATTGCGGTGTTTCCTCTTGTTGCGGAGCACGGGCTCTAGGCACTCCGGCTTCAGTAGTCGCAGCACGCAGGCTGAGTAGTTGTAGCTCGTGGGCTCTATCTAGAGTGCAGGCTCAGTACTTGTGGTGGGCATATGGGATCTTCCCGAACTAGGGCTCGAACCCGTGTATCCTTGAATTAGCAGACAGATTCTTAACCATTGCGCACCAGGGAAGCCCCAAATAACAGGCTTTAATTTCCAACCTTGAAATGAATCTCTTGACTGTTTTATGTGGAACTGTACCTGGGGCAATACTGTCATATTCATGTATTGTTTGCACAATATGAAATCTAAGCTACTTTGTTAATATCCTAGCAAAGTCACTTCCCCTAGAATAATCTACACTGGTTTGGTTGAGCTTTCTTATTATTCTTCACAAAGACCTCACATAGAAATTACTCAGCCATAAAATGGAATATTACTCAGCCATAAAAAGAAACGAAATTGAGTTATTTGTAGTGAGGTGGATGGACCTAGAGTCTGTCATACAGAGTGAAGTGAGTCAGAAAGAGAAAAACAAATACCATATGCTAACACATAAATATGGAATCTGAAAAAAAAACACCAAAAAATGGTTCTGAAGAACCTAGGGGCAGGACAGGAATAAAGACGCAGACGTAGAGAATGGACTTGAGGACACGGGGAGGGGAAAGGGTAAGCTGGGACGAAGTGAGAGGATGGCATGGACATATATACACTACCAAATGTAAAATAGCTAGTGGGAAGCAGCCACATAGCACAGGGAGATCAGCTCGGTGCTTTGTGACCTAGAGGGGTGGGATAGGAAGGGTGGGAGGGAGACGCAAGAGGGAGGGGATATGGGGATATATGTATATGTATAGCTGATTCACTTTGTTATACAGCAGAAACTAACACACCATTGTAAAGCAGTTATAATCCAATAAAGATGTTTAAAAAAATTAAACAAATGGATTGTCAAAAGAAAAACTACTGGGTTAAAGGAGGTTCAGGAGTGTAGTGATTTAATTACATGATCAAGTCAAAATTTATTGCAGGACCAAGTTACTAGGTACCAGCCTCTCAGCCTCAAGAAAAAGCGCACTCAAGAAGAAATTAGACCTAAGTGTTCAGCTTCTTCCCACTACCGTGGTCCACAATGAGGTCTCCTTCAGCACACAATGTTTTACTTATCCGCAAATGGTCTTTTGTCGATCTCCACTTTTTCATGTTATTTTTTCTCCTCTTAATTGACTTTATTAACTTTTCCAAGGACAGGGTCATGTTCTCTTGTATTCTCAATAGTCAAGTTCAGCCAGGGCACAATTAACACTGGTTAATTGTGTATTTGAATCAAAGAATCATTGTCTCGCATTTGTGAAGAAGCAATCCACCCACCATTGGTACACTAAGCTTTCAAGTTGTTTTTTATTTTGCTGAGAGATGTGTGACTTCCATCCATACTTCGGTCAGGATCACAGATAACTGAAGGTATTAACAAATGGATATGCTAGCTTTGCTCTTAATTTCTTAGTGCTTTTAAGTGTTGCCTTTGTCATGTGTATTCTCTCATCTTCTCAACTGCATATCCTGGATGGCAGGGGCCATGCCCAGTTCCCTTTCATTCTCTGAACCTGTCCCTTCTAGGCCTTGTCTGCTTTTGGGGTAGATGCTCTTCTGTACCTGCTGGGTCAGTATCAGAAAAAACTAGAGCAGCTGAAGACAAACACAGTTTTCCCGGGCCGCAAAAGAACAAAAGAATGAGCTGTTGAAGGCCTAATGTGTAATTAACAACTTCAAATGTTCTGAGGAAAGAACCAGAGAGGAGCCAAAGAATGCTACTGGGCCCATGTTTGCCTAAAGGGGTCCATATTGTGACTATACCAATTCAAATGCTTACCTTTCTGCAGATGAGTAAATTTAGAATCATTTACAAGGTTCATTTAACTTCATTCAAAATGGCAGGTTAAAAAAATTGTTTTTAATAACTCTAAACCCACCACCCAAAAGAATCAGATAGACAGTACGAAACACATCCACACACATCCTCCTCCTCTATCCCATCCTCCCACACACCCCACTGGTAACCACAGTCCTTTTATTCATATTATAAGAAGGGTATCGTAAGGTAGAGTTTTTTGTTTTTGTTTTTTTTTGCTGTACGCGGGCCTCTCACTGTTGTGGCCTCTCCTGTTGCGGAGCACTGGCTCCGGACGCACAGGCTCAGCGGCCATGGCTCACGGGCCCAGCCGCTCCGCGGCATGTAGGGATCTTCCCGGACCGGGGCACGAACCCGTGGTCCCTGCATCAGCAGGCAGGCTCTCAACCACTGCGCCACCAGGGAAGCCCGAGGTAGAGTTTTTTTAAGACATGTTTTTTCACTCAGCATTGTTAAGATTCACTATTGTAGTAGATCCCATTTCAAATTGGAAGTAGCTTTGCTAAATCCAACAAGGCTGCTTATCACTGCTCCAGGTGCTGCTGTTAATAAAAATTCAAGATGCTGCTCCTAAAGCACTGGGTCTACTGGAGATAAAGCAGACCCAATGTGAGACCCTTTAAGTTAGCCTGGAGACAGCTCCATCAGTCCAGCAGCAAGGACCAGGGAGTCTATCCTAGGGGCACATTTTCTTGGACTGGTACAAGCAAAGTGCCCTCTTTGTGGGCTCTTATCTTTCCTCCCTGCCCCAATGTACTACATTAAGTGAAACTGGAATGCGATTCTGACTGGGTCTCTTCATCTAGTTTTCCAGTCGCAAATCCTGAGTCTAGAGTAGACAGAGTTACTGTTAACGTCCCAGGTCAACAGACTGGCACTCCAAGCCTTCAGTTTCTGCTCTGCCTTCCCATGTGGAAAAGCATAATCCATAGATATTGTGAGGCAGGATATGATGTATATGGTCATGTGTTCCACCTCAGTATGAATTCTGGCCCTGCTGCTTCCTAGCTGTGCACCTTGGATAAATTACTATCCTCTCTGTGCTTCAGTTTCCTTGTGTAAAATAAAGGCAATAGTACCCACTTTGCAGGGTTGTTATGAGCATTAAATAAGCCCTTGTGCATAAAGCACTTCATATTATGTGCTAAGCACTGCTCTGTATCTGTGTAGTATTTTATATACATACATAATATATGTTATCATATGTATTTATATCTATTGAGAGCATTCAGCCAAACCTAACTTAGCCTCGTGGAAGCCCCTCTCTTTAGCTCCTGGTTATTTCTCTTAAAACCTGATGAATAAATGAATGAATTAGGACATACCACCAATTCATGATCTTCAGCCATGAACCACAATGCTGGGTACAGGACTAAGTAAGACCACAAAATCTTGTCTTCTGAGGCCATGTCCAGAAGCGGGAAAGATCCAAATACCCTGGAAAGGAGCTGTTCTCTCAGCCTATCTTTCCTCCTTAGGACGTGGTGACCTTCATGCCCCCAAGGGCTTAGGCTGCCGCTTCTGAGTTGGGAAGCAAGTCCTGGGCTCTCTGATCTACACCGAGCATTGCTGCATTACCCCACTGTTATAAAAAAGGACTTGAAAGAACACTTTCCCAGTGAAGTGACAGGATTAACAAAGCTGTAGGCTGTGGATGTCCAACACTACTTTCCCAGCACCATTAGAAAATAGTAACATGGAACTGTTTTTATCAATCAGTTGGAAGTAAAATACTGGCCAGAATGGGATTCTGGACCCATATGAACCCAATCCTACCAAGACCCAGAAGACAACAACAGTGTAAACAACATCCATACTCACTTTATTTTCAAACAGAGGAGCATGTACCCAAAGAGAAGCAGGACTCAGAGCCACTGTGGGAGCTTTTGCTCAAAGTGATCTGCCTTGGTCTTCTGACCTCAGAACACCTCGTGATCCAATGGCCATGGGGATGGAAGTGCCCCTTGATGGTACACATATTAGAAAGGTAAATCCCCCCATCCCTCAAAGGAGATGGGAGAAAAGGAGACAAAAGTCAATGAATCCCTGGCATACTGCCCCGGAATCCTTCCAGGGATAGTGTATGACTGACCATCAGTCCACAAATGTGAGTGGGAGGGGATGTAGGAACAATGGATGGTGCTGGGCAGAAAATTATCCTGGATGACGTGCATCCAGCACCTGGATAGACTTTTCATTAGAATGAAGGGAGCTGACAAAGCCCTCAAAAAGACAGAAAAGAGCACATTGATTAGAACATTATCTCATAACAGAGGTGGGACCATTTCCCACCATTATTGTAAAATAACAGTAACTAATCAAAACACATATAGACCTCTTTAATGGAGTTAATAAATAAAACTACGGCCAATTGGGAATCAGGGGTAGAGGTACTATTCCCAGGAGGAAAAACTGGGACAAAAGGGAGCCATGCTGACAGGACTTTCTAGTCCAGCTCTAGGTTCTTAGAAAGAAGCCCTAGTTCAGAAATGACAGCAAATACCCATGATCACTATGTGGGGCTGAGCCAAGGTGTTAAATATCTTGAATGGCTCTCCGAACCCAAGATTATCCATATTCTTTATCCCCTCCAGTAATGTGTAAGACCAAGAAGTGTGGAACACTGGAGGTGGACATGTGGTTTTTATTTCCGGGCAATCTTAATACTTCTCATTACATCTCACAATTTTCGTGGGAAGGGAGGGGATGGCAGAGAACATGGACATCCTGTCTTGCACTGCAGGGCTCGGAAAGTGGTAAGGACATCCAGCTGTGATGGGCAGGAAGTGTCAAGGCAACAGGATGCCTTATGCCTGGGGTAGGAGTATGGTCAATGGCCCTTTTGGCCTGAGTTCACCTCCTCAAGGGGAGGTCTCCATGGAATGACCATGATTCCCAACATGGCCAGAAAACCCATCGATCCCACTCATGGGGCAGATGATCAGAGGAGCTGCGCTCTTCCCTCCCGAGTAACTCAGACTGAAGTAGGGCCGGACAGGCCCACAGAAGGTAGCATGAGAGAAAGTAAAGGTGTGACACCTCTCTGTCACATTGTAGAAGGAGACCTCGCCAGCATCATAGTCCAAAAAAATCCCCACCCGTTGGAGAGGGGTCCGCAGGGGGAGGGCAGTCATTGGGGAGGTAAGAGCCCAGTACTCTTTCCCATACCACAAGGACACTGCCCAGAATCCATTCTGGGGGGCCGAGGTTACTCCGCCTTTTCTGCACACTGAGTCTTCACAGACACCTATGGTCCACTTGGCTTTATCTCCCACCTCTACCTCCCAATAATGTCTCCCAGCGATGAAGCATGGAGAGCCCAAGACACAGGGAAACAGATTGAACCGCTCGGGGTTGTCAGGCAGGTCCTGCTGGAGGTAACTGTACCGCACTTGCCGCAGGTTATCAGAGAGGATCAGGCTGGGGTAGGCCGTGTCTGGATCCAGAGTCACATCCACTGCAGAGGAACAGAAGGGCAGAGGAAGGTTAGCCGAGAGCCAGGAAAGCCCACTCTGAACACCCAGCTTTTCTCCTACCCGCTAAGAAGAGAATATGAGCTCTCCAACAAAGGCACATTCATCTTACACTCAATTACATCCTGAAATTGACATTCCAAAAGTTACTGTTTGGATCTAGTTACTTCTTTTAGCTAGGATATATTGAAAGTATTGAAATTTTTACCTCTATTTGCTTTTTCACACCTTAAACCACAATATCCATTATTAAGCTGAATTTGAGGTTTTCTTACATGTATGTCCAATCCCTTAATCTAAAAGTCTTGGGGACCAGAAGTTTCACAGAATACAGAATTTAGATAGGGTGTGGTACAGCACTCTACAACCAAATATCAACAGATCTGCTGTGAAACATACGAATGTTCACATTACATCGGATAAAGACACTAGTCCCACATGCATCTTACAGTCATGTGGTGGTCTCCTGTTTTAAAATCACTGGCATATATTCTCTCATTTGCTCTTCATACCTGGTTCAGAAGGAAGACTCCCAAACATTCTCTCTCTGAACCAAAGCTCAGCTAGGTTGACCGATTCCCACAAAAGACTGATGACAGGCAACTGGTGGAGGTGACCAAGAACCCCAGAGGCTTGGTTTTTGGTTCAAAAATCTGTTCACAACAGTTGCCCGTTTTTTCCCTCATGTCATGGGTATACCTCATACCTCCAACCAGACATTTAACTCCAAGGATAGGTCAGTGTCTTATGCTCTTTTGTTCCCTCTACAGTACCCTGCACAACATTAGGAAATGTAAGACATAGGCAAAGTATTCAAGTAATATTTGTTGAAAGAATTAAATGTGGATTACAGCCAGGGGATATCAATGAAAGAAGACCCATTGTATGTAGAGTCCTGTTCACGAGGAGGATCTCATGAAACAGAAGGCGGTCCTGTGACTGTGGAAAGTACAAACCTCAGTTCTGAGTACCTATGAGGTCACAGATTTACCCAGTGTCTCTGAACCTGAGGTGTTGGTGATGGTCAAGGAGAGGGAGAGTTTCAACTCTTGCTCTGAGGCACAGAGAAGGGATGACAGCAGATTCCTCTTGGGCTGTCCCTAGCACTCAGAATAAGAGGTGAGCTCAGTAGTTCTGGAAGGATGACTGCCTTTTGTAAACCACACACCGCCCAAGGCTAAGTGGGTAGAGCAGCATACCAGTGTACTAGCAGTGGCAGTGCTCTACTTTTTGGAAACTGTAGTTTCACCTCTATAATCCTTCATAGCTCCTGAGTTTGATTTCCTCCTATTCAAAGGTCCATGGTTTCAGCTCTGAAGCATTTTAGGAGGCAAAGATATTACAAACCCATAGAAACAACTGATGTATTTTTGTGATTATTATCATTTTTCATACATGTAACCTAAAGGATCCTAATCAGGCACTTTCCAAAATCATTCACAATAATAGTTACGTTGATAAGGATTTTTACTCCTTTTTCCAAATGGTTTTGTCTCCTATCACCCACCTGAGTATAACTGGGCCTCTCTCAATTCTAAAAAACAAAAGAGAAAAGAAGTTACAGAAGTCATCTGAATATTTCCAGGAAAACCTAAGAGATGGAGCTTTGGTTAGTCATCATAAAGCAATGGTTTCCATTAGACACCCCAGAACCCCTGTTGTCAGTCATGCACTGATTTCTTCATACAGTGTATGATTCCATCTTCCAGCCTAGAGCTCAAAGGGAAGAGGGATTGGAAACTTTGGGCAGAAGAATAACGACATGCCCGAGATTGGTAGCCTATGGGGCCAAACTGAGCCAAGATTAAGGATTCCACCCTCCAGTGGGCCAGCTGGCTCTGCAGGGGGAGATGGAGGTTCTAAGTCCACATCATAGATAACTCTTGGCTTTCATAAGCAACCTGTTCTAGGGGATGAATGGTTCAAGTGACATCCACTACCAAGCTGGAGCAAACAAGACCATTTGCAGTAAAATGCTTTTACAGTTGAAAAAGCATTTTCACAGATACGTTCTCAGTGAGACTTTTAAGTGACAGGAGAAGAGTAGGAAAAATAAATGAGTCAGATCAAGGAACGTCATGTCTGAGCTTCTGGTATTAAGTGGAGTTTCTCCCTGTTTTGCTTGTGAGCATTCCCTAAATCTACATTGCTAGATGTGAAAAAAGTATGTATCTGAAAAGATACAATACAAATAAAGTTTTAGCATATACAGGAAATTATCAGAATTATGGGGATTTGTACTAAATGAGAAAAGGGATTACCTACATATAAGGATTTCAAATTCTACCACGCTGCCTAGAATTTTAGCATTTAGTATACAGCCATATGTGCTGTATGCTCATATGTGATCACGAGCAGAAAATTTTGTACTAGGAAGGGCATCCCTTAAATACCTTGAACATTTAATAAACATAAATGGAGGGTTTATTACGTGTCAGGCTCCATTCTAAAAGGCTTTAGAAATGGTAACTAATTTAACTTAATCCTTACAACCCTGTGAGGTAAGAGCTACTATCCTCATTTTACAGATGAGGAAATTATAGTGTAGAATCCTTATCAAGTGGCAGAGCTGGGCGCAGGACCCAGGCAGCCGGACTCCTGAATCCCTGTTCCTAACCACTTCCCTCGACGTTCTGCCTCAATCAGTGCTGCTTGATTCCTCCTGTCCTGGTCAGCACCAGTGCCCACACACAGCAGAAACTCTATAAATTATAACCACAAACACTAACTCAAATGAAATGTAGCTAGGATAGTTTCTGTTCATTCTCTTTCTCAATTAAAAATAATTTTAAATAATCAAACTAATTCTGGATTAATTATTGGATTGCATATTTTTCTCTTCCATTAATGTAGATTAAGAAATGAGTGCAGGGCTTCCCTGGTGGCGCAGTGGTTGGGAGTCCGCCTGCCGATGCGGGGGACACGCGTTCGTGCCCCAGTCCGGGAGGATCCCACATGCCGCAGAGCGGCTGGGCCCGTGAGCCATGGCCGCTGAGCCTCGGCGTCTGGAGCCTGTGCTCCGCAGCGGGAGAGGCCATAATGGTGAGAGGCCCGCGTACCACAAAAAAAAAAAAAAGAAATGAGTGCATATAGTTAAAAGGCTTCAAATTGAAACAAGAGGCTATTAATTGAAAAAATTAACAAAGCAAAAAGGAAGATGTAAAATATGAGGGGAGGCCAGCCAGCGGGTATCGCGCATTTCCCATTTTCCCACACTTTAGCGTTCATCTTCCCAGGAAACTTCAACGTCAAAAGCCCATTAAGTAGATAAACTTACCTTGGATTTTCTCCATATCTGACTGCATTTTTTCTAAGGAGAGAAAAGAAGATGTTTAGTTTGCATCCCATTATCTGGCTGGAAAATACATCCTCTCAGGCAATATAGTTATTGAGAGCATAAACCCTCATGGATCCCTCTTCTTACATTACCTGTGAACTGCTTTAGACTCTCAGTCAAGAACAGACACTTCTGGGCAAAAATGTGGATTTTTTCTTGCAGATCTGGAGGTGTGATCCAGGGTTCAGGGATCCTGATTCTTTCAGCCCTAAGTTTTAAAAAAAAAAGCAACAAAAAAACAAGTGAATCCCTCCCCCAACTCCACAACCTTTCAGGGTCCAGGACAAACCTGGCTAAACTGGCCAACACAGGTGGACAATCTTTAAAAGCAGCCACTCTAGTCTTTTTCCTATTCTCCTTCTAGACTACGATCCTCTGGACCAGAACAGGAGAGACATCTTATTCACCTTCTTATTCCCCCACAGTACTAGCTCCTGGCTTTTCACATGGCATGTCCTCAAAGATTTACTGAATTAAACTGAATATAAGCCTGACCTTGCCAGAAAGCACTAGATTCCATGATAAAGTCCTTGATATTTGTGGTGGGCAATGACCCATAATCCTCAGGTTCCCAAATATGGAAAGAATGACATCTTCAGACAGACAGGTACTCTCTGGACAATACCCAGTTACCCACCACCCCCCTCAAGGGGTCTACGGCAAAGACTGACTGCTAGTTGCCCACCCAATATGCCTTCTCCCATCTTCCAAATTTTACTGGGTTCATGCCTGACTGGTCTAAATTTGACCTTGTGACTCAGTTCTGGCCAATGAGAGGTAAGAAGTATCTTGCGGTAATTTGAGAAGTCTGCTTAAAAAGGAATGTGGGGCTTCCCTGGCGGCTCAGTGGTTAAGAATCCTCCTGCCAATGCTAGGGGACACAGGTTCGAGCCCTGGTCCGGGAAGATCCCACATGCCATGGAGCAACTAAGCCCATGTGCCACAACTACTGAGCCTACGCGCTACAGCCCGTGAGCCACAACTACTGAGCCCACGTGCTGCAACTACTGAAGCCCGCGTGCCTAGAGCCCGTGCTCTGCAACAAGAGAAGCCACCACAATGAGAAGCCCGTGCACTGCAACGAAGAGTAGCCCCTGCTCGCCGCGACTAGAGAAAGCCCGCGCGCAGCAACAAAGACCCAATGCAGCCAAAAATAAATAAATAAATTTATTTTTTTTTTAAAAAAAGGTTTCTGGTTATATAAAATAATAAAATAAAAAGGTATGTGATGTGACTTATCTTCTTCCTACTGGTTAGCATTCTAGGAACTATCTTGGACTGTAAGAATGAGGACTGTATCTTACAGATGGCAGAAGGGTAAATGGAAAGAAACCTCAGAGTCTGATGATCACTGGAGCCACCAAACCAGCCCTGGGCTACCTACTTGCACATTTTTAATGGTGACAAAATTGTAAAATTATGTTTAAGCCTTAAGCCAACGAAATTTGGGGTTTCCTAACTCAGAGAGCCAAACCCAAACCTTAACGTCCCAAATGCTAGAATCGAAAGGATCTATCTCCCTGTTTGTTCAGAGCTAGACTGGTACCAAAAAGTTAAAGTAGTAGTAAAAGTGAAGGGAGTATTTGTTGGGGTCACTTGGCAGGGACTAGTACAAGTTCCAGCTCATCACCATCCCATCTCAGCAGCCCTCAAAAAGCTCAGTTCTATCAACAGTTCTGTCCACATAGCCCTCCCAGCCATCCTACCCCATCTATGTGCCACCCCCCCATATCTTCTCCAATGCTCCCGCATAATCAAGCTGCATTTCCTCTGGAGGGTTTTCACCCTTCAGGGTTTTAATTAGCTTCAAAGTTCAGTTCCCTCAAAGTCAGGCTCCGCCCCAGTAGGTACCAAATATTATGCCCCCAAGGCCTATCCCATTTGTCCTTGCCATCCAACCCTGAAAACATAATTTAATCTTGGCTTCTTGCACATTCTGGGCTTCTCCTGCTCGGTCATGTCCCAATTCCCAGGTAGCTCTTCCTCACTTTCCATCTGATGATACAGTAGAGAAATAATGAGAACAAGAGCCAGAATCCAGGTAACTCATCACTCATTATATAACTCTGAGCTGGTCTCCCTTTTCTTAGACCATATTTTCCCCATTACAGAAAAAAGAAAGAGTCAGAAACAGAGACACAGAGAGACAGAGATAACAAAAAAGACAGGATTCTGAAATGTTTAGGAAACAAAAACTATAAAATACCCTTGCACTTTGCCTAAGTCCCTGTAAGTCTCTACCCTCTCCATAGAAGTGTCCTCCCAAATGGACCCCCTACTCCACCCCTTACCCTCATAATTTGTCAATAATTCCTGAGTTTTACTGAGAAGAGCTGCACTCCATCTAGTTCTTTGCACGCCAGTGACTCGCTTCAGGGACAGGCGGGACATGTGTCAACTTGGTAAGATGCCCTCAGGCTCTGGGCTCCTTCCAGAATTTCTAAGTATGAGGGAAAATCTTTTCAGGCTTGATTTGGCACGGGGGAGAGAGAAAACTGTACCTGTTCAACGTGTCTCCGATGTCCTATAAGAGAAAGGAAAAGGATAAGCATGAGAAATCATTCCTAACTTCCACTTTCTCTCACAGATGTTTGTTGAAAACCCAACTATGGGGTGGCTCTCCTGGGAGAAACCAGGGAGACAAGGAGCACAACTCACGGTCCAGGAGCTAAAAACTGGGCAGAGGAAACCGGGCTGCACACTATTCGCTATTCTAGCACTGCCTGCGCTCTCCTCCTGCACACTGGTCAAGGATCTCAAGATTTCAAATTTACTGACTCAAGCATCCCACCCTTGGACCACAACTGCCTGCCTGTCTAGCTTGATTTCTTTGACGTATTACTGTGAAATCATTTCAAATACACAGAAAAGCTGCTAGCACAAAGAGCTCCTGTATACTCTTTTTCCCAGACATATTTATCTTTAGAATCATTTGAGAGGTCATTGTTTATATTATATCCCTTTACCCCTTTATGATTCTGTACCTCCTAAGAGCAAGTACATTTTCTTATATAACTATAGTACAGTTATCAAACTCAGGAAGCTGAATATTGATACATTTGTATAATCAACAGTCCATAACCTAATTTAATTGTCTTATTAATATTCTTTACAGCTACTCCCCTCCCCGCTCAGGTAATCCAGGATCGTTCATTACATTTTTATGATGACATGCGTCTATAGTCTGGAGTGGCTTTTGTGACACACTGCCTTAACACTGGCTAATTCTTTTATAGAATATCTCTCTATTTGGGTTTCCCAGATATTGCTGTCATGATTAAACTAAAGTGTACTATCTGTTTTTCTTTTTACTTCATTTATTTACTTATTATTTATTTTTGGCTGTGTTGGGTCTTTGCTGCACGCGGGCTTTCTTTAGTTGCAGCGAGCAGGGGCTACTCTGTTGTGGTGCGTGGGCTTCTCATTGCAGGTGGCTTCTCTTGTTGCGGAGCACGGGCTCTAGGCGAGTGGGCTCTAGGCGAGCGGGCTCAGTAGTTGTGGCGCATGGGCTTAGTTGCTCCGCAGCATGTGGGATCTTCCCAGACCAGGACTCGAATGTGTGTCCCCTGCATCGGCAGGCGGATTCTTAACCTCTGCACCACTCAGGAAGTCCTCAAGCTGTACCGTCTTTGACTAGTGTATGCTGTTTGCTTCTAAATAAACATGATATTCACTTGTCCCTTATTGGTGATATTTTATAGCTACTATTTTTCCTTTTGTAATTAACAAGTAATCTAAAAGTGATACTTTGAAATTACGTTAATATGCCAGTCCCTATCAAACTCCCCCTCCCCTTAGGTTTAGCATCTGTCGATAATTATTGTCTAAATTAACTTTTTTTTTTCTAAATTAACTTTTAATATGATAGTTGCCTAATGATCATTGTCTACCTTCGAAATTCCTTCTAGCGCTTCCCTGGTGGTGCAGTGGTTAAGAATCCGCCTCCCAATGCAGGGGTCACCGTTTGATCCCTGGTCTGGCAAGATCCCGCATGCCACGGAGCAACTAAGCCCATGGGCCACAACTACTGCCACAACTACTGAAGCCCATGGGCCACAACTACTGCCACAACTACTGAAGCCCACGTGCCTAGAGCCCGTGTGCCGTAACAGAAGCCACTGCAATTAGAAGCCCGCGTACCACAACAAAGAGTAGCCCCTGCTCACAGCAACTAGAGAAAGCCCACGTGCAACAACGAAGACCCAATGCAGCCAAAAATAAATAAATAAATAAATTTTAAAAATTCCTTCTACATTACTTAGTCAACATTCTACTGGAAGGAAGAATTTTCCCTTATTTATTATTAGTATGGACCCATCAATTCGTACTTTATTCAATGGGTTATAATCCATCACTGTTCTTATTTATGTTGGTGCTCAAAATATCCGAGATGTGGCCAGAGAGAGTCCGTCACTCTTTCTCGTAACTCCTCTCATCACATTCTCCCCATTCCCATTATTTTCTGATTTATCCTTCCAGTCTTCCCTTTGCAAAAATAAACAGATACATGTATTTTCCAATTATCTCATCTTTCTTACACAAAAAGTAGCACACTCTATATTTTGCACTTTGATTTTTTTCACTTACCAATATATTATAGAAACCACTCTGTATCAGTTCATAGGTATATTTCTGTTTTACAGTTGCCTAATATTCCTGTGTGAGTGTGTGTATACATATGTACAATGTTAAATACAGGTAGACAATAGTGAACATCTTGCCCACTTCCTGACCTCAGTGGGAATGCTCTAATTTTCCCGCATTAAGTAAGATTCAGCTTACTTTTCAAGTGACTACTACCATGACCCCTCTTCCCCATGGAGCCCACAACCCCTCTTTTTTCTCTACTTTTACTTATCATCCAGTTTTTTTTTAAATAAACAAATTTATTTATTTATTTTTGGCTGTGTTGGGTTTTAGTTGCTGCACACGGGCTTTCTCTAGTCATGGCGAGTGGCGTCTACTCTTTGTTGCGGTGAGCGGGCTTCTCGTTGTTGTGGAGCACAGGCTCTAGGCGCACAGGCTTCAGTAGTTGTGGCATGCAGGCTCAGTACTTGTGGCTCATGGGCTCTAGAGGACAGGCTCAGTAGTTGTGGCTCATGGGCTTAGGTGCAGTCGCTCCGCAGCATGTGGGATCTTCCCGGACAAGGGCTCGAAGCTGTATTCCCTGCATTGGCAGGTGGATTCTTAACCACTGCGCCACCAGTGAAGTCCCTATCATCCAGTTTTGATTTCATGGTCCATGTGTTCAAAAATATTCTCACAAATACCTTCTACCTTAAAAACATGGGCAAACCCATAAAAATACAAATTAGTGGTTGCCACTGGGTAAAAAGGAATGAAGAATGACTGTCTAATGGGTATGAGGTCTCCTTTCGAGGTAATGAAAGTGTTCTGGAATTACATAGCTGTGATGGTTGCACAACACTGAGTTTACTAAATGTACTAAATGTACTAAGTTGTACACTTTGAAATGATTAAAATGGTGAATTCAGGTTATGTATATTTTATCACAATCAAAAAACCAAAAAACAACAAAACAAAAAGCTCAAATCTTGCAAAGCCCTAATCCTGGATGAGCCCAACTACCTGCTCTCCCTATGCCTGGCACCAGAGCAGTAACAGTCTGAAAAAGCAGGGACAAGAAAAAGGTCACACAACTGGGCAGACAAGTCCCAGTATAAACTGACATCCACTGACCAAGTAATTCTAATACATCTCACAAACCAGATGGCTTTCCCATACTCTGAAACAATCATTTCAGAACTTTCCCACATTCTTCAAAGCTCATATTTTCTCTAATCCCTGCTCAATGGGAGCAGATGGTCCTGCTTTTCTAACTTCAAAAGAGAATAAGAGCCAACGGGGGACTTCCCTGGTGGCGCAGTGGTTAATCCGCCTTCCAATGGCGGGGACTCGGGTTCGAGCCCTGGTCCGGGAAGATCCCACAGGCCACGGAGCAACTAAGCCTGTGCGCCACAACTACTGAGCCTGCGCTCTACAGCCCGCGAGCCACAGCTACTGAAGCCGTGTACCTAGAGCCCGTGCTCTGCAACAAAGAGAAGCCACCACAACGAGAAGCCCGCGCACCGCAACGATGAGTAGCCCCCGCTCACTGCAACTAGAGAAAGCCCTCACGCAGCAATGGAGACACAAATGCAGCCAAAATAAATAAATAAAATAAATTTATTTTAAAAAAAGCCAACGGGTTTTAGCGACCAAAGTGCACAACATGCCTGCATCTACCTGCCCCCACCGTCCTTTCTTCCCATACAACAGAGGATCTTCCAAAACTAAGTCCCACACATATGCTTTAGTCACCTTTCCCTTCTGCCTTCTCAGAAACAGCACATTAGTGATTAGTTCATCCTTATAGCTTCAGTAATTTTCTTCACCTGAATCCTTACAACATAGGTGCTCCTTTCCACATTTTCTTTTAAAATACGTTTAGCTAGTTTCTTTATGCATCCCCTCCCCATAAAGCCCCACAATCCTATCTCATCTCCGAGTATTTTTTTTAATATCTCCTTCACAGTCTTACTTCTTGAAATAGTCATTTACTCTTCCAGTTTCCGTTCACCCTCTGTCACCACAACTCTCCCTCATGTGGCTCCTGACCAAATTATTCCACTGTGGCAGAATATCAATGATTATCTGAGATGAAAATCATTGAGATGATAATGATTATTATCAAGATTATCAATGATGCCCATGTTTTTAAACCAAATGTACCTCAGCCCTTATATTATTTCACCTCAACTGCATTAGATTCTGTTGTCCACTCCCTCCTTCCTGAAACATTCTTCCTCCCTTGCCACATTCTCTGGTCAACTGTTCGCTTTGCAAGCTCTTCCTTCTCTCCCTGGCAATTAAATATTGGTGTTAGTTAAGGTTCAAGGTTAAGACTTCTCATTTTAATCTAAAGCAGGAGTCAGTGAACTTCTTCTAAGGAAAAGGTCATACAGTCTGTCACAACTTCTCAACTCTGCTGCAACAGACAATACATAAATGAATGGGCGTGGCTATGTTCCAATAAAAAGTATGGATAATGAAATTCAAATTTTATAGAATTTCACATATCGTGAAATAACATCCTTCTGATTTTCCCCCAACCATTCAAAACTGTAAAAAGCATACTTAGCTTGTAGAACATACAAAAACAGGTGGCGGGCCATAATTTGCTGACCCTAACCCTATCCTATCAGCCCCTTTTTAATGGCGTTTATCAACACCAATGATACTTGTTTGCTCACTTCTTTATCATATGATCTCAACATTAGAATTTAAATTTCAGGAGAGCTTATTCACCACTTAATTCCGGTGCCTAGACTAGTGCCTGACCCAGAACAGACAATTCATATGCATTGAATGAACAAATGACAGTCAGGCATCAGCTCATTTCCAGTGGTCTTCCTGGGTTGGGTGCATTGCAGCTTTACCACATGCACTACCGAGATTAAACCACAAGACTGCTTGGGCTGACCACTCCCACTCAAGCGTTTCTTTGTTTTGTAGCTGTGGTAATACACACATACATGTTAAAATTACAGGGTAACTGGAGTGAGGAGGGTCTTTAAATGACATGTGGGCCAAACCCCTCATTACATAATGAGTAGATGAGGTCACTGAGGCCCAGAGAGGTCGAGAGCCTGTGATCAGACCACTTATCAGTGCAGGATGGGCCTGGGCATTAGGCCTTCCCTTTTGCCCTTTCCATGAGACAGTGCAACTGACTGACCCAAGCTGTGTCAACCAGGTCCTCTATTGTACATTTCCCCTCCAACATGCCCAACAGAGAGCTTGGCAAGCCCCTGCTACTCCCACAGAGTTGGCAAGGCAGTTGGGGGCCCTGGATACTGCCTGGCAAAGAGAGAAGGGAGACCTTTTAGCAGGAGCTGTCTTGGCAGGGCGCGCTAAGCCTCACCTGCAGGAGCTCCCTGGTGGGCTGCTGCTGCTTCTCTTCCAGCTGGGCGATCAGGTTGCTGAGGTGGGAGATGTTGCAAGAGAACTGAGTGATGGCACCATTGATACTGTTGTAGATGGCCAAGTCTAGCTCCTCGAGACGGGCCAGGAGGCGATACTCATGCTCCTTCAAGGAGTGATACAGCTGCTCAAACTCCCAAACGATCTTCTCCCTCTCCATCTGGGTCAGGCTCTGTGTGGATGACAGGCAAGGGCAGTGAAGAGAGGAAAGGCTACTTCTAGAGCCCTTCATATTTCTCCCCTGGCTATCCACCCCAAGACCTCATCATTTCATTCAGGTATACTATTTACTGTGCAACAGTGATGCACACGAACCTTGCTTATAAATCCTTTTCACGAACTTATACTTCTCCCGAAAGGAACAAGTCTTTCAATGCATAAACAATACAATATAATCTTAGAAATGAAAGAGTCCTTAAAGCTCAACTAATTCAGTGCTTTGCAAAGAGAATGCCATTGGCACCCTGGTGGGGGGGGGGGGGCAATTCTGCCTGCAAAGGACTGTTCTTTGCATTGCAGGACATTTAGCATCCTTGCCCAACCCTCCCCAATCACTCCAACCAAACACCCACACATCACAGAGAGGAGGAGAGGGCAGTACTCACCTCGCTGAAGAACCAAAAGTCTAGTCCAACCTACCTATTTCACAAGTGAGGAAACTGAGGCCTAGAGAGGTAGTATTACTCTCTCCATCTATTCAACTGGCTACTGACAGAGCCAAGAAGTATGTCCAGGTGCCCTGATTCTCAAAGAAGGGCTGTTTCCCCCCTTTGACAATCCCCCCCAGAGAGGACACAGTGGTGTGTTTAATGATTTAAGTCCACTCAGGCTCACTAGAAGATTCTCCTTCAGTCAGACCTATTTTCAAGCAAAGGCAGCTGAGGTCTCAGTGGATTCTGTGAGCAGAACAAGTGGTGGTATCTTACGGCATCATGGGAATAAGTTCCCAGTCCAAAAGTTCTATACTACACCCTGGTCAGGACTGACAAAATTTCTCACAAGATGGTGCTAGACACTACTAGTCTAACAGTTTGCTTTTCAGATGAAAATACCTCTAATGGATGGGAATTTGTAATATTTTATTTATTGTTCAAAAGATGCTTAAACACTTAGATGGTAAACATATAAGTATATATTATAAAAGTCTCTATTTTTTTTTCCAGAACAAACCCCCCCAAATATCCCTATCACAAATCAGCACATTAGTCACTTGCTAAGGCTTTGGGAGACTAGGGGAAGGGAACAAACTGAAAAGTTCAGAACTGAACTGTCAAGAAAAGGAACATTCCAGCAAGAAGCAACAGGCAGGCTTACAGAAAGCCACTATCAGCAACTGTCTGCAGAATGGTACAAAGGAGGCTAACTGCGCCCAAGCATCTCACCTGTATTAGCTTTGTCAGGGATCAACCTTGATCTGCACAAAGCTAGCAGATTAAACTTTTGATAGGTCAGATCTCTAGGGGTTCTAAACTCAGCTATTCCATCCTTTCCCCCAAAATGTGGGAGGGAATCCCTTGGTTCTCCAGGTGAATTCCCAACTGTCATATAAGGTTGTTCCACCCACACCTAGAAGTTCTGGGCGACGTGACTGCACAAGGTTAAGGGGAGCTTAACAGCCTCACAAAAAAAAAGAGAGTGACAGGCAGAACTGATATTACCTGTGAATTCCAAAGAACCTTACCAAGAGCTCAGCTCGTGCCTGTTCCCCCTGTGCCCGACGCCTCTTCTTTAGGTCTTTCACTCTTTTTAGGTGGTCCAGCTGGTTCTGGATTTGCTCCTAAGAAAAGCAAAAACAGGTGGGCAGTTCAAGATTAGGCAGACCATACCATCAATATGGCTATTCTGCTTATCACACGTGCAACCCACATTCCTGATGCCAAGTTCCTGGTTAGAGCCTATCCTTGGACCATACTGCCATCACCAGGGCACAGGGGTCACCAGACCTCTCCTTTGGTAGTTTGTATCTTAAATGGTGGGTCACCTACCTGCCCTTGGAAGGATACTGCATGGCTTAGTGGAAAGGTGAATGGACTAGGAGGCTTTAAGTTGTCGCTCTTTCACAGACGCGTACTGAGAAAATGACTTAACTTCTCTTATTTTCCTCTGGTGTGACATGGGCAAACACCACCTTCTCAACCTACTAGAGGGTTATCACCAGTGTGAGTAAAAGAATATTTTTGAAAGCACCATAAATGTTAAGTGAATAATTTTGCATGAATGTACTCACATTTAAACATGTACATAATTGTGTACATATTCCTGCAGTCCTCAAACACACAGATCATGCACTCCTTGAATGTTGCCTTACAACTGTTTTATATTTAATACTTTGTTTCCACGTTATTGTTTAGCTGTGCCAGTCTGTTGGTTCAAGAGTTCACAAAGGGATCCACACATCATTTTATTTCACTCAATCTTCATAACTGTGTTATCTCCTATGAGTCTCACGGTGGTTAAATGACTTAGGTAGTAAGGAGCTCGTTCTTTTCCGTGAGCTTCTAGAAGAGGACGGAGCACAGGGAAGTGCTGGGGAATGGAGAGGTGATGGGCCTCTGCTTGATGTGTATACAGCCAGTTAACGTCCGACTGTGTTTTGTCTCAGATCATCTAGGAGCCGACAGGAGTGCGAGCGTCTCTGAAGCTTGTCGTTGTGGACGTGGTTTTACGCATATCTTTTATACCGTCAAGAGGGGTCTCCATGGGCCGTCTTTATGTATAATGTGCCCGTGAGCGGGTAAACATAGAGGCACATAAGGAAATGAGAGTGGGGGTGGGGAGACTTCTGGCTTCCTCACCAGCTACAGGTTTTCCTCCCAAATCTGAGTGCCGAGGCTCTGGAGCGGACAGAGAGGAAATGACGGCTGTGAACCACACGTCCGGCTCAGCCATTTTCTAGGCGGAAAAAAGGAAGCCCCTTTGGCTCTCTCCTCCCTTTGTCCGACTCGCGCTTCGGCCCCTCCCCGCCCCGCACGCCCGGCCCTCACCTTGAAGCCCTCCACCGCCTCCTCGAGCGGCAGCACGCTGTGGCCGCGGTGCTCGCGGGAGCGGTCGCACACCACGCAGATGGGCATCTGGTCCTCCTCGCAGTACAACTTCAGGGGCTCGCGGTGTTTCTCGCACACGCCCATCTCGCCTCCGGGCCCCGACGGCCGCTCGGTGCGCAACTGCTTCACCAGCTGGGTCACGTTGGCCAGGTGCCGGTTGGGCCGCATGTGCCGCTGCGGGAAGGTCTCCCGGCACTGGGGGCACGACACATTGGTCTCCGCCGCGCCCCAGCAGCGGGCGAGGCAGGCGCAACAGATGTTGTGGCCGCAGTCGAGCATCATGGGCTCGACAAAGTACTGCAGGCACACGGGGCAGGTGGTCTCCTGCTGTAAGCACTCGGCCACGCTCCCGGAGGCCATGGCGCGGGCCCGCAGGGGCGCACGGGCATGGGCCCCGGAGCCCAGCCCTGCGCGGAGCCCAGCTGTACCGCGCTCCCTCCCGTTCGCTGCTTCTGGGCGGCGCCGGGAGGCGAGCCCGGCTGACGGAGGGCGGCTCCTCCCCGGCCCTGATCCCAGACGCGCCCGCGCGCTGGAACCCGGCGCCGCTGCGCCCCGAGGGGGCGTGGGGATATTGCGACCCCACCTAACCCAGCGGCTATGCGAGGGGGCAGCTGGTCGGGCTGGACTCGCAGAGCCAGGCGCTCAGAAGGCTCAGGACAACGTGGCCGCGTCCGAACGGATCCCGGCAGCCCCGCAGACCTCACCCCGGCGCGAGCGGAAGGGGCGGCTCGGGGGCGGGGCTTGGCTCAGGCCTCCTGCGCACGGCAAGATTTCCTGGACTCAGGCCTGGATGATTTCCTCCACAGAGGTCCGTGGAGGCCTAGCCGCCCGCCCTGGGGCGGAACGCGCGGGCGCGGGAGCCTCGGATACCGGTTACAGAGGCAGGCGGTGTCCGCGGGGTACGGCGGGGACAGGGTATCCCCTGCCTGCACGCTCCGGGCCCGCCGCCGAGCTTCGGCGGCCCTGGGCCTGGATCCCTGGTCTTTTGTTGGGTTTCCTGTCTGGTGCCCACGCCTCAGCAAAGGCGAGAGAAAGCTAGCTTTGTGTTGGTGTGGTAAGAAGAGACATCTGGCCTCCCCGGGAGGCCGGAGGGATGAGGGTTGCAGACTGAGCCCCACCCGGCCTGTGGGGAGGTTTATCAAACAAACCCCATTTACAGGCGCTCGCAATTCTGTTTCGAAAAAGAAAGGCTTAATTATCAGGCGGCAACATTTCTGTGACAGAAACAGACAAGCCCAGTTCTGCTGCTTCCTATCGTGCCTAAGCAAACTGGTTTACCATTCTGAGCTTCAGTTTCCTCTCTGATGAAATGGTAACAATTATACCCCAGCAAGGAGGGAGACTTCCTTACAACTTTTACTTTTTAAACCCTAAGTATGCTTATCCATTAAAATAATAAAGTACCCACTGCAAAGAGCTGTGTTGAATAGAACCTAAACATGCTTGCTCCTTCCTGAAGTATAGGGAGATTGGGAATCCTGTGGGTGACACAGGCTCTTTTCATTATCCAGTAAAGTTAAAAAAAAATTTTTGCGTTGTTCCCTCATCCCTACCTTGGTGTTTCCTCGTTTCCTTTGCTATTTTCTCAGTATTGTCCTTCCTCTAGATTTAATTGAATTTGGGCAGGCTTGCCTGTGTTAATTTAATTTACATTACTATACTTTGACCTAAATGATTTCAACAATGTCAGTTTGCAAATGTGTTTTAAATGAGTTAGTGACTGGTTGAATGTGACCAATTCCACCAGTTTCCCTGTTTCTAGTCTTTTTCTATAACCTATTTACATAACACTGCAATAACTCTTACATGTCTGTCAAGGTTCTAATTCAGGGCACACTTTTAGAATAGGAAGTGATGTGTGCTCTCACATAGTCCAGCATACTTTATATGTCAAGTATAAAGTATACATAAATAAACTGAGGTCAGATACTTTAGTAACTCCATGAGGACAGAGACTTCTCTCCAGACCTTCTATGATCTCCATTATGCCTTGCACATAGATTTAATCACGTGAAAGGACTTCAACACTTGTTGAATTATTAGACTAATAATCAATTAACTTAATGATTCTACTGTCACATTTTATGTGTACTTCTTATCTTTATCACAGTTATTCATTTGTAAAGGGTGCAAACACAAATGCCTCTGGAGACAAGAAGGTAATTTAAATGAGCAGGCCAGTCCAGGGTCGCAACAGGGAAAGATGGGGACAGCGAATAACTGGAGGACAGATGAGGCAGCTACTTCTTATTGAGAATGTGAGCCCAGCATATTGCCAAATCTTTGATTTTCAAGAGAAGGCAGAAATCTAGAGATTTATGTGAAATTGATTGACTTTCAAGTGTTGGAAACTAACTAAAAATTGTAAAAATCATCTCTGCAAGATGAAATTGACTTCACCTCCAGTTTGGGACTTCTGGTACAGCTATTTATTTATTTATTTATTTATTTATTTATTTATTTATTTTTTTTGCGGTACGCGGGCCTCTCACTGTTGTGGCCTCTCCTATTTCGGGGCACAGGCTCCGGACGCGCAGGCTCAGCGGCCGTGGCTCACGGGCCCAGCCGCTCTGAGACATGCGGGATTCTCCCGGACCGGGGCACGAACCCGTGTCCCTTGCATTGGCAGGCGGACTCTCAACCACTGCGCCACCAGGGAAGCCCTAGCTATTTATTTTAATAAGTGCTTTTCAACCTTAACACAATATGGAAGGGACTGTCATTGACTACTTTATAGCCAATCTCCACTCCTTCCTTTAAGTTTTATTCCAGGTAGCAATATGCCCAGCTGAAAGATACTTTCCAGGTGCCTTTACTGCCAATACTATGGTATATTCATGAAGGCAGCTCTGCTGTATGAAATCTTGTCCAGCTGGTTATGGATGTGCTCAGGAACACCAACTCACCTAGCGCTTCTTTCACACTTCAACATGGCCCTGAGATTGTAGGTGGCTAGTGATATCCATGTGGAAGGTTTTGGGTGGTCATTCTGAGAATGCTTCTTAAAAGAAGACTACTCAGCTGCAAAGCATACCCTTTTAACATTCCCCCTTCCTAATTCTTCCAGCCTGGAATGTGCACGTGATGGTAGGAGGTTGACCAGCTGTCCTGGACCATGAGACAATCTTGAGGATGGAAGCCTGCACTAAGATGATATAGTAAAAGGTAAAGGAAGCCTGGGTCCTTATTCATTGCAGAGTACCTGCATCTAATTATATGTGTAAGAGAGACTAAAGCAGCTGTCCTGTTTAAGCCACCTATTTGGATTGTCTGCATATGCAACGGAAACTAAACCTAACTAATAAATATAATTTTTATTAATAAAGTGTTTTATCTTAAAATAAATTCCCACCTATTTAAAAATAAATTCCCTATCAACACAACCTATCTGCCCTCAGGGTGCCAGTAATTTCTGTTAGTTTTGGCTAAATCCAGAGGATACTCTTCAGCCTTTATCTTAATGTTCCTGAGGCGTTTGACACTGTTGACCCCTTTCTCCTTGGACCATTCTTCTTCCAGGCACCAAACTGAGTAGAACCTGATAAGGCCTAAGATATTTCTGCTTCCACTCTCTCCTCTTTTATCTGTCTTTACCAAGTGATGCTAAAGTTAGTCTGGAAATATAAAAATAAAAAATAGGAAAAACACAAGGCTACAATAATTAAAGTAAGAATAAGCTGATAGATCGATAGAATAGACTGGGAACTGAGAAATAAACCCAAATCTTGTTCTCAAACCCAAGTTCCTGTGCCCAATGAACAGTGAGGCTAAACAAACAAAAATGTCAGAGTTTGGAGCAGGGAAAGGTTTATATCGCAGGACCAAGCAAGGAGAAAGGGTGGCTTGTGCTCAAAACCCCTAAACTCCCCAATGGTTTTGGAGGAGAAGTTTTTAATAGGCAAAATTTGGGGTGAGGCCTGCAGGGTGTGTGACTTTCTTCTGATTGGTTGGTGGTGAGGTAACAGGACAGGCAGTGCTCCAGAAATCTTGTGTTCAGCTTGACGTTACCATCCTCCACCTGGGTGAGGACCTTAGTTCTGGCAGAAGAACTCAGTATATATGTTGTCATATATATTCCTTGAGGAGGAACCAGGACCCTGCCCCAAGGGTGCACTATTGTTTCGTGACTGCTCTTCCTTTCCTTCTTCATTCCCTCCCTTCCCTGATTAGCAACTGTTTGAATCTGCTCTTTAGAACTCAGGGAAGCTCAAGGAGGCTGAATAAAGTCTATGGACACAGGAAGGGTTTGTACCAGGGAGGGCCCCACGGGTCCTGCCTTGTTTCACAGGGGAAAAGAACAAGTTAATAAACATGTGGAAAGAAGTTTAACTCACTATTAATAAATTAATGTGATGTTGTTTTTAATTTATGAAATGAATAAAGACTAAAAAGCTCAACAATACCCAGTATTGGTGAGAACATGAGGAAACAGGCATTCCAGTATACCATGAGAGGGTAAATTTGGAGAACATTGTTGAGAGCAACTTAGTAATAGCTTAAGAAAAACAATTTTAATGCACATACTCTTTGAACCATCTACTCCTCTTCTCTCCCATCTGTACAAAGATGATTGATTGGACTTCCCTGGTGGCACAGTGGTTAAGAATCCTCCTGCCAATGCAGGGGACGTGGGTTCCAGCCCTGGTCTGGGAAGATCCCACATGCCACGGAGCAACTAAGCCTGTGCGCCACAACTACTGAGCCTGTGCTCTAGAGCCCGCGAGCCACAACTACTGAGCCCGCATGCCACAGCTACTGAAGCCCGCGTGCCTAGAGCCCATGCTCCATAACAAGAGAAGTCACTGCAATGAGAAGCCTGTGCACCGCGAGGAAGAGTAGCCCCCATTCACTGCAACTAGAGAAAGGCTGTGTGCAGCAACAAAGACCCAAAGCAGCCAAAAATAAATAAATTTATTTTAAAAAAAGATGATTGTATAAGGATTGTCATTATAGCATTGTTTGCATTTGTAAAATGCTGGAACCAATATAAATATGCTTCAATAGGGGACAGGTTAATGAAAATACTATTCAGGCATACAATGGAATAGTATGCAGGGACCAAAAAGAATGAGTTAGATCTATATATACTAATATGGAAAGATGTCTGAGATTTATTCATTCATTCATTCATCCATCCATTCATTTAAGTGTTTGTTGAGGGTGTACCATGGCTCTCTTTTAGGCTCCAGGATACAGAAGGGAACAAAACCAAGTTCCTGGGCTCATGGATTTGCTTTCTAGGGAGCAATATGGATAATAGGCAAGCTAAGAAATAAATACGTAGTATGAAAGATCCATGAAGAAAAATGAATCAGGATATGGAGGATGAAGAGTGATTGGGGCATTATTTTATATTGGGTGGTCAGAGGAGGTTTCTCTGATGAGGTAGCCAAATGGCTGCTGCGGTTTTGAGTCTCAAATCTATATGTCATTGGACATTTAACCCAGAGAAATGAAAACTTAACATTCACACCAAAAGTTTGCATAAAGCATTATTCATAATAGCCAAACTTGGAAACATTCTTCAATAATGAGTGGTTAAACAAATCGTGGCACATCCATATCATGGAATACTTTTCAGCAATGAAAAGGAATGAACTATTGAAATACACAACTTGGATGGATCTCAAGGGAATTATACTGAGTCAAGAAGGTCAGTCTCGAAATGTTATATTCTGTATGATTCCATGTATAGCATTCTTGAAGTGACAAAATGATAGAGAACAGAGTAGTGGTTTATGGTTTATTGAGAAGGGGGAAAGGAGGTGTCTGTGACTATAAAAGGGATCCTTGTGATGGAACAGTTCTGTATTTTAACTGTGGTGTTAATCACATGTGATATCTACACATGATGAAACTTCATAGAACTAAATACACACACACACACAAGTGCATATAAAAACAAGTGAAATCTGAATAAGGTTGGTGGATGATATCAACGTCAATTTCCTGATTGTGATAGTGTACTATGCTTATGTAAGATAGTAACATTGGAGGAGATTAGGTGAAGAGTATACTGGGTTTCTATTATTCTTAGAACTATATGTGAATCTACAATAATCTCAGAATAAAAAGTTTTTAAAATTTTCTGCACATCACAACTTCCATGTCTTGTCTTTTTCCAGTCAAACAAAGCCCTGTGTTTAAAGGAACACTATGGGCTGCTTGGCTTACATTTGGCTTTTACTACCCATCCCTGAACCAGTTAATGTGGCAAGGGGGCGAAGATGATACTCACAGGTCAGTGCCAGCCGAGACCCATCCTTGAAGTCAAAACTCTGTAGACCTCCTGGGTACTATGCAGTGGACTAGACTGGATGCTGGTGAAACATCCACAAGATCTGCTACATCACCTTCCCCTATTCTGACTGTTTAGTCACTTGGGCCCTATATCCTTTACAATTAGGTTCTCCTGCATATGATAGGAAAGCCCAGAAAAGGGTTTTTATCTCCCTCATGTAAAAGAAGACCAGAAGAAGGCAATTCAGGGCTAGTATGGCAGATTCATCATCCTTAGTGGTTTAGTCACTTTCTGTTTTTCTGCTGCATCATTTTTTTTTTTTTTAAACATCTTTATTGGGGTATAATTGCTTTACAATGGTGTGTTAGTTTCTGCTTTACAACAAAGTGAATCAGCTATACATATACATATGTTCCCATATGTCTTCCCTCTTGCGTCTCCCTCCCTCCCACTCTCCCCATCCCACCCTTCCAGGCTGTCACAAAGCACCGAGCTAATATCCCTGTGCCTTGCGGCTGCTTCCCCCCAGCTATCTACCTTACTACGTTTGTTAGTGTGTATATGTCCATGACTCTCTCTCGCCCTGTCAAAACTCACCCTTCCCCCTCCCCATATCCTTAAGTCCGTTCTCCAGTAGGTCTGCGTCTTTATTCCTATCTTACCCCTAGGTTCTTCATGACATTTTTTTCCCTTAAATTCCATATATATGTGTTAGCATACGGTATTTGTCTTTTTCTTTCTGACTTACTTCACTCTGTATGACAGATTCTAGGTCTATCCATCTCATTACAAATAGCTCAATTTCATTTCTTTTTAAGGCTGAGTAATATTCCATTGTGTATATGTGCCACATCTTCTTTATCCATTCATCCGATGATGGGCGCTTAGGTTGTTTCCATGTCCTGGCTATTGTAAATAGAGCTGCAATGAACATTTTGGTACATGACTCTCTTTGAATTTTGGTTTTCTCAGGGTATATGCCAAGTAGTGGGATTGCTGGGTCATATGGTAATTCTATTTGTAGTTTTTTAAGGAACCTCCATACTGTTCTCCACAGTGGCTGAACCAATTCACATTCCCACCAGCAGTGCAAGAGTGTCCCCTTTTCTCCACACCCTCTCCAGCATTTATTGTTTCTTGATTTTTTGATGATGGCCATTCTGACTGGTGTGAGATGATATCTCATTGTAGTTTTGATTTGCATTTCTCTAATGATTAATGATGTTGAGCATTCTTTCATGTGTTTGTTGGCATTCTGTATATCTTCTTTGGAGAAATGTCTATTTAGGTCTTCTGCCCATTTTTGGATGGGGTTGTTTGTATTTTTGTTATTGAGCTGCATGAGCTGCTTGTAAATTTTGGAGATTAATCCTTTGTCAGTTGCTTCATTTGCAAATGTTTTCTCCCATTCTGAGGGTTGTCTTTTGGTCTTGGTTATGGTTTCCTTTGCTGTGCAAAAGCTTTGAAGTTTCATTAGGTCCCATTTGTTTATTTTTGTTTTTATTTCCATTACTCTAGGAGGTGGGTCAGAAAGGATCTTGCTGTGATTTATGTCATAGAGTGTTCTTCCTATGTTTTCTTCTAAGAGTTTGATAGTTTCTGGCCTTACATTTAGGTCTTTAATCCATTTTGAGCTTATTTTTGTGTATGCTGCATCATTCTTGAGCATGGTACCTAACCCTCAAGATCATGTCATAGTCCAGGATGGCTGCTGGAGTTTCATAATCGAGACAGGATGGAGAAAGGACAAAATGTCACTTGTCCCAAATAACTGAACCCTCTTTTTAAAAATGGTGGCCATTTAATTCATTGTCCAAACTTGAACACCTTTGAGAGAGACAGTGGGTGCTCTTAATAATTATACAAAGACAACAGGTGGAAATAGGAAGTATCCCAGATAAATCAAGGTAAATCATCACTGTGTCTTTGAAGGCTGTCCTATTCAGAAGGTTCTTCTACTCCACAATAGCTTTTTATTTACGAGCGTAACTTAAAAATAGTCCCACTTGGTCAGGGCTATGTTTCTCCTAGCCCAGCACTTTGATTCAAATATAGTGAGAGGGAACGATGCTGTCCTAGACATCATGTGAAACATGGCCAGGGCCAAACCCTCCTTGGCCCTCATCCTTTGCCTCTCTCCTTCATTTTCCAACATCTTCCCTCAGTCAAAAGCCAAAAGTCCCTATGAAACAGACCTGAGAAGTATGTGTATGCCCCATGCTGAGTCATCTCATGAGCTAAACTCTCAGTTGTGTTCTGAGGGGACCACCAGGAATAAATACTCCTATTACTAGGGAAATTCCTAGTGTTTAGAAGTTACCTCCCAGAAGAAGACAAAGGCCAGACGTCTCTTTAGATGAGGCCAAATTCCTGACTACACAAATACCAAGAACGCAGGATGATAAAACCTTCATAAAAATATTAGAGCTGGGGCTTCCCTGGCGGCGCAGTGGTTGAGAGTCTGCCTGCTGATGCAGGGGACACGGTTTCGTGCCCCAGTCCGGGAAGATCCCACATGCTGCGGAGTGGCTAGGCCCGTGAGCCATGGCCACTGAGCCTTTGCGTCCGGAGCCTGTGCTCCGCAATGGGAGAGGCCACAACAGTGAGAGGCCCGCGTACCGCAAAAAAAACAAAAAAAAAAAAACAAAAAAAAAAATATTAGAACTGTCTCAAACTTAGTGTTGACAAAAAGTTAATAGTCAATCTAAGAAAGCAATAGAAAATTTTATTTGAGCCAACCTGAAGATTATAACCCCAGAGTCTCTCAGAAAGCTCTGAGGACCACCGGTTAGAGGTCAAAGTACAGTTATATACATTTTTGAGACAAAGAGTTATACATCAAATGACATACTGACAGTTTACATAATCCAGATCTGCATGTACAAAGCGAGTAGAGGGTCATCTTGAGCCTTTACAAGATTAAGAAGGAATGTTACCTCCTGAGGAGGTCTGGTTAATACAGATGAACTATATACACTAAAGGGGAGGGAGGAGGTCCAAACAGGCAGAGAAAAGTTTTATGTTTACATTTTTCTTGTCTTGCCATAAAATATGAATTTTATTTCATCATTAGTATAAGTAAAAGCCTGCTGTTCATCATTCATTTTATCCCAGCTTGGAAGAGCATTTCAGGGTAGCTTGTGAAAGGAGACAAAGTAGGAAACACCATATTTCCTTCCTTTTCAGCGTCTTGCTGTTTTTTGCTCTCTCATTGACTTGGAGTTGATGGATGGCTGGGGAGGGGGATGCAGAAAGCAAAATGGAGGGTATCCACAATTAAAGAATGCTGGAGAGAAGTGATCAAAGGACTCCCAGTAATATGGAGGCCTTTCTGCTTTGGGGTGAAAAGTGGGTGGATCTTTTCTACCCTTTGAAGTTTATACCATGTGCATGCCTTAATTATGCAAAACAAACTAAATTAAGAAATAAGGACACAAATGAATTCTCAAGTATTTAAATTACTTTTTTCTGCACAGAGAAATGGATATTCTGTTTTAAATTTTAAACGTTTAAAACGGTTTTGCTTGATCAGAAGAATGACTTTTGTTTCAGAAATTTACTTTTTGATTTTGAGGAATATTGGCTCATTTATAAATAAGGTCTGAAATTTCTTTTAACAGTAAAAAAGCATAAGGTATCTCATTTTGAGATAGTGGTCTGTTCATTCCACATCCTCTGAAATTTTCCATTCTAAGACAGCATTTATCTTGCTATTTTAAAATATATTTACTATTCAAATCTAGGTATTGGTCTAGTTGAGACTATGTGAGAAAAACAAGGAGTGAGATGCAAAGTTGTTATAAAGAAAACAGCAAAGAAAAAAATTGTCCAAAAAATTAATTTAAAAAGTATGGTACATGCTACAATGTTATTGTCATTATATGTCATTTTAACAAATGTGTATACTGATGTGAAAAGATATCCAACTTATGTTGTCATGTTAAAACAAGTTGCAGTACGTTATGTAGAATAAATTAATTTTTTGCAAAATAATAATATACTAATGTAAATACTGAAACAATACCAGAGGAATATAAACAAAACTAATAAGTGTGTGGTGTACTGGAAAGACTGGGAGGAGAGGATAGATTATGAGTGACTTTTTTACTGTCTAGGTTTTTTTTTTGGCTGCGCCATGTGGCTTGTGGAATCTTAGGGAGTCCTAACCAATGGACCACCAGGGAATTCCCTACTTTTTAGGTTATACATTTCTGCAATACATATTTTATTTTTACTAAAAGCACATATTATTATTTTACTAAAAGCACATATTATTTTGTTAGAGAAAATACAGTACAGATAATTTAAAAGTTACAAAAAAGGAGGGGTAGTTATAGAGAGCTAGGCAAGAGACTACAAAGGGTTACAAGCAAAGAACTCAAGGCATATGCTCTCTGACATTTTTTTTCTTTCAAAGTTTAAAACTCTAATACTTTATTGTATGGTTAATACTCTTTTCAACTATCTCAAATCCTTTGTGGCACCTATAAGAACATTAATAAGTAAACTATTGGGAGGATATTGACAAGCTGTGAGAGAATCTGTTTTGGAATAAGTTTAGGAGTGACTACGTGGAAGAAAATTTGGACAGGCAGTACTGATAAATTTGGCTACATAAATTCATGAAAACAAAGCAATGGCGATAAAATTGCTTGTGAAGGACAGACTCTGCATCCTCAACCCTTATAGGAGGGAGGTTCCATTGAAGCTTTGTGAGCATAGGAGTGACGTATTGATGGTGCAAGCCATAGTAAAGGCAATACCAACCAGGAGGACTGATTTGGGGGCTATTGCAATAATGACACAAGAGGACATTAGTGGGGTAAGAGCTAATAGAAACACAGGAATGGGCAGGTAAGCAGGAAAAAAATCAGGAGACTCAGTGCCATTCTCAGCTATTTCTATGGAGAATGAAGCTGAAACAGGCAAGGAGGAGAGAGTCATCTTAAAACAGAGAAATTAAGAGGTGTGCAGTCATGAAGTGAGCAGGAAGCAGAGAGAGAGAGTAAGACCTCTGATAAAGGAGAGGAATTTGCTTGCACTTTGGGAAGAGATCTCCTTCTGAACAGGTGTGGCTCTGTAGTTTTCTGACCAGCTCCCAGCAACCCCACTGAAACAGAACCCATAGGGAAAACTCTCAGGATGGACTACTATGGATCTAAAGGAGGACTGAGAATAAAGAGGAGAGGGAAAAAATCAGGAAACTTTTAAGAATAATTGATTTGCATATTCTTCCTCTTATTCCTTCAGGTTGATGGAGAAGGAGAGATGGGTGTTTCATTTAGTAAGTACCTATTTAGAAGCTAGTATATACTGGGCTCTGTTCATTAAAGCACAAAATCCTTCCAGATCCTACAAGGTAGTGCTAGTATCATGATCTCTATTTTATGGCTGGGGAAATTGTTAACTAAATTGTCTAAGGTCACAGAGTCGGTGAAAGACAGAGCCAAGACTAGAATCCAGGTAGACTGGCTCCAGAGTCTAAGCTTTAACCACTACAGTAAGTGGCCTCTCTGTCTGACCCAGGTCTCTGCTAGACAACTTTTTTTTTTTTAATCAGATACCAGTATTGCTGAGTTCGTTTAATTCTCATAACAACATTCCCTGGTGTAGGTTATTACTTTAGTGACCAGTGTAAAGAGTCCTAGATTAAAGAGCAATCTAAGATATGATACAGGATAGAAGAATTCAAGGCATACTCAGGTAATGCTGTCACTGAAAAATGTGATTATCTTTAGTCATTAAAATTTTTTTTTCTTGGCTGTACCGTGCGACTTGCGGGATCTTAATTCCAAGACCAGGGATCAAACTGGGCCCCAGCAGTGAAAGCACCAAGTCCTAACCACTGGACTGCCAGTGAATTCCCTGAATATTATTTCTTTTTGAATTGGCAATTAGCTTACTGACATTTAACTGTCTTCCATTTCCTGAGGATAAAATCTTTGGAGACAGTGGGGGGAAAAGCTAATCTGACCCATTCTTTCAAACAACAAGGGTTTGGGGGATTTCATTGAATACCAGCACTTTGATATGAGCGGAGGGTGCCTGGTAAATACCCTCTGCTTCCTGCCTTTATGAAGTTTACAGGCCACTGGGGCTAGGTGGGGGCAGGGATGGTAACTACTTCCAGCATGGTCACCATCAGTTTCCTTCCTCTCCATATGCATGTGACATGCATCATCGAGAGGTACAACCTATTCTTGCCTTGAATCTGGACTTGCCTAGAATGCTCTGACCAAGAGAGTATGGCAGAATGATTCTACACTGATGCTGGGCCTGGCCTATGAGAGGACTGACATCTTCTGCCTTGGACTCTTAAGAGTCCTCAGCCACCATGGAAGACGTTTGTATTAGTCTGCTCTGGCTGCCGTAACAAAAGACGAGGCTGTGTGGCTCAAACAACACAAATTAATGTTTTCGGTATATTTTCAGGAGACTGGAAGTCCAAGGTCAAGGTGTCAGCCTCTCTCTTTGATGTGCAGGCAGCCACCTTGTCTCTGTGTTCTCACAGGGCCTCTCCTGTACACGTTTTTAATGGTGTTTGTTGTTGTTGTAGTTGTTTGATTGGGCTAAGTGACTTTACTAGAGAAAGCCAGGATTACAAAGGACCTGAGCGTTGGTATTGGGGCCCTTCTTCGTGCCAAAGGTGAGCACAATATTTACAAAGCCCTAGTTGTACTGCATACACCTCTTGGCCTGGCCCATCTTCTTTTTCTCCTGTTTAGCCACCTTGGGAGTCTGACCTCTTACTTTCCCAGCACTGGCCAGGGAACCATGGACTTCACCTCTAAGCACGTGTCTGGTTACTTCCAGAGTGCTCAGAGCCTCCACCCCACACTGACCCACAGTAGCATCATTCTCTAGGATGAGGATGTTCCTGCCAGGAGCACGACTTGAGGGATGCCCTCCAGGGAAGCTACATGAGCCTTGATTTGGGCGACTGTCTCCTGGCCTGTCACCTCAAGAGTGTGTAGCTCCCGGGCGAAGACACAGAACTGCATGTCGGCCACTGAACCGTGGGCACCACTGCCGCTACCGCGAAGATGGAGTCGTGAAGAAAGAGCTTTAATGGCGTTTTTGATGAACAGAAGTTTTTAGTTTTGATGAATTCCACTTCATCTTTTTTTCTTATTGGTTACTACTTTCTGCAACTCACATCCACATCCAGTCTTCATGCTCTAGGCCCCTAAACCGCACTCACCATGCCCCTTTCTGGTCTATACTAACTCGCCGGTTTTCTCCCCAGGTCTACACTGGCTCGCTCACTTCTTCCCCGCTGAGCTCCCGCCAATTCGGTTGGTTTGCCAGGCATCTTCTCGGGAACAGAGCCCGTGCTCTGTGTCCTTTCTGGGAATGAATAAAGGGAGTTCTCTCTTGTCCAGTCCGGGGTCGGTTCCGGGTTGTTAGGATCCTTGAGCCTCAGTGCCCCGGGGCTCGCAGGGAAAGGCAGAAAGAAGGGAGAGGAGAGAAATGCCAAATTATACCCTGGACTGAGAGGAAAGCCTCGCGAGTTCAGTCAAAGTTGCTGGCTCTACTGAGAAAGAAGGTTCAGTTAATTTTTAAGGATTTACATTCCCATTTTTTCGGATAAACCCTAGACTGCCAAAGAATTTAACAGCCCATGGTGAGTGCACTTCCAGCAGAATTGCAGATTTTACTCATTTGGGACAACCGTGTTGGGCTGTCAGGATGGCCGAGTGGTCTAAGGCGCCAGACTCAAGCTGTAGTCTTTCAAGCTTCCTTCCAGAGAGGATTCTGGTCCCCGAATGGGGGCGTGGGTTCGAATCCCACTTCTGACAGACTGTTTTTCCTCCTGCTCTAAAAGCAACCACTACCACTTTCTCAGCCATTTTTTGTTTCCCTTCATTCTTCTCTCTACTTTCCCTTTTACAGTCCTAACGACGGACCCTCGATTAGGAAAAGAAAGACTCTTTCTTTTCCGTTTTGGTTGCTACTTATCACGGATCACGTTTTGCTCTGCACTCTGGTTTGTTCATTAAAGGCGCTTTTACTAAACGCTCGTTAACCCTGGGGAGTCCTGGGAGAAAAATGAGTCTGGTGGGAACAGAAAGACATGTACACAGACTCGGTGATTATAGGCTGCTCCTGAGCTCACGGGCCACTAGCATCGTAGTCTCACGTCCTTTCTCACTGCCCGAACCCATCAAAAATTAAAGTGCGGAAATTGAAAGCAGCGTGGTTCAGTCTGTTACAGGATTGGGATGTGAAAAGAAAAGGTAAGGTTCCACCGAGATTTGAACTCGGATCGCTGGATTCAGAGTCCAGAGTGCTAACCATTACACCATGGAACCCCTGTTGCAACAATGTTTCTACACTGTCCATCTGATATCTCTTTCCTTGTGCTTTCTATTTTTTTTTTTTTTTCCTTCAATTGAGGTATAGTTGATTTACAATACTATATTCGTTTCAGGTATACAACATAGTGATTCAAAATTGTTATAGATTGTACTTCATTTAAAATTATTTTATCCTTGTGCTGTTTAATTAAAAAAATTTTTTTGATGAGAGAGATGTATAGAAAACAATTTAAAACGAAACGTGCCAGTTTAACCGAAAGCTCTGCCTCTTCTTCCTAATTGATTTGTTTGTTTGTTTTCATTTATGGGGGCGTTTTTTGGAGGGATGGAAAATCTCTGCTCTTTCAGCCGAAGGGCGACGGAGAAGCCAAAAGCAAGGATGGGAGGTGGGTGGGAGGGGACTTTCACTGATTGTTTCCACTGAGCCTGCTTCCCAGATTTCCATCCCTTGATGTCAGGGTCAGGGCAGGATCCTGATCCAAGAAAATGGATACCTCTGGAGGTTTTGATTTTGCCTTCATTTCCGACCCACGCAAAGGCAAATTGGATTTTAATCTTGTCGTTCAAAAGGGAGAAAAACGTTAATATCTTTTTTCTACAGCTTCGCTTATTCATTCTAGGATACTTGCCTCCAGAGCAACTTGGAGTTTCTTGGTGCTTCCTGCTTAGCTGTAATCATGGCCTTGCCATTTTAAAATCTGTCCTCCCTCTCCGAGATGCCTTAAGTGCAGGACCGGTTCTCATTCCTCTTTAACACCCTAAGGTCTGGTACATAGTAGAAGCTTAATCAATGGCTAGTTGTATGAACGCCTAGATGAAAGGTGGAATGAATGAATGCATGCATGAATGAATGATGCATGAATGAACGAACGAGTGAATAAATAATCAGGTAGCCCAGCGCTGGACTGTTTTGAATGTTTCTTTTTCCTTCTCTCCATAGGCTAAATCTGACAAGCCTAAAGGGCATGATTGTTGCTTTTTGGGGGGTGAGGGGCTCCTTTCCAGGTCCTAGCTCCCAGGTAGACATTCCAGTGTTCATATGGCCACACAAATATGTCCTCGAATGTGGATGGCCAAGAGAGGACGTCATAGTGCTGGGTATAGTCATTTATTTCTCTAAACTTTAACTTTATTAACATAGCATGATTATTTAACTGTTAAGAACAACATATAATAAAGAGATCATACATGTAGCATCACTGGAAGAAACACTCAGGTATAAATTACTACTTTAGTCAGTCTAAATATTAATTATTGGCCAGTCATTCTTCATGTGCCTCTGGTAGTCTCCCAAGGCTGAATTGCTTGGAATCCCTGAATCATTTTCTGGCTTTCATCCTTTTTTTGTAACTCCATCCAAGCAAGGTGCCTGTCAAGAAATAGCTACTCAATAAATATGGGTTGAAGGGCATATATCTTTTGGAAGGTGGAGAGGGAAGCAGTGAAATTCAAAGACTTTTGGCCAGGTCACCATAGAGTTCTCCTAAGTGTCTATTCCTTCCCTCCATGCACATAAACTCTCCGTTCTATCTTCTTGAGTCTCCTAGCCTTAAAAGACGGTCTAAGTTATCTCAGATCCAGCTGAATAATGGACCAAGTCTTTCTTCCCCAGTATAGGTGGCACACTTTTTATTCCATGAGCCACAGGCTTATTTCTTAAAGAAAAATGTCCATTGGTTTTAAAACTACACCAGAACCTCAAAAGCCCACTATTCAATTATAAGCTTTAAACTGCTCTCTGAGGATAGGCAAGGCAGAAGGGGTGTAAATGAATGTTTTTCATCTTAGCACATTTATATCCCAGGAAAGGATAGGGAGTATAGAGCTGGAAGATAGTACAGATGGCCGTGGGTTGGTTTATTTATTTGTGAGTGTGGAGTTCAGAAGACTACACTTTTCACTTGGAATCGCTCATCGTTGGTTCATAAATATTGCAAGGTGAATGCAAACAAAGACTGCTGAGGGGGATGACTGGGGGAAGAGATGACTGGGACCCACAATACAGAAGTAATGTGATCCCTGGCAATCTGCGCAAGAATGATTTGCAGTAACCTGGTAGCAGAGCTGAATCCAGAAAGAGCAAGTCAGTGTGGCGTAATCAGAGTCAAGAACCAAGTTTAGCTGGAGTGTCCTGTAGAAATGGGGCTTCAGAACACATGACTCTACCTCAAACTGAAGACCTCAACATCTTCCGGGATCCTCAGCTCTGTGTACCTTGCTCATTTCACAATTAGAAAGATATTCTTTCATGTATTTATATATTTATTCACTGATACTTACTACAAATATCTATTTAGTTTTCATGATGTGGGGAAGTGAGAGAAATATGGTTCTATATCTGACAAAGCTTATGACACATGGGGAAAAGCAGATGATTACACAAAAATTTCCCAAAGTTATGATAAATGCTAAAATAAGTGATGGATCAAGTGATAACAGAGCATGGCCAAAGCATACCAACAGGAATACCCAATTAAGGGCAGGTAGCAATGAGGAAAGCCTGCCAAAGAAGGGATGGCTAAGCTGAGGCCTGCTACAGGCTCCCCAGCACGTTCCATTTCTCTTTCGCGGTATTTATCAGACTGGGATTTTTTTGAACAATTCATTTGTGGACTCGTGGATTCACTTATTCGACTTATGAAATAAATATCTACTCATCCTAACAACTCAAACAAAAGTGCCTAAAGTAGAATTTATAATCTCCCCCTTCCCTATCCTCTGACACTGTTATCACTGGAAACATTGAAGTGTGTTCTTCTATACATTGTACTGTCGTACCGTCCTTTATTTTGGTAACTATATATCTACAATGTCATTCATAGTTCAGTTGCATTCTTTACCGTAGAAATTGTATCATCTTGGGGCCATTATGCGTCTAATGCTTGTCTTCTCTACACTGCACCAGGGCAGGGACCCTCTCCTTTGTTTCCTTCCAGCTCCTCAGTGCCTAATTGTAATTCTGGAGGGAGAGATCAAGGGAGGCTTCCAGGAGAGAGCAACTACCTTGCTGAGGTGTAGAGGATAAGAAGCTTTGAGGGCAGAGAGAATTGCTTGGAGCAGAGACTGAGGACGCCCAATGGAAGACGCAGAGACGCACACAGTGAGGGGGGAAGCGCCTCTAGACCGTGTGACCTGAGAGGCAGTTGAGTGGCAAGGCGAGGCGCCTTGCGTAGAGTCGCCACAGCTCAGATCAGCATAATTAGGATTCAAAATGTGAAATGAGAAGGCTTCGGGGATGCTGAGAACCGCGGCCAGGCAGGACCTGTCTCCAGTTGCAAGTGGATTCAGGGAGGCTGACAGCTACTCACTGTTCCACCATTTATTGAATAAGGTAATAAGTAAGAACTGTATCTACGGGGCCTAAGTACCTAGTAGGTAACACATAGTAGGAGCTGATTCCTTTTCTTTTCTTTTCTTTTTTTTTACATGAATGAATTAAATGAAGGTCTGTTATACGTTCGAAACTATTGGGTGATGAAACTACAATAACGGAGTAAGTACCACGCAGAGTAGATGCTCATTAACTTTTTGTTAATTGAAATAATCAGTTGAAGGCCTGTCATGTGTTGAACACTGTTTTGGGGGACAGTGCATATGGGCGTTATCTCTGGCCTCTGGGAATAGCAGAAGTGGTAGGAGAGGAACCTACCTGAACTTGGAGCCTGTGAGAACGGTGTATATTGGACATGAAAAAGTACCTACTCAGACAACGGTGAAGGGCAAAAGGTCACTGGCAGCGGTGGGATTCGAACCCACGCCCCCGAAGAGACTGGAGCCTTAATCCAGCGCCTTAGACCGCTCGGCCACGCTACCCCCTACGACATACGCTTTTACATGCATCTCATCTGACCCAAACCGCGCCCGTTTCAGGTCCTTTTTCTCTCCCCCCCACCCCACCCGTGCCCCCGCCACTCTGAGCTGTCTCCGCGGGCCCTTCCTCCAGCGTTCCCCGCTCCACTCCCAGCACAACCCGACAACCCCCTGACGCCTGACACTTTGCTTTCTCATGGCTCCCAGGTTCACCGTGAACGGCGACGGCGCAGGTGGCGCGGGAGGAGTCTCCTGCCCCGTCTGTCATCAGCATAGGAAAAAGGAGTCACGCAGACTGACAGTTCCAGTGGATGCTGTGGGTTCCAGATCCACTTGGACTTCAGAGAGTAAGCCCCCGGACTTCAGGAGTGAGCAAGTCTGGGCGTTTGGCTTGAGCCCGGGAGCTGCCAAGGAGAAATGAGGAAAGAATCTTGAGGCCCCCTCCCTTCCTCGCCCTCCTTCATCTATCTCAGGAGACCAAGCTCCTCCTTGGAACCTCACGAGGGAGGCAAAGAGTACGGTCCTTGTTATTTAAGTCTTGTTTGCCTTTCAGAAGGTAGCCCATCTCCACAGGCCCCGGTCATACCGAGCAGAACTTCTGCAAAGTCCGCACTCAGTTGCCCTCACCGCCCCTAAAGTCTTCGCAGGAAAGTTTGCAGGGGAAACGTGGCTGGGCCGGTAGTCGGGCCCTTACCTTGTTCTGTGTGGCTTTGCCATCCAAACTTCGAATATTTTAGAGGCGAATTAAACCATGGTTCCGCCTTCCTTTGAAACACTGTGATTCAGAGAATTCTAAAATGATTCCTTTAATACAGTTGGTAGATGTGGTATATAAGTGGCAGTCGCAGTTGCCTCCTTAGCGCAGTAGGCAGCGCGTCAGTCTCATAATCTGAAGGTCCTGAGTTCGAACCTCAGAGGGGGCAACGTCAACCTTTTCTTCCGTTTGCGTATAAAAGGAAAATTCGGAGGAAATTGCTTTGATGAAACTAAAAGGGAATTTTTTTGTTTAACAGAACCGTGTACGGTTCAGATACAAAATAGTAATTTTCAGTAAGATTAAATACTCCAAAAGTCTTTTTATACCAATTGTAGATAGAGCTAGGAGACTTTTAGACTGACTTGTTGCAAAAACATTAAGGTCAAGAAACTTACTGGTTGAGAGGGAGAAGGGGATGGAGGGTTACACTGGGGATGTGGAAGATGCAGTATGATGTGCAAAACATTTCTATTAATTACTGATTATCTTTTGCCATTCTTCTGGAATTACCACCAGATCACAAACGCCATCCTACATGAAAAAGAAAACATTCCCCCCCTCCCCCAGTCTCTTTGCATTGGACTTCTTTTCCTGCTTCCAGTGTTCTTGACTGGGTCTCTAGGTCATCCAAACTGCAAAATACAGGAAAGAGTAACAAGAGAAGCAGGAAACGAAGAAAGAAGAAGTGATATTTAGAGAGACAGGATAAGCACCTGGCTCAAATAAAAACAAGCAAGAATCAAAGCAGAAATAAGAACACAGAGAACAAACGTATAGATACCAAGGGGGGAAGGGAGGGTGGGATGAACTGGGAGCTTGGGATTGATATATATACACTACTGTGTATAAAATAGGTAACTAATGAGAACCTACTGTATAGCACAGGGAACTCAGTGCTCTCTGGTGACCTAAACAGGAAGGAAATCCAAAAAAGAGAGAATATATGTATATGTATAGCTGATTCACCTTGCTGTACAGCAGAAACTAACATAACATTTTAAAGCAACTATACTCCAATAAAAATTAATTTTAAAAAAAGCAAGATTGATATTTAATATCCAGCTCTTAACATCTCAGCTTGTTGAGTGGGAGGTATTGAACAGATATTTATTGAGCACCTGCTATGTGCCAAGCACTGTTCAAAGCTGTGTCCCTTACTATTAATCCATTCCCGCTCAGCTTCAAATTCACCCTCCTCTTTGATGTTGGCTCTGGCCATCTGCAAATTACATATCTAAAACTTTGTCAGTTGGCTTTCTCTTAGGTTCTGTCAATAAGAGGAACTAGAAGGAGCCGGGGAGGCAGGAGAAGAGAAGAGGAACTGTTTTCTGAATTTTGCTATTCCAGTCAGGGTTGCTCCAACAATGGTAGTTGATTCCAACCACCATTCTCTTTGTGCTCTTCCTCAGAGGCCCAACCCCTACCCGTTTTTCCCCTTCGCCCTAGAAGGTGGTAACTACTTTCCATAGTTATTATCTCTGGGTTACCACAGTGTTCTCAGTTGAAATACCTGGTGTTGTTTCTGAACTAGACCTTGACTGATACATAGGGGCTAGGGATACCACACCGTACACAACAGAAATTGCTCCTGATCTCATGGACTTCACTATGTTTGAGTGGGACATGGTAGACTGCAAATCTGAATTTTTAACAGCAACCTCAGGAGATCAGATCTGAATGCACAGCTGAACAAGTTTTTGGAATCCCTCTGCACATATCCAGTTATCTCATATTGACTATTGTGGGGAAGGTCACTTCCTCCCAAGATTCTCCTTTTTTTGTCTGATCACTCACGGCTTGCCTGCTGATCAGAACTGGCGGCAGTACCCTCAGGTATCCACAAGTCAGATCAAGAACAGAGCAAACACTCCATGCTTTCCAAAGAATTCTCAAAAGATCCAAAGTGCCCTTTCTTATTCTGCTTTATTGCTGCCTTTCCAAGTAAAGGGTTTATTAAGGCAATGCCCTGCTGAGAGAAATGGATTAGTTTGACACCTCTTCCTCTCTAGGTGCCCAGGAAGAGTCTGGGCCCAAGTCTTCTGCTTCTTTCCAAATGTTCCCAGTCTCTGCACCATTCCCCAACACTGCCACATAGTCAGTAGGTCAAGTCTACATGGCTACACAGTAACCTAATTTGTGTTTTCCTATCATCTCTTGCCTCACGCTGACACATTCTTTACATGAAACCAACATAATCTTTTTGAAATCATCTCTGACCATGTTGTTCCTCTCTGCTTAAAATCCCCAGTGACTTTATATTGCTGCAAGGATGAAGTTTGTACTCTGCACTCCTAGCCATAACCTCTGAGCCTGTCTGTCTCTCATCTGTCCCTGTCTTTCTGTTTATCTTGTCCCCCACCTCCATCAGTATTGTCCCAAGATATCTGCACTCAAGTACCTCAGGCCTTCTTTAAGTTCTCTGAAAGTATTCTGCTTTTTTGCTCTTCCTAAAATGCTGGAGACATGTTTTTATCTAATCTATTACTGTTAAACTGTTGGTTTAAACACCATGTCCTGGGAAAAGTCTTCTCTTACCCCCTGGAAGAGGTCACCTCCCTCTATAATCCACTGTCTTGGAGATATGGGGTGGGGAACACCTATAGCTTGCATACGTTTATCTTAATTTTCTACCTCTATGCTCCCTTTATCCCTACTTAAGTCTATTAACATTTTCCATTTTATCTTATTACAGTGAAGTTGTGTAGACCACCTCAAATCTATTTTGAATAGTGGCATGAATAAATACATAAGTTAGAATGTACTACATATCATTGTGGTAAACCCAACCTTTGAGGAAGAAATTTCTGTTGCAGGATTTAAGGGAGGAAAGTGGATGAGAGATTAAGTAATTTGTCTAAGGTGGCACAACCAACCAATTAAATATGATTTTCTAATTCATCTATTTTATAATAAAAATAATAATGATGATAACACCTAACTTTCATTGAACTGTTAGCATGACCCAGACACTATTCCAAAAGTTTACGTGTATTATCTCATTTAACTTGGAAACTCTGGTCATGAGATTATACCTGTTTGTTTCTCTACAAACCTCAGTAACCTGTACTTTTTCCTAAGAACATTTATCACAATGGCTGTTTAAACATTTATGGTGTAATTCATTGTTTAAAAGGCTGACTCTCCCTTCTAAAGGGTAAACTCCATGAAGGCTGAGGTGGTGGCTTTCCACTGCTGTAAACCAGGGGCAAAGCAGAGCTCCTCGCTCAGAATAAGTTCTCAAAACCTAGTTGTTAAGAGCTTTTTCTGCTAGGCATTCTTAAGGTCTGGGGGGAGACTGGAACACAAATTGTGAAGATGAAGCACAAGACGGTCCAGGTGATTACATCTCTAGTAACATACAACTTTTAGAAGTAATTGTTTATATTACTCAAATATGAGCGTTATCTTTTTCTTATGACCTGGGGCAGAAGTAGTTGTGAGCCATATTCAAAGAGGCAGGAATGGAATTAGGAATAAAGAAAAGGAACATGAACAGAAGTGGAACTTTGTTCATGTACTTTTCTTCACATTAGGATGTACAGGAAACATGCTGTGATGAAAGAGGCCTGGGTAGCTCACTCGGCAGAGCATCAGACCTTTAATCTAAGGGTCTAGGCTTCAAGCCCCTGTTCACGTGTCGCTTTTGACTTTTACCATCCAGTTCTGACTCCGCCCTTGCAAACCATCCATCTCTTTACACGGTATGTGTAAGTGACTCAGGCAAACGCAAACGCCGAGGTGAATAGATGGGACCTTTACTGTAAGATGAAGGGAGCTAGCATTTAAGGAGAGCCTTAGAGTACATGGCTTTGTACCAGAACCAAATAATTTCCTAAGAGTGAAGTAAGAGTTGGTAAATGAGTGGCTGAGGAGGCTTTTCTGGACATCAAATTTCCATAAAGGTAACAAGAATATGTAACCAGAGATAATGTAACTTTATTTAGAAATATACTATGATCAGAATTCCATCTCTTCCCAGAGGCAGCCAACCCACAGCTTGGCTTGGCTTGGCTTTTTGGTGGTGAATGCGCCAGACCATCATTGCCTAATATCATAGTCATTAATATTTTATTACTTCCTTACTCTGATTATAGGTTCACAGAGCAATCTTCTAATGTTCTTTGCTTTCCACTATAGAGTTTATTTTACAAGGGAAAGAATATGCTGATCAACCATCAGTTCGGCCATAATATGTTCATACTCTGGCTTGGAATGTCTCTGACATTTGGTTATTGCGAGTCAGTCCTGTAAGCCTGAAAAAATCTGGGTGAATTAAAAAATAGTTTCTGATTCTACAAAGAGGACGAACAGATTCGGAATAGTGGCTCCAACAAGAATCAAGATTCTCTAAGGAACTGCCCAAACAGCCAGACCATCCAGCTATTTGGCCTCTCTACAGTCCTTAACTGCAGCTCTTAAACTGTAGCAGATGTAGGCTCCTGGAATCAGAGGCTGAGGGTCTAGAAGACACTGTTAACATGTTCCCTAGTATATACCTTTTTCATTCTGCACCAGAATGAACTGTTGAGAGAACTGTCCTGAAATACAGGTCCAGATATTTAGCAGGAGCAGCCTAAGTATTGCCCTCTCTTTTTCCAGCACGGACTGGGCCAGAGAAGTACGCCTGCAGGATGAACTTCAGTAGGTGTGACTCCCGTGGGGATTACTGCAAAAATCCAAATTTGAGATGTTGATCGCCTGGAGTAATATAGCGGTAGGGAATATGGCAAAAAACAAAACAAAACAAAAACAAAGTAACATTTAATATGCTAATTAATTCACTGACTTATTTGACAAGTGTTTATTGTTTGTCAGATACTGTGCTAGGCACTGGAAATACAGGAGTGGATAAAACAGACATACTTCTTAGGACACTAGCCACTGAATTTAAGCCCCACCCCCACCCCCATCCAGTATGATCTCATGTAAATTTAACTAATGACATCTGCAAAGACTCTATTTCCAAATAAGTTCGCGTTCTGAGGTTCTGGGTGGGCATACATTTTTGTGGAACAATATTCAGTGTAGTACAGATGGGAAACCAGTTAGGACCAGATTAGATAGGGAGGCCAGGGCAAGGAGATGGCATGTATATATGAAGAGGAAACAAGAAGACTTACTGAGAAAACTGAATGTCAGATTTTCATATATCTGTCCATTCAGTATTTTTCCCCAATAAATTAGATTGCGCCAATAGGATACTGTTCCAAGAAGAAATAGCAATCAGAGGAACTTGGACAAGAGGTTGTCCACTGGAAGGAGCTGAAGATAACAAGTCATTATACATAAACAACATCTTTCCATATTTTTGCACCTACCAATCAGGAGGAAGACAGCTTAGGCTTGAGCTTTTTGACCAGCACACAACTGGCCCAGTCACTAGGAAGTAGACTTTTGCCAGACGAAGGCGGTAACTGGTTGATGGAGGGCGAGGGCAAAAATCAAGCTGCCCCCTCTGAGGTTCGAACTCAGGACCTTCAGATTATGAGACTGACGCGCTGCCTACTGCGCTAAGGAGGCACGCAGCGAAGCGTTCTAATCAAACCTCTTTAGCACTGGAATTTACCTTGCTTAAACTTCTGTCTTGCTCTGTAGTTCCTTTACTTTAAAATCTGAAAATGAAATGCTCCCCTGCAACGTCTTAAAAGTGCAACAACTTCTACAACCTGAATCAGATGAGGAAAGTCGTTGTCGATGCCACTGCCTTTGCTCCCCTCGTTCTGAACTGATGACCCTCACCTCTCACAACAGAAGGAGAGTTTCCTTAACTTCTTGCCCAGATACCTGCACTTAACCTATACCGGCGTCCATCCCTGTGGTCTCTAGGAAAGAGGAAAACGGCCCACTTCCTCTCTCACTCTCCCTCTCTCTTTCCATACCCGATTCTTCTCATCAGTACTTCAAACACGTTAAAGTGTTTACTACCTTAAATAACAAAACACTTCCTTTGACTCGGCGCCTCTGTCTCAGGCTGTCGCTCTATTTCGTTTATGCCCCTTCGCAGGCAAATTTCCCATAAAGCGGTCTGTCCTCATTTTAAGAAAACACCTCCCCAAGTCCCATCAGTTTCTCAACAGACTACAATCTTCCCTGACCACTGCTCCGTCCCGAAGAAGTCCAAAGGGGGTTCCTGGACATATGGGACTTGATGCTTTAAAGAATAAGGCGTCCTTGGTGCAAACTCTTGGGAATCTGCTGGTATGAGAGAGCTGTAGTTACAGAAACAGGAACAGGTGAAAAGCTTGGCTTACCCAGTCTCCTGGTTTGCCCCGGGAATGTCTTGGGAAAGCCGCACCTGGGAAACCTCTTTCCGGGCTGAGAAGAGTCAGGGTTTCAGAAATGGGTTGCGGACGGCTAGGCAAAGTACCAAAAAAACCCTACGACAGCTTTACCTCCGCTGACGCCCCCGCCCCTGGAGGGCTGAGAGGAACACTGATTTTATTGCCAAATTGAGGCGGCACATATTATTCGACTTCTGTAGTTGCAATCTCTGTTTTTCCCCTGGCCGCTGATGAGGGCAACCGGAATTTTTGGTTCGCAGTAATGGGCAGTCCAGTGTTGCATCCCTCTGAGTGCTGTAACCTAAATATGCGAAATAGGTGTTTTGTAGTTGTGAGCGTTAACAGTTTGCCTCTGCCTGTAGATTAACTGTTGTGCTTTTTATCGAAATAATGTTATCTTAATTTTTAACATTGTGGTTATTTCGACCATGTGTCCTGAGTCTAGATAACGAAAATGAGAACAAACGACTACCATGTGAATGCCAGCATGACCCAGACCTCACCGAAAAAGTCTAAATGGCAGATGGAAGAACACATATAACTGGATTAGGGAGGTAAATTACCAAAACAGAGTACTGCACAATATGTAGAAAAGGATTTGGATTTGGGCATAGTGGAGAAGGAGGTGTGACAGTACAAGGGGAGACTGAATCTCCCAAGTCTGGGTTAAGACGGGCGAGAACTTTCGAATCAGAGGTTTTTCTTCTTCTCTAAATGAAACCAATGCTCAGTCAAAAATAGTGTTGGGTATAATACTTGAAAAGAACTCGCATTCTCTATTTCCTGATTCAAAGGTTGTCCCGAGGGCAAACAAAAAGGGAAATTTTGATACCATGTATTGGCCTCTTGTACTGTGAAGCCGATTCTGTCGGATGACCTTGTTCTCTACAATATAACAACTTCAAATGATGTGTCAAGTTAGGCAAGCAAAAAATGTTTCCCCTAGCTCCTACGACTTTAATTTGAAACATGGTGTCGAAAAATCGTCTTCTTGATTTGTGTGTAGATTTAATAAAACCACTAGATACATAAAACAGAAGATTGTTGATATTTTGTTCAAATACAAACTAGGCCATGCTCATCTATCTGCACATTTGGCAACAGTGCAAAAGTAAATTTTGGCAAATCCCATTTAGCCTTACCAAAGAAAATAAAAAGATCTTATCTGCTAAATGTCCTGCACTCCTTGTACACATACATTGCTTTAAAGGATTGTGGTTTGCTTACTCATGATATTGAGGCTTTCATAGTTTATTGAGGTTTATGGTCAGTTTTTATTTTCTTCAGAATGTGCAGAAGCACTTACTGAGATTTTTTTACTTCACAGAAATGGAATGAGATAGCCTTTTAGGCATGTGCCTACAAGGTGGCTATCACTGTTGCTGGCCATAGAAAATACTTTAAAATATTGGCCTGCTGTAAAATCTTTATTTTCAAAGTGTGGGGTAAAAAGAATGTCCTTATCTAATTTGGAAATACTTTGAGGATGGGAATGGAGAAAAGTACTATGGTAAAACAGAAATGTATATATGCTCTTTCTCCAGTATTGTTTGATGTTACGTAGATTGGGACAAAAACTCATAAACTAAAAAAATGATTTATTTGGGGGAAAATATGACTGCTTCAGAACAAAATAATAAGTAACAGCAACGATAATAATAATAATTAATAATAATACCAGAAAGGGACAGCCAAGTAGTCAAGTTAAACACAACTTTCTTAACTTATTTGTTGAAAGTATAACTTATTTGGAATCCAAGTTTTATTTCACAAGTTTAAATTACTGCTGTGCTTTTTATCAAGACGAGAACTGAGCAAGGAGCAGGTTTGGGGGATGGGTAAGAAATCAAGAGATCTTTGAACATGTTAAGTTTGCGATGCCTTTTAGACATTCAGTGGAGATGTCAGTCATGTAATTTGATCTGCTCAATGGAGAGATGGTGTTGAAAGTTTAAGTCTGGGACTTCTCAAGGTATAGATGGTATTGAAAGCCAGGTGATCAGGTGAGCTCAGATAGGGAGAGGGTGTATGTAGGGAATACATGAGGACTCAGGTCAGGACCCTAGAGAACTCCAAAATTTAGAGACTGGGAGGAAATAAAGAAGGAGCTACATTTAAGTGGGGAAAAAAACCCAAACAAACGAACAAACAAACAAACCAAGAGAGAGTGGTGTTCCAGAAATCAAGTGAATGTGTTTCCATAAAGAGGGAGTATCAGCTGGGCCAAGTGTTACTGAGAAGCTGAGCAAATTGAAGACTGAGAATTGACCATTGGAATCTGCAAGATGGAGGTTGCTGGGACTCGACAAGGGAGTTTCAGTGGAGTTAGAGGGGATAAAACTTTGGTTTAGAGTGGGTTAAACGGAGGAGCACAGTTTGGGGTATGCTCTGTCCATTCAGCTATTCAGATTCAGGTTTGGAGAAAGTGGTGGTGTGTTTGATTTGACCTAGGGTGGGGAGTGGGGCACAGGAGATGAAGGTTATACAAGCTCGTAATGCTGGTAATTAATCATGAAACCTAAGCTGTGGAAAGAGGGAAGTAAAGACGTGAGGAGGAAGGGGATACATTTTCTCTTGTTTTTCTCCGCATTTTCCTATCCCATCCTCAGTTTCTGAGATCTCTAAATTCTGAGTCAATTCTCTTCAAATATGAGAAGATTCTCATTAAAATATCCTCATCAGCTCTGTAGCCTTCGTTTCTTTCAACTCCATCCAGTCTTGCTGACCTTGAGGGCTTCAAAATATTTTAGCATGCAATAGCATTTCTTCATCTACATGAACAACTGTGTTAAGGGCACCAGACTCAAGGCCTGTCATTCTCATTGTTTTCTCCCTGGTTTTCAAATCCCACTTCTCTGTAAGAAAAGTATCACCTTGGCGAAGACCTGCTTCTCCTCCAATAGCAGGTGAATAGCATCATCACATTTGCATCCTTTTTAATCCCTTCCTCTCTTTTACTCACATTCTACCAGCTTCCAAGTCCCGTGAATTCTACCTCCTTGGTACTTCCTGAATCAGTCTCCTTTATTCCATACCAGATTACTACCACTGTTTTACTTTTTCTTTCTCCTCATCCTGCCTCCGTGTCTTTCCTCTGCTACAGCAGTGGCCTCCAATCTGGTTTCTAGGCTTCTAACCTTGCTTGTCTCCCATAGTTTGTCTACACAGGGCTGTCATACACAGGTGCCCTATAAAAGACACTTGTGGAGAAGGTATATAGGAGCTGAAGTCTGGCCTGAGTTCTGAGAGTCAAGCCATGAGCCTTGGACAGAGGTGGCATTTTCCTTTTTTTGTACTTTATCAGCCCCGAGGGTCGTCTTTCTGTTATTCATCCACCAATATGAGTCGTTATTACATAATTTGCACAAAGGCACTCTGTGTGCTAGCTGAGGCCCCACTTCTGCAGTACAGTCAGGACAAGCTTGCAAAAGATACCAGTTACACTGGCCTTTCTGTTCAGAAGGGTACTTCTTTGTCTTTCCAAAGCCTTTGAGGTAAAGTTCAAAGTCATTGAAGATACAGCTCACAATGTGTTCTCATTATCTACTAATATGTAACAGAATTCCAAAGCACAGTGACTTGTGGTACGCAGAATAATGGACATTCCAAAAGATTCTCTAATCCCTGGAAACTGTGAATGTTACCTTACATGGTAAAAGGGACTTCACAGATGTGATTAAGATTGAGGACCATGAGATGGGGAGATGATCCTAATCACAAGAGTCCTTAAAAGTGGCAGAGGAAGCAGAAGAGTAGGTAAAGGGATGTGATTTGAGGACTTGACCCATCATTCATGTCTTTGAAGAACCAAGGACTGTAGCGGTCTTTAGAAGCCAGGAGTGGCCATTAGCTCAAGCCAGCAGAAAACAGAGACTTCAGTCATACAACCACAAAGAAACAAACTCTATAAACAGTGTGAAGTGGGAAATAGATTCTCCCTTAGAGCCTCCAGAAAGGCATGCAGGCTGCGAATACCTTGCTTTCAGCATGGTGAGACCATACCAGTCACTTCTGACCTGAAAAATTCTAAGATAATAAATTTGTGTTTTTTAAAGCCATTAAGGTTGCTGTGATAGCAGTAGAAAACCATTTTGTTATCTCTCTTGATTCTGTGGGTTCACTGGGCTCACCTGGGCAATTTTGCTCCGTGTGGTGTCAGCAAGAACTCCAGACCTCTGAGGACTTGACTGGGCTGAGCTCTCCAAGATGGCTTGCTCACGTGACTGGTTGTGACAATTAGTGTTTGTGACCTGCTAGGAGCTCTGTTGAGGCTGCTGTCCAGAGTGCCTGGCTGTGACCTTCCCATGTGGCTTGGACTTCTCACAGTACAGTGACTGGGTTCTGAGAGGGAGCTTCCCAGATTGAGCATTCCAAGAAACCCAGTCAGAAGCTGCCAGGGTTCTTATGACTCAGGCAGGCCTGGAACTGGCAAAGTGTCACTTCAGTGAAATTCTACTTGGTCAACCAAGATTCACTGTGGGAATGTGCTACACACAGGTGTGATTACTGAGAGACCTGCTACGCTGGGGTCAGTTCTGGGAGACTAGCTACCACACAAGGTAACTCTTTTTTCATCTGCAGCTTCATCTTAATCTTAGTCCTCTTGGCCCATGCACCGTTGATGCTCCGCTCAGGTCTAATGGAACTAGGAACTAGGGATTTTCACACCTTTTCAGCTTTGCACCTGTTGATGCTTCATGGAGAGAATCTTCCCACGCCCTATAAAACTGACACAATTCCAACATGTGGGATTTCCCCCGCACCGCCAAGCAATTCTTTACACCAGCTGGGTGTCCTACAGTTCAACTCAGTTCTGACACTACCTACCCAGAGGTAGCATCAGATTTTACCACTTAAGGGCCCAGCTCCACAAGACTGCCCACAGACTCCGAACATGAGTCCAGGTCGTCAGCTGTGCATCTGATCGACTGACTAGAGATGGGAATTTTCACAGACTCCCCTCCTTGGGTTCAATTAATTTGCTAGAGCAGCTCACAGAACTCAGAGAAACATTTTATGTACTAGATTACTGGTTTATTGTAAGAGGCTATCACTCAGGAACAGCTAGATGGAAGAGATGCAAAGGGCAAGGTATGGGTAAAGGGAGGATGGAATTTCCATGCCTTCTCTGAGCTGGTCACTGTCCCCACATCTGCAAGTGTTCACCAGCCCAGAAACTCTTCAAACCCTGTCCTTTTTGGTTTTTATGGAGGCTTCATTGTATAGGCACAATTCATTAAACGTAGGCCATCAGTAATTTAACTTAATCTCCAGCTCCTCTCCCTCCCAGGAGGTAGGAGGTGGGACTGAAAATTTCAACCCTCCAATCACACGGTTAGTGCCCCTGGCAACCTGTGCCCACCCTTAGGAGATCTCTGGGGCTTTCCCAAAGTCTCCTCATTAACATAACAAAAGGCACCTTTAGGGCTCTCAACAGTTAGGAAAGTCTCAGTGTTTTAGGAACTGTGTGCCAGAAGTGTGAGGAAGACCAAATAATATTTATTATAAATCACAACGATCACATCTTCCTTACCCGCCTAATTATAGCTCATCTTTAAGACACATTTCCGCTATCATCTCCTCCAGTAAACCATCCCCATCTTAGGTTAGGTGCCCGTAATGATGATTTTCTCTACACAACATCCTGCCCTTACATCTATGGAAGAATACGAGTGTGTCTTAATTCTCACTGACTTACTTTTCTGTATTTTTAAAAAATCAGGCCATAAGCTCCTCAGAAGAGTGCATTTTGTACTCTCCGATTCCCCAGATGGACCTAGTATAGATGGCACAAAGAAGGGTCTCAGTAAATGTTGGCTGACAGAGTAGTAATTGAACAATTCTCTGCATATATTTATTACTTCCCACAAAACGAAAATGTGCCCAACATGACATTGTACAAATGTCCTGGTTTCAACCACGCACAAAATCATGTATGCATGAGGGCGGGAACTAAAAAGGAAGGGAAATGCCCATAATCAGTTGGGAAGGCAGAACTGTGGGTATCTTTTTATTTTTCTCTTTAATGTTCTAATATCATAACGCTGCCACTGTTAAAATAAATGAAAATGTGTAGACATCTGGTTCCAAAGCGTCAACAGCCTTGTCACTTGCAGCACGGACCGCTGATTGGCTTAACCTGGTAGTTTCTTAGAAATGCAGACTCTCAGACCTCACCCCAGACCTACAGCATTAGAACCTGCATTTTAGCGAGACCCCTCGCCCCCATGATTTTGTATGCGTATGGAAGTTTGCGAAGAACACGACCCTCAATACAGTCCTTCACCCTTTCCTTTATTAAATTTACGGCCATTTGTTTAACAGACCTTTTTGCAAAGATTCCGAGGACAACACGATAAACCGAGCTTATTCACATCTCTGCAAGGGCTTTCTGCGTCTCCTGAGCTCGGTTCTATCAACCCCTTCTAGCAATCTAGAGTGGGTAGTGGGCTGCGCACAGGGGAGTCGCCGCGCGGGTCGCGCCGCGCAGCACGGCAGGGCCGCCGGCCGCAGCCTCCAGGCCCGCGGCGCCGCATCTCCCCGCGCCGGGCACGGTGGCGCGCGCCTGTAATCCCAGCTTCCCGGGAGGCTGAGGTCGGCGGATCGTGGGTGCCCGGGGGTTCGGGACTACCGCGCTGTGTAGAGCGGGCGTCCGCATCCGGGCCTGGCACCAACATGGGGCTCCCGGGGGAGCCCGGGGGTACCAGGTTGTCTAAGGAGGGGGGGACCCGGCCCAGGCCGGACACGGAGCAGGTCAAACTCCCCGTGTTGGGCGGCGGTGGGACCGCGCCTGCGAGCAGTGCCTGCAGTTCTGCCCGGACATCCGACGAGACCCGGTCTCTTTTGTTTAATCTTCCCTGGATTCTCTTTTTGAAGACTCGTTTTGCCCCAGCATTATTTTTGCACACAGCAGACCACCTAACTTCACGGAGTACACGGGGCGGCGTACATACTACTGTTAAAAGATAAACTGAGGCATATTAAAATTTTTAAGATTTTACTTGAGCAAAAATCGATTCCAATCGAGCAGCATCCAATCTAGCAGGTAGGAAGGAGTTCCGGGGAGCCCTACAAAATGAAAGACTTTAGTAGGCAGAAGGGAGCAGGAACAAGGAAGTTATACTAGGCAAAAAAGCAGGTTGGCTATTGCTAGGTTACTTTCCTTTAGGGGGGTGGCAGGAGTCTATCAGGCAGATAACCTAACTAGTAGTGCTGATCAGGTGATTCCTGATTGAATGGTTTTAGATTACATTTCTAGGAGGCAGAGGCCCTACTTAGATCTAGGTTTGGTGACAGTGAGGCTTAGCATAAATGACTCCATTTTGGGCCTGTCTTTTTTTTTTTTTTTAACACTAGTGTATACTTTATCTTTAGGTTTTGCACACAAAGGGTGTGCAAAAGGGTGGTGTAGTCAGTCCACACTGGAAGAAGCTCTTCTTAGTGATTTATTATCCTGGGAATTTCTCCACCCTGCAATCAGCCTTTCCCAAAACAGTAAGGCTGTACTGCATTTTGTAAATACTGCTGCATTATATTGCATTGCGTGACAATTGTATAATCCAAGACAGATTTGCCACAGGTCTGAACTTCCAAGTTTTTTCAGGAACTTCTCACTCAAAAACCTGTACACAAATGTTCTTCCTGGATTGGACAAAAGACCTAAAGAGACATTTCACCAAAGCAGATATATGGATGGCAAATAAGCACATGGAAAGGTTTTCAACATCATTAGCCACTGAGGAAATGCAAATTACAACCACAATGAGATGTCACTGTATACCTATCAGAATGGCTAAACTAAAAGTAGTAGCAATGCCAAGTGTTGACGAGGCTATATACATTGCTAGTGGGAATGTAAAATGGTGCAGCCACTCTGGGAAACACTTTGACAGTTTCTTTAAAAACTAAACATGCAAGTACCATGCCACCCAGAAGTTGCACTCCTGGACATTTAACCCAGAGAAATGAAGACTGATGTTTATACAAAGATTTATCCTCAAATATTTATAGCAGATTTATTCATAATTTATTCATAATAGTAAAAAGCTGGAAACAACCCAAGTGTCCTTTAATGGGGAATGTTCAAACTGTGGTAAACTCATGCCACAGAATAGTATTCAGTAATAAAAAGGAATGAACTATTGAAGCACTCAACAACCTGGATGAATTTCCAAAGAATTACAGTGAGTGCAAAAAGCCAATCCCAATAGGTTACATACTATATGTTTCCATTTATATAACATTGTTGAAATTACAAAATTATAGAAATGGACAACAGATTAGTGGCGGCCAGATGTTGGGGGGGCAGGAGGAAAGTGGGTGTGGTTATAAAAGGGCAACATGAGGATCCTAGTGGTGATGGAAATGTTCTGTATCTTGACTTTATCAATATCAATACCCTGCTCCTGATATTGCATTATAGTTTTGCAAGATGTCACCATTGGGGGCAACTCAGTAAAGGGTACATGAGATATTTCTGTATTATTTCTTATAATTGCAGGTGAATCTACAATTATGCATAATTTAAAAATTGAATTTAAAAAAGACAGAGGTCAGGACGCTGAGACGCAGCCATTTCTAAAGAGTCCTTAGAAGTGGGGGAGAGGGAAGATGGAAGCAGAACAGCTGGAGAATACAGAGAAGAAAACGTCCAAGGAAGACTGATTCATGAAGGATGAGTTGTCAATAGTTTGTGTCCTGCACAGAATTAAGTTTAGGGCCAAAAAAAGAGACAAAGCATTAGAAACTTGGGAAGTTGATGGTAATGGTTTCCTAGGTTTGGAAGGCAGACCTCAGCTGACAAGCAACAGATGAGGCAAGGAAGTGGAGGCAAATACTGTTCTGTAACAAGTTTGGTGGTGGCTGGAAGGAAAGATTCTGGGGAAGAAGCATGAGGGCCGGACAGGAGGGCATGTGTTCTCTTTTTTGTTGTCTGAAGATGGACATGCAGGCATTCTGTAGTTTGAGGAGAGGCAGGTAAGAGGGAGAATCAAAGACACGAAGGCAGAATGGAATTGGGAGAAGGGTCAAAAGCTCAGATGGCATATCTATTAGCCTTGGAAATGAGGGAAAATTTTCCTCCGAGTAGGAAGGAAGAGGTTGGGATATGTGAAGAACTACGAAATTAGGAGGTAGGGGAAAAGGGAGCTACAGGCCCATCATGACTCTCTTCTCTCCTTCAAGGCTCAGGCTCAGTTTACCACGCACCTCGCACGCCGCCCCACCACCGCCCTTCCAGCCAGGAGCCACCTCTTCAACTCAGATGACTTCATTTTCCAGGAATCTTTCCTTCAGTTCTCCTGTCGTGCCTCTCTCTTTCTCTTTAGAGTTGCATAGGAGTCCACTTAATAAATATTTATTGAAGGAACATGACGTCGAGAATAAAATGCAATTGGTATTCCTCATATTAAACTTCTTTTTTCCATATCTATCTGGATGACCTGTCTCCTTTGCATTAGAAGCTGGCAGAGAATAAGATTGGGGGAAAGGGAGATCATGAAGTAGAAATGAACAGGAGAAAGAGGAGTACTTTGGGGTCTCTTGACTTTGGCTTACGGTTGTTGGAATAATTCCATGGGAATGAAGAAGGGATAGGTTTGAAGAAAGAGGAACATAGCATGAGTGGAACAGAGCCCGAACCAAGAAAGAAGACACACACTACATATTACAAAGAAGAAGGGAAAGTAGTTTTCCTTCTGCACGTTTGGATCTACCTCTTTTATTTTGTGAGATGTAGAAGCCCATCCCTAGGCTACTCTGACTGGAAGAATCGTTTTATTGCACAACCCTCTGTCTTCCTTTATGAATTGGAGAAAAAAGTTGCCTAGTGTTTCGGTATGTTCTTGTTTGCAATCTGTTCCGTCAGTGTTTTAATGTAGCTTCGGAAAAAAGACACACTGAAGCCGGGTGTCGAACCACGGACCTTTACATCTTCAGCCTAATGCTCTCCCAGCTGAGCTACTTCGACTCCGCCCACTGTGCTTTCAAATAATGTCTTATGACTTTATCCTCTGTCTTTTTATTCACTGAATATAAAGAATTTGATAAGCATCATCATAAACACTTTGAGGAAACCAAAGATAAATTTAAAAACGGTTTTCATCTTCGAATGGCTCACCAATTTATGAGGAGAAAGATAAGAAGACAGTTACAAATTAATGTCATAAGAACTGCCGTAACGACTTAATTAAATCTACATTTATTACTGAGTAAATCCACACGTCTGGAGCAGGGAAGGAGACTCTATGCAGCTACGTGGCCCCGATTACTCCTTCTTGGGCGTTGCCACATCTTCCCCTTGTCCAGAATTCATTGGTTGGTGCGGAACAGGAGGTTCATGTATAAAACGAATGGGATCTTGCATTGCCTTATTGAATATTCAGAAAAGGAGTGACGCAGTCATACGTATGGAGCATTAGCTTTGTAGCCTTATTTTGAAAGCATGTTAGTGCCTTCCCTGGTGGTCTAGTGGTTAGGATTCGGCGCTCTCACCGCCGCGGCCCGGGTTCGATTCCCGGTCAGGGAAACTGTTTTTTTCCTCTCGGCTTTCGCGAAACCAAGGGGGAAACTTGTAAATAAGACTAAAAGTCGAAGTGTATACTAAATGTTGAAGTGTATACAAGTTTAATTTTCATATGAGGCAGTTTCTGCCTAGAAACTCTGCAACGTTTTTGATATTCCAACCGCAAAATCACAAATGATGTAAATTTCAGTTATTTACAAAATTTTGTTAATGAGCACGCTACCTGACATTGACCAAAAAGCTCGCCACTATCCTGAATGCTTCAAAATTTTATTCAGTTGGATGGTCCAGTGAGCAGAAAATTTCGGAGGCAACTGATTAGCATAACACTTTGTAAAGAGAGTTACGAATGAAGATGAGAGGGAAGAAATCGGGAAGTTATTTCCTGGAAGTTTGCCTTGGCTGGTTGTGGGCGAGTTTCTGAATTCCCGAAAGCGGCTGGAATTGTGAAACCCACTCTCTCCGGCGGGTTTTCTAGTTTCACTGATCCAGCTGGGAGAAGGGGGATCGGCCTAGAAATACTGACACGGTAACTTAATCTTGGACCAAGGCGGTCTCCGGACTGCCTATCTCCCCAGCGCCTCCACCTGTTTTCCGCTCTGAATTTACAATCTGTCTGGGGTTTTCTAAGAGAGGAAATAGGGGAAGGCCATATTATTAAAGGAAAACTGCCGTCAAAAAACTAAGAAACAGGCAAACGATGTATTCAGCATCTCTGAATGCGCACCTGAGAAATTTACTGACAGCTACTTGAGAAAAAGCAGATTCTGTTATCCTTCTGACTTTTGACAAGGTTTGATGCCTTTGTGCTAATTCGCTCCTGTCTGACAGTATTGGGGCACGAATCTTTGTTACTTAGTTTGTCTAAATAGCAGCCACAGAAGTATTGCTTATTATTTCCTTCTCATTTCTTATAAAAGTTCAATGCACATTTGAATTCTCCACAAGCTTCCAAACAAAGATCATGGTGACCCTGATCTTACTCTACCAACAGATGGGGACACGATGTTTTTATGATCATGTTAAATGAAACAGTAATACTCTTTTTCTAATTGCACATTCCCTGCTCTCCCCCAACCCCCATATATAAATCCACAAATTCCAAAACCTCTTTGAGATGGGACACTCCTTTGTCATCTTGCCAATACTCTCCTTGAGCTAATACACTTTGACACCTATGTAAGATCAATTTGTCTAAGAAATTTTGTTTTGCCATAAGTATAAAAGTAGTATAGTTTGTCAAATTTCTGTATATACTGAAGCTGTTCTGTTTCTTTCTGCTTAGTATTTCACAGGAAATCAACCTTATAGGGCTGATGGCAATCACTCCTGAACAACATCCTCTTTTAATGATGTCATATTTTGTCTCCTCTATATGCAGCAAGAATCCTTTGCTTCATTTAGTTTTATATGTCTGTTTTTAGGGAGGAGACTGGGTAGAACCCCTGAATGTGTTTAATCGTTTTCTAAATTTTAAACTTTCCTACATAAACCTAATTGGATTAGAGACAAAGGATTCTTCTTCGAAAGTGATGTGACTTCTTTTTTTATTCTTCTGTTATGAGCTGTTACTTATTCTCCATGGGGGGGAAAATCTCTAATCTGTATTTTAGCACAGTAGGTTCTGTGCTCGTGATACTGCTACCTAATTACTTGTCAACTCAGAGAGAAAATGGCAAAAATATAACAAAACCAAAATCCACATAAGTACAAGAGGAAAGAGGGAGAACTTGAATGACTATAAGAAAAAGGACAACAATTGGGGGTCAGTAAATCAATCTTCAGGGCCAAGGTAGGTTTGCACTACACTAGTCCCTATGGAAGATGAAAAATGAGCAAACACGCTCCTATCTCTCAATTAATATCCCTAAACCCCAGTTTTCCCATCTGTAAAAAGGGAATAAAAAATCTATCGCATAGGGCTTCCCTGGCGGCGCAGCGGTTGAGAGTCCGCCCGCAGAGGCGGAAAATACGGGTTCATGCCCCAGTTCCGCAAAAACCTCACATTCCGCGAAGCGGCTAGGCCTGTGAACCGTGCCCGCTGAGGCTGCGCGTCCGGAGCCTGTGCTCCGCAACGGGAGAGGCCCCAACAGTGAGAGACCCGCGTACCGCAGAAAAAAAAAAAAAAACCTACCTCACAGATTTGCTATGGGGAGTAATGCGCAAAAAGTGCTCAGCCCTACTGTTATCCTAATCCATATGATTTCATTATTATTTTTTTAATTACATTTGTGGTGCTTAGGTTGAATGGAGGAGACATATATTGTGAACAAGTTTTCCATTGGGCAGAAAGAGTAATCTGCTAAGAAAAAAAAGTGTGGAAAATCACGGTGGTGTGTGTGTGTGTGTGTGTGTGTGTGAGAGAGAGAGAGAGAGAGACAGAGACAGAGAGAGAGAGGGAGAGAGATTCGGAGGCAGGGTGGAGAACTGACTTATTTGAAGTGGGCTTTGAAGAATGAGCAAGGTTTCTGTGAGGGAATGAGGAGGAGACCGGCATCAGGACAAGGGATCAGGGGAAGCAAAGCGCGGAATTGTGAAAGCTCCTGGATCGTTCAGGACTTTGAAATCCGAACTCTTTGAATTCTGAACTAAAATTTGGAAATTCTCTGCTACTGATGGGATGGCATACGTTTTCAATGTCAAGCTTTCTGGCCATACCCGGGGAAGCTAGAATTACACTTCTGTATATGTTCCGATGGCAACTGCTGACAAATCCACCTCCTAAAGGTGCATAGTTGCTTCCCAGACATTTTCTCAAGTCGGTCGGTCCCGAGGAACTAATTTTAAACGCTTTCCCATCAATTTAGTCTCTAAAGAGAAGATCATCAGAGTTCCCTGTTCGACTTCCAGGAACCTGTGAGGGTGGTTCCAAATCTCACTCTGACGCCCGGCCTACCCAACTGTCGGACTGAAGCTGTGGGTTCCCCAAGACTGAACTAGAACCAGCGAGAGAGGCAGTCCTCCCCGCTTCCTAGAGAGTATACACTGAGCTGACAGTTGGATAGAGGGTACTAGAAAGTGCCTCTCCAGGGAACAGGAAGAGGGATATATTTGTATACCGTTTAGATTCTTTGTTCTGTGTGGCGTAGGCCTTTAGTCCTTGCAGGGATTGTCACCTGAGGAGCACGGTTGGGCTCATTATTTCTCGGAATGTTAGAATCATAGATCCGGAAACCGTCAGGTAGCGGCAGCTGACGGGGGCCTCACCACCATCACCCGGACCGGACCGTGGGGGCTTTGGGAGAAGCCCTCCTCTTCTTTTCATTCTCCTTCTCCTCTTTCTCCTTTCTTCCACTTTTCACCCCTGGCTCCTTCAGGAATCTGTGTCTTCCCTCCGGGAGCGGGCCTGTGGGGTGGGGAAGGGGTTGCAGGTGCAATCCCGACCCCAGCCGCCCTCCACCCAAACTTTTCCTTGTTAGGCTTCTCGCCAGGCTTGTCTCACTCCAGCCCCCGCATTCCTCCGCGTATTCGTAAATTCCTCCAAGCAGGCCTTTCCAGAACTAAGTTAGCTCCTTCAGCCAAGTGCGAACCCAGCCCTCCTTCATTCACAACACTGAGTTGTAATAACTAGATGAATGTTTGCCTTCCCTGGTAGCTCTTAGGGTGAGGACAGCAATGGTCAGGTGTTTCTGCTGAATATCCAGTGCACAGCTTAGTGCCCAGGTACCCAGTAGGCACTTGGTCAATACTTGTTGAATGAATGAGTGGACTCCTGATGCCCACTCCTTGATATAGTCACTTTATCTCAATTTATTTCTTCATTTTTCTGTTTCCCCCCTCTTGGTTTATCATGTAGGAATGTGAGCACTAGAAAGAGAAAATTGGTCTCTGAATTGATGCCTTCGATGGGTCAAGATGACGCGGATGAAGCATTGAACCAGTTAGCACCTAGCGGGAGGGTACCATTCTGTGTCTCTGAGGGTTAAAGTTGTCACAAAGTGGTCAGTTTCCATCAAACTCTGTCCATCTTGCCCTCAGAGATCCAGAACTGGTGGGAGTACATAGTCTCATAGTGGGGAGGAGACTGCTGTTGTGAGGGACTGAGAAAGAGAACCAGGGAGAGGGCTCAGAATGACACAGCAGGTGAGAAAAGAGGCTCCTAGCTTGGGATATATGGAGAAACTGGGGAAAGTGAGGCTTTAGCAAGCGTAGGGGTAACTATGTTGCTTTTACTCTCTTGAGAATCCTTTCTCTTAGCGATTTTCCTAAGGTAATCTCCTTAGGAAATAACACTGGTAGTTGCTAAAGTATTGCAGCTAAGCATAATGAGATACTACTAAATCAATTTTTTACTTTTTATTTTCTTAGAAAGAGAAGGCCATTGAAGACAAAGCAGAGAGAGAGAGATTCGTAGATGCCTACTTTGAAGATTGGAGAGATGTGGCCACAAACCAAGGAATGCCAGCAGCCACCTGAAGTTGAAAGAGTCAAGGAAACAGATTTTCCCCTAGAGTCTCCAGAGGAAGGTTGGCTCTGAGGACACCTTGATTTGGGAGGTGATACAGATTGGACTTCTGGCCTCCAGAATTGTGAGAGAATAAATTTCTGTTGTTTTAGTTCACACAGTTTGTGCTAATTTGTTACAGTAGGCACAGGAAATGAACACCCATGCACTATGCAATAAACTCCATATGAGCAACTCTAGAATAGGAATTTGTAAGAAAGCCTAGTTTTCATTGGAATAGTGGATAAATACACTATCAGCATTGACTTTCTTGGAGATGAATGCCAAAACAAACAGAAACTCCAGCATTAGCTAACTTTCTCTATCGAGATATTATTTTTGACATAATCTGCACAATGTGTTCTTGTTTTATGACACCCTTGTCTGAGCCAAAACTTTTAGGTCAGGGAGACCCACGCCCCACTGTCTGCCCTAAGACAGCAACTTTATCAATGTATTGCATTATGTTATGACGGCAACTACGTATATATATTTTGCCATTTCAAATGAATTGGTTTAATTCCAGGTGGAACAGAATTCAGGGTAGAACAAAGACTTAAGAACACACTTTGGCAGGATTCTGGGCTGGGTTTATGCAGATTTCATAGCTAAGGCAGCAATGGCTGAGAAGAACGAAAGACAAGATGAGCCACTGTATGTTTTTTTTTTTTTTTTTACAAAAGTTTATTATTAAATGTACAGTAGGTTCCAAGACAACGCTTCATTCTAGCTAAAGGTGGCAACAGATGTTATGGCAGGGAATCCAGATGTTTAAACAGGAATGGAATTAAGGATCATCAAAGCTTCAGACACCAGGAACAGCTTACAGATTTCTGCCAGACTTCTTAATTCCACCTGTGGCCAGGGGGCCTCTCCCCACTGCCTTCGCTTTTAGCTCCTCGAGTTTCTTCTGCTCCTCCTCTTGTTTCTGCTTGAATGCCTTATTTTCCTCGTCCACCTCCTTAGCTTGCTTCTTGGGCTGCTTCAGGGGCTTCTTCTTGCCACCTTCGCGGCCCGACCGCAACTGTATTTTTAAATGATTCGAATCTTGGCGTTTCAAAATGAACCGCCCAACGCCTTTGGTCCTGGGGGCCCTTCTGCAGAGACCGTGGTCCTCCTGAGGACTGTGCTCTCTGCGCCTTTCGTCGGGTTGCCTTCCTTTCCTAGAGTCCCCTCGGGAGGAGCCCAAACCACTCCCGGACTCACTCAGCTGTGTCGCGGCTCGGGCTGGACATCCCCATCCACGGCGGATCTGAAACCCACCCGGGCCCCGCGGCCCAAAGGGGCGGGAGTCTCGGATGCCCTGGTTTCCTCCCGCCCTACTCCCAGCTGTGGGGAAGCAGGGTGTCAGCGGTCAGGATGGGTGGTGGCTGAACACCAGGCAGAAGTTCTATGGAAGTATTAGTGGGAAGAACGCCAGAAAAGTGTCCCGGGTGGGAAACGTGTGTGGGAGTTGGAAGGGGAGGACTTTCACTCCTAGGGAAAATGTGGAAAGAAGAGCAAGCCGGAAGTGGTAGCGTGGCCGAGCGGTCTAAGGCGCTGGATTAAGGCTCCAGTCTCTTCGGGGGCGTGGGTTCGAATCCCACCGCTGCCAAGTGTGTATTTTTCTTTCTTAAAACTTCCTAGTGTTAGACGTCCTTTCTTCACGCCCAATGTGGACAGTTCTAACATACTACAAAGTCGGTCCCTATCTTCCCCTCTTTTGACTTCTGTTTACCCAGGGGCCGTAGATAACTGCCCTAGAACAATGCTCAACCGAAAATAACCGCTCAAATAATCTATTTGTCTATTTGAGCAGCCAGTATATTCTAGGCCCTGAGGATGCAGCAATCAAGTAACGAACAAAAAGTGCCTTTATGCATACAGTCTTTATTACAAACAAATGAATAGATGTCAGATGCCTGGGAAAGCCCTTGTAATTCAGTACAAATCCTGCCAGTGCCTCCGAAGGAATAATTTATGTTCAAAATAATCACTGTTCTTCCTCCAGCCTCTCTGCAGCGCACTTTGTGTTTGGAACCCTAGTTATTCAGACGCGAGAAAAGGCTCTGGAAAGCGCCAGCACCTCGTCCCGCAGCTGCCGGACACATCGCACCAGCGCTAGGTGACTTCGCCCCTCTGGGCGCTTTCGAGTTCAGCTGCATCCAACACCTCTGTGGCTTGGGGTGGGCGCTCTCTTTGCTCTGAGCAGATCCTCGTGTCTCTTTCTCATCCTCCAGGACTTAGCTTGGAAATTGTTTCCGCCCTATCTCCCCCTCTCCCTCCTGCCAGCTCCAAGTTCCTTGCCTTCATGGAACTTACAGCGTAGTGGGATTCATGTAATAGATAAGTTATTGCCCAAATATGGTTGAGTCTCTACCAAAAAAAAAAAAAAAGTTCTCTATGTAAGGACTTTGAATGAAGTTCCAGATTTAAGAGAATTTGTCAACCTAGTAGGTATCTCACAGCATATCATTGTGGTCAAAACTCCTTAATTACTGAGATTGGACAATTTTTCTGTTTGGTCATCATCGTTTTTCAGTTTTCTGTGAAATACTTCATGCTTTTTGCCTATTTTTGGGTTGTCTTTTGCTTATTGACTCTTAGGAGTATTTATATTAAGTTGAAACATGTTAAATTGCCACTATTCAACCTCTTTGGCAATTCATGGGATTCAACATAAAATATTTTAGATAATAATTTGCCAAGTATATTTGTTCCAAGTATCTTTTCATTACATGAGAAAATTTTATTTTCACTTTCCTTATGGTGATTTTGAAAAAATAATTCTTCATTTTAATCTAGTTGAATTTATCAGAAAATTAAATTAATTACTTTCCTTAAAATTAACCTTTTTTTGGTGTGTTTGAGAAATATTGTCTGGACCTGAGGGCATACAAATATTTTCCAAAACTTACTTGTAAAAGACAAAATTTTACCTTTTACAGTCTTGGCTATTCTTGGCCAAGAATTATATATTTTTTTAAATTAAACTTTTTCTTTTATATTGGAGCATAGTTGATTAACAATCTTGTGATGGTTTCTGGTGTACAGCAAAGTGATTCAGTTATACATTATTCCATTTAGGTTGTTACATAATACTGAGCAGAGTTCCCTGTGCTACATAGTAGGTCCTTGTTGGTTATCCATTTTAAATATAGCAGTGTGTACATGTCAATGCCAAACTCCCTAACTATCCCTTTCCCCCACTCTTCCCGCCTTGGCCAAGAATTATATTGCATTTCAACATAAATTTTAGAATCAATTTGTCAATTACCATAAAAACGCACCCTTGAGATTTTTACTTAGGTTGCAATGAATGTATAGATCAATTTTGGGGAGAACTGACATCTTTATAACACTGAGTCTTCTAATCCATGAAGAAGTATAGTCTTAGACAAAAATAGCCAAGTCAGTCTTGAAAAATAATAACAAAGCAGTAGGACTTACCCTACAGATGTCAAGATACTTTAAAGCTATAGTAATTAAGCAGTTTTGCATTGGTGTAGGGCTAGACAACAGACAAATGGAACAAAGGCCAAGATGTCTAGACTCCACCCTCACCAACCCATCTTCAATATGATCATTGTCTTCCTATTGCTATGATCCTGACACCAGCTTTAAAAACTCTCCATTAACTCTCAATCCAATAGTAGGAAACCCTAAATTGAACTCCAGGAATCTTATGATATTTCCTGAACATTTAGAATGAACATTGTGAAAAGGCAATGAAGAAATTTCAGATATTTTACCTGGTGGAAAGAGAAGCTTTTGTCTTGAAATTTTTGAAGGACTACCTTGTGAGCAATGGGTTAATCTTACTCTGCAATTATCCCAGGGCATAGAACTACAGTCCATAGGTAGGAGCTAAGAAAGACACTTCTGTACATTTGTGGTTCTAATTCTGAAATCTGTATTTTATCACCCTTTTAAAAACTGAGTGAAATGGGCATTCTTTAGTTCTTCTGTACAGGTAAAGTGAAAACAATCTCATGGTATCAATGTTCATGGTGAAATTTTTCTGTCTTTCCATTTAGAATTAACTAGGCTTAAAAAAGTGAGTTTTATCTGGTGATTTTTCTAAGAAATAACTAAATCAACAACTCTTGTTTTAGTAACTTCACAATTAGAACTACAAGAATCTTAGGGTTTCAAGAAACACTAACATGTTTGATTATTCAACTATGCATCTGATCTTTGAATTCCTTCTACATTATGCCTGTCTACCAAACTTACAACTGTATAGCAGAGTCTATTCCACGTTAGGATCCCTTCTAAATGATTTTTTCCACAGGTAAAATATCTGAAACTCCTTCAGTGTTTTTTTTCATAATGTTCATTTTAAGTGTCCAGGAAGTATCAAAAGATTCCTGGAGTTCAAGTTAGTAATTTGGTATTTCTTACTGCAGGACTGAGAGGCAGTTGGGAGTTTTAAAAGCAGCTGTACACCTAAAACAACCAAAATATTGTAAATCAGCTATACTTCAATAAAAATAAATAAAATTTTTAAAAAAGCAGGTGTCAAGATCATAGGAATATTTTAGGGAGACAATGGTCATGTTGAAGATGGACTGGTGAGGATGAAGTCTAAAAGTCTTCTATTTGGGCTCAGTACAGAGGCTTCTCAACTTTCACAGAGGAATGTCAGGCTTGCCACCCCCTCCAGTTAACTGGTGTCTGAAGAACATGACTCTCTGATCAATAACACAAAACATCAACACTCCAGGACTGTCCAGAATTTAAACTGGAATTGAAATCTTGCCAGATTCTGTTAAAAGACTGACTGAAGAAGTGACTTGAAAGGATGCACTGGAGGGTTCTCATGATGGGCTAAGGACTTTGAGTCCAAAATCCAAATGAACCTCATGGCCTGTGGGTAAAAAAGCATCCTGAACATGTGTATACATTTTCCAAAAGCATATACATGCTGTTGTAATTAACAAAACCTCAGATTTTCTAGGAGAACATGACAACATTTTGCCATCAAGCATTAAAGTAAAACTACTTGTAGTGTGTGTATGCATGGGGGAGAGAGTGTCGGTAAAATTTATTGATCATCAAATAAGGGGTCCTTGCAGTCAAAAAAGATTGGAAAAGCACTGCCAATTCTCCAGACATATCCTAAACTCTGCCCTTAAGTCACGTTATATCAGCCAAAAGTCACATATACAGAGTGTCATCCTCCACAGAAACAATTTTAGAGTTATATCCTAAATGTTTTCATCTTGGTTTTCTTCAAAAAATATATATAAGAAATGGCCATATAAAGGACATGCTCTAATTTCCTGTAGAAACTGAACATAAGAAACAATGTTTAATCTGTCTTTTGTATAATAAGTCATGTAATTCCCTTTGGAATTTGTTACTAGAAAATTGTGTATCTTGGACTCCTTGCATATTAGATAATGTGTAACCATTTCCCAAGATGTTTTCTGTGAAACAAGAGTCCATGAAGGTGCTCCTCCAAACAGAATTCTTTTGTCCATCACTTTGGGAAAGCAATGCTTCTTACAGTTCCTTTGTTTAAGACTCAGAAAGGACATTAGCATAGTATAAACCCTGAGAAGTCTTTAAGGGAATAAATACCCCCACCTAGCCAGCATTTCTCAAACTTATTATTTTTTAAAAACATTAGCTTGTAAAACACTTTTGACAAATGCTGGGGAACCCATTGCTCATCTCTTTACCAGTCAGGGAACTTTGAACTAAATTTAATTCTCAATTATGGTCATTATGTTAATTAAGTTGACACATTTGCATCCTCTTCTAGGATTTTCAATTTCTATTTTAACAGCCTTATTGCATGTGGGTATTTAATTTAATTCTGTCTGAAGTAAGGACCTGTAACATTTGCAAGAAAAAGGATAGATGTTAGACACTGAAAGACTTGAAAAGATAGATATAAATTTACTAATCTATTTGAAAGAGCATTTCATATATCATGCAAACAGATATAGCAAATATTTAAGAAATCAACATCTTGAAGACCTTTTAGTGTATTTATAACAAAGTGGGTCAGGCTTCATGCTTTTTCCATACGTACACTGCTGCTTCGGCAGTGTATACCTGATTTCTGCTTATCTGTAATTTTAAAATCTGCCCTTGCCCTGCCTCCGTTCCCCCACCGAATCTCAGCAATTCTGATCCGTTAAGGAGAAGTACCATTCAGGCTTTAAGTTAAAGCAAAACCTGCTAAAGATGATCAATGTTTATCAATTTTAAAAATGTTCTGTGCTGAACTGAGGTATAGCTTCATATCCGAGAGATGTGGTGCAGGATAATGGAAATTGCTCAGCTAAGTCCAAGCATTCAGTGGGCATTTGTTCAGAATTTACCAGTTAAGTGATCCACAGCAGGTTTCTTCTTTTTATGCCTCAATTTCCTCATCCCATAGGGATGTTGTATGGATTAAATGATTAAAAATTGTAAAGAATAATGCCTGGCATGTGTCAAGCACTAGTATTTATTACAGTACTATTATTGATAGACAAAGCCTTGGAAGTGAATGTGCTCACTGAAGAGACACTGAATAGGAAGGTCAAGGACAAAGGCTTGGTGGGGTCTCACAATTAGGGGGTCAGGGAACCAGGAAGAACCAATACAGGAGACAAGAGGGACAAGTATAAGAAGTAGAAGGAGAAATGTGAAAGTGTAAACACCAGAATCACTATCCTCAAGTGTTGGTTGTCAAAATATTGATGAATGAAAAGGTCTGAGAACAGGTTACTGGAGAGAGGGATTTCCCATTCTCATCAAGTTTGTGGGTTCCCCACACTCTATGTTTTCTTTTCTTATGTCCAGTAAGATTTGAGCTCACTCTGAAAGCTTTTCCACACTCCTCACATTCATAAGGTTTCTCCCCAGTATGAACTCGCTTGTGTCCAATCAGAGCTGAGCTCTGACGGAAAGACGTGCCACACTCACTGCAGGTATATGGCTTCTCACCAGTGTGGATTCTTCTGTGCTGCCTCAGGACTGAACTATGATGAAAGGCCTTTCCACACACCTCACATCTGTAAGGCTTCTCTCCGGTGTGGATTCTTTGATGATTGGTCAAGTTTGATTTCCCACTGAAAGCTCTACCACACTCTGAACATTTATACGGTTTCTCTCCAGTGTGGATTCTTTGATGGATGATAAGGCAGTGCCGATCCTGAAAAGTTTTCCCACAATCCCCACATCGATAGGGCTTCTCCCCAGTGTGTTCTCGTTCATGAGCCCTGCGTTTACAGTTATGACGAAAGGCTTTCCCACACTCCTTACACTTGTAAGGCTTCTCTTCAGTGTGGCTTCTTCTATGTTTGGTGAGCTCTGCCTTGCTGCTGAAGGCTTTTCCACACTGAGGGCACCCACAGTGTTTCTCCTGAGTGTGGATTCTTGTGTGTTTGCTTAGGTCTGAGCTTCGGCTGAAGGCCCTCCCACACTCACTGCACTCATAAGGTCGCTCCCCAGTGTGGATTCTTGTGTGTTTGATGAGGTCTGAACTCCCGCTGAAGGCCTTCCCGCACTCCTCACACTCATAGGGTTTCTCCCCAGTGTGGCTTCTGCCATGGATGATAAGGGAATGCTTAAACTGAAAGGCCTTCCCACAGCCACTGCACTCATAAGGCTTCTCCCCAGTGTGGACGATCTGATGCATCCTGAGACGGTTCCTGGTCTTGAAGGCCTTCCCACAGTCGCTGCACTGGTGAGGCTTCTCCCCACTGTGCGTTTTTTTATGTCGGCAAAGAGCTGATCTACTGTTGAAGGCCTTCCCACACTGGCTACAGTTAAAGGGTTTCTCCCCTGTGTGGATTATCTGGTGCATAGAAAGCTGATTTTTGGTCTTGAATGCTTTCCCACACTCATTACACACATAGGGTTTCTGGCAAGAGTGAATTCGCTCATGGAGAATTAGGTCAGAATGCCAGCTGAAGTTTTTGTCACACCTGGCACATTCATGGAGTTTCTTTTCTGTAAGAACCCTATATGGAATGCATTTTGAGTTTTTTCTAAGTACCTTCTGGTTCTTTCCTTTCTTGAAGGTCACTTTCTCACAGCGTTCTTTCTCTTCTCTCAGTTTCTCCCTCATAGGCATTTCCCATTGATTCTCTAATTTGACATCTTGTACACAAACTTCTCCAACCTCTGGATCCTGGGAAACAACTTTTAGGAGACTTTTAAATTTCACCCAGCAGACTTCTCCATTTTCAAAAACTGCCTGTTCTGAACTTGCCTTCTCATTCTCAGGCCGTGTCTTGGCAGCTGATACTTACACAAGAAAATAAAAATGTCAGATGTTCAGAGGAAAGGAAATAAGTGGGCTAGCAGAGGTGAAGCAATGGTTAAGCTGTTGGAAGAGTAACTGACTTTCCCATGCTTGAAAAATTGCTAACATTATGGCAAGGTCAAAATAGGCTGAACTACTGAAAAGTACTAAGATATTTAAAACTGAGTAAACTTCACAAAAATCCTTCCAAATCTACTCATGCTCTAGAATCTCTTAGTTTAGTGAATGACAACTTCATACACCTAGTCACCTAAGACAGGAAACCGGAAATCATCTTCAACTTCTCATATGTACTCACTAACATTGTATAAATGTTACCTGTGACGGGAGCTGCAAAGCGGGGGCTCAAGTGCCAGCGCAGTCTCCTTTTTAGGGGTCTGTCTGCTTTGCTCCTGAGAATGGGCCCTGGAGAGCCATATTTCTGTGGTGTAACTCCACCCTTCTGGGTAGGGCAGATTAGATCTGGGCAAGACCTGACCCAAACCAGGACAGATTCTCTCTTCATGAACTTTGGAATCATGATGTGAAAGCAGGTAAGGCCAGGCTCTGAAGAGAGCTAGAGCTTTAGCTCTTAAATTTGAGAACCAGTGGTGGTGGGATGGTATGTCGTGTAGGGGAGGGAATGCTCTGCCATCGGGACTGAGAAGCAGAGAAGATCCATCTGCTAAGAAGGGAGAATGAAGCAGACCCACAGCGTAGCAGAGAAGACAGCTGGAGAGTGGGGCCTGATGGCATTCCAATCCCTTCTTGAGCCTCATGTATACCTGCCCTTAAGTTCCCTGACACACCCTGAATAATAAATTATCTTTCTTTTGGTTAAGCTAGCTGGAGTTACTTTTTACAGTTGGTAACCAGAGTCCAAATCAATCTCTTAACTCTATCCCGTCTCCTTCACTTCTACTGCCAGTGCATTCTCACCAGCTAACTTTAATAACCCTCAAATGTCCTTTAGTCTGCCTCCCCTCTAATCCAACCTCTACATCGCTTCTAGATTATTCCTTCTAAAAATCAAATCTAATCACATCAGTCCTTAGCTTTAAACACTTCAATGGCACTCCATAGTTAACCAGACAGAAAGGAAGTAAAGTGTACAGTCAAGAGCCCCAGCTCACTGTCTGGGTTCAAATCTTAGTTCTGACACCTAATACCTGTGCAAACTTGGGAGGATGTTGTAACTTCTCTCAGTTGCTATATCTATAAAATGGGATCTAGACTATCCACAATAATTAAATGAGTCAATGTATGCAAAGCACTTCCAACACCAAAATAAGTACTTAATCAATCTTAGCTGTTACTATAAGAATAAAGTTAAAGGTCTGCAGTTTATCAAAAGCTCATTCAATTACGATCTTGCCCCTGTCTACTGCTCCTGTACTTTCCCCACTGGCTACTCCAAGTCCTTGGCTCTGGTCACACTGAACTATTCACAGTTCACATTCTTTTACTCCTCAATACTTTCCTCCTTGTTATTCCCCTCTGCCCCTCCTTCAACTAAATGACCTCACTTATCCTACATAACTTAATTCAGTTGTCATTCCTTCTGCAGTCTTCTGGTCCCCAGGTCAGATTTAGGTGCTTCTCCTCTATGTTTGTATATACCAGGTACATATCCCTATCTACATATCCCAAGAACTCCCACCATACTGTCCTATATAATTACTTATTTACTTACCTGCCTTCCCCACTAGAAAATAAGCTTCCGTAAGTCAGGGCTCGCCCATATCTTATCTGACTGCATATGATAGTTGCTCATATGTACCTGGCATATGATAGTTGCTCAATAAATGTTTTTTAGATGGAAGGAAGGGAGGAAGGAAGAGTAGGCATTGTGGACACAGCAGCTGGAGTTGGCCTAGAAACAAAGGACAAGTTTTTTTTTGAATGACACATACAGAAAATAGCTTGAATGAAGAGCTGGTAATATTTCATGACTGACTAGATAAGAGGTTCAGGGAATGGAAAGACAAAGTAAGAAAGAGGTAGAACCAGATATAGAAATAGGGAGAGCTTAATGAAGAGACAGCCTTGGAGGGAGAGATGAATTTGACTTTAGATAGGTTGCTTTCCAGCTGACAATGGGATATTCAAATAAAAACCAGGAGTTAGAAACATGAGACTGCTGCCCAGGAAAGAGGTAAAGGTTAGCATTATCAATGTGGCAGGCATCTGCATCAGAGCTAAGAGCTGAAGCCATGAGAGAAACTAACTAACTTCACAATAAGAGAGAATAGAAAAGGCAAGGGTCAAAGGCTCAGGTCTCCAAATGGGGGAAGGTCCTAAAAAAAAAAAAAGAAAACAACTGGAGGCAGAAAGGCAATGCTCTCTGAGCACTGGAGTAAATGATACACAGAGGGGAGATGAATTGTCTGAGCCTTTTTGGAGGACTAAATTGCAAAAAGCCTATATTAGATAGGTTGCAAACAGCCAATTAGATAATGACAGAATAATTATCCAAACCGTTTGTTCGTTTTCTCTGCCTTAAGATTTCCTAAATAGATTTCCTTCTGGGCCCTTCGGGATGGATGACCCACCACTAAGAACATTCTATAACCATTCTGTCACATGGAACACAGAAGGGGACTGACAGCTTCTCTGGCACTCACCTGGGTGGGAGCAGCTCAGGAACTCCCTGTCCTGTCCATCCTGAACACAGAGCTCTGCCTCTTGCTCCAGATGGGAGATCAAAGGAGGTTTAGGAAATGGAAATCCTGGTTGTAGAGAAGGAAGAAGACAGTGTGTAGAGCAACAGAGAACTGTGCTAACGCTTACCTTGACCCCTCTGTTTGCATATGGAAACAGGAAAGAAATGTCCATTTGGGTAAAGAAAAGGGTTTATTCAGGGGTCTGGTAACATGTAAATAAACAGGTCTAGGAAATTTCTCAGAGAAGTCAATACTCAGAAGGGCAAAGAAGGAGATTCTGGGAAATAGTCGGTTGTATTTTCCCTGTTCTTTTTAGGAGGATGGGAGTCTGTAGAGGGAGGTTAATCTGTTTTCAGCCGCTAGGAAGGAGCTCATGACTAAGAGCTGAATACAGAGCAGTTAATGGAAAATGAGAGGCCTGAGGAGGCGAGAATCCAGGGAGAACAGACGTTAAGTGTCTCCTTTTCACCCAGGGAGAGTTTCATTGCAAAGAATCAGAAAACAACTAGGTTAGCCAGAAAATTATCTTGCTACGTAACAGGGGCAACTCAAAACTAATTTGGGGGAAGATATTGATGATATGGAATGAGAGCTCTGATTTTCAATATGAGACCCCATACACATCAATAAATAAAGCAATTAAAAGAAAAAGGAAGGGAGAAAGTACTAAGCCAAGTACAGGGAAAGTCCTTACCAAGTGATACCACGTTTCCATAATTTTCCAACATCACATCTTTATAGAGGTGCCTTTGAGCATGGGTCAGACACTGCCACTCCTCATTACTGAAATTCACAGCTACATCCTCAAATGTCACTGCCTCCTGAAACAATATGTCCCTGCTGTCCTGGAGAAAACTCCATAGTTCCCTCAGGAAACAGAGGCAGAAGAAAGGAATTTGTAGGGAGGTTTACAGAAGTGAAAGGCTGTTACTGTTTCGTGTATATTTGGGGATGAGGTGAAAGGTAACATCAGCTTTCAATAGCAAAAAATAACGAAAGAGGAAACAATCCACAAATGGTTTGTCACCCAACAAAGTATCCCTTATGAGAGGGAGCACGTGGACTTGGGAGGTGCATAGCCAGGGAAGGCAGTGAAAATAAGGCCACATTTAGGAGGCAGTGATATATTTCCAGGAGGGAAGGAAGGGGTCTTAGCTCACTTGAGACTGGCTCATCAGTATGATTTTTGCTCCTGGCAGGCTTCCTTGGCTTCCATCTTCGGCAAAGGCAGGACAATGAGGAGATGGCAGAGCTGAGAGAAGAGAAATAAGCCAAGAGTCAATTCAGCACAGTGTTGAAACCTTCTGCTTTCATCCTCTCCTCCCCAAATGTAGAAGCTTCCAAAGCTCTAACCTAGGGGTTAAGTCTACTGCATTACAGTATCCTCCTTCTCCATTATTCCTCTAGTCTCAGTTTCCAGTTTGGGGTATCAGGCCCTGGCCAGCAGCCAAGCCGACTGTAAGTGCGTTCTTCTTCTCTCATCTACTACACCTTTTTCTCTGGTCTCGTTTCATCCTAGAATACCTTACACCCTCCGCAAATGGCCCAGATCACTGACTCCCAGCTTATACAATAACCTGGCTTCCTATATTAGAACGTTGAAGTCATTTTGTCCAAAACGACTTGGGGTGGAGGTGGAGGGAAAGGAATGAAGGAGAGGTATGGATCAGAAATATCCAGGGATAGGCCCAAAGCTTTTTTCTTTAGGTAACTTAATGGCTGGTCAAACTCAAGTTAGTTTACTAGAAAACATTTTTCCCTTGTTCTTCTTAGAGAAAATCACTTTCCCCCTTTGATTCTGAGTCTCTTTCCTGTTAATTCCCTAGTATTAAGTGATTCCGCTTCGCCCCAACTGCCCTCCCAGCATAGCAGAGCACACACAGCTTTTAAAATGCAAAAGAAACTTTCTCAGAGTGTACACGTGACTAGGTATAATTCATATGGATTGGGCAAGAAGTACAGTTTCACATTACTGATTAATGGGGCCCTGTTTTATTCCTTGCAATCCAGCTCAGCCTCTCTGTAGCTTCAGTGTTTATGGTGGTTTATCTTTCTTGATAGTCATCAACATATTCCCAAGTCCAAGACCATTCTTTCTGGTCTGAAATCATCTACTGGTAAGTCTCTAGGATAACCCTTTGGCCTCAGGACCCCAAAACTATCATTTCAATTTTACCAAAACCTCAATTTAGGAGTAAACTGGCTTCTTTCCACAGAAATAGGCCAAGAAGACTTTTCTTTGGTCTAGGCCACCCTTAGCTTTTGATCAAGAACAGGCCTGTGTTCAATCATTGTGGGTTCCACACAGTTTTCTCACTATCTCCTCTGAAAGCCTGTTACTTTATAACTCTTTGTCTCAAAAAGTTCCCAAACCACCTGGAAGGCACAGAGCTCACAGTAGATACATGTTTTGCTCTCAAATGTTCCATAACAGTTCTTTTCCTTATAACATCAATAAACTTAAACCTCCTAATTGGGTTTTTTTCAATCAACATTTTATAATGAACATTTTCAAATATACAGAAAAGTTGAAAGAATTGTAGAGGAAACATCCATATATCCACCACTTACATTCTACAATTAACATTTTGCAATATTTGCTTTATCACGTATCTGTCCATCTAACTATCCCTGTCTCTGTCCATAAATTCATTTTATATTTTGTTTCATTTCAAAGTAAGTTGAAGACATAAGCATACTTCACCCCTAACACTTTATGATACATATCATTAACTAGAGTTCAATATTTGTTTACATTCCTGCTTCTGAAGTAAAATTTACATACAGTAAAATTTACATACAGTAAAATGTACAAGTCTTAAATTTTTGACAAAGCACACACCCTATCTAACCCAAACTCTCCTCCATATACATCCAGTTGGATTTTTACCACATCTTCTTCATAAATTAGGAAAGTTTTGTTACCTTGTCATGGCTTCTTTTCCCCTAAGTGTTCATCACATTAAAAACTGTTTTTAATTGTGGTAAAAAACATATAATGTGAAATTTACCATTTTAACCATTTTTAAGTGTACAGTTCAATAGTGTTAAAAATATTCACAATGTTGCATAATAGATCTCCAGAACTTTTTCATCTTGCGAAACTGAAACTCTATACCCATTAAACAACAACTCCTTATTTTTCCCTCTCCCGAGCCCCTGGTAACCACTGCAGTGATTTTTTTTTCCTAGCCTCGCTGAGGCTTGTGGGATCCTAGTTCCCCAAGCAAACCTGGCCACGGCAGCAGAAGTCCTAACCACTGGACCACCAGGGAATTCCCCCCACTGAAGTGATTCTTCTTTTTTTTTTTTTTTTTTTTTTTTTTTTCCACTGTAGTGATTCTTCTTTTTTTTTTTTTTTTTTTTTTTTTTTTTCCACTGTAGTGATTCTTAAACTTTATTTTTTAGCCTCAGAATTTGAAAGGTCAGTTTCTGCCCTCAAGTTAAAAATGAACTTGGGGGAATTCCCTAGCGGGAATTCACATGTGGGGGAGAGTGAAAGCTCTGGTCTCTTCCATTTCTGAGGACACTAATCTCATCACTGGGTCCCCACCCTTATGACTTCATCTAAAAATGATTACTTCCCAAAGGTCTCACCTCTAAATATCATCACACTGCGGGGTGGGCTAGAGCTTCAACATACGAATTTTGAGGGGACACAAACATTCAGCCCATAACAAAACTATTTGTTAAAGCAGTGTATAGATATTATCCAGGGCGAGATTAACTCATTTACATTTTATGTTAAGTAACTGTAAACTTTATGGCCCTGAAAATCACCTATAAGAAGAGAATTCAAGATCTTTTGAGAAAAAGAGGACTTGGATACTCAGGTCAGATGTGAACCATAAAATTATATATATTTTAAAAAATGAAATAAAATGAACAACGAAGTTAAGCAATATTCATTATTTTCTACCTCTCCTAAATTTGTGATAAATATGTCCTATATTATTAATTTTCATTTATGATTACCTATACAGTGGAAATTTCAAGATTTCTCTTCTGGAAGTTCCAATAATATGCTTAGAAATTCATTTTACGTATTTTTTCTTTGTAGGTAATATATACTAAAAGCCTATTTTTGGGGTGTCCAGGGGCCTAGTCCTCTAAATGTCTGTGCCTTTCAGGGTCTAATTTTATGACTCCAGAATTGTTAAATACCATCAGCCACTTCTATACAAATCTTATCCACTTTTCTCTTCATATATGCCACCAAAGAGCATTTTTAAAGCCCAGCCCCACATTTCCCCATCTTCCTTTATTCTTCTCAAAGCTTCATGACAATACCTTTTCTCCTTCTTTTGCCATGGCTTTATCTTCTATTTCTCAGGTATACCTATACTTAATTTAAAAATCTCAGGGTTAACACAGGTACAGAAATAAAATTACCTACACTCAAATTTTACATGTTGGTAAAATTGTGGTTGGGAGGAGTTACTGTATTATACCACAAGTTTTATATGTGGAAATATTCATGTACACATATGTAAGCTACTTATCATACATAAAGTTGTACATATAATAAGTGAATGAATACATTCAATATCTTTCATAAATTGCTTTGAAGAATCTCTTTTTATGAATCTTTATTTTTTTCCAAATTTGGTTTAAGATGAGGGTAGAAACCTAACAATTTAGTTCCTCTCAATACCGAGCCAAGCCTAGTATAGAAATAACAGATTTCCTATAAATACTCAATAATGAGCATATTTCCAGGCCCCAGGAAGCATCTCCCACTTAGTCTGTGTCCCTGCCCCATTTTCAGCTGCCATAACTCCTGCCACAATACCCTGTGTGCATTACCTCTTTCCTGCAGGAGCTTGGTATCACAGATACAAAGCTGGTTTGATAGTCCTGGAGTCTCATCTGATACCACCACCTATTGCAAGGAAAAGAATACATTTGGAGAGGTTATGGAGGGATGGAAAATGTAGGGGAAGCTGCAACCAACTATGAAGTTCTGTTCGTGGAAATCAACTCCCAGAACTACCAAGAGGGGTGAGAAAATCAGGGACTCAGTCCCTGATATACCTTATGAAAAACAGAAATGGCATCCAATTGTTCTATAATGTAAAATGATCACCAGGCCATCCAAGAAAAAAAGTACTTTGAAGGAGAACACTTCCACAAGGTCAATCCAGGCCCACCACACTCCCACTGCTTTCCTCCTTTCTTGGGCTCGGTTCTTCCTCTTTGTGATATACTGCAGACACTCCTCTTTTTTTTTTTTTTTTTTTTTTTTTTTGCGGTACGCGGGCCTCTCACTGTTGTGGCCTCTCCCGTTGCGGAGCACAGGCTCCGGACGCGCAGGCTCAGCGGCCATGACTCACGGGCCCAGCTGCTCCGCGGCATGTGGGATCTTCCCGGACCGGGGCACGAACTCGTGTCCCCTGCATCGGCAGGCGGACTCTCAACCACTGCGCCACCAGGGAAGCCCCAGACACTCCTCTTTTTACCTGCTGCATCTTTTTACCCAGCTTTCTTTTCCAGTCTTCTAACACTGTCCCAGTTTCTTCTCTGCTGGTTGGATCCAGCTCCAAGTCAATCGTGGCTTTGCCTGGACCAGTTTGAAGTGGCTCCAGTGGATACCAGCCTCCTTTCAGGGATTTAAGCCTTGGTGGTGCCAGCCAAAGGGCCTCTCCTTACCCACAGGGCAGCTGCTTTTTGGCTTGATGTGTCAAATACTGCCCTGGATTTGGGGTTCATCAGCAGTACTAAGCTAGTGGTAATCCATACCTTATTTTCCTGCATATTCGATGAAGGGAGGAGAAAACAGAGGAATGTGACCAAAGCAAAAAGAAGGAATCAGAGAATCTGAGGTATCTATGGGAGATGAGGGAGCAGGGGAAGATAAACTGAAAATGATAATATATCCAGAATACAACCTCCATTGCCACTATCTTGTCCCAAGCCACCATTGTCTGCATTGCCCTACAGTATTACGTTAGCCATCCAGCTGGTCTCCTGCTTCTATCCTCAATACAACAGAGTAGGCCATTTAAAACTTAAGTTGGATTATTTCATCTCTCTGCTTAAAACCCCTCAATGGGTCCATCTTACTCAAAATAAAGAGTAACATAAAAGGCCCTAAAGAATGTGCCTTTTGAGTCTCTCTTGTTCATTCAAAATAAAAGCTTAAGTCCTTACAATGGCATACAAGTCTATAGGGTGTGCTATTACCTCTCCTACTATTCTCCCCCTCATTCAACCCTCTTCAGTCACACAGACCTTTCTCTTCCTTTTTAGGCACATTTCCATTTTAGGGCCTTTGTACTGGCTGTCCCCTCCACCTCAAGCTACCCTCACGATGAATAATCTTGCTTCCTTCAACTGTTTGCTTGTACATAATCCTCCCAAGGAAACCTACTCTAGGTCCCCTATTTAAAATTACAGCCTACCCCCTCCTTCCAATCCTGACATGCCTTACCTTCCTATATAGCACTTTATCACTTTCCAACATGGTGCATAAGTTAACTTATATTCTTTCTATTGTTTATTGTAGATCTCTCCTTCACTAAAATGTAGGCTCCCAGGCTTTTGATGGCAGGGATTTTTGTCTATTTTGTTCACTGCTGTATTCCCAACTTCTAAAACAGTGCCTGCACCAGTAGGCGCTCAGCTAGAAATTGGCTGAATGAATGAATGTACGAGTGGATGCTGGGGAGGAAAATAAATGAAAAAAAAAAAAAAAAGGGTAAGAGGCTGCTGAGAGCCAAGAAGAGCGGGAGGGAGTTAGGAATGCAGGAGGAAAAGGCCCTTGTTTGGCAGGAACCCGCGGCGGTCCCCAGCTCCCGGCGGACCGGGCTCCAAAGCCCCGCCCCGTCCCCGCCAGCCGTCCCGGGCCCCAGGGAAGGGGTGTATTTAAGTGAACCAGGTGGTGGTGCCAGGGTCCTCCCAGCCGCACCTCGGCGGTTTCGGAGACACCAGTGGCAGCTTGGGAGCCCCTCGGCTAAAGTCCCGTCCCACGCTGGCTGAAGACACAGACCTTCCCGCCGACATTCTCCTCTAAAAACGAGAAAATAGAGAAACCTATTCTAGCTCCACTTCCTAGTCCTTCAATAATCATTTCCGGTGACTTTCTAGGAAACCTCAACTCGCTGGTCGAGGAATTTCCCTAGAAAGTCTCCGCAGACTCCAAACGTGTTATTTCCTGTTCTTCAGAATGCATCTCTTAAAACAGAACCACAATGTCATTATCCCACCTAACAAAATTAAAATAATTCCTGGGTACCATCTAATACTGAGTCCATATTAAAATCTCCCAAATATATAAAATACGCTGGTTTTTTGAATAAAGATCTAAAGTCTACATACTTTATTTGGTTATTTCTCTTAATCCTCTTTTAATTTAGATCTAGAATAGCTCCTCCATCTTTCACTTTTCCCCGCATTGAGTAAATTGGGTCATTTGTCCTGAATGTTCCACATGCTGGCTTTGTCTGTTTGCATCCTCATTTAATGATTTGTTTTTCTAGCCTTGTATTTGTTAACTAGATGTTAGCTCTAAAGGTTTAGAGTTTGGTTTACCTTTATGGGTAAGCATTCTTACGTGGTGCTACGTACTTCTTTTTGCTTTATATCAGGAGGCATATAATGTCATTATTTCACTCTTTGTGATGCTAAGATTGATCAATGAATCAGCACTTGCTAGTTGGATCCCTCCATGTAAAGCTCCTCATCAACCTTTTATCTGGTGGTTTCATCCACTGATGATCTTTGCCTGAATCAACCATTTTATTGCAGAACTGGGATTTTCTAATTCAATATTTTTTTCACATTTATGAGTTGGAATTTCTTTTTTGTTTGTTTTATTTATTTATTTATTTTTGTGGTACGCGGGCCTCTCACTGTTGTGGCCTCTCCCGTTGCGGAGCACAGGCTCCAGACACACAGGCTCAACGGCCATGGCTCACGGGCCCAGCCGCTCCGCGGCATATGGGATCTTCCCGGACCGGGGCACGAACCCGCGCCCCCTGCATCGGCAGGTGGACGCTCAACCACTGCGCCACCAGGGAAGCCCGGAATTCCTTTTTAAACAAGGATTTTATCTCATTAACCTATCAATTCAGGGTTATTTGGTTATCCTGAAATGTCAGTTCAAACAGGAAAGACAAAATAAATGTTTACTTTTCTGTTTAATTGCTAATTTTCAGAGTAAAAAGTTGTGCCCTAGGTGCCAAGGCCACTGATACATTAGCCATTCTTCAAAATGGCCATCAATGAGCACTGCCTTCGAGTATTCATACTCTTGTGTATCTCCTTCCTACATTTTACCAGTGTTGGTTTGTGTGACCAATTGAGTATGGCAGAAATGATGTTATATTACTTCTAATATTAGGTAATAAAAGAAACTGTGGCACCCCAGTGTTCACTGAAGCACTGTTTACAATAGCCAGGACATGGAAGCAACCCAAATGTCCATCAACAGAAGAGTGCATAAAGAAGATGTGGTACATATATACAATGGAATATTACCCAACTATAAAAAAGAACGAAATTGTGCCATTTGCAGAGACATGGATGGACCTAGAGACTGTCATACAGAGTGAAGTAAGTCAGAAAAACAGATATCGTATATTAATGCATATATGTGGAATCTAGAAAAATGGTACAGATGAACCTATGTGCAAAGCAGAAATAGAGACACAGACATATGGACATCAAGGGGGGAAAGGAGGGGTGGGATGAATTGGGAGATTGGGATTGACATATCTACACTATTGATACTATGTATAAACTAGATAACTAATGACAATCTACTGTATAGCACAGGGAACTCTACTCAATGCTCTGTGGTGACCTAAATGGGAAGGAAATCCAAAAAACAGGGGATATATGTATATACACAGCTGATACAGCAGAAACACACACAACATTGTAAAGCAACTGTACCCCAATAAAAAAAAAAGAAGAAGAAAAAGAAACTGCGGCTTCTATCTTGGTCTCTCTTTTTTTCCCTTTCTCTCAGATCACTCACTCTAGGGGAAGCCAGCTGCCAGGCTGAAAAGTGAGACCCAGGTGGTGAGGAACTAAAGCCTCCTGCCAACAGCCATATGAGTGAGTCTAGAAGTGGATCCGTCAGCTCCCTGTCAAGCCTTCAGTTGACTGCAGCCTGGGTCAACATCTTGGCTGCAACCTTAAGACAGAACTAGAACCAACCCCTAAACTGCTCTCAGATTCCTGACCTGTAGAGACTGTGAGAGAATAAATATTCAATTCTAAATTTGGGGGTAATTTGTTATGCAGCAATTGGTAACTAATATTTTTTGTTGTTTCCTCTTTCTGAGCATCATTAACTCATGGATTTTTAAAGAACATTCAAGGACTCGTAATCAATTGCACTTTTCTTTTTTTTTTTTTTCTTTTTCTTCTTGATGTTCAAATGATTCCATCTTTGGCCAGTGGGAGTCCCTTTATTTTATTTCCTGTGCCCTTTCATCTAACTCTAAGAGTCTTTGATGGTTTTCTTGCCTTCTGGCAGCACAAGATATTTCAGGCTCATTTTGTATATTTCCTGCTCCAGACCTGGAATCAGCCATTTCTCCAAGGAGTCCTGGTTCCTTTCAGAGGGAAGAGTGATTGCATAGCTTTGTGACTGGTCATAACTTCTTTTAAAGCTTATCAAAATGAAATAAAATTAATTATGGGATTGAATCCAGGCTAAACCACTTGGTACCTGTGTGCATAAGAACCTAAGCAAGGTATACATCGTGCCCCAGTTTCCCCAACTGTAAAATAGGTCCAGGGTGAATATCTAATTTTCAGAGTCGTTATGAGGATTAAATGAGACAATATACAGAAATCATTTAACACATCACCTGGCATCAAATTTCATCATTAGAATAATAGAATTGCAAGTCTGAAAGATACCACAGTGATGACCAAGTACAATTCGTTCATTTCACACTTGAGAAACCTGAGGGCCAAGAGATTATAATTTTGTCTAAAACTACAAAGGAGGATAAAATTAGAAGAGAAACTAATGACTCCAGAGTCTTGGATCTCACACTTGGGCTATTTTGATAAAAAGCAGTCCCTCCAGCCTGATCAGGGCTTTTATTTATTCAAAAACAAAAGAGGTTAGAAAGTACTAGGCACATTAGTTATAAAATGGTATTATGGAAAGTTCATCAATCTTATGTTCTGAAGACCTGATTCCTGGCTCTGCCACTCACTAGCTTGATATTTTGGTCAAGTCATTTAACTCCTTTGCATCTGTAAAACAGTAACAATAAATCCTTTAATCTCAGCTCATTGTGAGAGTGAAAGTACAATATACGGTTTATGAAAGTGCCTGGCTCATAATAATTGCTAAATAATGATTATCATATTAAAAAAATTCCTTCAATCCTCCAATTTAATACAAATGTATTCTTCTCCTCTAAAGGAAATTGGGTTTTGATTAGACTGATCCCTAAGTCCCTAATTCTGAAACTGAGTTCAGTGAATACTGCACAAAGGCACTGAGCAAGAGGCTGCAGGAAAGATGCTATGCATGGTCACCCACTCTTCAGACTGTAGTCTTTCTTCCTGATATCAATCTACTTAACAGTACTAGCATCCAGTACACATATACTCACAGGGTATATTTATGAGAGGCTTTGCTATAACCTTTGCTGATATGAAGATACTTTACTTCCACAGCAGATCCTTAGTATATGACTTTAATAATCTAGTCCAATTGAGATATAATTTATTTACATTTTTCTTGGTTAACCCCAATCTCATAAAACCTCATAAATAATCTCCTAAAATAATTAATGCTGGAATTTTGCCAGGGATCCATGTCAAGCTTTTCAGCCTAATTCCACAGTTCATCTTTTTTCAGTTTTTGAAAATTTGGATATTTGCCAGTCTTAGTCATGAGTCACACTCCTTAAAAATGGCCTCCAGGGGCCCTGTGGCTAATCTGCCTGAAATTCAGGATCCTTCAAGCAATTTTATCTGGGTACGAAGACTTGCACTCATTTAAGGCAAGTAGTTACTCTTTTACTATCTCCTTGTACGTCCTGAAATATAATTTCCTCATATTAATGTTTGTCCTACCATTCCCAATTTGAAGGTCATGATCCTTGATGGAGAAACAGAAGCCTGATTGGTGTTAAGTAATTCTATGGCCCCTCTGCTGTCTGTTGAAATTACCAAATTCATTTCCAGGGGCTTTTTAAAAAAAATAACAAACATTGCAGGCATACAAAACAATAATAAAAAAAACAACATCTATCTTAAGATATAAATATTACAGATATAATTATATCCCCTTGTCTACTCCGCTCCAATTCCTCTCCTCTTCCTTCTCAGGTTAACTACTATCTTGATATTGATGTTATTATTCCGATGCATGTTTATATATTTTTAGTACATATGTGGGTAGCCATAAACATTTTATAGTATAATTTACGTTTCCCTAATTTTATACAAATAGTTTCACTCTGTACATATTTAAGTTTGAAAGGTTTGATTTGATTTAGGTTCAATATTTTTGGCAAGAATGCTTCATAGAGGTTATTATGTACTTTGTACATACTCAACTTCATGGTTTTGAGATATATCCTTAATGAAAAATGTATCCTTAGCTCATTCATCTTATCTGTCACAGGTATTTTTCATTTTCCTTCCAACAGTCTTGTTCATTATTCTGATTACTTTTTCAGTTCAACTCAGAACTTTAGCAAGTATTTGTTTTTTGTCCTTGAGTTTATGGATTTCATTTTGTTTATATTGGCTGTCTTTTTGAAATAATTTTCTTGGAGTTTCCCCTTCTAAAAAGGTTATGTCCCATAATTTTAGGCTAGCCAGTTCATATTCTAGTGTAGGAAAGAATAATCTAAAAAGTATTTGCCACTTCCTCAAATTTTAAAATATATCTTTTGTGCTTATCTTAATTACTTAAGTAATTAACTTAATTACTTCTCTTCAAGTTTCTACTGCTAATCATTATACTGAAATATAACATACTGAAAATATATTATAGAAAAATATAATACTTTAGAAATATAATATTTTGGAAAATACAGCATACATTACTTATAATGCATGCTTGTGGGTTTTCATAATCCCCAAGTTATAAGATATTTAAATGTATGTGACACATAGTTCTCTTTTAAATAAAGCTACTGATCAGAGGCAAATACTGATATTAGTCAATGATGCTTTGCAGCAATATTTTTTCAGAATCGTTTCAATTCATTCATTTAACAAGAATTTCTTCAGCAACTGTTATAAGAGCTTGGGATACAGGAATGAACAAAACAGTTAAAGATCTCTGCGTGGTGGAGCTTACGTTCACGTAATTCCGATTAACTCGTGCTTCCATTTTCTTTCGTTGTTTTCCCTCTTCACACGCTGAAGAAGATCAATTTCATATTCAAGCTCATCTGTTCTCCAAGTGGCAACAGGTCCAAACTAGCAAGCAGGGACCGGAACCGTCCAGCTTCTCAGGGTTTGTAGTGCTGGACCAAAGAGAAGAGTCCTCCGGGGGTCCTAGAAGGGCGAGCCGCGCGTTACCATGGAGACCGCGGAATAGAAAGGCTCTGTCTGCGCTTTGGAGTTCAGCCCCTCGTCTCTGAGGTGCGGGTGGGGTTTTTCGGACCTCATCTGAGGAGGCCTTTGCGCTCCTTCGGCCCCACCGCGGAGAAAGCAGGACCCGCAAGGTCGGCGGAGAAGGTGAGGTTGCGGGGCAGGTCTGTGAGGCCCTGCCCGGGGTTCTGGCGGGAGCCCCTCGCTGGCCTTCTGGGGAGGGGCGGGGCCTGCGGTCGGAGGTGGGATTGGATGGGTTGGGACGTAGGAGGGCCCGCCTGCTGGAGCATATTTTATCTTTACCTCTTCTAATCTGTTTTTCTCTCCTTCTCCTCCTCCTTTACGCCATCCTTTAATATTACAATTAAAGTTTTTTTATTTGGCAAACTGGTGAATATAGCGCTTATTCTGGGTCAGGGCTTGTCCTAAGTGTAGTATACATATTGATATTCATTCGTTTAATTCTCAAACAACCCAATGAGGTAGGTACTATCACTACCCCACTTTTTAGATAGGCAACTTGAAGCCTAGATATGCTAAAAGCTTACCCACAGTCGCATAGCTGGTAAGGTGAGGAGAGGAAACCCAAACGATATGGTGCTCTTAGGCTTTTCTCACGAATTCTGAAACTCTCATCAGAGCTTTAACTTCCTTCCTCTTTGCCAGTTTCTTTCCCCGTCGGGCTGCTTGGTTCTTTGTGATTTTTGTTGATGTGGTGCTACTCCCATTCATGACTTTCCCTCCCTCCCTCTCTCTTTTTTTCCTGCCCTTTTCTTTCAGGCCAGTAACCTAACATGCAGAGTGGAGCCACTGAACTTCACTGGTATCTAAAGCCATACTGCCAATGGGCAAAAAAATGCAGAGCAGCTCCTGCCCGTGGGCTCAAAATGTCAGTCACTGGGAGAAGGTAGTTATTTCTGATGGGTGTTCACAGGGGTTTGGCCCCCTTGAGGAGACCTGTCCTGAGCAGCAGGCCCTGGAAGTCCTACCTGGAGAGAGATGGGACTGGATGTGGGTACATGATTCACCTAGCAGAGAGAAGGTCACAGTAGTGATGGGAGATGAAGAGCGAGATCTGGATGGAGAAGAATGGGTAAGAGGAGGCAGTGTTTCTACTGGCCAGGGAAGAGAAACAGTGAATGATGTGGTTTTCTTAAGGGCTAAAGAAAATAGTGTCTAAGTGCTTCAGTTGAGTTTCTTCCTTAACCTCTTTGTTATTGACTGTATTGATAGTCTTTAAAGTTGCATGCTTTTGTAGGAAAGACTGTGCGTTTCCTCTGTCTTTTATAAAATGGAATGAGAATTGGATTTTCCCTTTCTCTGTAGTCCAGAGAGATTGCGCTGTCATATCTTTCCTAGGATTTTAATTTTAACATGTAAATAATCCCTTTTGCTTTTCCCTTTGATGACATTCCTACATCTAGGTTCCATCCAGTGCCCAGGAAGGGCAGAGCTTGTCATGTGAGATTTTGGCATCAGCTTTCGATTCACCAGTTATTCAACATTGGCCCATAGTCATCCAGCCTGAAAACGTCATTCCTTTTTCTTGGGTCCTGCAAAAGAGAGGTGGGGAGCTAGCAGTCATCCTGTTTATAAGGTGAGTTCTGGTGGAAAAGGAGCCAGAGCATATCTTTGAAATTATGGTACCAAGAACTGATTTTTAGTTGTTATACATATGAATATTAAAAAAAAATAGAACTAAGTGAACATTGGGCTGTATTATACCTGATATATCTATGGGAGGAGAGGCCAGCCCTCAGTATTATAGGGCCAGCTTTCCTTGTCAGCCCCTTGTACATCTGGAGCAGATGCTAAACAATTCATTCATTTATTTATTCATGCATTTAATTCATGCATTCATTCATACAACATTTGTTGAATATATTTTTAGTGCCAGATAATTATTCTGGGCAGTAGAGATATAAAGTTGAAGGACGTTTGGCTCCTGCCCTCAAGGTACTTCAGTCTGGTTGGGGAAACAGACTAGGACATCTGTGATAACAGTCCAGTGTGATGAATACTGTGATAGAAGCAGGTACCGGGTGTTGTGAGAGTAGGGTCAGAGATAAAATGGGAATAAAATATTTGGCTTTATTTTTTGAGTAAATGTGTAGGGTACAGAAGAGAAAAGGGTTTGAGAAGCATTGTGCTAGAATGTGAGCTTTATGAAGCGAGGGACTGTAGTTATCCCTAGAACACAGTGACATATGATTCATGTTTAATAAATATCTGTTGTATGATCACTGAAAAAACCCATGTGTATACCAGTCTCTTATTTTAGGTGTCACCACTTGTCTACAGTCTATAGATAGCATCACTGCAGTAATATACAGTGGACTATTTAGGTTGTTTCCATGTCTTGGCTATTGTAAATAGTGCTGCTATGAACATGGGGTGCATGTATCTTTTTGATTATAGTTTTGTCCAGATATATGCCCAGGAGTGGAATTGTTGGATCACATGGTAATTCAGTTTTTATTTAGTTTTCTCAGGAACCTCCATAGTGTTTTCCACCAGCAGTGTAGGAGGATTCCCTTTTCTCCACACCCTCTCCAGCATTAGTTATTTATAGACTGTTTAATGATGGCCATTCTGATTGGTGTGAGGTGGTACCTCATTGTAGTTAGGAGGAGACACCACCTACAATGAAATTCAGTTAGCTGTGTCCAGTGTCATCTTCCTGGTCATGCCACTCGCCCTCATTCTTATCTCTTATGGTGCCATTGCCTGGGCAGTGCTGAGGATTAACTCTACCATAGCACGGAGAAAGGCTTTGGGGACCTGCTCCTCCCATCTCACTGTGGTCACCATCTTCTACAGTTTAGTCATTTCCGTTTACCTCCAGCCCCAAAATCCCTATGCCCAGAAGAGGGGCAAGTTCTTTGGTCTCTTCTGTTCAGTGGGCGCTCCTTCACTTAACCCTCTCATATACACCCTGAGGAACAAGAAGGTAAAGAGAGCACTCAGGAGGCTGCTGGGGAAGGACGAGGACTCCAGGGAGAGCTGAGCAAGAACTGCTTGATGTGCGTGAAAAGTGAGAGCAACTTCTTCATGGTTTTGTCAGGAAGTCTGTGTTCCCCGCACCTCTGCTCTCCTCACATCCGTCATGTCACAGAAATGGATGACAGCCACGTGTGTGAGCATGCATGCAAGTGTGAGTGTGGGTGTGTGTGTGTGACAGAGAGAGAGACACAGAGACACAGAGATTGAAAATGTGCTAAGGGGAAGTACTTATCTCTGTATGAAACATATGAATCAAATTTAATATTTTCTCTATTTTGTATTTCATACATTTCACCTCCATGGTGATCTCCCCAATTTTATCATTTCCATTTCCAACTCACCTCCTTGTCACATCATTACTATTTCTTTACCTCCACTTCTCATTTCTACCATAGTTTCTTTACTTCTCCCTCGGGTTTTTTTTCCACTTCCTTAAGTGTCTGTTTTGCATTGTTGTTCTATTTTATGCCCCAAATGACAGCAAGGAAGGGGGGAAGTTGAAGTCCAGGGGTTCAGAAACTTGCCCAAGGACATACAGTGTTAGGACTAAAACCCAGGCCTGGTGACTTCCATCAGGCAACTTCTCAAATACACACTGTTGCTTTCATACCGTCGTCAAATATTTCAGTATCCTTAGGCTGGAATTCAGAACAGAGCCTTAGTAGAAAGCTTAACTTCTTCAGTTCTAGTGTTTCATCTTCTACTGCACCCACAAATCGAAAACAGCTCAGACGGAGAGGGAGACCTCAAAATGTTTATGCTGGCAGGACAGTTTTAACAATGTGGGCTTTGGTGCCATCGACTGGCAGTATATGGTATTACAACTGGCATTCCAGACTCCTGACCTAAGACCTCTCTAAGGTCATCGGGTTTGTACTCTTGCTCAGAAAGGTGATTTATCATATTGTTATTATTAGGTATTTATATAGTGATTATGATATCCCAGGTACCAGTTAAAGTAATTTTCACACATTGACTCATTTAATCTCTATTACAACACTATGAAACAGGTAATATCGCCATCCTTTTTCAGATGCAGAAACTGAGACACAGAATTTAGTAGCAGCTTAACAATTTCAGGCATTTGGACCCAGGAGGGCTGATTCAAGTCTCCAGGCTCTTAACCCTGTGCTTGAATACAAATAGTGTCTCCCCAGCACGGGTGAGAAGTCTCATATCTCTCAGTAAACTTTGAGGAAATCATCCCACTCTAGAAATATGTCTAATTTATTAGACCCCCCAGCTGAAGGAGGTTTGCTTCCCTGGAGTAAGAGTTTATCAGATGCTCCAAAGCATCCCCTGAGAACAAGAAACATAGCTGCCTGGAGGAAGTTTTGGTAGTTCATGTAGTGTGTTCCTGGCTTAACTCCCCCTCTGGATTTCAGACTCATAGAAGCAAGGACCAGAATGTTGCAGAAAATTGGCCCCCAACTAGTTCTATAAATGAATGAATGAGCGAGTGAATGAATGAAGAAATATCTCCAAAAAATGTGTAAAGTTTCCTGGGGTCCTAATCTCACAGATGCTGTCTCCCAGCTTTCCCCATGGCAGTGGCAACAATACCAAATTCTCTCGGATACATGCTGATGAAATAAGAAAAAAGGAAATCCTAGTTTTATTCTAGTCCCAACACAAAATGGCTTTGATTCAGCATTTACTCTGGCATCAGCACAGAACAGCAGCATTAACTCTATTTTAACCCTAATCTTCGTTTTAGCCATTCATGTACAAATCTTCTTGCCTCCTTGACCTCCTAATTTGATTGTATCCTGTACTAAATGTAGATCCCCTGTTTTATATTTAATAATCCCGATCTCAACCCTACAAGAGATGCTAACCCTAGTTCTACTTTTCAAATCACTTATGTAATACATTTTTATCATGATCACCTCTATCCTCTTTCTCTCACTGGGACCTGGAAGCCTCTACCTTTTTGGCCTGTTTATCAGCTCCCTGTGCCCAGAGGCCCTAATGTTCTCATACAGTAAAATCCTTTCTAGACAGACTCTAGGGGGAATACAACAGAGAATTAAATGAAGCAGTGTAAACAATCTGTTTTAATGAAAACTGATTTGTTGAATAAGTGGATTAACAGAGGTTTTAGGACTAACATCTTATTCTGAATGCATTCAGTCTGTGTGGACAGTTATCTACTGGATACCCTAGGGGGAAACCCAGCACAAGCTTACTCAGTCACAACCCTCAAAGTGTCCAAAGCAGATCACGATGGTCAGAGACACAATTCCAACATAAGTAACCACTACACAACTGAGTTGGGGGCAAGTACGAGGCCAAAGGCATAGAGAATGAAAGAATAAAGTGTACGAGCATTGGGTGGTGTGGGCATCAGAGAATTCTTCCCTGAGGTTTCAAACAGCAGAGGGAACAATATTAATATGAAATATTTGCTGATTTACTGTGTGGAAAGAGCTGGCATACATATGTTGTGCATTAAGATGGGAAGATGTGGGGGAAGGAGTTACACCAGGGAGCCAAATGGTTTAAGGGGAAAGTATGGATTATTTTAGAAATATAGAGAAGCTACTGAATTGGATACAAGGGGAAAAGGGGATCCCTTGCAGATGATTAAAGACTACAGGATTTAGGTCCTGTGAGTGTGGGCACTTCCCTATCCAATACAACACACGAGTTGGAAGCACTTAAGGGGACATTATTCAAGAACCTCAGGGTGTAATCACCAGTTCACTTCTGAAGGGCTCACTGAACCATGAATAGGCCCTGAAGCACAGGGCCCAGATTCTGTTTCCCCTGTGCAGAATTAGTCACTCATGCCTGAAGGGTACCAGGATATGCCACCCCAAAATATGTCTCCTTGGCATATGGATTATTTTAAGCTAAAGGCCCATTGAGAACCAGCAGCTGCAAGAAAACCTCTAAAACAGGCCACAAGTTTTCTTTTTGTAAATTTACTTTTCTAAAGGTGTCTCCCTCTCCTGTACCAGGAAGAGGAGGACTCTTAACAACTCTTATCTAAGGAGAAGGCACAGACAAATCTGCATAACAAACCTTACTAAACAATCCCTATTTACCACACTTTTCCTGATCACCTTCCCAAAGCTGGCCTCCACTACCCAGAAGCCCCAAACCCCTTAACCCCTTTTCCTTTGTTTAGCTCAAAATGGTATATAAGCCCCAGTTCTAGCCACCCCTCCGAGTTCCTCAGCACTGAGTATTCCCAAGCATATTTACGATGCACGTGTTAATAAACTTCAGTTTTTCTCTTTTTAATGTCTTTTGCTGGTCTCCACTTGCAAGGCCCCAGCTAAATAAAGAACCTAAGATAGGTTGGGGAGAAAGGTTATTTGTCCTCCCCTCCACCCCCCAGAACACTCTGTGCGCTGCTTAGTGTTACTGCCCCTCGGTTCCCTCTCCCCACGACGTCGCAGTTCCGGCACAGCGCCCCCTCGCGGAAGCCTCCGTGCGGTTCACGGCAGCAACACAGGTCTCGTCTCCCACGACCGTCTCTAGTGTTCCCTTCCTGGCTCCAGGGGCCGCGTAAGTGGATGCCTCATTGGTTAAGTATTTTGAATATCACCCCTGTTTGGGGGGGGAGGGAACTGTCTGATATGAAGCCCACCCTCCGATTCCCCTCGGGTTAATGGACCCTGAAGTACAAAGTAACAGAATTCCCTGCTTCAAAAACCGGAGAGAATAAACTCTATCCAGAGTGTCCTAAAATTACAATAGACCTGGGAAGAGGCTGAAAGTCAGCAAATAGACAAGACTGGGTGATGAACCTGCGAGAGTAGACAGCAGCGTGCGAGGTGCAGTGAACGCTCGCTTTGGAGTAGGCAGACTAGATGCAGTGGATCATTCTTTCCAAAGAAGGCTGCAGCAACATATTTATTGCATCCCACGTGTTCTTTTCACAGTGGGACTGATGCTCAGCCCACCATGACGTGAGGTCCACGTTTCCTCTCCTTGAATATGGGCACAGCCTTGTGACTGCCCAAACCAATGGGATACATCTCTCTGTCTCTGTCTCTGTCTCTCTGTGTCTCTGTCTGTGTCTCTGTCTCTCTCTCTCTGTCTCTCTGTGTCTCTGTCTCTCTCTCTCTCTCTCTCGCTCTCGACACTTGCCTTTGCAACCCAGGCACCATGTTGTAAGAAATTCCAGGCTGCATGGAAAGGCTAGGTGTAGGGGTTCCAGCTGACAGCTCCAACTGAAGTCTCAGCCAACACCCATCTTTAGACCCTTCTGATGATTCCAGCCCCCAGCCTTCAAATCTCCCCACTGTCCCCCGAGTTCCTGGCCCACAAAACCGTGAGAGATAATAAATGATTATTGTTTTAAGCCAGCGTTTCACGGTAACAGGTTGTGCAGCAACCGACGATAATTCACTCAGCCTGGATGCTGGCTCTCCTCATCAGCTGTGTGACCCTGGACAAGAGTCTTCCTCTCCGAGCTGCAGTCTCCTTGCCAGGTAACAGACATGAGTGCACAACACCTTCCCACAGCACTGTCCTGAGCAGCAGAGGTAACGACTGCAAGATGCCCACACTCCTGGCTGTTCTCTCAGGCTACCTTGTTTATTTATTTCACCTGCCCACTTACTTACTTCATCTTCCCTCTTTGAGAATGTACATCCCACGAAAGCCCATCTTGCCCACTGCTCTACCCCAGGGCCTAGAAGCATCTGCCACAGAAACTTCCCCAACAAAAGTTGTTGATTGGGACTTCGCTGGTGGTGCAGTGGTTAAGAATCTGTTTGTCAATGCAGGGGACACAGGTTCGATCCTTGGTCTGGGAAGATCCTGCATGCTGTGGAGTGGCTAGGCCCGTGCGCCAGAACTACTGTGCCCATGTGCCACAACTACGGAAGCCCTCGCTCACTGCAACTGAAGAGAGCCTGCGTGCAGCAAGGAAGACCCAACGCAGCCAAAAAATTTTTTAAAAAATAAAACAACTTTTGATTGATTGAAAAAAATAACAAAACTAACATAGTAGCCAAGTGTTCACAAAATTCTTTCTGTTAGTAAATGACTAGGGCAGGGAGGCAAGAGGCCAAGTCAGGGCAGAGCTGGGGCCACTGAGGCCTGGCAAGCAGTCTAGAGCCCACAGTGCTCTATAGTCAGGAGGAGATCTGAAGCCTGAGGGTGAAGCCCATCCTGACCGAGGCAGGGCTGGAGAGGCCAAGGGAACAGCTCCTCCCAGGACTGCTGAGTGGTGGTCGCACCACCCGGCAACACAACCTCATCACACCAGGAGCCTCTGCTGGCCCTACCATTTGACCTGGTCCCTGTCTGTGCTCCTGCCAGCAAAGAAGGTCTGGCTTGACCTTGGCACAGTAGAACTGACCCTCTGTAATTTGCAGCTCCGCTAAGTGCAAAGAAAGTTCAAGGTGGTAACTCTGGTCTCTTCTGTTCTGCCCAGGGCTGGGATATACCTGCTGCTGCTGCTTCTGAAGCCAACTGTTCACTTTCCACACTAAAGGCTTACCTAATCCACAGGCTTCTTCCCCTTTTCTCGAGAATATTCTATTGTGGGAAGAGGGGAAACTCAAATCAGGTCCTATTGGTCCAATGTGGATAATCACAGTAGAATGGTTTTCAAGTACTGCTGGTCCAAGATTTAACCACCCATGCTCTCAGGGAACTTCAGAACTTGGCTCTTCCAGAGGATGGTGAAATGAGGGCCCATCCAATCCTTGCAGCTCTTTTGCAAAACAATGAAAATCCACTTTAAACAAATCAGTACTATGGGGAAAGAGAAAAATTGAGCCTCAAAAAGGCATTTCTCCAAGAGGACACAAAGAATTACAAAAGTCCCAAGCAATGTTTTGTTTTGTTTTCCATTGGCCATTCAATACTTTCTTTCATGTGGATATCCAGTTCCTGCCAAGATGCTCAGAGTTCTTAGACAAAGACTTTTAAGGCTGGAAGCACTCAGGGGCCATCTCATCTGCTGCCTCCTAGCAGTCATATTTTTTTGTTTTTCTTAATTCCTAGGAAGAAGACTCCTCACATCTGTTCAGCCAAATGCTCCAGGCTCCCATACCTGCCCATCACTGTCAGAGAACTCATTAAACAGTAGCAACAGTGGCTAGTGTTTACCCAACATGCTCCGTGAGCCGAGAACCATCGTGAGCACTTGTCCTTGCAACCACCCTGCGGAGGGCTGGGTGATGAAGATGGTGACGATGGTGATGAGTCTTATCTTCATAAGCGAGAACTTGGAGAATAAAGGACATTTTTTGCGTGTGGTAGAATCTGAAGCTCGGGTAGTTAGACTCCAGTGCCCACACTTTTAACCACTAACGTCATCCCTCACTAATCTCAGTCCTAATAGTGTCCTGCTTTGCCCTGCTAAGCCCTCACTAAAACACCTTTTTCCATTCCCTCCACTGCAGTGCCTTTTCATCAACGTGGAGTCTCCCGAGCCTCCCTCCCTGGGCTGAAGCCCACTCTGTTCACAGTAAAGAACAAGGTGCTAAGTCACTCCGTTCACTAGTTTATTGAGATTTGGGGAGCTCCTTCCCCAAGAGACACCACAGTGCAAAAGGGACGCTACCTCCCGCCCCATAGGACCATCTTCCATCTCAACAGTCAGGGGTGCCTTCCTTTGGTCAGGATTCTCACCGAATATCCACTGGAAGCAGCTCCCCAAACCCGCCCCCATTTCTTCTCCTTTCTTTCCCCCAGAAAAACACAAAACCAAAGGGAGCACTCTTGGGAGAGGACGATTGTGAGTGTGGACCGAGGGTGGTCCATGAGCGCAAAGGAGAGGCTGGAGAGTGCGAGCGGAAACCAAGTGTGACAAAGAGAGGATGTGGGCAGCCACACCAAACATGAATTGGGGAAAAGTGCGTAACAGTGGCCAGGGTGGGTGCATATGACTCTGTCAGAAGAACAGAATGATTTTAAGGTGCAGAAAGAAGAGGGTACGCGAGGCACCACGAGGGCACACAGGGAAAGTGCATGGATAAGCTTGGATGTGTGCACACAGGGAAGACATGCTAGACAAATGGCACACGCCCACCCACACATGCCCTCACGAGGACACACCCATGACCATGAGAGGGGCACACACAGCCCTGAGGGAAGGGAATACAATGGAGCACATGCGGCCACAGGAAGGGTGGAGAAAGCACGTGTGAAACGCGTGCGCACACAGGAGCCTGTGCAGTGGGAACGAGCAGGGGAGGGGAGGATGAATGTGTGTCTGGCAGAGAGGAGAATGTGAGCCTTGGCAACAAGAATGAGTGCCCTGCAGAAGCAAAATTCAAGAGGAACAAAACTTGTGGATGTGTGGAGGGGCAAGTGGGTTGGAAGGAGATTAGGATGGTGCGAGAAATGGCCAGGCCCTGTTAGGGTAGAGAGAGCACTCTGGGGAGACCCCTGCTGGATGGGAGCAGAGCACAAAGGCAAGGGAGCTGTGGGGTTGCCGTGGCAACGAGACAGAGGAAAAGAAAAGGGTGTATGTAGTGAGGCTGCTGAGGAGCCAGTGAGTGAGAAGCTTCAGGCCAGGTACAAACTAGGTTATGAAGTAGAGATAGAAAATCATACGAACGAATGAGAGAACAGGGCCTGGCTCCGGGAGTACTGGAGACCCAGAAAACCCCGGGGCTTGCAGAGGGGCAGGTATTTACAAGAGGTGGGACGGAGTAGTGTTCTTCCCACCTGGGGCTGGTATCCCCTGCTTCCTCCCAACCCCCTCCCCTTCTCCCTCTCCCTCTCCCTCCGCCTATTGGCCTGTCTCCCCTTACACCGCCCTCACTTGTAAAGCAAGTGGACTCGACTCCCATCACAGCTAAGCCGGTCGGGGGGCTCAGGGGGCCCCCTGGGCAGGGCCCCCGAGGGGTCTGGGGGTGTCGGAGGGTGACGCCGGGAGCGGAGCTGCTGCCGGGACTGGAGCTGATGGCGCAGTTCAGAGACTCGCTCCTCTTTCTGGAGGAAGAAAACAATTGGGCGAGTGGGAGACAGGAAGTCAGGAAGGGCTGGGGGAGGGAAAGAGAGGCAGAGGAAACTGTGTGGGAGACGCAGGGGCAGACTGGCAGAAGAAAGTAACGCGAGGCATGGGGGAAAGAACAGGGAGAGCCGAAAGAATACAGTGGGGCACCAGGTGAAGGAAAGAGATCAGGGAGACACAGGGGCTGGGGGGAGGGGACACAGGTCCGTGCACACAGCTTGAGCACCCCCCAGCCTGACACTGCGCTGGCCTCTAGCTACAGCGGGGGCACAGTGGACACCCTGGGGACCTGCCCAGACCCCTCTCACTGGAGGGTACACTCAAGGCCCGCAGCCAGCCACCCCCAGCCCAGGGCCACCCCCTCGGCTCCTCCACAGGTGAAGCCAACCGTGCAGCTGTGCTCCAGAGCCGCCCCCACCTGCCGAGGCTAGCACCCGATTTTACCTGAGGCCAGCGCCACCCTTTCCCCTTCCCTGTCCTCCTCCGCTCACTCCCTGGCCGCTTGTCTCCTGAGACCCTCCCTTGGTAAACCACAGGCTCCGGAAGGCTGATCTCAGACTCTGCCTCCAGAAGCCGGACCTGAGACGTGGGCCTCCCCGACCCGCCACCAGCCCTGCCTTCACCGCACACCTCAGCAATGATCTTCTCCAGTTCACGGTTCTCCTTCTCCAACAGCCGGGACTTCTCCTCCTCGTTGTTGTTGGTCGAGGACCCCGTCTTCATGGTGTCCTGCGCCTCTGACTGCCACTCCCCTCGGGTAATCAGCCTGCGCATCTGGGGGTGGAGGTTAGGGGCATGGATGGCCGAGCAGGGACTGTGTCAGTGCTTAGCTGACGCTGGCTTGCAGTTGAAAAGAACGAAAACAAGAGGAACAAGCTGGGCCCGAAACAAGGGATGAAGTGGGAGGAGGGGACATGTGAAGAAGGCATGGAGGGGACACGGGCTGGAGAGGGTGGGAGGACACCCAGAACCACACCTTGGGCACGAAGAGCACAACCAGGGTGATGTACGAGGAGAAAACTATGGCGAGAGAGGCAAAGGCGAAGGCCGCATCCTGCTGGCTGGACAGGATCATGGTGACCGGAGCCGTGATGAGACACAGGACCTGGGGGCAGAACATGTTTGGGGTCGCAGATCTGCCGGCTCAGACGAGAGCCGAGGTCTTTCCCCGGGAGAGAGTCTATGGTGACAGGTTCCTGGGGAAGTTTCCATTTGAAAAGGACCCAAAGTCAGGATCGTCCTCAACTCTAGGTTGAGAAGAATGCCAAACAAACTGTTCCAACCCAGCTTCAGCTCTAGGTCAACCCCTCCCTCAAGGCAGGAGCTCCCAGGACCTCTATACACACATCAGAGTCCCCGAGAGCCAGTCCCTGGGCATCCCTGACAGGAAATCTCGACCCAGGTTCCAGCCTGTGAACCACAGACAAGTAATTTCACCTGTTTCTGCTTCCTCATCTATCTAGTGGGGATGCTAATATCCACTTCACTGGGTGGCTGTATGAAGATTAATGTGTGCTTCATAGACTGTAAAGAGCTTAACAAATCCGAGACATTAAAAAACGTTTGAAGACTTCCACCCAGCTGACCCCACATCTGGCACCTGATTCGTCCCAGGCCACTCCACCTGGGTTGCTATAGTCCGTCCCCAGGGTCGATGCCAGGGGTCCGGGGAGCTCACCGCCACATTGTAGATGGCCATGCCCACAGCCCGGTGGTCGTTGATCTTCTCGGTGGACACACTCTTGGTCTCATAAGCAAGAAAGATACCCAGCAGCAGCAGGAGCCCCTTGTAGCCATAGAAAATGCCTAGGATGGCAGGAGAGGGTCACGCGGGCGACCAGACCTTCAGGCTGCACTCACTCCCCTGCTCTCTGTGCTCTCCACCTGCTGTTACTCCTCCTGGTCGCCCCACAAGGAAAAGGGGGCCTCCTCTCCAATCCACCCGTTCTGACCTAGCACACCCCTCCCTGTCCGCTGCCCCCACTGTCCACCCAACTCGCCCCGACCTCACTCACACAGTGTCTCACTCCCTTATTCTCCAGGTGGGAAGACGGCTTTCCACACTGAGGGTAGGTTTGCCATTTGTGCTCATAGGTCAGAGGGATGCTAAAAAGGCCAAAGGGGGCCTGACCCCTCACAGCCCCGGTCTTACTTCAGGGAGCTGACCAGACAGAGATGGTGTCAGGTCTGGAGATGAGGGTGAGGCATCATCACTGATCCCTCTGATGAATCCAAGCTCTGCCTCATCCCTGCGTTAGACCTAAGCTCCTCACGCAAAAGACCAACTCTCCCCATTCTCAGAAAAGATTAGTGCAATGACAAACAGGAGGCCATTCGCACTGGGTGCACGTGAGCTCTCTGCCTTTTTCCAAAGACACTTCTCCCTCCAAAGCTACTGTCCCTGCCCCACCCCACCCCCTGCCTTAGTGGCATCTTCCCCCACGTCCCACACACCAAGCCATGTATTCATCTTCTTGGAGCTGCAGTGCTCCAGCTGGGGCAAAATAGACACGTCGATATCTTCCTTCGGTTCCTCCTTGGCAAAAGTCTAAGGGAGAGACAGGGCCACAGGAAAGACGGTTGCCATCCTCCCCTTCCCACCTCTGCTCAATCCCTGACTCCCAACTCTGCCCCCTCTTTCTGATGAGATCCTCAATTCTGATGCCAGATCCCGGGAGCATTTGCCTAAACACCTTAAAAGTGCTTGTTCCCCCACTTTCCATGATATCTGAAGTCTGCACATCCTGCCAGCTCCCCACCACTTCCTTTCTTCAGAGGAATCCAGAGCCTCTGGTGCAGCTCCCTCCAGGAAGGAGGTAGAGCTGCTGAGAGGCACTGGGCTGGAAAACACCTCCCACGAGCGGCTCTTCTCCTCAAGACCACATGCAGCGCCGGAGCCCCCCTCGGCCTCCTGACCACAGGGCCTTCTCCCAAGCGGTACCTCAATGGTCCGGTGCAAAGGGTCCACGATCTGCCAGATGGCGAGGGTGAGGACGTCCATGCCCACCAGCAGGCCCACCGTGGCATATAGCTTCCAGGGCTCCAGGGTCTGGGTGAACACACGGAGTACAGGCGTGTTGGGGTGGGGGTCCTCCAAACCCCGAGAGCCAAGGCGCTAGGGACCGAGGCATCAGAAGCAGCTCACCTTCCTCCACTCCTTCTTTTCCTCCTTCTTTGTGAAGACCGTGTGGACCCACCAGATCTTGGTGAACATGGAGCCGTAGCCCAGGCTAAAGCCCAGACCCAGGAGCCAGAGGCGGGCCTAGGAAAGGAGAGAGGGCAGGAAAGAACAGGGCGGGGCAACAGGTGGGACTGTGCCAGGATGGGGCAGGCTGTAGGAGGGCACAGATGACAAGGAAGGCGGGACGCAGCCGGTAGGGGGGCCGGGGGGAAGGGGAGCAGCGGGGTGGTGGCGAGTCTCCCTACCTTTCACAAATTCCTCCCATCCACCTTTGCTACTTTGCCACCTGGGTGATCGTGCTAAAAGACTGGGTTTTAGTCACTTCTGACTGCTCTCCAGTGCCTACAGGTGAACACCTCCTGATGTGTTCACAGCCTGAACACCTCCAGATGTGGCAAGAGGCCTTTCACAACACGGTCCCACCTAAATTCCCAGGCTCATCTCCCCCCAGGCCCTCACCTGCCCCGTGCTCCAGCCCTGCTGAACTGCTCATTTGCTCGCCCTCACCCTTGAGTCTTTGCTACCCATAGGATGCTCCCTCTGCTCCTGGAGTAACCATCCTTTATTTCTCCAGCTGACAAAATCCCCTGCATCCTTCACTATTCAAATGCCGCCTTTGGTGAGGTCCGCCCAGCTACTCTGACAGTGAGCTGCTTTCTCTTTGCTCCCACAGCAGAAGCCTCTCATATGTCACTGCAGCTAATTGTCTGCTCTCCCACTGCATTAGGTCTCACCGGGGACAGAGAGCCTCTGAGGAACTGTAGGTGTATGTGTGCACAAATGCCATGTGCGTGATCAGGACAGGCACAGGGCAGAGGAGAAAGGAGTAAGGAGGGGCAGGGAAAAGGGTGGGTGTTTCCCACCAGCATAAGAGAGAACCAAACCAATACTGTTGCTGAAGCAGCCCCAGAACCTTCCACGTACCAAGAGTCCCACAAGGCCTCCTCCCTGTGTGAGAGTGGTCCCTTCCCCCAGCTCTCCTTGCTGTTGGTTCAGATCCCCACCTCCGTCCTTCCGAACCACAACTAAGGCTCCCACGGGAAGTCCCCAGTTCTTGTTCTCAGCCCCCATGCCACAGACAGGCCACCATTGTCCAAGGGTTCTCTGCGCAAGACCCCCTTCCTTCGCCTTCGATACCTTCCCCCTCTTCTCTGCAAGACATGCCATGGCAACCTTGGAACTGACAAGCGAGCTCCAGAATGAAAACTTCTGGAGGCACAGAAAGAAGGGACGGAGCCAGACAGAGACCAGAGGGGCGATGCCAGGAGAAGGAACTGGTACAAGGGTCAGGGAAAGACAAGGAGAAGGACAGGCAGGGGATGGCGCATCACAGAAGGCACTCCTGAGGGGCCGGGAGAGCCATGCTCTGCAAGGGACCTGCCACCCCCTCCTCACCTGGCAGACGAAGGGGAACTGGCTTCTCCCGATGTGGTAACCATCCAGCCCGAGGGGGAAGACGGCAGCTAACGCCAGAGAGCAGCCCACAGCAGTCAGATTATTCAGGTTGGGCTGTGAGTTCTGGATGTAACTAGGGCAGAGGCAGAGGCAGAGGGTGGGAGAGGGAGAAGAGCAGAATTACCCCTCCTCTCCAGGGAGGCTCAGCTCCCCAAACGCCCTACAAGGGCCTGACCCCAACCTCAGGGCCGCGGGCAGAGGAAGGCAGGTTTGGAGCAGGCAGCGGAGCCTCGAGAGACAAAGCCAGCTGGGTCGTGGCGGGGCTGCAGAGGGCTTCCTGCACGGGACCCCGCCACACACAATCTATTAGAGCCGTACACTGTGCTACCCGGTCCCAAAGGCTTTTTTTTTTTTTTTCCCGTTAGTTGCTTTGGAGCAAGGATGGGAGTTATAGCTGGTTTCTCCTTTTTTGTTCCCATTGGTCACTGGGAAAGCAATAATTCAGAGTGGAAACCTCAAGGATGCACAGCCTCAGAAGCTACACAGTTTCCTTCTCACTCCCTTCAAGCAAATGACTGTTATCTTGGAGAAGCAGAAAGGACAGGGAAATGTCAGAAGAGAAACTTACCGGACATGGGAGTTATAGATGTTAAAGGACAGACAGACAACAGCTAGGACAATGCCCAGGCTGGAGAGAACGGATACGGAGATAAAGAGTTTCTGTGACAGGAAGCGGAACGTCTTGATGACCAAGGTCTGGTCAGCTGGGGGGGACCCTCCTGCATGGCACAGGGGAGGGGGACGAGAAAGGAGGGAGGACAAAGGGATGAAGGTGGGACGGGAGAAAGGGAAGAAGGACAAAGCTGCTGATGGGCACCCAGGTCTTAGCTCTGAGGACAGGAGACCCTAACTGCCCTGAATAGGGGCCGCTGCAGGTCAAATGCTCTTTGATGCTGGGGCTCTTAGGAAACAATCAGAAATGAGACTAGAAGATGGAGCTAGAAGCTGAGCTGTATCACTGAAGTTGTAGTCTTTTTTTTTTTTTCGTTACTGTTTGTTCTTTGTGTTTTTCTGTCTTTCTTGTGGCAAAGGAAAACAGAGGGGAAAGAAGGGGATACTGAGAAATAAATGGTATGAGGTCTCTTACAACTCAAATCCAAAGCTGCAAAAGACAATCATAGAACCATGAAGCTAAAGTCCCTCAAAGTACCGAGTCTGGCCTCCTAACCTCAGGAGGAAATTTTTTTCAAAAATGGATCCGTGATTTTACTGCTGTCGGGGCGATATTCCCAAAGGTGTTTTTCAGTTATTATTAAAGGGAAGCTCAAACTTGTCAAAGAGTTCAAAAAAAGGAAAAAAAAAAAAAAAGACTAATTTCAATTTGCTTAGCTTTTTTTAAAAAAAGCGTAATTTAGGCCATGAAGCATTTATAGCAATACAGACACTGTCCTAAATTCAAATTATAAAAAAAATTTCCAAACTCCAGCAGTACTGAGAACTACTAGATTTCAGCTGGGCAGGGCAGATGGCAGCTGTCTTCCACGGCTGTGTCTCCCCTCCCTCCTCAAGATGCCAAACCTTTGTTTGATCAATAGAGCCCTCCTTTCGCCCACCTCGAGTATCTTTCCCACTTCCTATCATTTAGCTCACCAAGCACACAAAGAACATAATTGCTTCCTTTTTCTCTTTAAAAAGCACATTTCAGCAGAAGACAATTCAATGAGGTTTTGCAGCCTCTCCTACAGTTTAAGCAACCATTTTCCTATCAAAGCTGAAGAGGCAACTCTAGGATTAAAGTAGCTGGTTTAGATACCTCAAGTCACCAGAACATCTGGGAAACCCAAATGGAGTTTCCATTTCCCACCCCCTGCCTCTAATCCCCAGTCATCCCAGCAAGGTACTATTTTTAAGAGTGCATTGCTACCAACCGCCTATTCCCTCTCCAAATACACCAGTCTCCCCTACCCACGTCTTGGTGGTTTTATTCCCTTTCTCTGAAACCCAGCCCCTGGCCCATCTCCCGGCATATTTCAACCTAATGGCACCTACCACCCCACCCTCATTCAAACACCATTTTTCTGAATTGTTCAGAGGGGCTGAAGGAAAGTATAAACAGGATCCACTTACCAATCCACTTATCCGTTTTGGACCAGGAAAGGTCATCCTTGGTGCTGTCATAATAGCCAATCTTCTTGTAGCTGCCACCTGGATGGACGATCATAGGAGTGACCACAGGTAGGTGAAGAGCCGATCCCAGGCATTCTCAACCTCCCACTTCCCTAAAGTAGTTCTCCATGGCCGTATCTGATTTTCCCTTCACCTGAGCCCCTGAAGGATACTTGGGAGGACCTGGGGGTCACTTGAATCAGCAATCTGACTTAAAAGCACTATAGGGTGGATTCCAAGGCAACGCAAACAAATAAGAGTATCTTATATGCTTAAAGCCCTTCAGTGAAGAAGGCTGTACAGTATGTCTGCCACCCATTCCACAGGCTCACACCTCAGCAAGATGTCTCTCACTGTGATTCTGGCTTCTAAACCTTTCAACGTGTTTCTGCTTATTCCCCCTCTCATGATAGACAGAATCACAGGATCTATTTTCCCAGAGGCTTTCATTTTAATTTTAGAAATTTCTCTTCCGTTGACTTGGCTTCTAATTCCTTAGACAAGTTGCATCTGCCTCTTAAAAAGCCACGAAGTGAAATTCAGTCACTCCTAAGATTTCTAGAGCTGCCCCAGTTACCATAACTCTCCCTTTTAAAGCCAATTCACACCCCTTTGACCATGACTGAAGTCTATTCCCTCTTGTCCTGGTTACAAAGAAGATCTGACAGGGTGTGGGAGGTGGGGGGAAGGAAAGAAAGAAACTTTTCACAGGAGGCCAAGAAATGGTTCTTTTGGCCCTGCTCTAAGAGGCTGAGATGGGGGTGGAGTTGAAAAACGAATTCAGAAGTTTTGCAAATACGTGAAGTGCGCTAAGGTATAAGAAAATATCATCTAGAAAAGCCAAACTATACACACTACAGAAAAATTAGAAATAATTATTTACAAATCAAGGAAATGCAATGGATTCCCTTTAAAAATAGAAGGTTTCCCCGATTCGGCTTTTCTTGAGTCTATGAGTGTGCCACTAACAATTCATGAACCACTCAACTCAAGCCACCGAAGGGAAATCTTTCAAATCAAAATGGGGGCCACTGGGGAAGGAGAGTGGCTGTTTTCAATCTGCATGCACAACCACTGCAACTCAGAGAAACCCACCCATAGCTAAGCTTTTTATTATCATTATTATTATTATTACTATTATTATTATTTAGAAGCTTGATGAAAACAATTAGAGGAGCGGGCAGGAGGTAGGGAGGCACGAAGGCAATCTTTTGATGTCTCCTCCTGGTGTCCTCCTCCCAGACGGTGCCCTAGCCCGGCCCCAGCCTGGCCCCCGACCTCCCCGTTCCCTCACCCCCCTGTGCTCACCCTGTAGCTGCTCGATGAGCGTCCACGCCATCCGAGAGCCACTGGCATCAAACACCACATGGCCCTGAGGGGGAGAAACATGTGGAGGAAGGCAAAGTGATAAAAGCAAGAGCAAAAAAGAACATCAGGAACTCTTTGAATCCTTATGTTTTTGATGTAATCGAGCTTCTGAATGAATTCTATTTATGGCATTTGCCTGCATATAGGACATACCCCAGATGCCTATACCCTAGATTTTAGAAACATTATTCTTTTGAAAAGAAGCTTCACCCAGGAGATTTGAATGGGAAAAATCCCCAGATAGAGCACCAGGGGACCTGGCTTCTGGCTGTGTGACCCGAGAAAGCCACCAAATCCCTCTGGACGCTGTTTTCCCCCACTTTAAAAGGAATAAGTAGATGATCTTTCACGCTGTTTCCTCTTTTAAAATCCTATAATTTTCATCTGACTCATAAATATCGGGACTGAAGAGAAGTGAGGGGAGAGGTTGAAAGAAACGGAATATACCATTTCCCTTCTAGCCTTCCACGGGGCTTTCTGGTTTGGGGGCTCCCACTTCCCCGGTCTGAGACCGATTATTGCAGAGAGGTAAATGAGAAAGACAGAACGCATGTCTCCAGGAGAAGGAGCTGGGAGGGTCTCTCTGGATGGGAGGACAGAGGCAAGTGAGGGGCTGCTGTAACTCACGGAAACACCCTCGAAGGACGAGGAGTTCATTGCCCGGTAGATTTGGTCTGTTATGGTCTGGTTGTTGTAGTTGAAGTCTTCCAGGCGCACTCCTGAACGGCCACCCCCTCCAGACGTCTTGTTCAGGGCCAATGCCAAGGCCCAGATGGCATCATAGGCCAGGGGTGCCTCCTGGAAGCCTCCCGTCTCCTCAGGGTGTCTTTTTAGTCGTTTGGTCAGTTTCTCCACAAACTCCTGGGACGTCTGGGGAGGGAAGAACAGGAGGAAAGGATTGGAGTGGGGGTGGGCTTCTGATTCTGCTCCGGCACTTCGACTTGAAAGGATGGTTTGCGTGCACGTTGTCAGATTGAGAGTATGTACATTCAACATCTTTAACTATACCCACGTGTCTGTCTCAGATCAGAAGCTACTAGACTAGAGCAGGAGTTAGCTGGGTCCGATGGCCTTAGTGTGCGCAGCTGCTAGCTCAGAACTGCAAGCAGAGAAGTTTAATAAATAGATGCTCTGCATAGTGAACAGCAAAGGACAGAAAGCAGAGAGGGCAAAGCAAAGACCTGGCTACGCCAGTGGCCGGTGGCAGCGTTGGTGTTCTGTCAGCCTTCAGACTTTCCCAATAGAGCTGACGCAGGAACTAACAGCTCCTCCAATTCTGAAAGAGCCCGGAAAAGGTGACACCACAGCCTTCCTCACTCTGTCAACCAGGAAGATTTTTCTTTAGCATGCTAACTTCCTGCCAACCTCGCGTGCTTTCAGTTCACTGTCTCTTGGAGGGTTTTCAGAAGACTTGGGACTGCAGGAACACCCTTCACACATTTGAAGTCAATTATTCAATCCTTACCCACACCCTTCCCAACCCTCCGTCTTTTTTTTCCAAGAAAGCTAAAAAGAATAATAGCTCCTTTAGCTCTGCCATGAAATGGATCAAGAGACCTGAATTTCTATACCTGGCAGTAACATTGTTTAGCTAAATGACTGTAAGTAAATTGCTTCCGTTTGTGGAAATGTCTTCCATATAATGGGGAAACTCACTTCTGCCCTTCTTTATCTCCCAGAAACTGTACGAGGAAAGGTTCAGTGGCCACCTCTTGGCATGGCACAGGTAATACACAGGGGCATTACACAACTCTGTTTAGATTTGGAATTTATTAAAATACAAACATACTCTAATGAAGAAATGAATAGATGAATGAAGAATACATATAAATCTTTGTTCCTGGTGCCCTGCCCACTTTTCCTTCTTTTCAACTTTCTGGAGACACGGGGGAGTGGGAAATGCAAAGGACGGGCAGTGTGGTGCAGTGGAAGCAGCCTGGGCTTTGAAGACAGGAAGGCCTGGGCTCTACTCCCCTTGAGGACAGGACCAGGTTCCATTCTGCTCTTAAACCTCAGCATCCAGCACTATGCCCAGCCCATTCTGGACAAATAATAAGTGTCTATAGATTAGGGCAGTGAAAATGCTCTGTTTGGTGGGTACATGTCATTATACATTTATCCAAACCCACCCAATGTAAAACACCAAGTGAGCCCTCATGTAAGCAATGGACTTTGAGTGTCAATGATATATCACCGTAGGTTCATCAGCTATAACCACTCTGTTGGGAAAAGCTGATAATGGGGGAAGCTATCAATGAGTGAAGCAGGGAGCAGACAGGAAATCTCTGTACCTTCCTCTAAATGGTGCTGTGAACTTAATCTGCTTCCAAAAAATTGTCTTTAAGAAAAATGTCCATTGGATGGATAACTGGAAGGATGGCTTCTAGTTCTAACTAATCCACCTACCTGCTATATAATCTGAAACAAGTTATTAAACCTCACTATGTAGTTATTCAGCTTTAAAATGGGAATAATATTAACTACCTTGAAGAGTTATTATAAGGATGAAATAACAACATGTATAAAATGCTGGGTATAAAGTAAGTTACATTTTCTCTTTCAACTTCATTTTTGTTACTAACATTGAAATCTATAATTCCAGCTCAGTATTTCAAGTCCTGAATCTCCAACTGTCTCTAAGGCATTTGTAACTATATAATCAATAACCTGAAATTATAAGTATCTAAGAATAAGCTCTGTTTTTCCAACACTCCCCAGTTTATAAGATTGAAACCTTAGAATCACCTTAGACTCTTTGAAATCTCCAAGTCCTCTTAATTCTTTTGTTGAAATGTTTCATTAATATCACCACTCCTTAAACAGAATAATGTTAATCATAATAATAGCTAACATTTATATTGGCCTTACATATATCAACTTATTAAATTCTCAAATAATCCAATGAGGTAAATACTATTATATGCCCATTTTAGAAAGAGATAAGGAGACTAAGACACAGAACAGTTTCACTTGCCTGAGGTTATACTGCTAGTGGAAGAGCTGGGATTTAAACCCATTCAAAGTCCATACTCTTCCAACTACCCTACACTGTCTCTGTAAGCTGAAATGTCTCTCTCTGAGAGCACCCGTTGACAGACATTAGATAGCCTGAGACTTTCTGAGTCATGCTTCAGCCTCCAAGTCCATCCGACCTTCAGTTCAAAGTAAACACTGCATCCAAAAATCACCCAGATGGGAAGAGAATCATCTGCTCCGCATGTCACCGTCCCCTGCCCGGATCCTCATACTCTCTGCTGGCTCCAGGTCACTAACACACTTGGCCACTGGGGGCACCACTGTCCCCACCCATGACTAAAATTACCAAAAAATCTCTCCCCTTTGGGTCAGCAAAGATGGTTGTAAATTTTCAAATGCAAATGTTACAAGGCGGCTTAAGGAAAACTGAACAACACAAATTCTGCAACCCATAGAAATTAGTGAAATGACCAAGTACAAATTTGCGACCCTAAATTTTTAACAGCCCTGTCTGGCTGTCTCTCTGCATGAGAATAGGTGCCCAACGGTGATCTAAAATGTGTATCCTGAGGTAGATTTTTATTTTCTATCATACCCAGGTCTGACGGGACCTCTATCCCAATCAGAATCTACTGACAATCTTACCCCCAGGTGTGCTGCCTCGTACCTGATCTCTAGTACAGCTCCAACCCAGAGCTACTTTTCTCCGAAACCACTCTAATCCACTCTCCCGTATCTGGCTCCTAAAAACTCTTTCTCTAGACCAGAGTTTCTCAATCTCTGCACTGTTGCCATTTTGAGCGGGATAATCTTTTGTTGTAGGGACGATCCTATGCATTGCAGGTTGATTAGAAGCATTCCTGGCCTACTCATTAGATACCAGTTGTGACAACCAAAACTGTCCCTAAACATTGCAACCTCTGATTGAAAACCACCGCCCTAAGCGTCCCCAAAGTGTGTTCCCCAGACCAGTAGCATCTACATCCCCAGGGAGCCCGTTGAAATGTGAAGTCCCTGTCCCCACCCCAGACCCACTGAATCAGAACTTCCAAGGGAAAAGCCCAGTTGTGGTTCTGACAGAAGCTAAAGTTTGAGAACTACTGATCTAAACATAAGGCCATCCTTACAGAGTGAAGGCAACTCTGCTTCTTTTCTAAATCTCCTTGACTCTGGGCCATAGACTCGACCCTTGCTTCTGGTCCACTTCTCTTGGTCCTATTTGATTCATCTACAACCTCTTCTCTAGTCAATTGTTAAGATGGCATCTACCCTCTGAAAACTCTTGGCCTCTTCACCTGGCATTTTAGGCTACTGAGCAGGCCTAGCAGTAGCTCTAGACCTCAAAGGCAGACACCATCTTTCTCTAGAGATGAAGAGCCAGAAAGAGACCCTCCAGCTCATCCTGTTCAAAAGCCCAGAAGTCCCCCTATACCCCCAACCAAATCCTTGTGTCCTATCAGGAGCTCCTCTAGTTCCCTGCTATGGGGCAGAAGCCACTATTGGCAGGTCCTGGGCTCAGGGTACCAACAAGCCGTTCTGGCTTTGATTACCAGCTCCTCTACCTCCACAGGTTCTCAGGGACAACTCACTTCTCAGGTGCTCTACAGGGAAGTGATCTTGCAGAATTTTTCCATCGTAGTTTTCAACCAAGATCCCTTGGAAATGTCCCAGGACAGTATCCATGATCAGAGTACCTGTGGCAACTGACCTTTCTATCACAATCCACGGCAGAATAAAATTCCTGGATTTTATTTCTCCCTTGCTCAAAAACTGTCATCTGCTAAACAGTGTTAGCTGATAAAAGTACAAGCTTGTTAGTGAGACTTCAGGGTTTTCCATGGGAGGTGACAGAGCAGAGGGTTTGGAGTTAGATTCAACTAGAATTCAATTCCAGCTTCACCACTCAGTAGCTGGTGACCTGCAATAAATCACTTAACCTCTCTGAGTCTCAATTTCCTGGTCTATAAAATGGAAATGAAAAGTCTACATCAGAGTATTGCAACGAGGATCACTGAAATCATGTATCTAAGCTCCTGGTTTACTACATAAAAGTGATTATTACTACAACTTTTAACAAATAAGATATTAGGGTGGCTTTACAGTCATTCACTCGCCCCTAGCATGCTCTCCAAAGCAGGTATTCCAGACCTGGGGCTACACTTGGAATAGTAAGCAGACACATAGGTTGCCCTTATCAAGCTCACCCAAGATTCTCGTACTCTTTAAGATGCAGTGCAGAGCAAGAAAGCGGTCTCCCCGCCACACCACACCCTACTCACTTGTGCCCCTCACCTGTAGGCTGATTCCCACACCAGAGAGTGTGTCTTTTAGCTCCACGTCTGTCACTAACCAGCTATCTGGGGCTAACTGATTTCAAAAGTCCCTTCTACTTCTAAAATTCTAAAAGAGAATCATTAAAAAAGCATCAGAAGCCAAGCTAATTGAGTATCAGTCAGGAGTGAATATTAAGCAACTCTAAAGTGCTCTGAAGTCACCAAGAAAATAAAACGAATTTTTGCCCAGGAACAGCGCTCCTATAAAGGTGTGCTTGCAGATGCAGCATCTATATTGTCATTAACGCCTCTCCCTCATTTGACTTCTTGCCGACTGCTCCTTATTTCCATGGTAACAGCTCTGCAACTCATCAGGGGCCCACTGAACACACCACTCTCATAACTCTCTCTTTTCTGCCCAAGGAAGTCACAGCAGAGGTGGAACCCACAGGAAACGCGATGCAAACAAGTTCTGGGTAGGCAGACGCCCCTTGCCTTCCTAGACCTCCAAACTCCATACCTGTTCCCCTCACCTAAGAGACCCCTTCAGTCCCCTCCATCTGCCCAGGTGCCAGCTTCCAAGTCCTCACACACTCACCATGTTGGAAATGCTGCGGGTGTTGGCAGGGTTCAGCATGACAATCTCAGTGGTGATGTGGCCCTCCACCGCCTCGGTCATCTCGTCCACTGTGCAGTTGATGGACGGGTCATAGATCTTGAACCAATTGTCGGCATACCACCCGATGAGGAACCAGACGTACTTCTTCCCGAAGAGCCGCTCCTTGTACACCTGAATGCAGAGGAGGAGCGGGGCTGGGTCTTTGTTTTGTTTCTTTGTCTTATCTCACTTGACACTATGCAGCCTCTTCAGATTCAGAGAAGAGCAGAGAATTGAAACAAGAAATCTACAAGTCTGGGGGTAGTAGGGAAGGCTGGACTCCTCCTCCTTCTAAGTGCCTCCCCAGCCTCTATTTTTAAGTGGTCTTTTCCAGCCAGGCAGGGAAGATGGGATTCACAGGCTCCTCCAGAAACACAAAGCGATAGGAAAATAAGACCTGGAGAGAGTGTCACATGTGTGAGAAGACAAGGTGTGGAGTCAGAGCCAACAGACAGGGATTTCGTATTAATCCTCACCTCCGATCATTCGTTCAGAGATGCAGAGGGGACAGCCCAGGAGACACCCAAGGCAAAGAGCCCACCCAGTGCCCCTCCATCCTCAGATTCCAACTCCACCTCACAAAAAACTTTCCGGGCTTCGGTCTCATAGAAAAGTCCCACGATGATCCGGGCGTCTTGGCGCTACAGAATGGAGAGAGAACAGAGCTTCTGAGGGACGCCGGAAGGGACTAAGCCAAGCACTTTCACAGCTTTGATTTCCTGTCCCTAAGTGCTTAGTGCAGGGTTCTGTTCAATGGGTAGTAGATAAATGTCAGCCAGAAGATGGAGCTAAACTTCCCCAGGAGATGCTATTGCCTCACAGAATCGAAATTATGTGGCATGATGCAGGTGTTAGCTAATGCTACAACGGTAATAAATTGCAATAGATTAATGTACCAAATCAACACATTGTACTTTTTTTTTTTTTTTGGCCGTGCAGGCATGTGGGATCTTGTGGGACCTTAGTTCCCTGACCAGGGATCAAAACCACGCCCCCTGCAGTGGGAGCACTGGAAGCGCGGAGTCTTAACCCCTGAACCTCCGGGGAGGTTCCAACACGTTGTACTTCTTAAACTTACGCAATGTCATATGTCAATTATACCTCAATACCAAAAAAAAACAAAAACAAAACCTGTCCCTGCGTGACTCTCCTTTCCAACCCACCACTGTTTTCCCCACCCAGACCCTTGCAGGCTGGGCCCATCACCCCCTGCCATCCCACCTTAAGGTTTTTGACGGGCACAGCTGGATCTGAGAAGAAACTCTGACGGAAAGTAATCTCGATTCCAGCCTCCTTTACCCGTTCCTCCAGGTCGTCCAGAGTCTTGGGTGGCGATGAGGAGCAAATAGAAAAGACACAGGGTGCACAAAGGAGTAAAGACCGGAGGTAGTACAGGGGGCTGCGTTCTCAGAGCAAAGGAAGAGCCGTTCTGAACCTCCCTTCAACAGCCCTGTCCCCGGTGGGGAGAGTTCGAAGGAAAGCATCTGGAGTCTTAAGATGTAGCTTCCAGCTGGGAAGGTGCTTGGTGAGCCCCTCCTGAGGATCTGTGCCCAGGGAAGTCACCCCATCACCCCACTCCTACCTGACAGCCAAAATGGGGGAAAGGAAAAGAGAGGAACCAGAAAAGACGAGGCAGGGTCTAGTACAGGCAGGATGATGTCAACCTCAAGAGGCAAGTGGGCAGACAGACAAAGGCTCAGAGAATGTCCTGAGTCACTGAGAGAAGGTTGGGGGGAGGATTAAAGAGCCACTGAACACGAGAGTGAATAGAGGACCCAAAGAACAGAACTAAAGAGAGGGAGCAGACTGTCTTCTCTGGGTATAGAGCCAGGTGTTTCCTTTCTTCCCCCACAAGTCTCCCTCTTCCCCTCCACCTCTCCTTGCATGTCCGCATCTCTGAATCAATTACCAGACCATGTACATGCATGCGTCTGTCTGCCTCTTTCTTCTCTCTTCTCTCCTTCTCCCTCCGTCCTCCCTCTCTCTTCCCTCTCTTCTCTTCACACACGCCCACCACCTCCCCTTGAGTGCCTCTGGAATCTATTACTTCCACAGGTTCTTATCTCATATTCTCTCCCTTATCATGCCTCAACTTTAGAGTGAACCTACTTTAATAGAACTGGGTCACTTGGAATCTCTCTGTCTGCGGGACAGAGCCTCAAAGCAGGAAGAAAAAAAAAAAAAATCCTAAAACCAGAAAGTTGGAGAGGGTCCCAGAAACTCAACTTGTTCATTCCTCCGGCTACAGGAAGAACATGCACTTAACCCACTCGGAATGTGGGGTTTTGATAAAGAATCAAGGACTTTGCCCCCCCAATGAATCCCGTGTCACATCTCTCTGTGCTGGGATTGAGCAAAGGCTCCCTTCACCCTGTGCCTCCTCACCGAGGTGAAGACCTCAGTGGTCTGCTGGATGGTGGCAATCTTCTTCCAGCCCCACTTTTCGAAGAGTTTCACCCGGGTAGGATTATGGAGTGTGGCTGACGGGTGAGTTCGGAAGAACGTAGGAAAGCGTTGCCGGTTTGACAGGGCCGGTGAACTGGAGCCATAGGAAAGCTACGAGAGATGGGGACAGGATGGCGTGTTTACAGCAGCCTCACTAAGAGCTGCCGAGAATTCCTTCAACCCCTCCCCGCCTCTGGGATTCTCTCACTCTATCCAAGTCTCCCTACCTCTGCCCAAGGAAAAGTGATTCTCAAAAGCCCCCTCCATCAGGGTGCCCTTTCACTGAGCTGACTTCCACTCCTTCTGATGGAGAGCAGGTCAGCTGCAGCCCTGGCAGGCCAGTGTTGCTAGGAGGCCAACTAGCTCAGGTCTGCAAAGGACTCTATCTCGGAAGTGGGCCCGCTGTGGTCTGCAATACCCGCCCTCTTTAGTACAGCCCAGGGGACAGCCCCACCTTCTGGCCCCCAGGGCCTTGCTTACCACAATGAGGTTCCACATCCTGGCAGCCTCGGCCACGAGCGTGGACACGGAGCTGCAGCCAGGCATGAGGATGATCTTGATAGGGTCATTGTAGAGCAGCTCGTACAGGTACTTGGTGGCTTGGCCTGGGTCACACTGAACGAGGAGGACGGGGATGAGGGAAGCTCCCCCAGGGCTCCTACCCTCCCTGCAACACCTACTCTTTTCTTTTCCCCCAACAACCTAGTTACTTCCCCCACTACCTATCCCTCTGCTGAAACCCCTTTGTCATTATCACCATTTCTTCTCCTTCCTGAGTCTCCTTTCCCCTCATTCGTGAAACACCCTTCTCTGTCTTCCACCTGGCGCCTTACCCACATCCTCTCCTGCACACCCCCCATCAGTGTGTATGCAAACACTGCCTTCCCTCCTTTCAGCGCATCCTCAGACATCCCCTAGCCTACCTTCGCTCCATCACCCCGCCCCCTTTCCCCAGGTTTCTATGCTCCAAACATCTGTGAGTAGAAAAGAGTCTGCAGGAATATGAATAAATTTTTCCTCAAGTCCCCAGACAGCCTCCTTAAAGCCATATTACGAAGAGTCCTCCCTCACCTCTGCAAACTCCCTCTCCCACCTACTATTTTTTCTCCCTCTTCTTTTTTCAGGGCTAGAGATAAATAAACAGGAGAGAACAGGGACAGGACCACCAGGGGGTCCTGGCTCAGTGGATCCACGTCCTCCTGCTGGGCTCTGACATTTGACGGGTGCATTAGAAAAAAAAGACATTCAGGGGCAAAAGGGGGTGGGGAGAAACAAGGATGAGGGAAGAGCTGGGGAGAATAAATAGAATGGGATGCTCAAGAAACCAGATGCTTTTAGGGGTGCCTGAAAGAGAAGAATGGAGCTGGGAAAGTAAACAAGGCGCTGGAGGGGAGGAGGGGAGGAGGGGAAGTGAGGGGAGGAAGAGCCAGCCATGGAGCTCCCACTGCCTGTTCCCCTCCTGCTGAAATATGACATTTCAGAAGCTGCTGGAGCCCCAAACGAAGTGGGGAAGAAATGGAAGCCAGTGGGGAGCCAGGGCAGAGGGGACAGACAGGAGACAGAGGGGACTGGGGAGGGTGATATGGGGGTGGGGGGCAAGCAGAAGGAAATAAAGAAGGCCCCCTAGGGCCTGCTCGCTTCCCACTGAGGCCTGACATTTGGGACACGGTGGGAAGTTGGAGAAGGGGGAGCCAGGGGAGGCTGGCCCAAAGAACCAGCTCCCTGCTGCCCGCCCACCCACACCCCTGCTAAGGGCAGCGCTCAGTGTCTGCTCCACTGCGCGTTTGGAAGGTTCTGCATCCCTCCCACTTGGGCATCTTTGTGTATCTTTACCATTCTCACGTCCCACCTTCCCGCATCTAACACTCCAGATTCTGCCCCCAGCTTCTCCCAAGGGCCCTCTGTGGCCCTCTCTTTCTTGTCTGAAGAGAAGGTTAATAGAAACAATGAGGACAGATAAGAACACATAAGATACAGGCAAACAGGGCAATGTACGCTACTCCAGTGTCTCTCCTGTCTCCTCATTCCTTCCCGACCTTCTCTTACACCCCTTTCCCCTTCCACGCCCTATTCATCACCGCACATCCCTTGCGCCGCGTGATTCTCACCCCCTCTCCAATAGACTTCCTCCGCTGCTGCTCTCGCAAGGAGCAAGGATCCGGATTTGCAGGCAGGAAACGACACTTTCCAGTTTGTCTGCCTTTCCATCTCCCCCTCGCTGCCTCTGCTATTTTCTCTTCCAGCCCCCCTTCTCTTGGGTCCCCATCTGCTCCCCAACACCTCCAGGGAATCACCTGTCATGGTGCATGAGTTTGAGCTCACACCCAGGGCTCCCCTAGCTCCCTTCAATCCCCTGTTCTAAAGCCTGCACCCATCCCTCCCTGTCCCTCTCCCCATACTCCCCCCAAGCCCCGTAGCCAGTTACCTCTCTTGCTCTCCTAAGCTTGACTCCTCCACGGGATCTGACCCTCTTTCTCTTCCTGCCTCTCCTACCCTAACTAATTCTTTTGCTGTGCCCTGCGGCCCTTCCTACAGGCATCCTGGGGTTAGCTTCATGGGATTTTGACTGGAAAAAGTGCAGATCCTTGGGACTTATCCCTGACCAAGGATTTAGAACCTGTATTTTTAACAAACTCCTCTGGGGATGCTTAGGTACACTGAAGTTTGAGAATCACTGTAAAAGCATCAGAAGGGATTCAAAGTTCCCTAAGAGTCCTTGTGCCGTCTTCTCCCCAAGCGCCCTATCTTCAACCCCGCTTCTGCGCGCTCCTTCCTCACATACCTATATCTAGGTGTAGATTGCTGTTCTAAAGAACGAATATAAATCCTCAGTCCACCCCAGGTGTTAGATCACCAAGGGCTCCCCTCTGTACTCTTTCACTCTCCCCCAATCCCTTAAGTCTCCGGGGCCTCCTATGAGAGAAGATAGATTTGAGGTCCCAAATCGCCTTCCTTCCATGTGCCACATCCTTCCCCCATACTCCCAATCATTCATGTAGGGGATAGGGGTGGGAAAGGAATCTTGCAGGACTATCCCCTACTACCCCTGGACCCAAATTTTCTTACTTTCCCCCCCTCCCTCTTCCCCACCCCCTAACCCTACATCCCATTTCCCTTCTCACATCTCAGAGGCCACAGTGCTGCAGGGAAGACACTTAGGAGCCGAGTTCCACATGATGCCCCAGGGTCTCTCCCCAGGGTCTCTCGCTGTCCCCAGCCCTCCTCCTGGTGGTCCCCCTTCCCCACTGCCATTCTTTCCTGTTCTCTTTCTCTTCCTTGCGTCCCGACTCTTCACCATCCCCATGCTCTGCGGGGGCTCCTGTGTGGACCTGTAATCACATCATTTTCCTAGTGCCTCTGCCCATCCCTTGACCATTAGCCTTCCCCAACCATAATATGCCATATAGTCCCACAATCCAGGAATCTGCGACAGGGCTGGGGATGAAGCGATGAGAAAGAGTCAGGTAGGGACCACAGCTACCTTGCTGTTTGTTGTGATAAATAAACTAGAGCGCTCAAGTCCCTCCAAATTTTGCTCATTGGGTCCCTATTCCTTCCAGCTCCGACCTGCTGCCAAGATTTACCTTGTTACCATGGTAAATGTAAACCCCAGATCCAGCTCCCGCCTCATTCCCTCCATCCCCCAACCCATCCCAGGGTTAGTTTACTCTCTGGAGGAACTGGATCAGCTCATACCCCAAACCCATCCCCAGTTTCTCCAACCACCCGGCACTTCCAAGGGTCTCCGGGAGCAGAAGGGTCAGCCTTGCAGCGTGATTAACCACCTTGAACCCCTAGACCCTCATCTTGAACCTCCAGCCCTTGAGACTCTCCCCGAGCTCGCGCACCCCCAGCCTGTCTTCTGCTAGTCACACATGGGAGGGGTCTGCCTGGCAACCCCAGGAGCGACTCACGCTAAGGTACATGCAGCTGGCCCCCTGCCCCCCACCTCCCACCCACTCCCATGTCCGGGGCTACCTTGCTGTCGTGGTGGATGAGCTTGAGCTCATAGTCCGGCAGGATGTCCCTGCGGCTGTTCACGTCCTCCAGCGCCATCTCCACCGCGGGCTGGCAGGCCTGGCCCCCCGGCCAGCCCCCGCTCATGGGAAACAGCGCCCCGATGTACACCGCGCGCCGTTCTGAGGAGGGGTGCGGGGGGACCCGCGGGTGAGGCCGCGGGAGATGAGGGGAGTGGGAGGCCCACACCGGAGCCACCCCCGCCGCCATCACCACCAGGAGCGGCAGTGGCCACCCCAGCCGGGGAGAGGGGAGCCCCGGACCCATGGCAGGGGGCGGGGGTGGCTGCTGGGGGAGGAGGAGGAGCTCAGGGGGGACACTTCTCCCGGGGAGGGCTGCTGAGGGGATGTCGGGGAAGCGCCTCCATCCCTGGTTTTGTGCGGAGGAGGGGGACAGGGCCTCGGGGAAGCAGGGGAGGTTGGCTTCGTACGGCCCCCACGGCTCTAGCTCCCGCCACCGCCACCGCCACCGCGGACTCTCCTCGCGGACTGACTGACCGACCGAGGGGAGGAGGAGGAGGGAGATGCAGGGCTGGGAGGGGGCTCTGACGTCAAGGGCGGCGCGCGGCAGCCGGGGTGGGGGGGCAGAGTTAGGGAGGGAGGAAGCGGGCGGGGATGGAGGCGAGCGCCGCTGTGGGAACCACAGTGTGAGAGGAGGGGAGGAGAGGGAGGATGCGACCCCTAGGGTGAAAGAGATGGAGGAGGAAGGGAAGGATCCCACCTAAGGGAACATTGGTGGAGGAACGAGGCGAAGGGGCGTGCCGGGAGGGCGGGGTGGGCGGAGGCAGCCGCGGGAGGCTGAAGCCACGAGAGGCGAGCGATGGAGAAGGGGAGGACGAGAGTGGGACGCGAGAGAAAAGGGGCTGGCGCCTAAGCGTCTTAATGGGGGTGTGAATAGCTGGGGTGAAGGACTGAGGGTGGTGAGGGAGAGGGCGATGGGAAAGGTTTTGGAGACAGAGGGAGAGCTGGGTGGGGAAGAGGGAGGGCCGTGGTACAGGGGGAGGTGATGGCGGTAGAGGAAGGGAACACGGGGCTCGGTGGACAGAGGCTGAGAAAGGGTGCTGGGAGAAGGAACTGAGATAAAAGAGAAGGGGAAGGGCGTAGGGAAGGAAAGGATGTGGGGAGGAGCTGAAGGAGGGAGAGTGAGGCCTGGCAATGGGTGAGATGGCTGGGCCAGGCTGATGGAGTCAGCAGGTGAAATCCTAGGAAGGGGGCAGGCAGGGAAAGGTTCCAGAGAAGGTCGGAAGGAACCCCACAGGGGAGGACGAGGTGGAAGCTCCGGGTCTCCCAGCACTCTGCCGCCCCCTGCTGGGGCTCTGCCATTAGGCCGAAGCGGAGTCTGGGAGGAGGCGGAGCCGAGGGGCGTGCAGCCAAGCGGGGAGATGGGAGGGACCGCAGCCTCGCAGAAAACCGGGACTGGAGGCTGGAAACAGGTAGGGAAAGAAAGGGCCAGCCGCGTACTGGGGTGGGTGGGGGAAGGTGGGGGAGGAATGGGAAGGATGAGAACTCATAGCCTAGGGGCAGAATCCCTGGGGGTGGAGGGTGAAGAGTGAAGGGTAAGGGGATTGCTGTGCACGCGATGAGGGTTTCCGATCTCACCTGAGTGTGGCGTTCGATTCACTGGCAGCAGGAAAGACGGGGATCAGAGAAGAGTTACCAGTGGTGCCCAGCTTCCCAGGCCTGATCCCCAGCCCCCTCCCACACCTGTCCATGCCGAAGAAGACCGGGGTGGGGGGGGTGGGGAGCAGAAGCCTGCGTTTCTGAGGGGAAGGTGCCTGGGGATAAGAGCAAGGTGGGGCTGTGGGTCAGGACTTGTTGGTTTTCTTTTATTGCTCATAGGACAACAGAATTTGAGACAGGTGTGCCAACAGCTAAAACATGGGCAGATCCTGGTTTTGTGGAGCCTAAATATTATAAAATTTGGGGGTCTCTCTTTAAGTGAAAAAAATTACAAATGCAATTGATTTGAAACTATTGCTGTTAAAATATCTTACTTTTGCAATTTTTACAAAAACCTATGACCATGTGAACACATTATTAGAACCTTCTACATTATTCGAGCACAAGAAGAGGCCTGTGTAAGTGAGGAACCCTGGAGCTTAAACTTCATTAGCTTCGTAGTAAATCCACCCCTGGCTGGGAGTCCCACTTTCCAGAATGGAATGGTAAACTACAAGCAGAATAATTAAGTGAGGAAAGCCAGGTCCAAGGATCTTGAAAGGTAGAGTGTCTACAAAGGTAGAGGAAGCATGAAGTATGCCTGCATCCCAGGAGAGAAGACTGCAGAGGGAGAATCTGGGTGCCCAGGAAAGGGGGAAGTTCGCAGAACTAGATGGAAAAAAGGGGGTGGTGGACACAAGACGGATTCCCTTGGGGAATGATGGAGGTTGTCCAGGAAGTATAGAAAAGGACTGTCCTCTTCCCACCCCATCCCTTGGTTGTCCTTAATACTCTGACAATTCTGCCCCCACTTTTAAGTCTTTTAAATTTTTACCCTGATAATTTTCCACCCCGGATAGTCTTTTCAATATTATTGATTTTTCTAAATATGATATATGATTTATTGCTGAGTCTTTACAATAATTCAGGTATATAATGAAGGGAGAGGGATCAATTCTAGAAGAAGGTTATGCATAGAAAGTTCTAAGTTTCGAGAAAGGAACTGAGGCTGGGGAAAACTGGAGGAGTTAAACCTTAAGAAGGGTGATGGAGGGAGAGATTCACAGGAAAGGAGAAAATGTGAGACCCAAGGATTGGGAGCACGGGGAAGATATTAAAAAAGAGAAAGGTAAAGGAAGGAAGCCACCAGCATAGATAAAGTGGACACGGGGGACTGCAGCAGCAAGTTTGAGGCAGGTGGATGGAGGAAAGTGTTAAGCATTCACCTCTGCCTCCCCCATGCCCCCCATTTTGTATAGCACCCTATGTTTCCCCACCATCCATTCCCACCCCACTCCCATCCTCTGACAAGCGTCCTCATCTGCTGCATGCAGGCAGCTGTTCCCCTCACCCTGGCAGTGGGGCTTGGGGGTGCTCCACTGGCCCTGACTACAGATGCTCCGGGAGCTGCCCACCAGATGGAAGTCGGAGTCACACCGGAAATCCACCCGGGCTCCGTCCAGAGCTGGGAGGTCCCCACCCGTCAGGAAAACCTTCCCATTTTCCAGGGTCAAATAAGACTTGGAGCAGATTCGGACTGTGGAGACAGGAAAATAGAGACAGGCGAGTTGGAGAAGACTCCTTCCCCCTAGGGAGCAGGGAGGGGGCTCAGATTTGAGTTTGGGTCCACAAGCGTCCTACTCTGCAGGAAAGCACGTGTTAAAAGGATTAGCTTCTCTATAGCCGCCACTCCTCCCTTAACCCTGTAAGCATCCACGCATTCCAAAAAACAGAAAAAGAAAAGAAAAAGCATTTCCATCCTAGGAACCCGAGATGGAGCTATAAGCACATAAAATGGGACCTCTTCAGAGTCAGCTACAGTGGGCGGTTCTTTGGCTTTGAAATGTGTGGCTGTATGTAACTTTAGATGCACAGTCAGATTTGCCTTATTATCGTTGGCTTATACTCATGTTAAACTGGGTTTTAGTTTGGGGGTATATGGTCTCTCCGTTGGAGACAAGTATTCGAAAATGTGATGAAATCATTTTAGAATATTTTTGCATAATCTGCCACTAATAATCCTCAAAGAGACTAACTCACAAGATGAATAACCAAGTTATTTTCTCAAATGGGCAGTGGCCTAATGAAGGGAGGATGAAATAAAATGCGCAGGCTGCTAACTTTGCTGCCTGCAATTGCACACAGCAAAGCCCCTCTTCCATAGTAGTTGTTCAATAAATGTACTTGTGAATTTAGTTACACTGGATTTACAGTGCTGACTTGCAAGCAATGATGCTAAGTTTGAGACAGGAAGAAGAATTCGCTTGAAGAGGAGAGGGGCTTTGAGAGGCTACTCACCACAGCGGCTGGGTGTGTCCATATCTGTCCAGGAGCCGTTGGCCAGGCACTTGCGGACCTTGGGCCCCACGACCTCGCGCTCCCCCCGGCACACATACTCAATCTCATAGTCCACGGGCAGGAAGTTGATAGCCTTCACCTGGTCTCGAGTCAGGCCCCTGTACCTGATGCCCCCTTCCCAGGGTGGGTGTATGATCTGGCAACCTGAGGGGGTGAGTCCAGAGGCAGGCGGAAAAAGAGGGATGGTGGGGAAAAAGGAAAAGGCAGAGTCAGCAGCGGGAGGCAGGGGAGGGTAGGGCGTGGTCAACGGGCAGGTGGAGGACAAAGGGGATGGGATGAGGTGCGAGAGGGTGAGAGTGGGGAGGGGTACAGACCCTGGGCGGAAGGACACAACGGAATGAGCCAGGGTCAAGGAGCTCACAAGTGGGAAGGGAAGGGTGCTGGTTGGGGTAATGGAGAAAAGTAACTAAGAAATCGTGAAAGGGTATGCTATGCGAGTGAGTTTGCTAAGAAAGGCTAAAGGAGAATCTGAGTTGAATTAGCATGGGGGGGGGGTCTTACAAGGCCACCTGGGCAGCAAGGTGGGACCAAGGAAAAGGCGGAACTGAGGTAGCAATGGGGGGCCCAGAAAGAGGGGCGGGGCTGAGGGAATAATGCGGGGTCACAGAAAGGGGGCCTAGTGTGGTAACCGGGGGCCAGAGAAACGGGTGCTGGGTAATAATGCGGGGTGATGGAAAAGAGGTCAGGAGTAGTAAAGTGGGGCCGAGGAGACGGGGCTGCCAGGCCGGGATACTACGTAGGGCCGACGGGATAGTAGAGGCGATGTGAGGAAAGGGGGAGTGGAGTGGAGGGGTGCCCGAGGTCGCCGGAGAAGGGTGCACCTTCCGAGGTGGCGTTGGGGGCCTGCGCCCCGCCCGCGCCCGGGGGGCGGAGGAAGAGTGGCGCCAGCGGCAGCAGCGGCAGCAGCAGCAGCATCTGAGTGAGAGGCGGCCGTGAGGACCGGACCGAGCCCCGCCGGCGCTGGCCCGGACCCGGGAGGCGGCCCGGCCTCCCTCCGGTCGCCTCCCGGGCTCCGACCCGGCTCAGCCCGGGGACCCGAAAAGCGCCCCGTGGAGGAGGCGGGGGCGGAGCCCGGCGCGGGGTGGGGGGAGAGGAGGAGAGAGAGCCTGTCCCCACCCTCCTCCTGCCTCCCTCGGCCCCCCCCACCCTCCCGGGACTCCACCTCTCACCACCTCCTCTCCCCCGGCCCCCGCGGCTCGCCGGAGCCCGGCTTCCCCACGCTCCCCGGATCGGCCGCCTCGCCGCTCCCGGTTCCTTCCCCGCCGCTCCTCTTCTCCCGCGGCCCCCCGACCCCCGGCTCGGCCCTCCCCGCGCGCCCCTCTCCAAGCACTGCCTCCCCCGGGCCCTGGCTCTTACCTCGGCGCTCCGGCCCAGCTCCCCGGCTCTCCCGGGCCTCAAGGCCCCAGGCCCCGCCGCTCCTCCCCGCTCCCCCCTCCTCTCTCTTCCACCTTCCCCCTCCTCCCGACCCTCCTCCCCGCGAATCCGGGCTCCTCGCCGGCCAGGGTCTCTCCTCCTCTTTCACCTCCCCCAAACCCCACCCCCGTCTCTCCTTCCCCGGGGCAGCGGCGGCCGCGGGAGCGGGGAGCCGGGAGGGAAGGAGGCGGCGCCGGGGACCGGGGAAAGCTCCCGGGCGGAGGGAAAAAGGAGGGTGCGGGAGGAGACAGGGCGGGGGGAGACCGGGGAGAGGGCACCTCCCACAACCCGAGCCCCGGGAGCCGCCCGGATCCCAGCCCCGCCCTGGACCGCCCACAGCGCCGGGGGGCGGGCGGCAGGGGAGCCGGGCTCCGAGGTAGGGGAGAGGGACGCCGGTGCACAAGCACACACGCGCGGGGACCCGCAGGCTAGACCACTGGAAGCTGAGGTGGGGGCGAGGGTGCCCGAGCCAAAGGTCGAGGAGCTGGCGCTGAGACAGGGAATCTGGGATGCAGGTGGAGAAAGACGGCTGCACAAAGAGAAGGCAGCCCTGGTTCGGGGTGAGACGAGAGAGGCAGAGGCCGAGGGCCAGGAAGAGAACGAGACGGGTGGGAGAGAAAGGAGAAGCCAGGGTCAGACAGGGAATGGGCGGGGAGGGGAGGGGGTGAAGGCCGGGAGCCGCCTCAGCGCGACAGGAGTTGGGTGGAGAAGACAGAGCTGGAGACCAGAGCTGCTCCGTGGGTCCAGCAGCAATGCTACTCGCCTGCTTCGGGGAGGGAAGGCGGAGAGAGGATTGGAAGCAAAAGATGGAGAGGGTAGCATCAAGGAGAGAAATTGAAGTAGGAGGGGAAAAAAGAAAGAAAGAAAGAAAAAGACCAGGAAATAAAGAGCCTCCAAGTGGGCAGAAGCCAGCATTATCTCTACTCCAGCAGGGCCTAGCAATCAATATTTCTTGACTAAGGAAGAACTGGGAGCTCTAGAGACAGTGGGGGAAGTGCAGGCCTTTTGACAGTTCCGGAGGCTCCAGGCTGTTGTCTGGTGATGGAAGGTGTGTGCCTGTGTGTGTGTGTGTGTTTGTGTGTGTGTGTGTGAGAGAGAGAGTATGTGCGTGCGCGCACGTGTGTATATTGTTCATGGGAATGAGTTTGGGCTGCCAGAGGAGAGAGAGGGCGCCTTCTGGAGGATGGGGTAAAACAAAAAGCTTCTTTCTGGCTTGTCCTGGGAAGGAGGTGGGGAAAAGCCAAATGCTGTGAGACTGATTAGAGCTGAGGTTCTCAACCTTCAACCCTTGAAACATTTTGTCATGACTCCTTTACTGTGCTGAATTGAAGCTCATAGAGGAAATAACCTACCTACACACAGAACTTTTAAAAAAATCAACATGCTTCCCTGTCTGTGACATAAGAAAAAAAGTAATTTGTAGTAAAAGAACATAAACAGTATTTTAACGAGTATTGAAGGCATGAAGTAGGCAGATGCTTGCACTTATCCATAGAATTACGGGGCTGGAACTGCTACAAATGCGGGATGATACAGGTGCTGAGTTGGTGACTCAACTACCTCCAGCACGTCGCCATCAATGAGGTGACTTAACGAAATGTTGAACAACTCTTGATAGCAAAGTCAGTCTTCCCTGAATTCACGCAGAACCGTAATTGCATTCCTAGAAAGTTCATTGTATATTAAAACCACTTTTAAAATTGTATTAAATTCTAGGCTCCGATAATTAAACACAAGTTTTCACCTACATGAATGTCCTAGGGGACATTTGAGAATCTGGAGGAGGGACAGTTCTTCATTTGTTCAGGCTGTGCTTTGAAGAGTATCTTATTCCCCTACCCTACCCATAAGGGCCCACAGTTCCCCCCTCATCACTGTAATTACAAAAAGAAAGCCCACGAATCTTCAAACTGTTCCCTAGGGAGTGGCTGAGAACCACTGAGCTAGAAAATGGGCAGAAGAGAAGAAGAGAGTGGGGCAGGATTTCTAAACACTGAAAATGATAGCAACCCCTCCTCTGAGTGACCTGCCATTCTTTCAGCAGGGCAGAATCAAAAATTTGTCAAGTTACTGGCAGCAGAAAAAGCATCATATGGATGAGAATTTTCCCAGATTGCTTTAGAAAGAAGAGTTTCCTGTCTCTGTGCCCTGTCTATGGGCTAGGTCAGCTCTCTGGTCTCGGTGCTTTTTCATGGTCCTGGCAAGGTTGAGCGCCCAGAGGACACCCTTCCCCGTCCCAGCAGGGCCTTTCTGTAGGGGAATATCTGAGTAGGCATTCTCTCAGGAGCCCACAAGTTCCTCACCTAGTTTTTGTGTTTTCTGGTTTTGGTTTTGGTTTGTTTGTTTTGTTTTGTTTTTTGCCACATGCAAGACTTTTGGGATCGTTGTTCCCTGACCAGGAATTGAACCCGGGGCCCTAGATGCTGAGAGTACCAGGGAATTCCCTTGTCATTCATTCTGGAAACTTGTCTCTGGCTTCCCTGAAGTCCTGAGTCCTTTACTATGTTGAATTGAGGAGGATGGAAGGATGGAATTCCCCCCCTGGAAAAGAGGAGTCTATGATTCTATGAACTTGAAAATTATCTTGGTAATATTAATCACCACACTCCTGATGCTAACCCAGGAAAGGAAACAACTTTAATGTCCAAATCACAGAGTGTTTATTGATTCAGTAAATTAGAATGTAGTCTGTTCAAAGGAATAGTTATAAAAACATGTTCAAAAGAGTATCTAATGACATTTACATGGGAAAACATGAGAGTTTGGGGGAAAAAAAGCAGAATACAAAATGTGTACAACTGTGATATAATATGTGTTTAAAAGCTGAAAGAAAATACATCAAAATGTTAGCAGTGATTACCTCTGGGGCCATGAATTATTAGATAACCTTTTTTGGTCATATTTGTTCAATTTTTGTTCAAATGTTTTACAAGGGTTACCTTATAATCCTTTCTCTTTTTAAAGTTGGGTTTTGTTTTCTTTTAACCTTCCAAAGTACATTGAAACAGTCTAGCCAATATCTGTTATTCAGTGGGCAGAGGCATTTGAGGGTGTGGAGAGAGGCTCCAATTATATTCACTATACAAACCACTCACCTTTTTCCACCAGTAGCTGCAACTTCCTCCTTTCACACTTTTTATCTTCCAATATAGCTTCCCAGCTTCCCGGTCCATATTCCTCAGGGACATTTATTGAGGTCCTTCCCCAATCACGGCTTGAGTACCCTAACCCCACCCTCCCCACAGCCAATCCACTTCCTCCTTCCACACCAGGCACAGAAGTCCTCTCCTCCGGAAAATTCCCTGGACCTGATTCCATCCTTCTGCCATCACTCCTGTATTCTTTGTGCCTTTGGAGAAACCACCTCTTTTCTCAGTTTTTGACTGTTTTTCATAGAGATGGTGGTGTTCCCACTTGAATTACCTGAGAATGACCAATCTCCTTTTTCATTTTATTTCCCATACTTCCACTTCCTTTCCTGTCTTCTGCCCAACCCTGAGAGCAAAGAGCCCAGAACTTAACACCTTGTAAGCTCTGGAAACATATTAACCAAAGTAGCTTAACTTATTGATGATCTGCTAGATACTAGGTGCTTTCGGGGTGAGGGGATGGTATCCAAGTTAATTCTCTCACAACCATGCAGAGTAGATGTTAGTGCTTTAATTTTGGAGCCAAGTAAACTGTGATTTAGAGAAATTAAGAAGCAAATCAAAGGGCATCTAGCTACGAAATCAACACAGCCAATATTTGAATTCAAGTCTTTTACTCCATTTCCAAATTCTTTCCAAGGCATTCAGAGACTTAGTCTCAAGGCACTTCTCTCACCCAAGTCCCACCTCAAGGCATTCTTTATCAAAGGTCAAACTGCATTTCAGTTCTGTCTTCCATCTAAAGCAGCAGTGGTAACTGTGTGAAGGGAGGATATTGGTGCTCTCTTACATTAGGATGAAAGACTTACCTTGGGGGGGGGGGGGGCGTTTCTGTCGTACACAGCTCTTGCTGTTTAGAACATGTATGGGATGAAGATTTAAAATTCAAACATGAAAAAAAAAAAATTCAAACATGAAGTTATTTACATGCTGGACTTCACTCAGGCATATACAGAGGAACCCGGTCTGGAATTCACAAAACTTCAATAAAATAAAAAAGCCACACTATGAATGCCTGGTCAAGTGCTTACCTCCCCTACCCACAAGGTGCTGTGGGGTCACGGGGAGCACTGTCTCACAGGATCTCAGGGCCAATAACCAGATTACAAAGTTGACACCATGAGTTACCTCTGCAAATAATTTCTCCATAAATAAGCCCTTCTATAATAATGAATGAACACAACGTAATGAAATGCTCAGTCAACCTAAGCCACAAAAAAGGAAAATGGTAAGTTTGTCCCTCTTCTAAAGGGTATATGAGGTCAGGTTAACAGATTTAGAAAATATTCCATTCTCACGAACAAATTTAGTGTGTATTTCTACTCCTGGAACTATGAGACAACTGGATTTTTAAGGATTTAAAAATAAACAAGTATTATGTTTATTTAAATATATATAATTAAGTATATACCAGGTATGAGTACCTATACATAATTATTCATACCATTTCGAAAAGTACGTGCATCTTAATGCATTTATGAAATTGGTTGGTGGGGTTTTTGTTTGTTTATTTTGCTGCAACAGATTTGTCTCTTCTGATATGTCCAATTCATGTACCCTATATTGATTCTCACTTATGCTAAACACGCTAGCACACTAACCAAATAATACTCAGAGTAAAAAGACACATCACCCAGATTTTTCTATTAGAAGCTGCAAAATGTTGGAAACTCTTATTATTTGATATGTATATGCAGGTCGCAAGCCCATAATAAACACAATTATGTTTCTGCAGTAAAATGCATGGCTATTAACATTAGGTTGAGTAAACAAAGACTATAAATAGCGTCGCCTCTGGCTTTGCCACAAAATGGATGCAAGTCAGGCCAGGTTTTGCCACCCAAATGAGTTAGAAACAAAATTTTTGGTTTTCAGAACATTGCGGACTTTGGAATTACAGAAAAGCATGTGTGGAAACAACTGTATAAACATGAGAAAATTTTTACAAATAGATGTTTTTAGGAGTCAGATGAACACATTTGAGGCAACAGACTAGAAATGTCTTTTTATTATTTTTTAAATTTTTATTGAAGTATAGTTGATTTACAATGTTGTATTAGTTTCCAGTGATTCAGTTATATGTGTGTGTGTGTATACATACAGACTAGAAATTCTATTTATGGAAATACCATAAAAACACCATTGAGATGGGGCTTCCCTGGTGGTGCAGTGGTTGAGAGTCCACCTGCCGATGCAGGGGACGCGGGTTCGTGCCCCGGTCCGGGAGGAATCCCACATGCCGCGGAGGGGCTGGGCCCGTGAGCCATGGCCGCTGAGCCTGCGCGTCTGGAGCCTGTGCTTCGCAACGGGAGAGGCCACAACAGTAAGAGGCCCGCGTACCGCAAAAACAAAAAACAAAAAAAAACACCATTGAGGATCTCCATAAAGGCACTATATGAAAACCATGACCCTATTACAGTGGGGCAGGTGGGTCCTTCCCTGGTCCAGAGAACCATATGTACCATTCAAATCCTAGCAGAAGGCAATGCCTAGAACAGCTGTGAAGCAAGCTCTGCTTTTAGCAACCTAGAGTAAACAAACACCTGCTGAGTTTTAACTCTTCCCTATTCTTCCAAGCCATCACTCTGAAACTCTAAAAACCAACATGACTCATCCACACCTTCAGATGCTTTCAGTATTCATTGCACTTAGATCAGCACAGAAACATAATACCTTTATTGGTGCATAATTTACAAAGAACTCACATCTCTCTTAATCCTTTCAACTGCTTCAGTGTGGTAATATCTCCATTTGTCACATGAGAAAACTGCTGCTCAGAAAGTTTAAATGACCTGCCCAAGGTCACACAGGCAATAAACAGCAGAGCTGGGCAAAAAACCCAGGTCTCAGGTCCTCCCTCCTCACTCACGGTGCTCCAGCCATGCTGGCCTGATTACGTTTTTTAAGCTGCTCAAATACAGTACTTTCAACTCAGGAGACACCAGTCTCCTCTGCCTGGAGATGCCCTCCTCCTCCTCCACCTCCCCACCCCATACCATCTTCACTTCATTAACAGCTTAAATATCACCTCCTCAAGGAAGCCTTCCCTGAATTCCTCAGACTAACCTAAACCCCCTCCCCATCCTGCTAGGTGCTCTCTTGGCACACTGTATTCATCATTCAAAGCACGTATCTCATTGGTAATTAACTTAATTGTGGAATCATTTACTTAACATCTGCCTTCCTGACCAGATCTTAAGCTCCATGAGGGCAGGGACTTATGGTGCCCACTTTTTCCCTCCTACAAGAGCTGCACAGTGCCTGCTATTTGGTTAGAAGTTTGATAAAAGATCAATCAATAAAAACATCTTCTGACTCAAAGATCAGTATTCACTCCACTGTACAGAATTATCACACCATTTTCCAAGCCTATTACCCTCTTGGTGGTCTTTGTTGTTTGTCAAAGACCTTCTAGTTATTGGTGAAATGGGTACTTTATTCCACAGGCCATAATGGTGATACACCCTCCACGCGTTTAGGTCTTTCCACTCTGTGAGTTACAGGATCATAACAATAGCATTTATTATAAACAGTTTGGGGTTGTGTACTTTACTTGGATTGTCTCACTTGCTCCTTATAACATTCTCTGACATAGATATCTTTATTTCCATTTTGTAAATGGAGAAAATGAAACGCAAATAAATGTAATAACTTGCCCAACGTCTCACACATAATAAGCCAAGATGTGAACATTTATCTGACTTTAAAGACCCTGCTCATCCTGATGACCAGCTGTGGGAAGCATCCCCAAGGCACCTAGGGGTCTGTCTCCCTAAGAGTTATCTGCACATCAGCATTGCTAATGTGGATAAAACCGGCAGGGCAATCATTATGTGGGTAAGATTTCTGTTAGGAGTAGATTCACCCTGCCACAGAGCAGGGAGCTTGGCGGGGACACAGGCAGGGTCCCTCTCCAAGAAGACTTCTCCAGTGTTTTTCTGTATGTTCCCTTTTAGCAATATCTCTACTTACTTGCCTTATTTGCAGGTGCTGTTGTTTTGCTGTCCACAATGCTGGGATGCCCATATCCTTCCCTTGCTTCCCAGTACCCTTCCCTTACTGCCCAGTAGCCCTTATGGTTAGCAGACTGAAGCTCCCTCACCGGCATTAGGCCTGGCAGGACCGCTGCTCATCTCCCACCACTCACAAGTCCTCTAATGGCATTACGGGTATAATTTCTGGTGCATGCACAAGTTTACACCCACATGGCAGCTCTAATGGTGGCCCAAGTCAGACCACTATACTAGTACAGCAAGATGCTACCAGGAAGATGGTCCTGCTGCCTTTCCTGCTGCTCTTAAGGAAGTGCCCTTCCAAAGATCAGCCTTCTTGGTCTTATTCCAAGATCTTGCTGTGAAATAGGGACAAAGGTGGAGAATTTCCAACTGTATCTGGAGCAAACTTTCATTCTGTCTTGATAATTACAAGTAGGACAGAAGAAGGGGACAAATAAAAAGAAGAGGGAGACCAAGACCCAGTAGACCTTAGGAGAACAGGTGACCCTCTTGTCCCTGGTTGCTGTAAAACAGCCAGCAGGCAAGACAGGGTGTCTTCTTTCATCTTCCTTCTGTACTCACTGTCCTAAATCCTAGAACCAATGCCTTTTGAAGTCTCCCTCCCTAAATCCAACCCAACTGAAGCTATTGTGGGGAACTTTTTAAATAGCAGGAATGTACCAAGCAAGTATCCCTGAGTTTGCTAGTTTCTTACCAACATGTTACTAAAGGGATTGAGGGTAACAATGTAGCTTCTAACTCTAGGGGCCCATGATGGAAAAGCACAAAGTAAACTGGAGGTTAAAGTGGAAAGAGCAGGATGGTGGTCAGGAAGGAGGATGAAATGGCTCCAAATAGAAGCACGACTAGCATGTGCTGAGCACCTACAACCATTTTTCTCGATTCTAAGTCCTGAGTAAATGTGAGTTCATTGATGCATTAATATTTCAGTAAGTATAAACTCTGTACAACTTTGTCAAACGACTATGGTATGTCGTCCACTAAGTACTCTCACTGGGGCAGATCCCGACTGAACTCCACCCAGTGTCTTCCCAGCGCTAGCTTTGTGTCCAACCTCAGAGCAATAACTTAACCTGACCACTAGATGGCACTAGTTACAAGGCAACCTTAGATTCCCTCCAGAAACAGTATTTTTCCCAACTAAGGAGACTTTCCAGGTTTGTTTGTTTTGTAACTTTTTAAAAAATCATAATTATAAAGGCCATATGCTCACTGTGTAACTATATCAAACAGTGTATGAAATAAAAAGGAAATGTCTCAATTCTGGCAGTTTCCTAGCCTTGATTTGAATACAATAGTGTGTAGCCCTGATTAACCCCAGTTAGGCAGAAAGCTGTGCTGGGCTAATAGAAATCACCATCATATCTCAAGGCCACACCAGAGGTATAGCCATACCCAACACAAAACCACTGTACCCAGGACTATTCCCCACCCCCCCCACCCCGCCCACCTCCAGACACACATGTCTCCACATTCAGCTCCACTCTCACTAATTTTAAGGCCTCAGTCCCCTTTATAGTTTATCATCTCCTTTCAAAATCCTTGTCCTTCTTTGAGGGAATAGCATCACCAGACTAACTGAGCTGGTTGAACTTCTGTGGTTTGTTAGTAAGTCAGTACCTGAATCAACGGTTTCAGGAAGCGTATTAAAAATCCTAGTCAAAGATATTAACATAATAGTTTTTTTTCCTCCTCTATAACATTTTTTTTTCTGAGATAAAACTATACCTAACATGCCTCCTTTATCAGATGACTTGGCAACACCAACCATTTGGAATGCTGCTGAGAACCAAGGGTAAATGAGAATCAAATTGCTCCCGTTGGTCAAAATGGCTGTCCTAAAGCTCATTCAACAAGAAAGACTAAGTTTGAGTCAACTTGATTGATTAAAAAATCTGGACATCGGTTTTCTCATCTGACACTTGAAGGATTCTTGAGCAGCTGGGTGCTGTGGCTCCAGAAGCCTCAATGTCCCCTGAAATATACACAGAAATGGGATTGTGTGGGTAAAACTAATGTCTTCCTTTCCTGGAGCAGCAGGGAAGATGACACAGAGAGGAAGACTTGGGTCCTGTGAGAGTCTTGGAAGCAGTAGAAGTGGCCGTGGGGAATAACATTAAGAGAAGGGAAAGGTGAGGGGGAAGTGAGAGGAGATGCTGGCTCCGGCTAAACCACCTTTGGCCCCTGAAAATCAACCAAAGTCATTTATCATTTGTCATCCCTACCCCTCAAAATAGCTCCCGCCAGGCTAGCAGACACCTGAAGTTCCTCATCACACAAAGCCCTTAATCCAGGATTCAAGGTCAAAAGTCAAAAATACTAACCTCTGGGAACTTCCCTGGTGGTGCAGTAGTTAAGACTCCGTGCTCCCAATGCTAGGGGCCCGGGGTTCAATCCCTGGCCAGGGAACTAGATCCCACATGCATGCCACAACTAAGAGTTCGCATACCAGAACTAAGGAGCCCGCATGTCTCAACTAAGACCCAGTGCAACCACACACACAAAAAAACAAACTAACCTTTGAGTTAACAAGTTGGTGTGATCTAGATCAAGTAAGAGTGTAAATATTGACCTAGAGGGATTACAATGCAAGAAGGTGCATGAAGGGGGAACCCACAGCCTGAAAGGGAGGAGACTACAAAGCAAGGAGAATACAAAGGCTGGAGATCAGAAGGTTAAGATTCCAGTTTGCCATTCATTCTTTCCACAAACTTATTCTATTATGTATTCCTCACTCTTCTAGCCAAGGAGGATACAGGGAAAACAAGATAAAGTCCTGCCCTCATGGTCTGACTTTCTATGCCCAGGCCCTGCACAAAAGGTGTTATTATGGTTTTTGAGAGCCAGACACAGACCTAAGTACTTTGCATACCTTATATTCAATCCTCACATCAACCCCATAATCCCCATTATACAGTTAAAGACACGGAAGTTTCTTTACTTTCCAAGGTAACAAGTCCTCCCACAGGACAGTAAACTGGAGTCTGACATGTTTATCGATCAGCTGCATGGAGCTGAAATTTACATCTGAGCATCCAGGTGTGTATATATATATATATATATATATATATATATAAAATATATCCATATTATATATATTATATATATCCATATATATATGGAGACGCAGGTCCGCCATGTTCTGGAATAGGGATATAAGGAGTCCTGAAAGAGCTTTAAGATTTCCATACTACAGAATTCTCTCTCCATATAGTTTTCTCTGCTGGGGGGCCGGCGGGGTGCTGTAGGGGCCAGGCTTTAAGATGATGGCCAAAATGACAGTCGCCCCGCTCCAAAATGGCCACCACTGTGTTTTCCTTCTATCGGAGCAATCGTGTAGTGACTGAAGGGCCATCACTGGTGGGTGCTCTCAGGAACTGGGCCAGATGCCAAAATGGCCACCTGGGTCCTCCCTCTCCTGAGCTATTCGCCCCGCAACATTTACGCCTCCATAATCCAGGCTGGACAAAAGCAGAGGAACGAAGCGGACAGGGGAGGAAGGCAGGTAACCAATGGCGGTGGGTCTGAAGTGAAAGGGCAAGAAAAGGTTTGCCCTTTGGAACTGGATGTCACTGCACTGTCCGCAGGCGCCTCCCTTTTGCCTGAATATGTGTAGTCACCGCCTTATTCTCCGCCCCCAAGGGCTCCTGGCAACCAATTATCGGCGGGAAGTTGAGTACGTCAGCTGTTGCGGGGCAGACTGGGAGCGCCTCCTGGGCCTTCCCCTGCAAGATCCTTAGGGAATGTTGGTGGAGAGTGAAGGCGTCGGGGAGATTGTAAGGAGGCGGCAGGAGCGGGAAAAAAAGACGAGAAAGGAAAATGTATATTCTCGTAGGGTCTTATAGCTAGGGAAAAACCTTAGAGTTACCTAGCCTAACTTCCCATTCTATGTTGGCTGGATGTCCAGGGGATGGGAAGCTCGCTCCCTCAGTCTCTGCCAGGGCTGGACGATTCTGATGGAGAGAAGATTCTCCTTTGTATTGAACTGAAATCTACGTTCGAGGACTTGCACCTAATTGTTCTACCCCACGAGGACCTGCAGAACAGTTTAATGCCTCTTCCATAGGACAACTCATAACATTTTGCTCAAAATCAGCACAAATTCATTCCTGTTTATTGGGGGGCGCGGGTAAGTAAGCTTAAGTGTTTGACTCACCTGATTCATAACAAGCTGAATGTTTTTCTTTTTGAAAAATGAAAAAATTTCAGAATAATAACAAAAAAGACACCAAAAATGGGGGAAAATGTTAATAGATAAAATGTAAACCTTTGGGTACAAGAACTCACTTGCTGGGTACCTGCATCAGCTTGATTCAGATCAGTGTTCTCATTTTTCCTGCAGACCCATGAAACACGGGGCTAAACAGATATAAATTAGACATTTTAGAGCCTATCGGTCATTGAGTCTCCATGGACTTTACAGACCAGTTTAAACACACATATACTATGAAAATAAGACCACAAAAGTGGAAAAGAAAATATCAATTTCCTCCTGAGATTTATACCACTAGAGGGAGTTCCAGAAGAAAAATCACTGCAAATGAGAGCTAATAACGGCACTTACAGAATGTAAGTGTACCATTCACAGTTCCCATGGGTCATTCATGTAATTGTGTTCACAGCCCTAATGAGGTGGGTGTCAGTATCCCCCATTTACAGAGGAGAAAGCTGAGAGGTATAGTGTGTCCACCTGTACGAAGTATACAACTTTGTGCTGGGTAATTTATCAACATTTATTAAAACTGCAATTGCCCATGCGCTTTGAGCCAACAACTTCACCTGTGTAGAAGGCAGTGAAGTTCATGGGCATTTGACAGGCAGTCACACAGGGCCCATGCTTAGGAAGGGACACTATGTTTGGGCCATGATGCTCTGTGTCACTATCTCGAAATTCTTAATAATTTTCTTTCAATTTGTGTTTTGTCAGTGAAGTCTGATGGGGTAATAGAACATGTGCTGAGGGCTTGGAGCCGAGGTTCAAGCTTGATCTCACTTCTCAGCCTCCCCAGGACTGGTTTTTAGTTGCCTTCAACTCCCCCCAGGGACCATTGCCACTCTCTGTGCTGCCCTCTCCCAGCAGGAGCCTGGGCACAGGGGAGAGGTGGGGTCAGACATATATACCTGTCTTGCCAAGTTGAGAGGCAGGACCCCAGGCACATGGGAAGGCCTGCATTCACCCCCCTAAGTATCCCACTGCCTGAAGGAATGTGATATTAAATAGCAAAAACAAAAACAAAGCCACCATGACAGGTCAAGAGTGAAACCACAAAGAAAGCAAGAACATTCTTGGGAATTCCCTGGCTTTCCGGGCTTCCACTGCAGGGGGCCGGGATTCGCGAAGCTGAGATCCCACAAGCTGCAGCACAGGGCGGCCAAAAACTAATTCTTTTTTTCTTCATCTTACTGAAACTTTTACAATCAGAGCCTAATATAAAGCTTGACGCACATCGTTTCTGTTAAATATTTATTGATGTAAATTAATTGAATACATTTTTATTTAACCTAGTAAAATGGATATTTTAAAAATTGAAACAATCTAAATGTCCTGGGAAACTAGTTAAATAAGTATGATACATTCATGCCATAAAATATTGTGTAGCTGTGTAAAATAACAAGGATGTTCTTTAGGTACTAATATAGATTGTCTCCAAGATAAATTGTTGTTACCATTTATGTTAAAAAGGGAGGGAGGGTAGATTAGTTCTCACACGAAGAAACTTTCTTGTGGGGCTCCCTCTAGTGGTACATATGTGGAAGGATTCAGAGAAAACAAGTTGGCCCAGGATGGCTGGGCGATTTTCAAAGTATGTCATTTTATACCTTTTGGATTTGGAAACAGAAGCAAATGAACACCCAAATAAACAAATAAATAAGAACCCATTTTCAAAAGTTCAAGAGGGCTATATTATGTATTAATATGGAATTATGCATTATTAAGTAAACACCACAAGAAGAACACAAGAAGCAGAACAGGGCATGATATATATTTTACACATTCTCTGGAAAAGCTTACGCAGTACTGCTATTGGGTAACATCTAGGTAAGCTCCCATTTATTGAGTGTTTACTATTTTACATACGGATAGTGTGTTAATATACACATGAACATATTTATAGTATGTCACTTTGCATACATGACTGTGTACACGGCCTGTTATCAGACCTGGTGAGAGGTGTAGATCAAATGGAAATTACTGAGGAGAGTAAGAAACGACCCAAGAATATTTGCAAGATCATATAACATACGCCACACAAAACTAAAGTAACTTTTAAGAGCTGAAGGAAATGACCAGCCTGACCAACAACACAGGGTTGTTAGACACGTCCACACCATGCACCATGCCCAGCAAAACCCAGATGTTCCTATACCCAGATTTCTATAAATGGCAACTCCACTGGCTTTGTTTTGCTGGTAGCCCTGCCCCTTTCCCTTGTCCAGAGACCATGTCATCCAAGGGACTGCTCACCCCAGCTCCAGAAATCCACCCCCTTTCCAAAGATGTGAGGCAGTCGAGGACGTGGAGGCAAGTGAGGTGAGCTCTTCAGAGGTAGGGGGTGTAGTTGTTATAAGTGGTTTTGGTTGGTTAGCTCCTGACCCTCTCTGATCTTTTAACCCTCCACTCCACCCTGATCTCCTATCCAGCTTTTTTTTTTTTTTTTGTGGTACGCGGGCCTCTCACTGCTGTGGCCTCCCCCATTGCGGAGCACAGGCTCTGGACGCGCAGGCTCAGCAGCCATGGCTCATGGGCCCAGCCGCTCCACGGCATGTGGGATCTTCCTGGACCAGGGCACGAACCTGTGTCCCCTGCATTGGCAGGCGGACTCTCAACCACTGCGCCACGAGGGAAGCCCTCCTATCCAGCTTTTGACAACTGGACGAGTGCCAGACAAATTCAAGCACCTTATGACCCCCAAACCCTGTCCAGGAAAGCATCTTGTGCATAACTTTCTTACCTGAACCTGAACTTGTATCTTGGAGGAAGAGCATCACAGGATATGTTAGGTTCTAGAAGGAGAGAATCCCCACGTGAGAGGAAGTCAGGCAAGCACAGAGACTCCTCTTCCCGCCTCATTCATCCCTCCAGACCTTGACTTTCACCCTCACGGCTTCAGAATAGCCAGCCTGCTTGTGCCCAAACTACAGCCGCCTTGCAGAAAAAAAGAATACACCACTCCCAGACTCAGCTGACTGGAGTCCATCCTTCTAGCCCCTCATGCTCATCTCAGACAAGAGCAGAAAATGTCTGTCCCTGTTCTGTTCCTAGCCCTTGAACAGTGCTGCCCAATGTAATTTTTTGTGGTGATGGATCTGGTCTATATTTGTGCTGTCCGATGCAGTAACCACTAGCTATATGTGCTACTGAGCGTTTGAAACATGGCTAGTGCAATCAAGGAACTGAATTTTTAATTTTATTTCATTTAAATGGGCACTTGTGACTAGTGATTACAGTATTGGACAGCATGGCTTTAAATTGTCCATCCTGACTTTTTTTTGATGAGACATCCTTAAGATTGGAAAATATATTTTTCAAACTTGGTGCTGATACTGGTCTCACTCTTTAGTGATCAGCCAAGTCTGGGGATAAGGAGAAAGATCGTATTCCCATCCCAGATCTCACTTTCCCCTGTGACAGAGGAAATTGGAGAGCGATGCCCAGGCTGGGGGCTGTGTCCTGACTGCTGACCTGTCCTCAGTGCCTGTATTGATTGACAGCCGCTGACTTTGCAGATCTTGCTTTCTTCATGCCTGCTTCTTGGAGCACAGGTGACCATCAACTCCTGACACTTGACTTGTGACTTTATTATTTTTTTAAATGCATTACTTTAATATATATATATATATTTGGTTGCACCAGGTCACAATTGTGGCAGGCAGGCTCCTTAGTTGTGGCATGAGAACTCTTAGTTGCAGTATGCATGTGGGATCTAGTTCTCTGACCAGGGATCGAACGCAGGCCCCCTGCATTGGGAGCATGGAGTCTCATCCACTGCGCCACCAAGGAAGTCCCAACCCCGTGACTCTTTGAAATGTATTCTTTGGGAGGGAGAAGCTAAGTCCAAGCAACACATCTGAACATAAGGAAGGGCGTTTGGATTTGCGGTGGGAGAGAGAAAGGTCAGACATCAAGAGGAAAGAATGCCCTAGTAATGACAGTTATGAGACCACAGAAATAGGAAACCAAGTCTAAATGTTCCTTCCTTTTTAAAAATCCAACACAGATCCCTATCTTTTGGCTAATACCTGGAGGAGAGGGATTGAAGGGACCTTGCAGATTGCACCGACAAGCTGTAGCCTGCGGGCCAGTGAGTGATCCATCCCAACAGGTCAGATCCTAGAAGCCCCCTCAAAGGCTGGCCACCGGGAGAGAGTGGGGGAGGAAGGCCTAGTACCAGGCAGCCTCTGCTCCGTAGCTCTGAGGGGGTGGGGAAGGCAAACCCTGGTCATCCCCTGGCTCTGTAGCCCTTTTGTGTAAGTGCCTGGCAAGGGTAATGTGGGGCTGTGCCTGGGAGCACAGCTGTGACTCTGCTGGGGAGGAACCAGGGCCAGGGCAGCTCTGCCCTCCCCAATCCTCCCCTGGGGCTTCTTCAGCCGTGGGGACACGCACCTCTGTTGGCCTGACCCTGCTGCAGGGGCTCCCTTTCCCCACTGACAGTGGAGATGGCCAGTTTTTTGAGCTCCTTTCTGCCCAGCTGCCTCCCCTCCCTCCTCTTCCTCCTCCAGCTGTCTTCCAGCTCTGCAGGTAAGATTTCTCTTTATTCCTGCCCTGGGGAGACCCTGAGAACAGGAAGGCTAGTTCCCTGGGCTCACCTCCTTCAACTCACCCTCAAGTTGCCATGCAAGTTACCTTTTCAATACATAGATGTGCTGACATGGTTCCCCTCAGATACCACCAGTGCCTCCCTACAGCCTTCAGAAGGAGACCTAAATCCATCATGCGACCTTAACTCAGGGCTCTCCTTGAACTTGGTCTTACCTATCTTTCCAACTTTGCTTTCTCACCTATCAAACGGGGAATATCATAATAACAGCCTCTTGGAGTTGCTGTCAGGGTTCAATTAGGTAAGGTATATATAATATGCTTAGTTGTGCCTATCCCATGGTAAATCATGATAAATGTTGGTTGAGTTGTAGTGTCTCATCATGTTTGAGAGTTCTGTCTCACACTATCAGGCACTAATAAGTTTTTACAGAGGATCCCTGCTCTCCGAAGACAGATTCCCAATCTCAGGGAGCCGCCTAACAGAGAAGGCTCAGAACATATACTCCCTCGGGAAATGGCTGCAGGTCTAATGGAGAAACTAGCTTCATCTTCTAGTAGCTCCAAGGCTGACAAGGAGATATATCCCACAGAGGAAAAAAGACTGGGAACATGTACAGGGCAGGGTCCAGGAGCTGTAGAGAGGGCTGAAGATACAGAGGAAAAGAAGAAGGAGGAAAGAAGGAAAGAAGATCCTCCACCTCTAGGGTGGAAGATCTCAGAGGAGAAGAATTTGGGACCAGGGTGTGAACAAATACAGAGGGCTGAGAAGTGATGGAGAGGTGGTGGTGGAGGAACGACCAAAGCAAGACCTCTAAGGGGAGAAGAAGGATCAAGTTGGCCAAGACTGAACAGGGAGGCCCATGGAACAGTTAAACTGCAAGATGCTGGACCACATTCCAAGGTGGGACCTAAAGGCTGGGATGACCACATGCTAGAATGTTCTGTCCAGGGAACTCACGGTATCTCTATAACCAGAGACCTTTAAGAAAAATTGAGCTTCTCCCTGGCTCTAGAATTCTATTTAAAAATCAAGTGTCTTCTTTTCCTGTTTAGAAGCAGCCCTTCCCATGAAGGGTTTGTTTGTCAAGGTTCCCTCTGATGCTCAGTTTCTTTTATTTTGTGTCTTGGATAGGACAGTTCAGAGTAATGGGACCAGGGCAGCCCATCCGGGTGCTGGTGGGGGATGAAGCGGAATTGCCCTGTCGCATATCTCCAGGAAAGAACGCTACAGGCATGGAGGTGGGATGGTACCGACCCCCCTTCTCCAGGGTGGTTCATCTCTACCGAAATGGCAAGGACCAAGATGAAGAGCAGGCACCTGAATACCGGGGCCGCACGGAGCTGCTGAAGGAGACTATTGGGGAGGGAAAGGTGACCCTCAGGATCCGGAATGTAAGGTTCTCAGATGAAGGAGGTTTCACCTGCTTCTTCCGAGATCATTCTTACCAAGAGGAGGCAGCAATAGAATTGAAAGTGGAAGGTGAGTAGTGTCTATAATAGTAGGTATTGTCTGTTGGGTGGCCAGGACCTCCCTTTGAGCCTTCAGTCATTCTCTCAATTGAGATGAGATCCTTCAACCCAAATAGCTCATTCCTGGGAATTAACTCCATAGAGATACGCACATCAGTATCTCTGGGAATTCATATGCTCACATTGTCTGTTACACCATTATTCTGTAATGATGTAAGGAAGCCGGAATCAGAGTCCGTGCCCATGAGTAGGGAAGTGACTGAGTAAACACTGTTACCCATACAGTGAATATCACGCAGCCATTTAAAAGATTGTTGTAGGGCCATTCCAGACAGCTTGGAGGCATTTTACAAGGTATTGTTGAGTGATAAAAGCAAGCTACAGAATCTAGGGAACAAAAAATTTATCCATTTATATAAAAGTGTGTATATAACATGCACATTTGTGGGTACGTACAGAGAACTTTTAAAAATTTTTAAATAGAAAAAATGAAAAATGTAGGCAGCAGAATAATCCATTTGTGGTTATTTTGTGCTACTAGAGGGGAATATTACTTATCTGAAAGATAATCAAAGTATCCAAGTGGACCTTTTCCTTTCTTGTTTTGCTTTGGATTGTCTTTTCATTTATTTGTTATAAACAAGGGCCTTATTCCTAAGGAGTCAAACTGGTCAAATCCTATTACAGTGAATTCCTCAGCTGATGTGTTTGTAGTGTTTTATTAGATGAGGAACATTATTAAACAATATATTCCTGGTAAACATAGTTGCAAGGAATTAAACAAGTAGAACTAATGTCTGAATATAATCATAGAAAGAGATGTTACCTACAGATTTTACCTCCACTGCTTTCTTTCTCCAGAATTTCATTTGTGGTATGTTTGTTTTGTTTGTTTGTTTGGTCGGGTTTTTTTGCGGTACGCGGGCCTCTCACTGTTGTGGCCTCTCCCGTTGCGGAGCACAGGCTCTGGACGCACAGGCTCAGTGGCCACGGCTCACGGGCCCAGCCGCTCCGCGGCATGTGGGATCTTCCCGGACCGGGCACGAACCCGTGTGCCCTGCATCGGCAGGCGGACTCTCAACCACTGCGCCACCAGGGAAGCCCTGTGGTACGCTTTATGTGAGGGATGACTTTGAAATTTATTTTTTTGTTTTATCCGCGAGGGGTTAAGACTCGGACAAGGAGGGGGAGATTTGAAAGTTAATTGCTATTTAACTGAGGAACAAAAATATTCTGAGGCCTGGGCCTCAGGTCATTTCCCTTCCCTCCTCCCCACCTGCTGGGCAAACATCAGACAATTGATCACTTTTTTTTGTATCTCAAGGGCCACTGTTGCAGTACTGGGACCAGAAGATGGCATTGTATGCAGGATAACAAAGCACTATTTCTAGAGACAGATCTCAGGGATGTGAAAACAGCTTTGTGTGTCACAGAATGTTCTTCATACAGCTGTTTACACTGGGGGATTTTTACCTGCAAGGAAGTCTGATAGTGAGGATCTCTCCAGTTTTCCGATTTTCCTCCTTCCTGTTCAGTAGCTTCCTGGCTCAGTAACTGCCTCCCCCAGTACATCCCCACCCACCCCAACAAGCAAACAAACAAACAAATGAACTGCCCGGGGAGAAAGTTTTCCTTTGGGTGGATTTCCACATTCCCACCCACTTCTCCTTTCTCATAATCTGCATGCCTAAGAGTCTTTTAAAAAAGAGAGTTTAATGATGGACCACCCACCTAGCGTGAGGAAGCTGAGACAAATTTAGGACTGAAATGCAGTAACTATGTGATTGCCAAGTTTCAGGTGTAATTACCTCACCTCTTTCTCTAAAGAGTTTCTAATCTCTCCTTCCAACTTTGTATTTTTCTTGTCAGTTTTGTGATTTCATTACTAGTTGTCTGTAAACCTTTCTTTAAACTCTTCATTATGAAACTTTAAAATATATACAGAAGTAGAGAGATTATTATAATGAGCCTCCAAGTTCCCATCACCTGACTGCAACAGTTATGACCCAAGGACAGGCCACCTGTTTCACTAGACCCCACTCATCACCATCCTCCCCAGATGAATTCCTCCGGCAAATCCTAGGCAGCATTATCGTGTCATTGCTAAATCCTCAAAACCGTATGTCTCAAATAGAAAAACTCAAAAACAAAACAAAACCATAACCAAAATACTATTATTACATCTTTAAAATTTAACAAAAATTCTTAACAATACTCAGTCTGTGTTCACATTTTTATGATTGTTTTATAAATATATTTTTACAGTTGGTAAACCCAAACAAGATCCACAGGCTGGCATTCGCCCTGTAGAGTTTCCCACGATCTAGATTTTGCTGATTTCATTCCCATGTTGTTTAATACAGTGTTCCGTACCTTTTATTTTCTGTAAACTTATAGATTAGGATATGAACAATCAGATTCAGGTTTGATTTATTTTGTCAAGCATATTTCATAGGTGATGCTATATACTTCATTCATATCACTTTACATCAGAAGTCTCATAATATCTCTTTTTCTCTCTTTTTGTGATCCTAACCCTTTGTTAAAATATAAAAGGTGTACAAAAAAAGGAACTAAAATATGTAATTGTTAAACCATGTTGCTCCAGGTAACTTCCAATGAGAACTTTGAAAGTAGAGCTGGCTGTGTTTTCTCCTGGGGAACACAGTAACAGACAAGAGCCTGAAACCGCAGCTTGAAGGATGGTATTTATACCTAAGAAACCAGTTTGATGTTGTTTGCTGTGACTTAATGCCTACCCTGATGGCAGTATCTTTATCTAGCCCCCTAACGCAGAGAACAAGACGTCAAGGGCCGGCCCTGAACATTGAGATTATACACGGAAAGCTTTGGGGCACTGAGCCGACTCGAGAATGGGCAATAGATGGCGCCAGAGAGCCAAAGGTCATCCCCTGTCTCTTTATCTTTCCTACTCCATGTCCGCTCAGTTACCAAATCCGGCGGATCTTACTTTCTCAAAAGCTCCAGAAGAAAGGTTCTTAACTTTTCTTTGCGTCATGCACCCTTTTGTCGGACCGGTAAAGTCGATGAACCCCTTCTCAGAAGGATATTTGAAATGCATAAAACATACTTGTACTGAAATACAGTTATCAAAATATTAAAGTAAGATATGGGGTGGCCCTAATAATAGTGTCATTTCAAAAGGAACATAAGTGATATTTTGAGATTTCTGTACCGTGATATGAAAATATTTGTGATTTTTAGGGATGACAAGGTCTCAGGTTTTGTTCATATTGTTGTGGAGTGTTGCCTACAAACATAATTGAAAGAAACACTAAATTTCAGCTTAAAGTTTACTGAAAATACGTATTTTTTTTCCTATTTAAGTTCACCTTGACTTCCTACACCGCCACCACTGTCCTAGGCTCATGTGTTTTACTTTCACCATTACCATGGCCTCTTAATTGACTGCCTTCGATCCCCTCCTCTAGTCCTGCAGTCAGTAAATCAGATCTTGTCACTCCTCAGCATGAAATGCTTCAGTGTACCCCATGACCTTGAGGATCAGCTCTAAGTCCCTTTAGTGGTGCTCAGAACTCTCCAAGACTGGCCCAGTACACAGCCTCGACTCCTGTCATTCTAAACCACCGGCCCTTCCCAGAAATAACCCCTTACTTTTCCTTTAAACCTAAGCTTAGGTGTTAGTTCTGAGTCATCTTCTTTGATCCTGACTCATGGAGCCGTGGGCACTGTGCTGGGTGTTGATGACACAGTGCTGGGCCCCCCGGTTCTGCCTTTCAGATCCCTTCTATTGGATCAACCCTGGAGTGCTGGCGCTCATCGCGGTTCTGCCTGTGCTCCTCCTGCAGATCACTGTGGGCCTTGCCTTCCTCTGCCTGCAGCGCAGACTCAGAGGTACAGGCTGGAGGGTGGCTGGCTGGGGACCCTTCCCTGAAGTGCCTGGTCTCTTGGAGCTTGGTTAGCTAACGTTTATTTTTGAGGGACTTCTGGGTTCAGAACTCCATAATGACAAATTTTACATCCTACCAAATGTAAATATCATTTAGATAATAGGGCCTTTCATTTCCCTATGAGGTAGGGCTGATATATAATAGCCCCATTTTAGAGAGGAAGCAACTGAGGCCTGGAGTGGTTCAGAGATTTACTCAAGCTGGCACAGCTTATAAGTGGCAGAGCTCAGGCCTAAACCCCTATCTTCTGGCCCCTGAAACATACACAGCAGCTCATGCAACTGGGGGAGTGTGAGCTTCAGAATCAGGCAAGTCTGTGCTACTAGGTTTAAATAAAGATACTGTAAGTAAAAGTCCCTACCACATAGTAGGTGTTGTTTCCTCCTTTTCCATCCAACACTGAGGACATGGGTTCAACCGTCTGAAGCTCCTCTCTTGTGCCCAAGAGCTTTCATTTTGAGACTTCTCCCCGCCACCAAGCGTTCTCAAAGCCAAAGCCCGCAGGGCCTCCAATTCTCCTCCCCCTCCCATTCTTAAGAGGATAAAGCAGCAAGGAGGGCTTGGAGTATATGAGGGGGGATATTGGTGGGATCTTCTCTTCCCTTGACCTCATCCCAGTTACTCAGTTACCTCTTCTCCCACATGAGAAAGGTCTTCAGCCCACATGGCTGAGCAGAAAGAACCTGATCAGTGGAGTTGGCCAGCCTGGGTTTAGATCCAGTTCAGACAATGACGAACTCTCCAAGCCTCAGTTGCCTAGTCTGAGTCAAGTAGCGATAACACCCTCCCTCCTACAAGTTATGGGAGGGTTAAAGGGGATAATGTTATGTAAAGCATCTAGTACAGAGCCGGTCACGAAGCATCTGCTCAACTAAAAACTTAGTTCCTTCCTTCCTCATTCAGATGCGAAGTAGCTTTAGATTTCCTAAGTGACAACCCAGCGGGGTGGAGTGACATTGTGAACTGAGAACCAGCAAGAAAAGGAGCAGAGAGCAGTGGGGGCGGTCATAAAACCTTAGATTTGTTGGGGGCATTGGTGAACATCGCTGTCTACTGAGCTTCTCCACTTTGTTTAACCCGATATTTAAACCAGGCAATAGCCAGGGAATGAGCCTGAACTCCTGCTTTCAAATCTGGTGCTCTTCTCACTCTAAGGGTGTTCATGGGCTACTGAGAAACAACCTGCACAAAGGCCCAAGGCAATGGGTGTGGAGGGGCCCCATCTAGTGCCTGAGCTGGAACTAAAAATGTCGCCTTTTTCTATTTTAGGAAAACTTCCAGCAGAGATGGGTGAGTTCCAGGCACCTTCCCTCCCCATGCCTCCCTCCAGGTCTTCTGGTGTAACTGAAATGGTCATTTTCTCAGAACATCTCTGCCTCTGTCCCAATACCCTGTGCTCCCTTCAGGCAGGAACTTCACTATTAAAACTCCTATAACCAGTCATAGAGTCTTATTCCTCTTCCCTGCCTTCAGCCAGAGTAGAAGTAAAATCCTACAGCTTCCTTTCCTCCATCGTGCATCACTTACAATTTAAAGTGACTAAATAACAAAGGCTCAGAGGAGAAAAGATTGTTTTGAGTGCCATACTAATAATCCCTTTGCATTTGTTCTTTCAGAGAATCTCCACCGGACTTTTGGTAAGTCCTGGGGTACCCAGCCCCCCAGGTCAGCTTGGTGCTTCACTTGGCTCCTGTTACCTGGGGACGTAAGGACCCCTGGCTTCTGGTTGGTTTCCTCCCTCTCTTGTTCTTTCTTTGAATGTCATCATCTGCACCTAGGATGGGTTAGATAATAGCAAACACTTACATTACGCTTTCATGTACCTGGCACTGTAACAGCTTCCCAAATGTTAACGTTCTAGGAGTTACAAGTACTTTATGTACATTACTTCTTTTTTTAGGAATTACAAAAGGGAGGTAAACAGATCCTTTGCACATCAACTTGATGTCTAGTTGGGGAGGTGATACATATACATAAATTACTGGAGAACAAAGTACATATACATCATCGACAACTCACAGAGGAATGAGTTTTCACAGTACAGAATGAGTAACTACATGTGACTCCTCAGGGAAGGCGACTTGGGGGAAGAGTGAAGACATCAAACCCCACTAGAATGTTGGCCTGGACTTCCTGGTGGTCCACTGGTTAAGACTCTGCACTTCCACTGCACGGGGTGAGGGTTCAATCCCTGGTGGGAGAACTAAGATCCTGAATGCCATGCAGCAAAAAAAAAAAAAAAAAAAAAAAAAAAGAATGTTGGCCCTAGGACATGGTCTCTGTCCTTTTTGTTCACTGCAGGTTGTCCAGTGCCTAACGACAATGCCTACAATAGAAGGGCACCCAAATACTTGTTGAATGGATGTTGCAGAAATTATAAGATGGTCCCTGCTCTGAGCAGCCTTCCTGAACAGCCTCTCCTCCTGAGGCTGGAGGTGCCCCTGGCTCCACGCTAGCATTTAATCAGTGTGCAGGAAAAACAACACACATAGTCTGCAACTCAAAGGGAAGGAACAGGATCTTTGTTTTACAGGATTCAAAAAAACAAAGATCTTAACTTTTTGTACTCTTTGGCAATCTGGTTAAGCCTCATGGACCCCTCCCTTCCCAGAATGTTTTGAACTGTACACATAAAATATAACACACAGGATTACAAAGAAAACCATTGTTTTGAAATAGTTTTTGAAATATAAACCAATTTGTGATAAAGTAACAAATGTACATTAAATAATATACACTAAATACAAAATATACATTAAATAATAAAATGTAGCAGCAGGTCTAATAATTCGGTGATTTCAAAATATTGATAAAAAATATATATATAAAAAATATATATTGATAAACAGTATTCTGAGATTTCTGCAACAACTCTGAAGGGAATGTGGCTTCCATTGGTGATGAAGTCACAGGTACTGCCGATAACTGGTTTGTTAGCTACATTTTTAGTGTAAGAAAATGCTAAATTCAGTTTGAAGTTAGTGAAAATAAAAATGGAATGCTTTTCTCATCCAAATTCATGAACTCCCTGGACTCTATCCACAAACTATTTTGGAACCCAGGTTAAGAACCTACCCCCTCCACCACCCAAAATAAATCCAATAATAAATGGAGAGGGGTGGGTGGGACACAAGGGGGAACACATGTTAATCCTGTTTGTTCTGTGGCAAACGATTCAGATCCCCACTTCCTGAGGGTGCCCTGCTGGAAGATAACCCTGTTTGTAATCGTGCCATTTCTCGGACCCCTGGTGGCCTTGATCATCTGCTACAACTGGCTACACGGACGACTAGCAGGTGCAGTGCTGGGGCAGCAAACAGGACCACTGGGCAGCAGGGGATCAAGCCAGCCCTGAGTGAGAAACATAAAGAGGGTGGATGGAACCAGGGCTCAAGATTCAGAGCTGGAATTTCCTTCCTGCTCTGTCCACATGGCCAACTCCAGGCTCCTCAGAGAATCCATAAAGAGAGCCACTTACTGAGATCTGTGGGGTCCCTTAGTGGAAAGGGGGGGGGGAACTATGAATTCCACAGGGAGGATGTGGGAGGAGTTAGTCATCTTCCACTCATTACCTATTTCTCTTTGTTTTCAGGGCAGTTTCTTGAGGAGCTAAGTAAGTTTTCTTCTCTTTCTTATAAGCTGAGAGCAAAAAAAAAAAAAAACAAGGAAAGCAGCAAGGGGAAGAGGGGGCTATTTAGGGATCAAAATCCCAAAGGAAAGGAAGGGCTGTTGAGCCCGGCTGGAGGGAGGATTCCTCCTCCACCTTCGTGCTCCAAAGCAAGAATCCCACTCCAGCTGGCCTCCTTTCTCAATTGTTCCCTACAGCAGCTGCCCTGGGCCTCCCCTCCAAGGCCAGATGACTCCACAGGGCTTTCTTCTCCCTGGTGTGACAGTTTCATGACAGAAACTGTTGACAGCTTTTTCAAGTCATTTTCTCCTCCTTCTAGGAAACCCCTTCTGAATGATGTCGCATCTTGGCAGGATGGAGAAGAGCCTGGTTGGCCCAAAGACTGGTCCTCGGGGATGTCACATCCATCAAGTTGCACACCCACTGGCCTCTCTGCTGTGGGGACATTCCAATCTGCACTTGCAGGAACGCTCTGAATTCCAAATAGGATCAACTTCTCTTCTGTCATCTACTTTGTCTCTCCCTTTCCCCAGCTCCTTCCTTCCTCTCCCCCTTTATGCTGCCCACATATTTCTACTCCTTGGTCTATCTTCCATTTGGAAGCCCTCTCTGGTTACAGCCAGGCAGCTGCTCTTCTCTCCATCAGAGGGCACCTGTGCTGCAGAGTAACACAGACAAGAGGGTCTCTGCCATGAACTGGAGACCAGGAACCTCCTCACTGCAAATTATAGCACACCAACTTTGCAAATGGTGGTCATTTCTTCCAAGATCTCAGCCCTGCTGGGAAGGAGCAGGAAAAGTCCAAAACATCCAAGACAGCGCCAAGTGACCTGCAGAGTGAGGACATGGGGAGCCCTAACCAAAAACAGGAGATGGGGAGAAACCCGCAAAACACTGGCCAGAGCTCCATCTTGCCCCAGGCAGCCTACCGAGGCGCCAGGGGAGCAAGGGGTGAGAACTGGGCCACACACCTGCTTTGAAACGCCTCCCTTCTACATCTGGCCCAGATGGGTCCCTCACACTCTCTCCCCCACTTATCTTTTTTCTCCCATCTTCATATCTATTGGAGTGTCCACTGTTGTCTTCAACGACTACTACTTGATGGTCTGTCAGACACAAAGAAACAAGCTGGGTGCTAATTAATAATACTACAAGTTTCCATGTGCCACCTCTTGTCCCTTTTCCTTTCTGTATTTCCTTCATTATTCTTTCACCTCTCTCTTCCTCTACCCCAGTCTCCTTACCCTGGAGATTAGCCCTCAGGAAAACCAAACAGAGAAAGACCTTGGGTGGAAAGGCCATTTATTTACATTCCAAGACCTTCACTGCCTTATCTGCTTTCTTTCCTCTGCTGCCTTCTCCCCTCCCTTCCTTCCCGCTCCTGAGGGTATGGATCCAGGAGAAAGATCCATCTCCTCCCCTGCCACAGTGGGCGCATCGGGAAAGAAGCCAAGCGACTGACCCAGGATCGCCCAGCATTTATGGGGACTGCCCAGGCAGAGCCCCTTGCCCCTGTAGCCCCCCCAGTGGCCCAGAAGGTCCTCTTTCTCCCCAAAGCAGACGTCGCAGATGGGGCAACAGTAGAGCTTCTGTTTCCAGTGAGTCTGCTGGTGCCTGACCAGCCCAGAGAATAAAGCGAAGGACTTGCCACAGTGGAAGCAGCAGTTGGACTGCTCTGTGAAGTGGGCCTTCTGGTGGCTGGAGAGACAGCTTTTCTTGCTAAAAGTCAAGGGACAATGAGGGCAAGAGAAGACCTTGAGTCTTGAAGGCTTTCCTGGGTGAGAGCTGGACTTGGTATCCAGGCAGGCGGTTCTCGTGTTGGCTGCCTGGGTCCTGGTCACAGGCTCTGCAGTTGTAACGACTGGGCGCTGAGCCTTCCCAGTGACTACCTGGTTCTTGGTTGCAGGTGCCGGGCTCCTGTCTATAGATGGCTGGGTCTGAGCCTCGGGACCGGTGGTTTTAAATGAGGGTCCTTGGGTCCCGGCCACTGGTTCATTGTTTGCAGTTGCCAGCCCCTGGAATCCAGCTGTGTTGTCTGGAATCTTCAGGATATGCTTCTGGTTTCCAGCCCCCAGCTCTTGGCCTTGGTGTATCTTCTGGTGGCGTTTGAGCTCAGACTGGTCCCGAAAGCACTTCCCACAGAAGGGACACGAGTGGGGCCGGTAACCCAGATGGACACGGCGGTGACGGCTCAGTCCAGAAGCATCACAGTAGGTCTTGTCACAGAGTGAGCAGCAGAAGGGCCTCTCCCCAAGGTGCTTGCGCCGGTGGTAGCTGAGGTCCTTGGGGTTCAGGAAGGACTTCCCGCACTGGCTGCAGCTGTGAACAAACTGGTGGTTGTAGAGGCTGGAGCGCTTGCTGAAGCATCTGCCACAAGTATGGCAGGTAAAGGGTGGCCCAGCCCAGGATGCTGGGAACACTGGTGTCCTGTCCAGGGACCCAGCTGGAGCAGAGGATGGGCCTGCTCTTCTGCAAGCAAGGGAGACCTTCTTGTCATCGCTATTTCCCTCATCTCCCAAACTCTGACTCTGTTCTTGAAGTTCCTCTCTCTTGCCTCCTGTAGGGAATGAGGAAGAATAGCAAGATTCACCATGACAACCCCAACACAAGCTCTCAGTCCAAGCTACTTCCCCTCTTTCTGCCTTCCCTCTCCCACCTGATATTCACGCTCACTCTTAGACCTCAGAGACCAGAGATAAGAATAAACTTTGGGGTTTTCCAATTAAAAGCAAATAAAAATTTAATTGGAATCTTCCAAAAATAACAGAGATCAAAATTTTAACCACATTTCTTTTTTTTTTTTTTTTTTTTTAACCACATTTCTTGAAATCCATTTCTTTTCATTTTTTTTTTTAAATTGAAGTATAGTTGATTTACCATGTGTGTTAATTCCTCTCATTTTCAATTTTGTTCATACTCCCAGACACCCCAGATACCTACAGGTGACCTCATAATATATCATGCAAATTGGGACACTTGAATGACGGGAGGTGCTATTAACAATCAAGCTAGGATGAGAAGCATAAACCAGGACTGTCCTGGCAAACCAGGAGTGTGGTCAGCTCAGACTTAAATTTCTCTCAAGTCCTTATTCTACTTTTAAGAACAAGTCTCCCCTGCTCCAACTCAGCATCAAGCTCATCTCCCTTCCCTTTCTTTTCTTTTGGAAAGGACTCTAAAAAAAAAAAATTATTTACTTATTTATTTTGGCTGCGCCAGATCTTAGTTGCAGCATATGGGATCTTTTAGTTGTGGCACACGTGTGGGATCTAGCTCCCCACCCAGGGATCAAACCCGGGCCCCCTGCATTGGGAGCATGGAGTCTTACCCACTGGACCACCAGGGAAGTCCCGGAAAGGACTTTTTTTTTTTTTTTTTTTTTTTTTTTTGCGGTACGCGGGCCTCTCACTGTTGTGGCCTCTCCCGCTGCGAAGCACAGGCTCCGGACGCGCAGGCTCGGCGGCCATGGCTCACGGGCCCAGCCGCTCCGCAGCATGTGGGATCTTCCCGGACCGGGGCACGAACCCGTGTCCCCTGCATTGGCAGGCGGACTCCCAACCACTGCGCCACCAGGGAAGCCCCGGAAAGGACTTTTTAATCAAGGTGGTATCACTGACATAAGCAACTGACATGGAATCTCTCCATCTCTAGAAACTGAAGATATTCATTTGTCCTGAATGCTTTAGATACTCATCTTCTTGAAGCCAGGGGACTTGAGCAGATGATGTCAAGGTTTCTTCCAGCTCCACGTCTGACCAGGCAGGAAGGATGCAGGCTCGGGATGGGTATGCAGACCCCGATCCTCTTAGTCATTTCCATCCTCCCAAGGCATGTCCTGGGTCCTTTTCACCCTCCTCTCTCCTTTGCAATTCTTACCTGAATGAAGGCCTTCTCCGTTTGGGGGACGGAGACCTGCTCTCCACTGTTTCTCTTCTTGTTCAAACTTGGCGATCAGGTCTGGATTAGACAGAAAGATTCTGACTGGGGAGTGGGAAGGAGAGGAAGAGTTGGAGTCCCAGGCTCGGGCCCCTTCACACCTGATGGGGATAACAGGCTACCTTCTTCCTTATCTTTGGTTTAAAAGCTATAATCTGGGACACTTAGGTGCAGGGAGGAGACACACAAAAGGCCAGCTCTTAACAAAGTGCCTGGTATGTAATAGGAGTGACTCAGTAAATACTAGTTGGATGAATAGGCAGATTTGCATACTTTTGAGAACATTATCATCATGTCACAAGCCTTATCTTTGCCTTCATGCAAGCTTTCATTTCTTCTTTCACCCTGAGCCTAGTAACCCAGATCTTGCATACCTGGAACGTATAGAACCAAGGATCAGTGAAGCTAATTGTGAGCTGATCTACCTGCCCAGGGAAACAAGATGTCCCAGAGGCCTGGGACAGAGGGCTTGTGAGGAACCCCAGCCTCTTACCCACAGACATCAGGTTTCTGAAGGTCTCTGACATAACGTCCTGGTAGAGGACCCTCTGACTGGCATCTAGACATTCCCACTCTTCCTGGTTGAAATTCACTGCCACATCCTCAGAGGTGACTGGCTTCTGGAAGAACAGGAGAGATTCAGAGAGTCTGTATATAGACAGACAGACATCCAGTCTCAAGATTCAGACAACTAAGAGAAAAAGAAAAACATGGAAGGAAGGGAGAAATAGGAAAAGACAAGTACAAAGCCAGCAACTTTAATGTACAGACAGGAAAGGAAGGATGGAGAGGAGGGAAGAACAATGTGGGGGGAGAAAGGAGGGGTATATACTGAATATAAGTAGGAAGAACGCAAAGGAAAAAGGCTGCCACTCTGATGAATTTCAGCAAGGACTCCTTGAAGGATGCCAGGGTGGTGTGGAGTCTGAAAAAAAGTCCTTGAAACCCCTTCTCCTGAGTGCTGTTTATCTTGGAACACTCTTGAGATTCCATTTGTTCTGTAGACAGGATAATGGATGAAAGAGCTCCTGGAGTCCAGGACCCAGCCCCTCCCTCTGTCTCTCGCTTGGTCTCCTCACCTTCACCCATGCCTTCCACCAGCATTCTCCCTTCACGGCTTCCTGCAGGGCCTCCTCATCCACCTGAGGGAGCAGCTTCTGTACAGGTTCAATTGGCTTCAGCAGGTCAAACACCACCTCTTCCCTGATGTCTCTTTCTAGCTTTATCCACTCCTGGTCTGGCCCCCAAGGCTGACTGGGCTCCTTCCTGGGGCTATCTACCTCCCAGTGACTGAGCAGATGGAGAGACTTTGAAAAGGCCCCAGGGTTTGATGTGGCCTCCAGTGGCAAAGGTATCTGCTCCAGGGGGCTGTCTTCCTTTTTTGTCCTGCTGTCCAAATTCTCCTCTTTCACAGCTGAGAACATCTTTGATTCTCTCCAAGCCTAGGCCACAGAGTTCAGGAACCTGGTCACCCTCGGCTCAGCAGCCGCTGTTCAGTAATGCCAGCTTGGGGCTCGGAAGGCGTCGTCTGCCTTCTGCTTCACCCTGTTTCTAGCCGCTGGCTGGTGCCCACCTCTAGGAACCTGAGGTCAGAGAGAAATCATATCAGCAAGAGGGGGAGTGAGTGAGGAACAGCAGTTTCCTAATTTGGTCAGGGAACACCAAGAGTTACTGAACTCCTGCTTTGTACCTAAAACCCCTCAGCACTGCCCCATGAGGTAACAATTAATGACCCCATTTTAAGGAACCTAAAGTAGAGATGCTAAGTAATGTGCTCAAGGATACTCCCGGTCCACAGCAGAGTTTGTGTTCAAAGCCTTGACTCTACCACTGAGGACATGATTTCCACTGTCCCAAAGCCCTCTCTAGAGCAACATTACGGTATTCTGGAAAGAAAGCATGTGCCTGAGGTAACCAGCCCTGGATCTGTCACAAACCACCTTGTACAAGTTTCTTCATTCTGATCTGGTTTTATTGAAAAGTAAGATTAAAGGAGACTCTCTAAGATCCCATCCAGGACCCAAAAATATACGATTCTGTGGATTTTTAATACATACAGATACTTGTAAAGAATGATAATGGAGGGACTTCCCTGGTGGTCCAGTGGTTAAGAGTCTTAGCTCTCACTGCAGGGGGCATAAGTTTGATCCCTGGTCCAGGAACTAAGATCCCACATGCCTTGAGGCATGGCCAAAAAAAAAAAAAGAATGATAATGGTAACAACCCAACAGTAAATGCTTCTGCAGGGCTCCCAAGGAGCCCGGCGCTGGGCTGCCTGCCCAGCCCAGGAAGTTCCTGCTCTGCCCACACGTGGCTGAACTCCCACCTCCTCCTACTGACAGCCACTCACCCCGCTTCTCCTCCCTCCAGATGGAATGAAAAGAATGAAGACATAAAAACCTGTTGACTTTCTTCCTTTCACTTCTTTAAAGGTGGTAGAATTGAAAATGCCAGCAAGGAAAAGGGCATTCAACAATGGAGTTAGTGGGATAGCTAAAAAGAAAGCTGACAGGAAAGGTGCATTCCTGGGAGGTGAAGTTGAGTCCCTCCTTCCCTCCCTCCCTTCCTTTCTTTCAAGACCATCCACAATCATTGCGTGAGAGGGGCAGGTCTGGATTATTCTCCTACTCTCCAGCCAAACACAATGAAAGTAACACTGCAAAACAGTCTCAGTAATAGTATCCTCAAGGTCCTGGCATTCCCGTTCTCCCGCAGGAAAGACCCACCCCTGTCAGTCATTCTCAAAAAGCATTTGCTGCAGGTGGTAGCCTGAGGCCCTCAGTCCAGATTCTAAGCTGGTTCTCTGGTTTGGGAAGGGAGCATGACTATGGAGACTGACATTTCTGGTAGCTGCTGCCTGCCTCTGGCACTTTTATCTCGATAGTACTTTCTACATCCACACGCCCCAGAGCTCAAGCCGGCTGGGCCGCGATGGAAAGAGGCTGGATATAACTCAACAGACTTTCAGCGCAGACCGGTTTATCTGTTCCCGGCCCGTCCCTGCCCTTCCAGAATGTAAATCCCTCCAGGGAATGTGTCGCCATTTTCCAGTTCTCTGAGTCCACCCAATCTCTCTCTAACCCCAAACCCGTCCATGGTTTCCCACAGCAATTCTGAGAACTACCGAAATCCCCACCACACCTGCCAGGCTTCGTGGGGTCCGCCCTCGCCTCCCCCCACCGTGGTGTTCCAGCCACTATTGTTTTCTGCCTTTCGGCCAAGCAAAAAGACCCTCGGGCATTAGCCCTTCTCACCCGGTCTTGGTCTTCGGGTCTCTGCTCTGTCCTCAAGGACCCTTTGCAGCTCCTGCCCAGCTCTGCCGGACCAGATCGCGAGCCCACAGGGCGTACCTCCCGTCACTGCGCGCCCAGCCCCACACTCCGGTCTCGGGGCCTCCCGCGGGCAGGGACGGAGAGTTTCGCTCACCACTGCGTGGCACGCTCGTTAATACCCACTGGTTGGGGTTTCTGTGCGCTGAACTGGTCCCGTTGACTGGGACGGCACTGCCCGGTGTCTGTCTGCCCCGAAACTTCGTTGCTGGGATCCCGACTTTTTCAGCACGTGCCAGGAGCCCGTCCTCTTCGCCGAGTCCCCCACGCGGCCGGAGTGGTCGGCGCCCTGGGCCATACCCTAACCCCAGGTTTCCCCATGGGCCCCAGGGGTTGGAAGCTCCCCCAAGATGCGGGGCGCGATGCTCCCCTCGCCCGCCGAGGTCAGGGGCGGAAGGTTGCGGGACAAAGACCCTTCACTAACTTCCACCACCGCGAGCTCAACTACCCTCTGTCCTACTCACCCGCCGCTGCCGAGGACCGGGACTTTGGGACGTAGGGTTTCCGAGGGGCCAGCGGCGAGCCCGCTCCACTCCAGCGCACGTTTACCGGCTGCCCAAGACCCCGTCCCGGCCCCACCAGTGCCTGGCACCGGCCTCGCTCTCCTCGCCGGTTTCTGCAAGGCCACCGTGCACCCTGCCGGGTTAAGCTTGTGGGCCCGCCAAGGTCAAGAGTTCACAGTCTAGGAAGCTTAAAAGGAAGAGGACTCGCCCCGCCTCACTAGCCCATTCCTCCTACCAATTGCAGCCGCTGGTCCCACCTAGCGCTCGGATCTCATTCCCAGTCTTAATTTAGTCTTGGGGGGTAAAAAGGATTAAATTACCTCTGATTAAAACACATAAGCACCAACCACCATCACCTAGAGCCCAAAGGAGAAAAATGAGACCTTTACGCGCTCCCAGAAAGAGACTTGGAGGCACAAAGCACCTTATAAAAGCAAAGCAGGGGTTTCTGGTGGCGCAGTGGTTGAGAGTCCGCCTGCCGATGCAGGGGTCGCGGGTTCGTGCCCCGGTCCGGGAAGATCCCAAGTGCCGCGGAGCGGCTGGGCCCGTGAGCCATGGCCGCTGAGCCTGCGCGTCCGGAGCCTCAGCTCCACAACGGGAGAGGCCACAACGGTGAGAGACCCGCGTACCGCAAAAAAAAAAAAGCAAAGTCAGGACTGCACTGGTGGCACAGTGGTTAAGAATCCGCCTGCCAATGCAGGGCACAGGGGTTCGAGCTGTGGTCCAGGAAGATCCCACATGCCACGGAACAACTAAGCCCGGGGGCCACGACTACTGAGCCTGTGCTCTAGAGCCTGCGAGCCACAACTATTGAGCCTGTGCTCTAGAGCCCACAAGCCACGGAACCACTAAGCTCGGGGGCCACGACTACTGAGCCTGTGCTCTAGAGCCTGCGAGCCACAACTATTGAGCCTGTGCTCTAGAGCCCACAAGCCACAACTACTGAGCCCGTGAGCCACAGCTACTGAGCCTGTGCGCCACAACTATTGAAGCCCACGCGCCTAGAGCCCGTGCTCTGCAACAAGAGAAGGCACCACAAGGAAGAGAAGCCCCTGCTTGCTGCAACTAGAGAAAGCTTATAAGCAGCAAGGAAGACCCAATGCAGCCATAAATAAATAAAATAAAATAAATTAATTTAAAAAAGAGGGAAAGAAAGAAAAGTGAAGGCAAACCACCGTGACTTAAATGGTGACAGCAGACAGAGGTAGGGGACCAGAGAGGATATGTTCAGGTCAAGTTCTACTTACCTTGGCCACTTACCCAAACCCAATTTGACCTTTATCAGTAATGCCTTTTTTTTTTTTAAATCAGCTCAACGGAAATCACATTTATTTCCTTTCCACTTAATTAGCATTTACCATATACCATTTTGTATCATGATCATACGTTTTTTTTTTTTTTTGCGGTATGCGGGCCTCTCACTGTTGTGGCCTCTCCCGCTGCGGAGCACAGGCTCCGGACCCGCAGGCTCAGTGGCCATGGCTCACGGGCCCAGCTGCTCCGCGGCATGTGGGATCTTCCTGGACCGGGGCACAAACCCGTGTCCCCTGCATCGGCAGGAAGACTCTCAACCACTGCGCCACCAGGGAAGCCCCTATGATCATATTTTATATTTCACATTGGCACGGGGTTTTGCAATTTACAAAAAAAAAAAGCTTGTAAACATAGCCTCCATTAAATCCTCACAAACATCTTGTGAGGTAGGAATTTGTTATTCTGTCTTCACAGATGAGGAAACAGGCTCAGAGATGTTGAGCCTTGCCAAAGCCCACATCTGGCTGTACTGGGACAGGAAACCAGACCCCCTGCTTTCAAGTCTGTACACTGGAGTCTTGGATCCATGGTTAGTACTGGATGGCTGGCAGATGCAGGTTTTAAATCTCTTAGTGTTCCCAAGGTACCTGACCCTGTGATCTGCCCTTGTGGACAGACCATTCATGTGGGTGGGCTGAGGAGGCTCCCACAGGGTCAGATGGAGACAGTAGTCTGGTGGAGATGGTGATGGAGGCAGCCTGTGCTCAGTGGCACCCCTTAGGGTTCTGGACCTGCCACCTTCCTAACATGGTTACTGGGTACACTCATCTTGAAAAGCAGCATCAGCTTGCTACTAGGCTCCTATCGAAACTAAACACCTGACCCATGGAGGCCTTGTGACACTCTAGTTTAATGCTCACGTTTGGGGGTAGGTCAACTTGGACTCAACTTCTAACAAAGTGGGAAGGACCCAATAATCCTCATTTGGAAATGGTATATTTAAGGATGTGGCCTGGCTTCAACCTCTCTACTTTACATGGAAAAGTGGTAGATATCCCTCTGGGAATAACTTTAACCCCTACTCTGCCAACTGAAGCAAAGCTGCTGGTTCCATGGGGCTCTCAGTTCACAGAGATTCCCCTAAATGCCTGGCCCTGGTTCACTGTGGTTCGGCTAGGCTGAAACCCAGCGCTGTCCCTGGCTGATGCAGCCATTCAACCTCATTGCCAGTGATGCAGAGCCAAAAATGGATGCTGTCGCTCCTCTTGGTGGGCAGAACACAAGGCCACTTCATAGCTCTCGCCAATAACCTCTTTGATCAACCTTCCTATAATTTTACTGACTCTTGTGCTGTTGCCTACCTATGTGGTATGCCACTTGAAAAACTAGACTGGTGAGACATCTGTCTTTGGAGCTGCAAACTGTGGAAATAAACCATAACTGCTTATCTAACCATCTGAGTCACTCAGGTGAATGCCCACAAGAAGAGCCTGGTTGCTGATGGAATTGACTGGAATCAAGCTGCTGATGGAAACATGTTTTTTGAAGACAGTCCCCATTGCTGCCTGAGTCGATCATCATACTAGACATGGCAAGACATTCACCATCATAGACTGGGCACAAAGTAAAGGACCCAGTTTCTGATTTGGACTTGCAATTACTGCCAAAAGTTGACTTGTCTTACGATGAGGGAGGCCACATAGCAAGGGCCATTGTCCTCATGTGCTCCTGGCAGATGGACTTCATTGGCTCTTTGAGCCCCTCAAGGGCTATCAGTGGTGCCTCACCACTGTTGACACTGTAGGGTACAGTGCTGTTATTCTAGCCCAGCCTTCTCCATCCATACCATTGTGCCCCTTGAAACTAATCTGTGCCATGTGTTTGGCCTCCCAGAAAACACAGCAATGGTTTGCCTTTCATTTGCCTATATGCTAAATGGCCTTGCTGATCTGCTTACCATCCCCCTTGAAGGATAAAATGTACTCCTGTTCAACCTTACTGTAATTTGTAGTGCTACTCCAATGAAAGACTTTATAATTAGTTCTATTTAAAACAACACACCAACCTTGTACACCTTATATCCTGAGGCTCAATTTTCAAGCGCTATGACTTCCATGGTTAAAGATAATATCAGGCATGCTTTAATGAGTTCAAATTCTTATCTCATGTAACAGACTCAGTATGAGGGTTATAGTAATTATCTGCTTTGTCTCCTGCCCCTGTGACCTGATAAGCTCTGTTTCTATTTTGGACTTTCTTAACCCTCCACTATTGGTTCAACTCAGCCTAAGACTCAGACTTGTCCCATCCTTAGCGGAACCCAACTCAATAGTTCTACGTCCTGGATTTGTCAGTGCTTCTATTCCTATTCTTGTGTTTTATCCTGAGTCTTATAACTGTTTGTTTATCTTATTCCTTTGGTACCCTACTCCAGTTCCTTAAATGGGTTCCATTGGTTCCCTCGACTATCTCCAACTTCTAAGGAATGTTACCCTTCCTTGGCCTCTTGTTTTCTGTGTCATGCGTTCTTACACTTGAACTGTTGATCCCTCTTGCTGCCAAATGCCTAGCAGGTCTTCTGTTGTTGGCACCTTCTCCTTTTCGTTCCACCCTTAACTGTCCATTGGATTTAGCCACACGGAGCTCTTTGCTGATGACTCCGTAAAAAGGGATTTGGTGGATTGATGGGCACTGAAACTAGAATGCAGGGAGCTGGTATAGACTTTCTAAGGGACTTGGCTTTAAAGGAGTGCAAAGAAATAGCATAGTAGCTTATTTATTCTTTTTAAAAATTTTTTTGGCTGCACTGCTCAGTTTGTGGGATTTTTCCGTGACCAGGGATTGAACCTGGGCCCTCAGCAGTGAGAGCACAGAGTCTTAACCACTGGACCATCAGGGAATTCCCACATAGTAGCTTATTTAGATGGGAGAGATTTGAGTACATTTATAGGTCAAAAGGATGGTCTAGCAGTGAATATCTTCATGGTAAACAATTACCAACAGTTATATATTAGGTTACTTTTCAATCCCACTCAACTCAAAGGCTGTATCATTACCCTATTGATTTGAATTTCTAAGTCTTTTGCCTCTGCATCCTGAGGAACCACATCTTTGCAAGGTATAAAATCTAAAGCTGCAACATGACGATGGAAGACCAGAGAACAGATAGGACAAAAAAGTCTGCATGAGGCAAATCAGGTGGGTAGGAATGAGATTTTCATATGTGTCCTGGTCAAATTCCAGAAGGAGCAAAGGGAGGGCTAGTTTCTGAACCCAATTTAAGCAACTTCAGCCACCTCATTTCCACACAGAATTTGCCTACAGTGCTTTTTGAATCTCTTCATGGGATTAAGGAGCATCTCAAATATAAAGGAAACTAAACTTATACTAATGTAAGTGAGCAGTGATCTATTATACCTGCAAATATTGTCAAAGACAGAAAACAGATTGTGGTGTTGAAGTCTAGAACACAGGAGTTATATTTATCTAGTGCCATGCTATACAATACAGCAGTCACTTGCCACATGTAGCAATTTAAAATTAATTCAAATTAAGTAAAATTAAAAATTCAGTTCCTCAGGTGTACCAGCCACATTTCAAATGCTCAGTAGCCACATGTGGGAAATGGCTACTGTATTGAAGAGCAAACCTATAGAACAGTTATCTTATCGCATAAAGGTCTATGGGACAGTGCTGATCTAGCAATATCCTGGGTAAAGGGTGTCCTGTTAATACAAAAGGGTGGGCAAAGGATTATCACAACTTAAGTATAATATTCCTTAGGTCATCCAGTTTCCATTTCTCTGATTCTCTACTCACCAATTCTGAACCCCAAATTTCCCAACTTTTGGAGGACATCTATTTGAGAGAAGGTGAGTTTGGTTACCTATGAGCGAATCCAAACATTGGGAAGGTCTTGCTTAAGTGGGTGACTGAAAGTGACAAAATATGGAGCTGGAAGTAACATGAGAGATTACTACACTCCATTCTCTGACCTCCTTCCTCCTCACCCTGCTCACCTAGGCCAGGTTAGATGTCCCTCCTCTGTACATACCTGTGCATACCTGTATCATAACCCTATTTTATTATCTGTTTTTAGAGTGATCTATGCCACTAGTTGTAAACTAGCCGAGGGCAGGGATATCTCTTTATTCATCTCAGTAACTAACAACACCTGGTACATAGGAGGTTCTCAAGCTTAAGTTTCTCATACAGAGAAATTGTATTGTACAGTTAGACTTTTATGGCCTGGTTAGCAGTTCCCTGATAAAGGTATGAATGGAAAATAAAGGACCACATAGTGACCTATAGCAATCTCATCAAGATAACCTTTGAGGTTGCAGGCAGGGGGACTAGAAGAGGCAGATTAGAACAACTCCTTATTCATCATCTTTGTCCAACCCAGGTCTTTCCAACTGGGAAACCCAGCATTTATGAAACATCTAATATACGCTAATGCTTCACAAAAATGAAATTCTCCTATAAATGCTATGAACTATTATTTTCCCACTCTACAGATTAGGAATGAGCATCAAAAAGGATAAGCAACTTGAACAAACACAAGGCAACTAAAAATAGCCGAGCTAGTTTTAAAGTCCAGAACTATCTGACACTTCTGTATCAGACATAAACGGGAAAACAGTCACTGAACCCTGTAGAAGAGAACTAGCATTAAAAAAAAAAAGGGCTTCCCTGGTGGCGCAGTGGTTCAGAGTCCGCCTGCTGATGCAGGGGACACGGGTTCGTGCCCTGGTCTGGCAAGATCCCACATGCCGCAGAGCGGCTGGGCCCATGAGCCATGGCCACTGAGCCTGTGCGACCAGAGCCTGTGCTCCGCAACAGGAGAGGCCACAACAGTGAGAGGCCCACGTACCGCAAAAAAAAAAAAAAAAAAAAAGGTTAATTTAGGAGACATGACTTTATCATGAAATCACTGAATCTTTTATTTTTCCTATTTGACTTCTCAAAAAGGGTGGTATAGTTAAGAATCTTCTTTGATATGGCTTGATAACTGTACTGTCTTCTCTATTCTGAGACTTTTCCATAAGAATATTCACTTTAATCCGACTGCTACTGCATGGCTGGAAGAGTGGATATGCAATAACGCTTTCATACTCTTTTATCTCTTTCTTTACACTCTCATGCTTCTCACGTATAGGAGGCTGGCTCTGGTCTTTTCTCAAGACTCCTTCCTTGAGTTTTTGCTGTACAAGTTCCCTCCCTCGAATCATGCGTTCCTGGTGAGCTTTAATTTGCATCTGTTCCCTCTCATTTACCTGCTTTCTTCTCTGTGCGTCATGGATGCCATGTACTTCTGGCACAATTTGGGGCAATTTTATTTCACTAGGGCATGGTGGTAATTGTCTAAATGTTTTATTCTTAAACTCTCCGACCTGTTCAGCTCGATGTATGTGCATTTCTACACGTTTCACTTCTCTCTCAGGTACCAAATAATATCGTTTTTGTCCTTCTATGCTTTGGGTTGTTTTCCCCTCCAATCTCTTCTTGATTTCATTGCCTGTCTCTTGTTCTTTCATCATTTCCATTATTCTTTTATTATAATAAGGCTCCGCTTTGGCAAGCCAGTAGTCAAAAGAAAGACCTTGCTCTCTCCTGAGTGTTTCATACTCCTCCTGATATTTTTGAATTATCAGTTGTCTTGCTGCTGTTGTATGCACGCCACCCAGATTCTGTCAAAGTGAGGTACAGAATTTTATAATATGACCATGTTTTTACTTTGAACATATTTAAACAGGAGCTTACGCTCACTATTGACACCAAGAAATGACCATGGTCTTTCATTAATTTCGGAGCAATAGTGATTTTACTTCCATCATTCCTAGGTGAGCTTGTGAGCTCTGAAAGTTGGAGTTCTCACCACCAAAATCAGTAATTAGTTTTTTAAAAACATAGGGTTGGGAGTTTTAAAAATAATACTTTGTTTTGCAAGTAAAGATTTAACTGGAAAACATTTGCCACTGTGGACACACTACTGGAAAGTGTCACTTGGACAGAAGGATTTTAAACTTAACTTTCCTTCTCCTAGTCATTTCAAACTGTATGATGTTAAGATAATTTATTTACCAAGATTTTTTTCTCCAGTGGGGACCGTTGACCTGCAGCAATCCTAGGGTCTTTAGATACTTTAGCCCAGGACAATCTGTAAGACAAAAAAGCAAAGGTAGATTAGAATGCGGGAGATGTCAGAACAAATCTGCTCTCATACTGACTAAACCAAAAAACCCAATTGTTTTGGTCATGGTCAAGGGTACTTCCCTCAGAAAGAAAAAACCTGGTAATAGGTAGGACTACAGCAGGGCCATTTCCAATGGGAAACCACTACATTCCTATGGTAACGAATAATGAATGCTCTTTTAATAAGAACATATAAATAAGAGCACATACAGTCATCCCTCGGTATCCACGGACACCCCTCCCCGCAAGGTCCCTTGGTTCCAGGACTCACCACCCCCACCCCAGATACCAAAATCCATGCCCTAGTCCCTTATATAAAATGGCACAGTATTTGCATGCAACCTGGGCACATTCTCCTGTATACCTTAAATTATCTCTCAATTACTTGTAATATCTACTACAATGTAAATACTATGTAAATAGTTGTAAATACAATGTAAACACTATGTAAATAGTTGCCAGTAAGTGGCAAATTCAAGTTTTACTTTTGGGAACTTTCGGGAATTTTTTTTTTTTTTTCAAATATTTTCCACCCACAGTTAGTTGAATCTGCAGATGGGGAACCCTCAGATATAGAGGACCAGCCATAATCCTTTCATATAAACTTAAAGCATACTTCTCCTGTGGACTCAACATGAACCATTCTGAATCTTGTACCAGGGACTGGGCAAGGGAAGAGACAGGCTCCTTGGTGAAGCTTTGCCCAAGCACATCTATGACAGATTGCTCAGTCCCACTGCCTCCTTTGTCTTCTGAGATAATTCTAGACTTCAGTGTTATCAGTTCATTCTCTTTGTGCAGTTTCTTGATCCGGGCCCTCTCTGCCCTCACCACATACAGCATCTCTGCCCTATAATCTTTCGTTCTGAAATTCTGTTCTTATTTGATCGCCCACCCCTCTGCTTGCCTGCCTTATTCTGCCAATCATCCTTCACCCTAAATCCATTATGAAGCCATTCCCTGTTGATCCGCTTGGGATGAGACTCTGTGGTTACTCTGGGTTTATTTATAGGGACAGCCTGATGGCAACACAAGTGAAGACTACCAACTTTTTGTGTGTCATCCCTGGTCTAATCTGAGCTCACTGTGAGGTCATATTTAAGCCACTGAGGATGCCTGGCATCTCATCTCTATGCCTTTATTTACACCATTTATGGTTTAGAGCATGGGCTTTGAAGCCTTACAGGGCTATGCTTGAATCCTAATTCCACCACTTCCCAGTGTGTGACTCAGGGCAAGTAACTTAATCTCTCTCCAAATCAGCTTCCTCATCTACAAAATGGAGATATAAGACCAAAATTTGCCTCTTGGAGTTATAAAGAACAAATGAGAATTAGATTAAAGAGCCTGGCAAAATGCTTGATATACAGTAAGTTCTCAATAAATGGCAGTTGGGGTTTCCCTGGTGGCACAGTGGTTAAGAATCCGCCTGCCAATGCAGGGGACATGGGTTCGAGCCCTGCCCCGGGAAGATCCCACATGCCACGGAGCAACTAAGCCCATGTGCCACAACTACTGAGCCTGCGCTCTAGAGTCCATGAGCCACAAATACTGAGCCCACTGCCACAACTACTGAAGCCCGTGTGCCTAGAGCCTGTGCTCCACAACAAGGAGGGCACCACAATGAGAAGCCTGCGCACTGCAACAAAGAGTAACGCTCCGCTCACCACAACTAGAGAAAGCCCATGTGCAGCAACAAAGACCTAATGCAGCCAAAAAAATAAAATTAAATTAAAATTAGGGCTTCCCTGGTGGCGCAGTGATTGAGAGTCCGCCTGCCAATGCAGGGGACACGGGTTCGTGCCCCAGTCCAGGAAGATCCCACATGCCGTGGAGCTGCTGGTCTCGTGAGCCATGGCCTCTGAGCCTGCGCGTCCGGAGCCTGTGCTCCACAACGGGAGAGGCCACAGCAGTGAGAGGCCAGTGTACCACAAAAAAAAAAAAAAAAAAAAAAAAAAATTAAAATTAAAAAAATTAAAAAATAAATGGTATCCATCCTCCACAGGTCAAGCCCTGACTATAAAGTCTTTCCAGTCTACTCTATGTAACAGTGATTTTTGCCACGCTATGAATATGAACACAACATTTTTTATTTCTACAACTCATTTGAAAATCAATCATGGTTTCCACTGTGCTATCTGCATCCATATATCACTTTTAACATTTTGATGATGAAATTCAGACTCATAAAGAGTTGGAACTATAATTTTTCAATCTACAAATACAATGATCTATCTATCATATCAGAAAGGATCTGATAACAAATACTGGATCTCACTGACCTCTTGGGCATAGTCTTATTTGCCTGACTACATATACCTATTTTGAGATTTTAAAAATATGACCACCTTACTTTTATTTCTCTGTACATAGTATCTAGCACAGTACTTAACATTAGAGTCTGCAATCCCAAATTCTCAAAATTAATGATTTGTTGATTGGTGATTATCCTCATCACATAATATCTGAGTATCTTTCTCTCTTACATTCCCCATGACACTGTATCTTTTTATTAAAACATTTACCAGTCCTCTTTGTAGTATACAGGCCTATTTGTTTTATATGCCTATCCTGGGCTCTCACATTTTGTCCTATAAGTGTACTTTCATTGCATTCTAATTATTCATTTGTACTCCTTAAGGTCAGAGACCATAGTTTTCAGCTTTGCAGCCCCAACTTCAGCTCCAAGACTGACATAGGTGCTTAATAAATACGAACTGAACAGATTGTGAGCTTTTGTTGGGAAAGGGCCATGCCTTATAATGCTTAGTTCCTTTACTGCATTAGGACAGTATTCAACTCATGGTGGATCTTCACTGAATTTTGTCAAACTTTAAAGGGAAAGTTGGCGAGAAAAGACGGCTGATTTCAATTTCCATTTTCAAAGGAGAAAGACACACAGAGAAGAGAGAATAAAAACTTGCCTATCATCACGGGCTCAGCAACAGACCTCTCCTTGTAGGACAAATTATTATGAGGCTTGTCACTCTCCAGTAGCTTGCTCAAAGAGTTTTAATCCCCTCACTACTGTGAGTGTTTCCATTATTGCACAGAGAAGTAGATCAAAGCCTCTCTCTAGGAGAGATCACAGCTTGTCTCTTTCAAAGGAGAAAATAGTGATGGCTCCAAAACTTTTATATGTAAGGAGCTTAGCACAACTATCAGGTTGAGCGGGGTTGGATGGACTGAAAGCGAACCAGGAAATTCATTTAGAAGCTGTCCCTTCAGGACAACAAGATTCTATACTTTAGGGACTTCCCTGGTGGTGCAGTGGTTAAGAATCCACTTGCCAATGCAGGGGATACGGATTGGATCCCTGGTCTGGGAAGATCCCACATGCCGCGGAGCAGCTACGCCTGAGCGCCACAACTACTGAAGCCGGCGCGCCTAGAGCCTGTGCTCTGCAACAAGAGAAGGCACCACAACGAAGAGTAGCCCCTGCTTGCTGCAACTAGAGAAAGCCCGCACACAGCAACGAAGACCCAACTCAGCCATAAATAACTAAATAAAAAAAATTTTTAAAAGATTCTATAATTTATTTATTTAATTTTGGCTGCATTGGGTCTTCATTGCTGCACGCGAGCTTTCTCTAGTTGCGGCGAGCGGGGGGCTACTCTTTAATGTGGTGTGTGGGCTTCTCATTGCGGTGGCTTCTCTTGTTGCGGAGCACGGGCTCTAAGCATGCAAGCTTCAGTAGTTGTGGCACACGGGCTTAGTTGCTCCACAGCATGTAGGATCTTCCCCCACAAGGGCTCGAACCTGTGTGCCCTGCATTGGCAGGCGGATTCTTAACCACTGCGCCATCAGGGAAGCCCAGATTCTATACTTTAGATGGTAGGTTAAAGATGAATTAAAATAGCAAGATTTAAAAAATACTTGTCCTCATACTTTATAAAAGTTCAGGGGAATGTCAGCTGCCCACCTAAGGGATGACGATGATGAAGTAGAGTTGGTCCATGGGAGGCGGGGGACAAGGTGGAAGGGGGTCCGCAACTGAAAGCCAAACTCGACCAAGTCTTACTGAAATCCTACCCAAGGTTGCTCCCTTGACTAATGCTAACCTCCCTCATCTGGCAGGCATCTAAAGAGGAAGGAGTCCCAACCTCTTCTGCTCCGCCACCTCCAAGGTCCTGAGCCCCTTCCCAAGTGTCCTACTTCATCCCTGTTTCCTATCGTGCCTAAGGACTAGATGTTCCTCCTCCGCCTTCACCCTCTCCACTTCCTGCACCGTAAGAAGTCGACTCACCCCTTCCAACGGCCCAGAACAGCCCCCACAGCACGCGAGCCAGAAGGGGCTCTGCAGAGAGCCCTTGCTTAGACTGCGAGGTCCAAGGAGCGCTAGAACTGTAACTCCCAGAATGTTTCGCTTTGTTTCTAACCACTGCCCGGCAGCTAAAGAAAAATATCAACCCAGGAACGGAGGAAGCAGTAGTTCTCTCGTCCAAAGAAATTAGTATTCAGTAAGGTTAGTACGATTTTTCAGGAGAAACGCTCCCCGCGACTGCGTCCCTTTAAAATTCGAGAGCAATAAAATAAACACCCCAGTACTGGGTCCTGAGGGGAAAAATAACCGGAGGCACATCTTCAATCACCTGTTTCCTTAGCCGACGTCACAGAACCAGGCTGAAGGCGGCGCTAAAGCTTTCCTTCAGAGAGGTTCCTCCCCGTCTCCAGGCTCTCGGGACCACGTTTGCTATTAATTATGACGTCACAGCCAATCGTCAGGCGGGACGCATCGACGCTCTAGCCCGCCGTGCTCTCACTGCTCCGCTGCCGCGTAGAGCCGGTCCTCTAGCCCGCGGAGCTGGCGGGCCCCTCACGCCAGCGCCAGATAAGCCCCCAAGTCGAAGTACCGGACCCGGGCTTGGAATTCCGGTTATTTGGGCTCCTTGGTTGCAGAGGCACAAGGCGTGCGTGGGAGAAGGGCTCGGGTTCTGTATGCTTAGGTCCAGGGACAGAATAGGAAGGACCCATCAGTGGGGAGGGAGTTACTCTCTTTCTTTTATTAATACTCTCGTCCCCTTTCCAGCCCTCGACCACCCGTCCATCATGGACCTCGCCAGCACCTGCTCCAGCTTTCAGTCTGACCTGGATTTCTGTCCGGATTGCGGCTCGGTCCTGCCTCTTCCCGGAGCTCAGGATACGGTCGCGTGTACTCGCTGTGGCTTCTCCATCAACGTGCGAGGTGAGGGGCTCGTACGCAGCGGCCCCGGCAGAGGGCCCAGCGTGGAAGGGTCAGAGGCTTTAGGACCTCAAGATCGGTTGGATTGAAGAGGGGGACCCTAAAGCAGGGTATCAGGCACTTTTGGTCTTGGGTCGAAATCTGAAGGGAAGAATATAAGGCCTCCTGGCCAAACCGAGAGGGAGTTGTGGGTGTCAGCCCTCTCCAAACCAACTCTTACTGCCTGCGCAGACTTTGAGGCGAAGGTTGTGAAGACCTCATTTGTGTTCCACAAACTGGGAACAGCCATGCCTGTGTCGATGGAGGAAGGACCTGAGTTCCAGGGACCCGTGGTAAGTGAGTGACATGGAGGACTGGCCCCGTTAGGAGGGTGGGAAAGAAACGAAGGGGGTATTGCACAGATCTGGAGTGTTTTGTACCCAATTCTAAGAGGGAAGAGGGGTCTTTAAAACAGCAGTGTCTGAGGAGTGTGATAGCCTGATGTCTGTGATCAGTAGGGGGAATTATTAACCCACCAGTTGCTTCCCAGGTTGACAGGCGCTGCTCTCGATGTGGGCACGAGGGAATGGCATACCACACCAGACAGATGCGCTCCGCTGATGAAGGGCAGACCGTCTTCTACACCTGTACCAACTGCAAGTGCGTATCCTTTCCCTCCCCTCCGCCCTTTCTCAGTTTGTTTGCTACCTAAACAAATCCAGCGATTTACTTTTTGTACTGAATAAACAGTTGTTTCCTTTGGTCCCATCCCTCATTTCTGTACAGTTCAAGTAATAGGGAGATTTGTGGTCTTTTTTTTTAAATTACACTTTTCTTATCCTTTTTATACCCAGTGAATTAAAGCTTTTAAGATATTTAAAAGGAAAGAAAAAAATACAGAAGGCAAGTATTGCTTGGTGATCAGTGTGTTATGTTGGAATCTTCCACTGCACTCAACGTAGTTTTACTTTGGTGAGAATTACTCTTGAGTGATTTAAAAGAACACGGAATAGTTTTAAGAACTCCTCTTTCTCTTTGGTGTTCTGCAGTTTCACTACAATATATCAAGATGTGGCTTTCTTTTATTTATTGTGTTTGGGATTTGTTGGGCTTTCTGAAAGTAAGGATTGATTTTTTTTTTTTCCAGCAACCTTGGAAAATTATCAGCCATATCTCATTGAGTATTGCCTTTCCCCTATGTTCTCAATTCTCACATGCTGGAGCTCTAATTAATTAGTTGTTTATTAGACCTTATCTTCTATCCTCCATTTCTCTCACCCTGTCTTTTATATTTTCCATCTCTTTTTATTCTGCCTCTGGGTAAATTCTTCTGGTCTTTCTTCCGGTTCACTAATTCTGTCTTCAGTTTATTTCAATTATTGTTACTTAAAAAAAATTTTTTGAGTTCTACTTGATTATTTTTCAAATCCCCTCATTTTTAATAATTCACACTTCTTTAATCATATTTTAAATTGTTCCTTTTATTCTTAAAATATATATTACATTTAAATATACTAAACATGATATTTATATTCTGTCTGCTAATTCTCATACCCACAGTTTTTGTGGGTCTGATGCTGCCATCTGTTATTTCTACTGACTCTCATGGTGCTTCTTTTCTTTTGTGATTTTTGATGATAAGCTCAGATTTTTTAGAATTTGGACTACAGAATTCTTTGAGGCCTGGGGTGAAAGCTGTATTCTTAGCATTTGTGTTTCCTGTTCAGGTGCCTTGAGGTGCTACCAAGCTAGAATCACTTTAAATAAATTCTCAGCTTCATGTTTTTTGGAGCACATAGGTAGTATGAATTTGGACTGCAAATCCAATGTAAAGGCCAGCTTTTGGTTAGAAATTCTCAGGGGAGATTTTGTTTTTATCCCTCTACCTTGTGAGACAGTCAAATTCCTCTTCTGAAGAGTTGGATTTTTTTTTTTCCTTGTTCCCTTTTATACAAAGAGGTAGCCCTTTGGCGTCTCAAACTTATTCAGAGTATCTCCTATCAGACATTGTAGGTTTGTCTCTAGTTCACCCATGTGGCTATCAAAACAGCAAGGGCACCATGGTAGCAGGGGCTTCAGTTTTTTAACTTACCTGTCTAGATTCCTGGTTTTATATCATTTCAGCCAGTGTGAAGGTTGCCTTTACTTCCTTGCTTTCTCACCAATGGATTAAAAATATTTATAGTTAGATGTGCCTTTTGCGAATATTTTTTTCCCAGTCTGATCTATTTGTTTTCTTAACTTTTTATTTTTTTTAATGACCAGAAGTTTTTAACTTTTATGAGGTCTAGTTTATCCTTTTTTCTTTTATGGCTAGTGCTTTTTGTTTTCCTAAGAAATCTTGGCATACTTCATAATTTGCAAGATATATTTTTAATCCCAGCATTTTTAGTTGTCTTGAATTTGTGGAGGGTTGTTTAGGGGAGCTAGTCCTCCACGGTCATAAATGAAAGTCTTTCTTGATTATTTCATTGATTGTCTTATCTTACACTGCTAGAACCTCTTCGTTTGGTCAATATAACAAGTCCTTTCTTTCTCTGTAGGTTCCAGGAGAAGGAAGACTCTTGATTTTTTTTCTGAGCGACTCAACAATCTCTCCTTCTCTTCCTTGGAAGGTGAAAGATACTGGGTTCTTAGATCCTTTGTCCGTCTCCTGATTGCGGTGTTTTGCTCCCAGAGGAAAAGCAGATCATCATGTGGGGATTACCATTGTCCCCAGAGTACTCCTACCCTAGTTGAGTTTCCTTTATTAAAGTTATAGTTTTCTATAAGAGCCAGACGTATGTATGTTATTTATAATCTGTCTTCTTCCAAAAGAAATTTATGTTAGCTTAGAGAGATATATTTGTCCTTTCAACAAATATATCAGCTACAAAAAGAGAATATAAATTAGTGCAACAAAAAGAAAAAGGGAAAAAAATAAATAAAACAAAAAACAAGGACATAAAAATGGAGCCAGGAATGAGGTTAATATAAAAAGGCAATTATAATTACTCCCTCATTATCTAAATCTATTTGGTTCCTGAGTTTAGGGAAACAAAGAGTGGGAGTTTGGATAGTGGGAGGTTCAACAGAAAACTTAACCAGATTCAGTTGATATGTAAGTCTGGACAATAAAACAATCTGACACTCAGAGATACAGGTGGACACTTTGGAAATTTTTTTTATTGCTCTTGAGATAAATGTAATATATGTATATATATTTTACATTGTAATAGATTCATATATAGAAAGGCAGAAAGAAAAAAGTAAAAATCAAAAGGAATCCCATTCCACAGAGATATTTGTGTTTTTTTTTATATATATTTTACATTGTAATAGATTCATATATAGAAAGGCAGAAAGAAAAAAGTAAAAATCAAAAGGAATCCCATTCCACAGAGATATTTGTGTTTTTTTTTTAATGGGATTTACTATATATGCTGAGTTGTATCTTGCTTTTTTCAGTTCAAACCAGAAACTTAAAAGGGAAGCAAATGCTTAGTCCAGACACAATAAACATTCAAATTTCAGTCTGGGAATGCTGATTCCTGCATTCCTTGGTTTAAATGGCGACCAAGAGGTGATGGTAACGATTATCTTGTAATTGTGCAGCCCTTTATATATTGCGAGCTCTCTAACATACACTATCTTGTTTGATCCCACAGCAACGTGGAGGGATGGGCAGGGCAGTTTTCTCCACTGTATGTTTGAACAGTTCTCCTGCCTCACTCCTGAAATCTAAAACAAATCTGTTCATGTTTCTACCCTGCTTTTAAGCCTTCCACCGACTGGATAAAGTGCAAGTTTCTTAGCAAAGCATACAGGGCGTCATATAACCACGCCCACCTGTCAATCACCATTTGGCACGCCCCTTACATCCCTTCAGTATTAAACTGCATTTCCTTCAGTGCGCACAACTACGACTTTGTAAGCTGCTTTCTTTACCTAAAAAACCCATTTGTCTGTTCTCTTTTTGCCACTCTTGTGCTCCCTGAGAAACATACACATATTTTTATCTTATAAACTGGCCTATATTGTAACTTATGACAATTTCTGTGCTTAATCTTACTCATCTCCACCCCAGAGCAAGGGTAGGCAGTATGTAACTAAATTCAGTTTCACAGATGAGACTTAAATCTATGTTAATATTCCAATGTCTTATATTTCTGTTAGTATTTATGCCAGTCTTTCCCACTAGACTGGGAGCTAAAACGCAGGGTGTGAGTGTTTTATGCGCCTTCATCTTCAAGTTACAGCACAGTGAAAGCAAAAAATCCAAGTTGAAGACGCATTAAGCGCCCTGCTCGAACACCTACAGGCATAGGGCGAGGATTAAAACCCAGATTCTTTTTTTTTAATATAAATTTATTTTTAAAATTTTATTTTTGGCTACATACAGTATGTGTTTTGCTCTTTTTGGCTGCGTTTGGTCTTCGTTGCTGCGCTCGGGCTTTCTTTAGTTGCAGCGAGCGGGGGCTACTCTTCGTTGCAGTGCATGGGCTTCTCATTGCGGTGGCTTCTCTTGTCGAGCACGGGCTCTAGGCATGCAAACTCAGTAGGCGTGCAGGCTCAGTAGTTGTGGTGCACAGGTTTCGTTGCTCCGCGGCATGTGGGATCTTCCCGGACGGGGGCTCGAACTCGTGTTTCCTGCATTGGCAAGCGGATTCTTAACCACTGTGCCACCAGGGACGTCTAACCCAGATTTTTAATCAAGTGTGTTTCTAACTGCTCCCAGGTCTCGATTCTTTAATTCCCAGACGAAACAATAAGAAAACAAAGCTAGGCCGTGGTAGGATCATTATTATTGCCCCTTAGTTTTCTCGGCGCTCCCACACAGCCAAGGGATGGGGGTGGGATGGACTCAGCTACTGGACATCTGAACCACGTGCGGTAACCAGTCTGCAGGCGCAAGCCCAACTCTACCCTCCTTGACCGCAGGTTCCAGCTCAATCTCTGAGGCGCATGCGCGTGCTGCACTTAATCGCCCCGCCCCTGCTTCCACATCGCAGTGACGCCCCTTCCGCCAAAGTTGTGTAGCTTTCTTGCGGCGCCTGCGCACTGTCGCATTACGGCGGAACTAATCCGGCGACCTTGAGTTTAGACGCATTTAGAGCCAGGAAGGGAAAAGGGGGACCACAGAATGCGTCACACCCGGAAGCGGAGATCCGGAAGTGGGGTTGGACAGGTTATCCCCAGGGGTGGGGCAGCGGAGGCCCAGGAAGAGGGGGAAAAAAGAAGGTGGAGGATCCTGGCTACTAATCTGAATCCGATACCGATTCTCTTCGACCTCAGAGACACAGAAAAGACAGAAGGGTGCCTCATCCCCCTTCCTCCCCTCCTCCCTCTCTTCAGCCTTAGCCATGGCGGAGGCAGGGGCCGGGCTGAGTGAGACCGTCACTGAGACAACGGTTACCGTGACAACCGAGCCCGTGAGAAAGGCGGGGGGCGGTGCTGTTTAGGGGTTGGGGAGATACCGGGAGGGAAGGGATAGGGCTTTGGAGAGTTGCTGGAGGGGCTGGGCCTGGGGATATGGGAGGAACTGGGGTTGGGAGAATCTCAAGGTATTGGGAGATTTGGGGTGTGTCAGAGTTGGTGCAGAAGGCTGGTCAAGAGACAAGCAATAGAGTTAGGATATAGGTGATGCTTCTTGGAGTGGTGGTGTGTATAAGTAATGAAAGAACGGGAATTTGGAGATTAAGGAGCAAGGATGTGCTGGGGGGAAATGAAGGGCTGTGTGAGAAAGCATGGTTGGAGGCCAGCTGCAGGGGAATTTGACTGGAACCATACTTATCAGTAAATATTTGTTGAAGGAATGATTGTAAAAGGAAGCAGAGGGAATGAGGGAACAAGAAAAGGGAGATGAAGATAGTATTTTGAAAAATCAGAGGAGATATAAATAGAGGAAAATGTAGCATTTTTGCAAAAACAACTTAAGCTGCCTTCAAAGGGAGAAGGTTGTGTTGGGTTTAATAACCCTTGGACTAAGGGAGTTTAGAGTAATAGTTACTAGAGATGCCAGGATGCTGGGGAATAGGTGGATAACAGGTGGGGAGGGCTTGGCTTGAGGATGAGAGAGGAGAGAACAGAGTTATTTCTTTAATGGGAAAAAGAGTAGGGGGTCTGGAAAAAAAGAAAGGGAGATCAAAGATTAGGCATTGGTGACTGAGAAAATAATTTCCATGTATTAATACCACCAAGGATGATTTGGGGAGGAAGACGGAGAAACAGCGAGGATTATATTTTCCTTTGAAGATTTGCTGGGACCTTTCCTAGGTTAGGAATTGTATCTTCTCTGTATACTAGTGGTTACCAAGAACAGGAAATAATACTTCATGATTCCTCAAGGGACTCCCTGAGGCCAAAAATCTGTTCTATTTTATCTTCTCTCAGCCCTCAGCTCCTCTGGCACTATGTCTGATCCTGATTGAGTGGGGGAAGGGAAGAGAGGAGGCCCCCGGGAGGAAGTGGGAAAGGTTAATAGGAGGGGACTAGCTAGGTATGGCATGGCCATCCTTCTTAACGTTCCAGGAGAACCGGAGCCTAACCATCAAACTTCGGAAACGGAAGCCAGAGAAAAAGGTGGAATGGACAAGTGACACTGTGGACAACGAACACATGGGCCGCCGCTCATCAAAATGTGAGTAACTGTTGGCCCACAGTAACCCTGGAGTCCTGGCTCCCCTCAGCATGTCTTCTGCCTTCTTACATTCACTGACCTTCCTGAAGCCCCCAGATGCTCACAATCCTCTGGCTGTCCTGGTGGTTCTCCAGTATCAGGGAGAGAAGGTTAAAGTTAGAGGAGCAGAGGTAGGGAGAGGCTTGAATTGGGATGTGCCAAGGCTTAAAGTCAAGAGGAATCTGAGGTGGGAGAAGTGGAGCTTCGGATTCCTGGCTGGAAAGGACGAGGGAGTTGGGTGTCTGAGTCCCAGGGTGTGGGCCTGGGGAAGTTGGTTCCTGGAAGGTAGGAGGAGAAAATGGTGAAAGTAGGGATTTTTAGTGAGATCCAATGGGAATGGAACTGATGCTCCATCTTATCTCTTCCTCCTTTTTAACTGGGCTCCTCCCTCCAAATCCAGGCTGCTGTATTTATGAGAAACCTCGGGCCTTTGGCGAGAGCTCCACGGAGAGTGACGAGGAGGAAGAGGAGGGCTGTGGTCATACACACTGTGTACGGGGCCACCGCAAAGGACGGCGTCATGCAACCCCGGGACCAAGCCCCACCACCCCTCCCCAGCCTCCTGACCCCTCCCAGCCCCCTCCAGGGCCAATGCAGCACTAAATTCCTCTCTGCCCCACCATTCCTGTGTCTGTCTGGCCCTGAATGTATTCATGTGGCTACTCGGGGACTTAACCCATGGTTTGGTCCCTTCTCCAGCCCCCTCCTCCCCTCTCCTCTGCCTGATAGAGGGAAGAGGGGGAGGAGGGTGGACAGAGATCCTGGAATTCTGACTTGCTGCTATTCCAGAACCCAGGCTTCTGGGCTCCCCCAGCCCTCATTTCTGCCTCCTCTCTTCAGGGATCCAGGCATCTTGGTCCCAGTCTTTTCCCTTTGTTCTCACTGCCAAACTACCTGTCCTGTGATCTAATTATCTTGGCCCCTTGCACTCTCTACTTGAGTTCCAAACAGTTAAATTGGGTTTCCAATGGCCCCAGCTTTCACTGCCAGGGTCCTAGTCAGATTCCAGGCAATCTTGCCCCAGCTATGCTTGTTAATCCTGGCTTAGAGCTTTTCCACTAATGTATTTATGTCATCCTAACTCTTAGTCTTTGCCTGTGGGATGTGAGGTCTTATGTGAGACCTCAGGGCTCCTAGCCCTTTCCCTCCTCTCCTGCCCACTCCCGTCATGCCCTTAAGAGGAGTTAGGAGAGAGAGAGGTCTTTGTCATTCTCACCTTGGGAGAATGGGAAATGGAAAAAGAAATAGTCATGTCCTCTCCCCTCACCCTTCTCGTGTGACCTAGGGTTTCTGACAAAGCTGGCTTCAAGACTGGTCACTTAGAGCCAACTATCTCCTCAGCCTTTGGTCTTCCAGCTCAGGAGACAGATCCAACACGGTCCCAGGGGCCTGGGTCCCTGGGAGAGGAAGGAACAGGGAGGGAGCAAAGAGATGTACTCTCACCCCTTCCTTCCTAGGCTTTGATGTTTCTGCCAGCCCAGATGTCCTGGCCTTCCCCACCCCTTACTGGGATCTAGATATCATTTTCCAGGCCTCTTGCCATGCACAGTTGCAGAGATCAGTCAAATCCATACCACCACTGAGATCTCATTTATTGCCACAGATGCACAAAATAAATAACCCAACATCACAAAATGTGTTAAATACGGGCCCATTTATACATATGGGGAAAGAAGTGAGGCTATATACAAGGGTGAATTTGGGGTGTCTGGGCCATTCCCAGGTTGAGGAAAGGAGAGGTAGCACCATTGGTTGCTTGTTGTGAGTATGTGCAGGGGGGAGGTTTTAAGAAGGTTCTTAATGGGAAAAGGCTGTAAGCATAGCAAGCCGCCATGGTGGAGCAGAACTGGCCTGCCCCCTTCTCCCCCAGAAAGAGGGCCCGAAGGCCCAGGCCAGAGTCAAGCCTCTTGTTTTGGGGGAGGAGGCTTTTGTTTCTCTTGAGGAGAAACCTCAGAATGGACGAGGCAGGGAAGCCCAACCCTCAGACCTGTGGAGAGGGCACTGGGCCCTTCTTTGCCAGGAGGAGAGGCAGGGGTGGGAGGTAAATGTTTGACCGGCAGGGCCTCTGTGTATTAAACATGGGCCAATTACCAGTACTGATGGGGCAGGACCTGTTCCCCAATTCAGGCCTGGGAAAGATAGAAGGGGAGAGATCCCTTGGGAAGTACTGGGGTAACCAAGGGAGAGAAGCATCCCAAGATTTGGTGGGGGGAGCAGGAATGAATTAAGCTTCGGGCATGGATGTGGAAACTGGAGGCCAGTTGAGGTCCTAACTATCTGGAAGAAAACAGACAATGTAGGTGGAGGGGTGCTTATCAATACACCGGCAATGGGCGTGGACATGATGCCTGGAATGAGTAAGGATTTCCATGCCCAAGAGGAAGCAGCCTTATTTCTGACCAAGCCAGAATAAGGGTTGTGGGTGAGCTTCTCAGCCTTCCGCTGGCACGAGGCAGAGGGGGACGCGGGGGTCGCGGGTGCACAGCAGCGGGAAGACGCGCTCACCCAGGGGACCGGGCGCCTGGAAGGCGAAGAGCAAGTCCAGGGAACAGCCGTCGTAGAAGGCCACGCGGCCCCGCTCCCAGTGCAAGTCCACGCGGATGCGCCGCGGCTGGGGCCCGGCGCCGCCCAGCGGGGTGGGCTCCGGGGCCGTGAGCGCCCACAGGCGGCCGCCGCGATCCTCCACGGCCCACACAGCCTCCGCGGGACATAGGCCTACTCTGCCCTTGCGTCGCACCGACTCCCCGGCCACGCCCAGGGCATAGCGGCTCTCCCCGTCGTCCTCATCCTCCCCGGAAGAGTCTCCGCGGGAGGCGGTGTCGGCGATCTCCACCTCCCAGCAGTGGCGGCCAGCCCTGAAGCCCTGCGCGCCCAGCACCGCCGGGAGCTGATCGAAGCGCCCCGGGCTGTCGCGGGGTGCGGGTGTCCCCGGTGGGGCCAGTCGGACGCTGCGGCGGTCCGCGGAGACCAGCAAGCGGCGGTGAGCGGTGCCAGGATCCAGGGTCAGGTCGGCTGGAGAGGAGAAAGCAGGGGGAGGACCGTGTGAGCTGGCTTTCCGAATCAGAGGAGGGATAGGATGGAGAGGATGCGCGGAGGGTACACAAGAGGCCCACAGCAGCTCAAAAGGCTGCTGTAGGACCGAAGAGGGTGAAGGCGTACGAAGAGCAGGCTTGGGCAAGACCCAACCTGCGCTGATGGGCCACTTCCTTCTGGAGGATTGGACTTGGAGAAGGACCCTGCTGGCCCAGGGCAGGGGGCACAGCGCAGAGACTGAAGGAGGGGTTGCCCAGGTTTGCGGGCTTGGCGGCAGAGTGAGGCGCGTCTGACTTCTAGGGAGGGTGAGGACTGATACCTCAATCTGCAGCATCGGGGGCGGGGGTGGGGGGGGTGGGAGCTGGGTCAACAGGATGGAGAAGATGGAGCTAAAGAGGAAGACTGATACCAGATACCAGCACCGCTCGTGATAGAGGGGAGGGCCAGAGGGAGAAATCCAAGTATCCTGAGAAACCAGCCCACCACCCGCAGGAACAGGTGGGAGTAGACAGGCCTATTTCTATAGGGAGCACAGGGCAGAGGAGAGAGAAGGTGGTGATAGCCAAAGGGACCAGAAAGAACTAATCATTGGCCTTGTGTGTATGGGGTGCTTTGAGGAAAGATTTCTGGATTAGGGGTGCTAGAAGCAATCTGGGTTGGGTGGGTGACCAAGAGGGTGGAGCACCTTCTCTAGGCAGTTTAAAGAAGGGCAGAGGGCAGCGTTGGAAGTGATGGAAGGAACTCCCCCAGAAGCTGCAGAGAAGGCCCAGAGCCTCAGGGGCAAGGAGACGCGGGAATCCTGGGAGACTTCTGGAAGGGAGTGATGAGAAGTGGTGGCAGCAGGGATTCCCCAGAAGCAGCTGACCCCAGGGGTCTGTTGTGTGAGTGTATGAACAGGTAAGAGGAGAGAATAGCTGGAATATGAGGAATGAAGGATAGACCTTGTTATAGGTTGAATTGTGTTCCCCCCCGAAAGTTGTGAAGTCCCCCCAATACCTCAGAATTTGACTGTATTTGGAAATAGAATCTTTACAGAGGTAATCAAGTTAAAATGAGGTCATTAGGGTGGACCCCAATCCAATATATCCAGTGTCCTTATAAAAAGGGGAAATTTGGACCCAAAGACAAGTGTGTATAGAGAGAAGATGCTGTGAAGACAGGAAGAACGCCATCCACAGGCCAAGGAAGGCCTGAGGCTATCAGAAGCTAGGAGAGAGTCCTGGAACAGAGTCTCCCTCTCAGCCCCCAGAAGGAACCAACACTGTTGACACCTCGACTTCTACCTCTAGAATCATTTAACTTCTGCCTCTACAACCATGAGACAATAAATTTCTATTGTTTAAGCCACTCGGTGTGCAATGCTTTCCTATGGCAGTCCTAGGAAACTAATACAGACATCAAAAAGGACTTGATCATATTTGAGAGAGAAAAGGGAATAAACTGAAAACAGCCTCTCATTTAGTTCCCTCCCTTGTGCCTTCCTTACCCATCAGTCTATGAAGCATGTTTTTGCCCACTGGGTAGTCTTCAGGGAGATCGTCCTCTGAGTTAGATGACTTGGGAGTTGGGGCATCAAACCTGGATAGATGAGGGAGAAGGGTCAGGAAATTGGTAGACACCCTCTGCCCTCTGATGTCCCCACCTCTATCCCACTCACATCTCTGGAGCAGAAAAGGGTGAGGCCACACCCACAAAACCTGTCTGTGAGTGGGGACAAAGATGTGGCTCCTGTAAGAAGATGGATGTGGCAGCTGATAGTGGAAAAGAAAAAACAGTAAAAATGGAACTCACCTTCTCCATGTCTTCTTCGTATCCTGGGGTGGGCAGAAAAAAACATGGATGTGAGCTCTGGGCTTCATACTGTGGGGAGCTCTTCCCCCACCTCCTCAGGTAGCTGGGTCTGATTTGGTGAGGTCCCTCCTCGCATCTCTGACTGATCTCACCTCTTTATCCCCTGTGCTCCCTTTTCCTCTCATTCTCCCCCTTCCCTTTTCATGACCTTTCCTTCCTCTCAGTCACCACTTTCTCATCCTCCTAACTCCACCCCTACCGTCCTCCCCCGTTTGCCGTGGCCGCAAAGCCTCTCAGTTCCCCTTCCCCAGCCTCATCCAGGCTTTTTTCTTGCCCCCAGAGTCCTCACCGTTCCCTGTTTCCTCCCAGCCCGACCCCCTTCTCTTTCTCAGTGGCCCCCATCCTTATCCACCTTACTGAGGGTGTATCCCAGATAAACATCCCCCGCCTCCTCCATCACACAGACCAAACACATACTTAGAGTCCTTAGGCTAAAAGTTCATTTATAAAATTCTTATAATAAAGCTGCTTCCCCTCTTGCCATAAAAGCCCAGTGTCGTTTATAGGGCCCTTTGTTCTGTGTCTCTCTACCCTGACCAAGGAAGCAGCTGGACTTGGATGTGTCCCAGAAGGCCCAGCAGACCTGCAGGGTACCATGAGAACCAGGAGAGGGCGCTGGATGCTCCCCATCCAAATACTAGGATTCCCTCTTCCGGCTTCGCAGTCTAGTGGGAAAGACTGGGGCAGACCCGTAGGGTGGTGAAGGGGAGAGAGGAAAGGCAATTTGCCTAATTATGCCAATTACACCTAGACTAATTAGGTATATGTAGACTTCAAAGGGTGGAAGCAAGACTCGAGACTAGCTCGGCTGCTGGCGAGAAGCCAGGCGGGAATGCGGGGCGCCTGGGGGTCGGCAAGGGAATGGGGTTGGTTGACGGCCAAAGAGTCAGGGCCCAGGAGGGACGCGGGAGGCTAGGTGGGTGGGTGATCAGGGTGGGATGTGGAGAGGAGCCAGAGGTCCCAACGTCTGTTTTCCCGGACCTTGCCTCCACCCGTGGCCGCCTCTGCCTGGGGCCCTGGGAGGAGCGGAGGATAACAATAACAACACAGCAAGGCCCAGGCCGGAGCCCGGGGACCCACCCCACGACACGGCAGGGGACTTTGGATCTGCCTCCCTCCCTTCTTCCCAACTTGTGACAGCCGCCTCCTTCCCCGCCCCTCCACTCCAGCTTTTCATCCATCCTCCCTCCTGCTTCTCCGCTGGGCGAGTTCTGGTCTCCCTCACCAACCTCCCAGGCACCCAGCACCCTCCCCTCCGCCTGGCCTCCGCCTCCGGGGCGCCTAGCGGCGTCTTTTCCCAGCCTCCCAGTTCCCGCGCTCTTCGCCGGGCCTTAGGGGTCTCCTCCTGTTCTGTCTGGTGCCCCAACCCCTTCCCTCCAGCCCCTCTCCCAAGACTCAGGCATCCGTCCAGCTTCGCTCTGGGCAAAGCGTCAACTCCCTCCCGGCATCTCTCACTTGACAGCTGCCGCCCCCTCGTCCTCTGCTTTTCTTTCCCCAGCTCCATCTTTTGCCTAAACTTCGAGAAGGGCCCCAGCTCGGGAGGTGACATTCTCCGCTTCCCCAGGGAGCCCGCGGATGGCGCCTTCGGCCGACAGTTGCGGACTCGCGAAGCGCACCCCTGCCTCACCTCTCCGTGCGGGGCCAGGCAGCCCATGGTGGGGATGCGGCCCCCTCGGCGTTTCCCAGTTCGGGCCCCGGGCTCGGCCAGCTTCTCCCGCAGCTCGCGGCTGATCCGCACTTCCACCGCCAGCCGCACGTTAGACCTCAGGCTGCGGCGGGGGCACGGCCGGCCGCAGCACGGGCAGGCGGTGGGGGGCGCCTCGGGGCCGGGGTGCGGCGGGGTCCCCCAGCGGCGGTCCAGGCACGCGCGGCAGAAGCTGTGCTCACACGCCAGGAGCACCGGGTCCTCGAAGAGGCCCCCGCACAGCGGGCACGTCGCTAGCTGCTCCAGGCGCTGCACCAGTCCCCGGCCCAGCGGCTCGGATGCCTCCATGGGGAGCCAGCGTCCGGGCGCCGTCCCTTCCGCGACCGTCGCGACCACCTTCGGGCTACTCAGGTGGCTGAGCGCCTCTGCTGCTGGTTGCGTCGCTGCCCCTCTCTCCGCCTCCCACATTAACTTTCTGACGCTTTCTTGCGCTCTCCTGGAATCGCCTCTCTCTTCAACCAGTCTGTCTCCGCCAATCTCCTCACTACGTCAGGCTTTATAGGGAGGGAGGAGGCCCCTGCGGGAGGTAAACATCAGGGCTTGCGTAACACCCCATCTGGTTCTCCCGCTTCCCCGTGAGGTTTGGAGGAGGGTGGAAGGGACATCTAGGTCTCGAGCCAAAGAGGTTTTCGCTAGGGGGCGCTCTGGGAGCAAGGTATCAAGGTGTGGGGTGGGTAGCCCCCGTCACCCCTCCGAATTGCTCGAATCTCGCCTCCCCCTTGGCCTGCTGTGTACAGGTGGGCAGGGCGCCCCGGCTCGCTTTTGGCATGTGTGCCCACACCGCCAGGGTATGTCATTCTAGGTGGCTGGCACACCTACATCTGGGGGCCTGGGGCCAGGAAGCAGGGATCCTGGTTTGTGCGGCTTTGGCAGGCCTCTGAGTGTTGGTGCGTGGCTGTCATTCCAGAGGCCTCTCTCCTCTCCATCTTTCTGCCTTACCTATTAAGGGCTTGAGGACACTGAAGCTGTGGGGTAAGGGGTGGAGAGCAGGCACCCACACCCCCACCTCAAGGAGTCAGCGTAGGGCTCTCTCAGCTGTACCTCTGGCTGGCTCCCATGGCCTCCTTTGTTTCTTCCTATGTCTCTCTTTCTAGTTGTCTCTCTTTTCCCTGTGTATGTTTTTATTTCCACTTTTCTCTTTCTCTCCTTCTTTGGCATGTACCCAAAGGTTGTCTATTTTCACTCTTTTGGTCAACTGAGGCCCAGAGACCTGGCACTGTCAAGGTCACACAGTAAGGGAACGGCCTGAAGTGGAGCCATACCCAGATCTTCTGATTCATGGCCTTGCTGTGATTCCACCCTGCCGCTTTTTAATTTCAGATCCCTAGAACTCCCTTCTACTTTCTGATTTTTTTTTTTCCGGAGTTTTCCTCATGCCCTCTTCCCTCATCTCCATCTCTCTGTCTCTTTCCTCCTTCCCTCTCCTCTTCCCTCCTTTCCTTCCTTCCTCCTTGCTCCCTCTTCTTCCTAGTTCCTCCACCTCTCTCATGCTAGGCCTTTCTGTCTGGTACCCCTGTGCGGTTGTGAATAAGTAAACATTCAGATGTCTACAACTATGATCACACACACTGTTGTACAAACATGCATGTGCATCCAGCAATGTCTAAATGCCCCAAAATGCGCAAATAGGCAGATACTTTCATATAATGCAAAATCACAGATATGCCCAAATAGTCTCATACACACTGAATATCACTAGGACGGACATCCAGGATTATTTAGGGACAGATAGACGTACTCAAAGAACACATGCAAAGAGACACTCTGTCATTAGTTTTATTGTCAATTAGAACAGCAATACAACAACAGTAAGTCTTTATGAAGCAGCAGCATGTTATTAGGCAACTCCTCCAGGCATCCTTCTCTCCCCTACTTATCAGGGAGACACTCAAACATGACACCCTGATAAACAAGGTACACAAATCAACACACTCATCTTGGAAAAACCTCCCAGCTCCATGCTCATAAAGCACACAGCTATCCAAGAAAAAGACTTCAGATATGACCAAAGTCTATTTTGTAAAATGGACATCCATGTAATGATAGGTAGAATAAAGGTCCCCCAGAGATGTCTATGTCCTAATTCCTGGAACCTGTGAACATGTTACCTGACATGGCAAATGGGAATTAAGCTTGCAGATGGAATTACGGTTGCTAATCAGTTGAGTTTAAAGTAGGGAGATTATTCTAGATTATCGAAGCGTCCTTAAAAGTGGAGGACAGGGACTTCCCTGGCGGTCCAGCAGTTAAGACTCCACACTTCCGCTGCAGGGGGGCGCTGGTTGGATCCCTGGTCGGGGAACTAAGATCCCACATGCTGCGTGGTGAGCCAAAGAAAAAAAAGAAAAAAGTGGAGGACAGAAGCCGAAGAAGACAACCAGAGAGATAGAAGCTTATCTCTCAGCCTGACATTGCTGGCTTTGAAGACTGAGGATGGGGGGTCATGAGCAAAGGAAGTGGGTGGCCACTAGAAGCTGGAGAAGGCTAGGAGATGGATTACAGATGGAATCCAGCCCCGCCGACAGGGCTTGATTTTAGCCCTGTAAATCCTATTTTAGACTTCTGAACTACAGAACTATAAGATAATAAATGTGTGTTGTTTCTCAGATTTCAAACAAGTTTGTGATAATTTGTTACAGCAGCAAATAGGAAACTAATACACATGCTTTCCCTTTCTCCCTCAGTCTCTGGCCCTTTGGGACTGTATGCACTTGTTTTTGCCCCTTCCAGTTTGTCACGTTTTTCGGATTTCTCTGCCTCTCTGGGCTTTCTTGTCTGTCCTCTTCTGTCTCTGTCTCTCTCTCTCTCTTTTTTTTTTTTGGACTGCTTCATTTTCTTGGCTCTATCCCCACCCCAAGGCCTCTTGGACATTGGGTTCTTTCTGGATCTGGGCCTGGAATATCAGAGAAATGCCTCTGAGTCTCATCAGGAACTTTGTATCGTCACCAATCCAAGAGCCTTTCTATGACCTTCAAGTCCTAGTCGATGGTTCACATCCTTAGTTGCACATTAAAGTCATTGGGGGAACTTTTAAACTCCTGATGCCCAGGAGACACCTCAGATCAATTAAACAGAATCTCTGGGGATGGGTCCCAGGAATCAGGAGTTTTAAAAGCTCTCCAGGTGATTCCAATGTTTAACCAAGGGGGGACCCAGTGTCTTACATGTTGAGGTTACAGGTGGACCTTCCCCTCCCCATTTTGCTCCTTATGCTTTACCTGCAGTGCCTTATATTTTCTGTTCCTTGAGCATAACAAGACTGACATTACCGCCAGGCCTCTGCACTCATGTTCCTTCCTCTAGCAATATCCATGGCTGTCTCCACCTTCTCATTCAGGTCTCAACTCAAAGGTAACATATTCAGAGAGGACTTCTTTCACCACTGTATCTCAAGTAGTTTTCCTCCAAAGTGCTCACTGTCTCTTTACCCAGATATATTGATTAATGGTATTTATCACTATCTGAAATGATCTTTTTATCTGGTTTGATCTGTTTCTATCCAACAGAAGGTAGTTTTATAGGAACAGGAACCTAGCCTGGTCACTGCTGTTTTCCCTGAACCTGGAACCGTGACTGGCGCACAGACGGTCTCAATAAATATATAGCCAGTCATTGAACTGCCCATCACCAATAGGGCAACGCGAAAGGGTCTTTTGACTGACTCTGCTTAGATCTTCTAAATGCCTGATACAGATATTCTTTTTTTGTTTTTAAATTTTTGAGTTTTATTTCTTTTTTATACAGCAGGTTCTTATTAGTTATCTATTTTATACATATTAGTGTATATATGTCAATCCCAATCTCCCAATTCATCCCCCCCCACCTCTTTCCCCCCTTGGTGTCCATTACAGACACAGATATTCTTATCCTTCTCAATCAACAGTCATTCTTCACTGGCAGACGCCAGGCCCAGTGCTGGGGAATGCTCATGTGAAGTGAGACATGGTGTTCAGTCTGGCTCAAGAAGTTCATGATCCAGTTGAAACTTGCGTTCTGTAACCAGATGATGAGGATTCCTGCTAAAAATGCTTTAGCTCAGTTTTTAAGCAGTAGTTGCTGTGAGTTCACACTTAATGATTTTAGGACATGTAGTGCAGGGAAAAGGCATTTGGAAACAGATGTTGCCAGGAAATGTCTCACTTTTCAAGACTGTCTCCCTCCCTCACCAGAATCTCCATCAACTCTGCAATTGATCCTCTAATTCCCCCTTGGGTTTATTCTATCTCCGGAGAGCTGGGTGGGTGGAGGTGATTTTTAGTGTGTGTTGGCTTGGCTTGGCTTGGCTTGGCTTGCTTTAGTTGACCGTGACTGGATCCTGCCTCTCTGGTAGCACCACATCTTCTTAATATAGGTGTCTCCCACATAACTGTTCGCACCTCTTTCCAGCTCTCTCCAGGATGTCTGCTTGTGGTGTTGTGGAATGTTGCAACTAAACACCCATGCATGGCACTGGAGATGCTAGAGGTGCGAAGGCCATACCTAATCCCCTCATTTCTTTTCCATCTCTTCCTTTTTTTCTCTCTTTTTGTTTATTCTTCAGTTTATCTCTCCCCCATATCAGTAACATCCCCATCTTTTTAAACAGCCTACAAGTCTTGGGACTTCCCTGGTGGTCCAGTGGGTAAACCTCCGTGCTCCCAATGCAGGGGACCTGGGTTCTATCCCTGGCCAGGAAACTAGATCCCGCGTGCCGCAACTAAGACCCGGCGCAGCCAAATAAATAAATATTTTAAAAAGTAACAATAAAGAGCCTACAAGTCTTTGGGAGCCTTGGAGAGGGAGAGGTAAATATGAAAAGGTGTTTGGGAGACTGATGACAAGCCAGCCAAGGTCCCTGCCCTTAGGAAGTATGACAAGGCAGGTAAAGTATATCTATCATCTTCCAAAATCTGCCATTACTGAATCAGGGAGTGTGATGAAGCAAACAAGGTATATCTATCATCAACCAAGATATGTCATTACCAAATTGTAAAGGTGTGCTGAGGGGAGAAGAGTGAGTGCAGGATTATGTTTACAGATCAGAGAATGAGTGAAAACGATTTCAGGAAGACTTCCTGGAGGAGGTGGCTTATAAATGAAGGATGGGTTGGGTTGAGCAGGAGACAAATGAAAAAGCCTGAACAAAGAATGTGAAGCATCTTTGGGGAAAAAACTGGAAGTGGGAAAAGAGGCCCAGGGGTAAGAAGCACAAATGAAGGAGACCATTACTCTTTCTCAATTCCCACTTACTCTTCCCCTTCCCAAAGATTTTCTTCGAATTCGATTGCTTCCAGAAAGACTCTTTTTTAAAAAGACTGCTGTTTACAATGTGCTTTAACAGAACTGAAAGTCCTAATAGAGCACGGCTCTATTAGGAATAGGAATAGGAATATTTCCTATTCAAGGGCTCCAGGAACTCTGGGTAAAACACTCCCTGATGCTCAGGGCAGCTTCAGGAAGGGTGAACTTAAGATAGAGATAGACGACGAGGATTTGACCAGATTAACCAAACAATCCTGATGCTCAAAAATGTGACCAAGGTTATATAGGACTGTCATCTTTATTGCCTGGTCTCTTGTTTAACCTTTTAACAGCTGCGGGGTTGAGAGTCCAGCCATTTTACAGTGAGGAGTTGGATTCCAGCACGGTAAGGGATTTGCCTGGGCTCAAACAGCTGGTTAGAGGCAGAGCCAGGACTGAAATGCAGATCTACTGCCTCCAAATCCTGTGCTCTTCCCCTTAAAAATTACTTCGTCTCTTCTGAGACTTTATTTTCCCTCCTGTAAGCCTCCTTTGTCCCTCTCCCTTTAAATCCCTGCTTAAGGCTAACAGTTTCTCCAAGATGTTGCCCCTCCTCAAGTTCATTCTGGATACTCATTTATTCTCCTTCCTTCTGACAACCCCCCATCAATGTCACTGACATTACTTTATCTATCCTTTAAATTCCCCCTTAAACATTTGCTAATCATTCTTCTCTTCTCAGTGCTCCCTAAGCCTTCTTATTCCCCCATCCTTTAGCAGTGTTCCTTTAAGAGCCGTGCATTTATTCATCCATTCATTTAATCATTCAAGAGCTATTTACTAAGCACCTACTGTATGTCAGACACTGTTCTAGGAGTTAGGATACAGTGGTGAACAAGCCAGCCATGGTCCCTTTCCTCTGGCAATTTTATTTATTTATTTAGGCTTCGTTGGGTCTTCATTGCTGCGTGCGGGCTTTCACTAGTTGCAGCGAGCGGGGGCAACTCTTCCTTGCGGTGTGCAGGCTTCTCATTGCTGTGGCTTTTCTTGTTGCGGAGCACGGGCTCTAGGTGCGCGGGCTTCAGTAGTTGCGGCACCTGGGCTCAGTAGTTATAGCTCCTAGGCTCTAGAGTGCAGGCTCAGTAGTTGTGGTGCATGGACTCAGCTGCTCTGTGGCATGTGGCATCTTCCTGGACCAGGGATCAAACCGATGTCCCCTGCATTGGCAGGTGATCCTTAACCACTGCGCCACCAGGGAAGTCCCCCTCTGGCAATTTAGATCCTATTGAGAAAGACTAACTAATAAGCAAGTAAACAAATAAATTAACAAGATAACTATAGATGTGATAAGTGCTTTGGAGAATATAAAGTGGGTAATATACAAGGAATTAACTGTAGGAGGTGCACACTGCTTTTAAAAGGGTGTTCGAAAAAGCTTCTCTGAGGAGGTGACATTTGAGCTGAGCCCTGACTGATAAGAGGGAGCCAGCAGTAAAAAGATTTGGGGGAGAGCTTTCCAGGCAAGAACAGCAGGTGCAAAGGTCCTGAAGTAGGAAAGATCTGGATGAAGATCACATGCTATGAGGTGTGATGAGAATGGTTTAAAATGAGATTGGAGAGGTACTAAGAGCCAGGCTGTGCAGGACCTTAGGGACCAGGATAAGAAGTTGAGTTTTGTTCTACAAAGTGCAATGCCACTGAAGTGCTTTAAGAGGGGAATTTACATGGTCCAATTTATGTATTTAAGACATTCACTTTGTCCTAGTCATCTTTTCTTTCCATTTCCTTTTCTAACTCTCATCCTGTTTCACGTATTCAAGATGAGCATGTCATTTCCAGCCCATTTCCCCATCAGGGAGGATGAGTCTTCCAAACAAACAGTGTATTAACCTGTACAGTGCACCAAGTGTAGCTAATTTGACTCTGATTCCTGCCTATATTACAGAGATTTGTAGAATATTAGAGTTGAAAGGGGCTTTAACCCTTATATTGCAGATAAGAAAATTGAGGCCTAGAGTGGGTGTCCTAACTTGTCCAAGATAACTGGTAAGTGGGGAAGCCTTTGTGGACCTCATCCTTCAAGAGCGCAAGAGCAAATTGCTTCCTGTTTCTTGGACACTCATTTCAATTAAAAAGGTATTAACTGACTACTCAGTATATGCCCAGAGTCGGGGCCCAGCTTGACAAGGAATAGGAAGAGCAAATGACAAGGTCCATTCACAGCCACACTGGGGTGTGATGGTGGGCATAACAACAACTGCCCTCAGGCAGCTTAGGGTCTGAGGGTGAGAGATACTGAATAATCACACAATGTATACAAACAGTGATATGAAGGAAGGTACAGGGTGATGAGAACTGTACCAGGAAGGCCTCAGCACAGGAAGCAGAAATCACTCTAGGTACTTTAAGTAGCAAGAGCTTTAACACAGGGAAGTAATTGACAAGAAAATCATTGAAAGGCCTGGAGAATTAAGTCATTAGGTCCTAACTGGACTCTTGGCTTCAAGGTCAATCACCATAGGTGAGAAATGCTGCAGCTACTGATAGCATAGAAGCCACTGCCCCAAGTGTCCTACTCCCATGCACTTCTCATGTTTATTGGAGATTGTCCACCTGACCATCTGCTATAGGAAAATGGCTTCCACTTCACTTCTGCCTTTCAAATCTCATACAGACACATCTGGGACTTCCCCAGTGGTGCAGTGGTTAAGAATCCACCTGCCAGTGCAGGGGACATGGGTTCGATCCCTGGTCTAGGAAGATCCCACATGCTGCGGAGCAACTAAGCCCGTGCACCACAACTACTGAGCCTGCTCTCTAGAGCCCGTGAGCCACAACTACTGAGCCCACGTGCTTCAACTACTGAAGCCCATACGCCTAGAGCCCGTGCTCTGCAACAACAGAAGCCACCGCAATGAGAAGCCCGCGCACCACAACGAAGAGTAGCCCCCGCTGGCTGCAACTAGAGAAAGCCCGCGCACAACGATGAAAACCCAATGCAGCCAAAAAATAAATAATTAAAATTAGGAAAAAAAACCCCAAACACATCTAATTGGCCGAACTTAATTCATGTCCACAACCCTAGCTGCAAAAATCTCTGAGAAATAGTTTTTTACTGTCCAACCAGATAGAATGGGAATAAAGTCAATCCATGTATCTAGAGTTGCCAGGTAAAATACAAGCAAATTTGAATTTCAGGTAAATAATTAATTTTTTAAAAATATAAATATCTTCCAAATATGTTTGGGGGCATACTTATACTAAAAAAAAAGATTCATTATTTATCTGAAATTCAGATTTCAAGTAGGTGTCTTGTATTTGTACCTGCTAAATCTGGCAACTTTATAAAGATCCAGCACAGAGACTGATAGCAGGGGGCTCTAATTTAGATGAGGGGCTGAGGAAGGCCTCTCTGAGGAGGTGACATTTAAGAGGAGACCTGAGAGATGAATAAGAGTTCATCAGGCACAGAGAGGAGGGAAGGGCGTTCCAGGCAGAGGGAAGAGCTTTGCAAAGACTCTAAGGCAAGAACAATTTGGGCTAATTTAAACAAAGCTGGGGGAATTCCCTGGCGGTCTAGTGGTTAGGTCTCAGCGCTTTCACCGTCAAGGGCATGGGTTCAATCCCTGGTTGGAGAGCTAAGATCCCACAAGCTGTGCAGCATGGCCAAAGAAACAAACAAAAACCCAAAGCTGGTGCATGGGGAGCTGGTGGGTAAAGATGGTATAAGGTGGATAAAAACTTAGGCAGAGACCAGATATGCAGGGTCTTAAGGTTTTTTTTGTTGCTATTTATTTATTTTTGGCTGTGTTGGGTCTTCGTTGCTGTGCACGGGCTTTCTCTAGTTGCGGCCAGTGGGGGCTACTCTTCTCTGCGGTGCGTGGGGTTCTCATTGCAGTGGCTTCTCTTGTTGCGGAGCACGGGCTCTAGGCGTGCGGGCTTCAGTAGTTGTGGCTCGTGGGCTCTAGAGCGCAGGCTTAGTAGTTGTGGTGCACGGGATTAGTTGCTCCACGGCATGTGGGATCTTCCCGGACTGGGGCACAAACCCGTGTCCCCTGCATCGGCAGGGGGATTCTCAACCACTGCGCCACCAGGGAAGCCCCATTTTTGTTTTTTAAATGCATTCTTTTCCTTAATGGTTAAAGCAGATGCATGCTTGACAGGCTGTAAGACAGGCTATTCTAGTTAACATATGATCAAGCAAATCATGTATTAGCCAGAGTGACTTCCCCATACCTCAACATGTGAACCTTTCTTCCATCAAGCCCTAGGTAAGCGTATGACATTATGAGTAGTGACAGAACCAAAAAGAATAGTTCATGTTTATATAGAAATTTATAATCTTTAAAGCTTCTTATTATTTTTAAAATTTCACTAACCGCTCCAGGGGAATTACAGGGACGAAACCAGGGCCCAGGCTTGCTTGCCCAAGGTCAAGGCTGCCGAGGTGCACAGTCAAGACTGGGATTCAAGGGCTTCTTTTCCCAACCCAGTGTTAGAACCCTGATTCCTGACTCCCAGGGACAGAGACACAGAGACACAATGAGAGTCAGAGACATGGATTATGAGCCACAGAGACCAAGTCAGAAACATGAAAGCAAGTGTGAGGCAGAGCAGGGGCGCCCTTGAGGGAGACAGCAACACAGGGAGTGACCTAGAAAAGCCTAATGAGCTGGAGAGCTGTTGAGAGAGCCCCACGTGCCTCTCACGTCTTGACCCACGTGATGGACTGTCCCTCCCTCCCTTCCTCTTCCCAGGTGACCTGTCGCCAAAACATCACTGGCATGCTGCTGGCATCCAGCCTGCCAATTAGTTCAGGAGCCTCTCCCTCTGACTTCCTCCAGAGCCTCAGATGTACTCCTTGTTCCTCCCCCTCCCTCAACACTCCCCTGCTGCACAGTCCCGCCCTGCCCTGCGGCTCTGGGAGGAAAACTGACTTCGGGACCTGGGGACTCTGCAGCTTCCCTCATCAAACCCGTCCCTGTGTAGAGCGTGGCATCTCGCACCCTTTTATCTCCCATCTCTGAGCACCTTTGCGAGCGTCTTGAAACCAATGCTTGGTAGAGGCATCCACCGGTCACGGCCGGCGGCCCCCTGACCGCCCCCCACCAGGGGTGGTGTGTGTGGCAGGAAGGACAGGGAGGGGCTTCCAGGAGGTGGAGGAAAAGGACCCCACCAAAGTTCGTGGGATGGCTCCGAGGAAGCTGTAAAGATTCATTTACACGTAAGAGGAGAAAGGCAAAGGCTGCAGAGAAGTCACAGGAGGAATTAGTGGAGAACAGGGCCCATCAACTTAGATGAAGGGAACTGGAGAGTGAAACAATAGCACCAGGAATGAATGGGGAACAGAGATGGAGGGGAGAGAGATGGTCTCACAGAAGTGACTGGACCTGGGGAGAAGATTTGTCAGAACTAAGTTGGAAATGAGATGAGTTTGGAGAAGGGACAATAATAATACTTGTTACTTTTTAGAGCACTTTTTATATATTTTAATTTATTTCATCCTCATGAAGTAGATATCTTTGCCCCCATTTTACAGATGAAGAAACTGAGGCTCAGAGAGGTCATGTGACTTGCCCCAAATCACACAGCTAAGACTCTAAACGGTCTCCTTTATCCTTTATACTAAAAGTGCTGCTGCTTCTGTATGTGGCATATTATATAGAAAAGAGAGATTAGACTTTCAGGAAGTTGAAGGTTTTTATCCAACAAATATTTATGGGGACTTTTTTATGTGCCAGGCAATGTGCTAAGCCCTGAAGATGCTAAGACAGTCTGTCTTCAAAAGGCTGAGCTAGGGACTTCCCTGGTGGCACAGTGGTTAAGAATCTGACTGACAATGTAGGGGACACGGGTTGGAGCCCTGGTCTGGGAAAATCCCACATGCTGCAGAGCAACTAAGCCAGTGTGCCACAACTACTGAGCCTGCGCTCTAGAGCCCACAAGCCACAAATACTGAAGCCAGAGAGCCTAGAGCCGGTGCTCCACAGCAAGAGAAGCCACCGCAATGAGAAGCCTGTGCACTGCAACGAAGGCCCAACGCAGCCAAAAATAAATAAATAAATATATTTTTTTAAAAGGCTGAGCTAATTGAGGAGTAATGTGAGCAGTACAAATGGGACAGGAAGGCAGCCCAGATGACTGAGGGTTCTTCTCTGGGAGAGAGCAGCTTTCACACGAGAAGTGATACAGTCTGGTCTCTAAAGAAGGGAAATATTTCCCCAGTGGATGGAGAGAGGGCGGGTGGGAGAGGGCCTTTGAGGCATAGGCAAGCCAACACAGTGTCTGGGAGAGCTCCAAGGAGTTGAGTGGGTTAAAAGAGAACAAAGGAGGGATATGAGGGGAATTGGATGGAGATCAGTAACTTTTAATTCACGATCTATTTAAAACCATTGCATAAACAAAGAGAAGCCACCGCAATGAGAAGCCCGCACATGAGAAGCCCGCACACTGCAACAAAGAGTAGACCCTGCTCACCGCAACTAGAGAAAGCCTACGTGCAGCAATGAAGACCCAACACAGCCAAAAGTAAATAAATAAAATAAATTTAAAAAGAAAACAAAAAAGACAAGGGAATTCCCTGGTAGTCCAGTGGTTAGGACTCTGTGCTTCCACTGCAGGGGAGCCAGGTTCGATCCCTGGTGGGGGAATTAAGATCCTGCAAGCCACAGGGTGAGGCAAAAAAAAAAAAAAAAAAAGGGCAAGAGATAAGTGATGGGAAAGATGTGGAGAAGAGAGAACCCTGTTGGTGGGGATGTAATCTGGTACAGCCACTATGGAAAATATTATGGAGGTTCCTCAAAAAATTGAAAATAGAACTATCATACAATCTAGCAATCCCCTTTCTGGTTATATATCCAGAGGAAAGGAAATCCATATCTTGAAGAGATAGCTTCATCACATTCAACACTATTCACAATAGCTAAGATATAGATACAACCTAAGTGTCTGTCAATAGACGAGTGGATAAAGAATATATGTTGTTCATCCATAAAAAAGAAGAAAATCTTGCCATTTGTGACAACATAAATGAAGCTAGAGGACATTATGATAAGTAAAATAAACCAGGTACTGAAAGACAAAAAATATACCACTGCACAGCTCTTGTCAGGGTTGATGAGGGATCTCACAACTATACAGTTAAGGGAAAGTGAGAGTGCTCCATTATGCTGGAGTAATAGGAACTTAAGTGAAGTAAAGAAACATTCATTGAGAATTTCTATGTGCCAGATAGCATGCAAAGCAGTTTCACATACATTATCTAATGCAATTCATGTAGCTATTAAAAAGGATGTGGAAGACCTCTTTGGAGTGAATTGTGAAGCTCTCTAAGACCCATAGCTTAAAAGTGCAAGACAGGGGACTTCCCTGGCGGTCTTGTGGTTAAGACTCCATGCTTCCACTGCAGGGGGCATGGGTTCAATCCCTAGTTTGGGAACTAAGATCCCACATGCCATGTGGTGTGGCCAGAAAAATAAAATAATAAAATAAAATAAAAGTGCAAGGTAAAATAGAGCTACCATATGATCCCACTCTTGGGCATATATCCGGAGAAAAGCATAATTTGAAAAGATACATGCACCCCAATATTTATTGCAGCATTATTTGCAATAGCCAGGACATGGAAGCAACCTAAATGTCCATTGATGGAAGAATGGATAAAGAAGATGTGGTACAAATCTACAATAAAATATTACTCAGCCATAAAAAAAGTGAAATAATGACATTTGCAGCAACATGGATGGACTTAGAGATTGTCATACTGTGTAAAGTTATACAGAGAAAGACAAATACATGATATCGCTTATATGTGGAATCTAAAAGAAAATGGTACAAATGAACTTATTTACAAAACAGAAATAGAGTTACAGATGTAGAAAACAAACTTCTGGTTATCAGGGAGAAAAAGGGTAGAGGAATAAATTGGGTGACTGGGAATGACATATACACACTACTATATAGAAAATAGATAACTAATAAAGGCCTACTGCTTAGCACAGGGAACTCTACTCAATACTCTGCAATGGCCTATATGGGGATAGAATCTAAAAAAGAGTGGATATATGTATATGTATTACTGATTCACTCTGCTGTACAGCAGAAACTAACACAACATGGTAACTACACTCCAATAAAAATTAATTTAAAAAATTTATAAAAGTGCAAGATATTTTGCACTATGAGTTATGATCCATATTAAAGACACACAGGGAAGTTTTGGTCAGAGGGAACAGGGAGTACAGAGCCAGGGGAGCCCAAGAGAACAAGGTGCGTCTGGAGAAAGGTAGGTAGTTAACCTTGATGTTGTATATGGTACTGATGTTTTTGTGCCTGGGGCTGGAGCTGAGAGGGACATGGAGCTTGCCATGCAAACGGCTTAATATTAACCCTGCTCTCCTAGGTGGGTCTCAGAGACATTTTTTCTTTACTTTTTAAAAAATTGAGATAGAGTTGATGTACAATATTATATATATTAAGGGTGTACAACACTGTGAGTCACAATGTTTAAAGGTTATACTCCATTTATAGTTATTATAAAATATTGGCTACAATCCCTGTACAATGTATCCTTGTAGCTTATTTATTTTATACATAACAGTTTGTACCTCTGAACCCCCTACCCCTATCTTGTCCTTCCCTCTTCCCTACTCCCCACTGGTAACCACTAGTTTGTTTTCAGAGAATTTTTAAGTGGGGAGAAACACACCCTGATGAAGCACGTTACAGAGGCGGTTCTGGCTGCAGGTGGAGAATGGACCAGAGTGGGGAGGGAGACCACGAGGGCTGTACAAGGCTGGAGCATGGGAATGGAGAGGAGGAGGAAGAAGGAAGTGTGTGAACTGGTCTGAGGGGAAAAAAACAAGGAACACAGAACACAGGCTGTTTTGGGGGAGTGTGATCGAAGTTATACCTACACGTGAAAAGGCAAACAATGAGTTAATGAGAAAAACAGCCCCACCCATATCCACCACTTTCAACTCTTTTAGTTGATTTGCTTTTTGGTATTTGTCTCCATATCTGTAAACAAGATTATATTATTACTGCAAGCTTTTTCCATTTTAGGCATGATCTTTTGATTTGCTTTTACAAAGACACAGCTTTTTTTTTTTTTTTTTTTTTTTTTTGCGGTACCCGGGCCTCTCACTGTTGTGGCCTCTCCTGTTGCGGAGCAGAGGCTCCGGATGCGCAGGCTCAGCAGCCGTGGCTCACGGGCGCAGCCGCTCCGCGGCATGTGGGATATTCCCGGACCGGGGCACGAATCGGCGTCCCCTGCATCGGCCGGCGGACTCTCAACCACTGCGCCACCTGGGAAGTCCGACACAGCTTTTTTTTTTTAACCATCAACCTCATTTGGTCCACAAACAGATATCCTCACCATCCCCACCATCCTCACTTTATACCTGTTTTAAAAATATATACACACACATTCACACAGAAAAATGTCCTGAAGGACCACATCTAACTAGGATCTAGGGGGACACTGACTAAAGGAGACTTTCATTCTACCGGTCTGGTTTAAATTCTTTACAAGTGAATGTATACATTAATTACATGTGTAGTTAAAAAAAAAAAACCTAAATCACACAACAATAGTAAGAGGTAATTATCATTACCCACAGTTTACAGATGCAAAAACTGAATCCCAGAGACTTAATCTGTTCAGTCTTACAGCAAGCAAGCACAACTGGTAAAAACCAGAATTGAGCCTGAAGGAAGAGAAGGAACAAGCATCAGAGCAGGACAAAGGGAAGTGAAAGCGAAAGCGGGGAACATTTAACAGGAGAGGTGCCATCTTTGGCAGAAAGGCATCAAGAAGGCAGGAGGCGGGAGGCAGCAGCATCATAGCTGTTGTTTGGAAGGAGATGTTAAGGGATCTGTGGGGGAAGAGGACTCACTAACAGACAGGAGCAGTGGACCGAAGGAGGCAAGGTCACAGCCTCATGCCTGCCTGTCCTTAGAGAGTATCCCCAGAGAACTCAGGTACCAGGCATCTGCAGTGAGTCACTGGATACCAGAAACTGATGGCATGAGTGAGATCATCAAAAGACAGGGAGCAGAGACAACAAGGCTCTTGGGGTCCAGGGAGTTCAACCTGTCTGGTCAGAGGCCACTGTCACAAAACCAACAAAATATTCATGTCTGATAAGTTTTCCTCAGGGCTCAAATGAATAGGTAGGGGAGTAACTGTGAGGCTATGATACCAGGCAGGATGACAAGCAAAAACAGCCAGGCCAAGGAAACAAGCTGCAGAGTCTCTGTCCTGGGAGAATGAAGGATGTCGGGAGAGGTCGCAGCCAAGGCCAGCCAAGGCAGCTGGCCCCTCCCTAATCAGGACTCAGCTTCACCAGTGCCAGCGGTTACCAGTCCCCTCCCATGGCCATGGGGCTGATGACCGTAAGGGCTGAATGTGTCAGCCCTGTGACCTGGGATCATATGGCTGAGTTGGGGGTTGGACACTGGAGATAAACTCAAGCCTCGCTCTATTTGAAAAGTTTCTTGCATTGAACTGGATTCTGCAAAGATAAACACACATGCCCCAGCCCCACTAATTCATCCTTTGCCCAATTCCCCACCTAAACATTGAGAATGAACAAAAGAGCCGCCTCTGACGTTCAGAAGCTGGCTTGACACTCACAGGTAAACCATGTTATTCTTCTATTAGGCATAAACTATCTTACAAAACAATGACCTCAGACAAGTTCACTCTGAAATCATATGAGACAAAGCAAGCCCAGCTCGTAATTCTATCCGAGCACAGATGAAGAAACAGTCACTATGCCACCCACAAAATACCAAACACACCTTCCCTTGGCCAAAAAAAAAAAAATGCTGTTACTTCTTTACCCTCATTCTGGTCTCCCCTCCCTGTAGAGAGGATTGACTGAGATAGTCATAGAATCTACCCTGCTTTCTGACAGCATTCTATCTGGAGCAAATCCCTACTTCCTCAGACCCTCCCCCAAATCACCTAACCAAAGCCCAAATCCTATCATAGGTTTTCGTTCTAACACTCTCTTACTGAGATGTTCCACAGTTCCCTATGGTGTGCATTCTCTTTTGATGCCAAGAGTAATAAACCCAACTTGTTCAACTACAGGTGTGTTTCTGGGGGTCTTTGGCTGGAGGACATTGATAACATCCAGTGTTTCTTTTCTTCATTCTTAGCCTCTGAGATCCTACCTTGAGGATCTGGACCCAGGCTGTGTGGGAGAAGATGGGACAAAGGCAGTAGGTGCTGTCAGAAGGGACAAAACAAAACATACATTCACTCAACAAATATTTATTGGGGACCCACCCACATATGCCACACACCGATCTAGGTGCCAAGGACAATAAGCAAATAAAGCAGGAGCCGTGATTTTTCAGGAAGCTCTCATTTGGGGGCAGAGGTGGGAAAGACACATAAACAGATCATTATGATTTATAGAGCTAAGTGCAGTGATTGAGGGAGGGATGCCCTGGGGACTGTTGCCTGCTCAAGAAGAGGTGCATCTACACTAATGTGGTAAAAGGAAGGTGGGGTATCGGGAAAGGCTTTCTGGGAAAGGGGATACTTGAGGTCCTGGAGGCTGAGGACAATCTCATGAGGAGGGACAAGAAGAGCAGGGCAGGGAGGTGACAAACTAGATGGTGAGTGGGGAATTTTTTGATCTCACTAGAGTGAAAAGTAGGAAGCACATTGCAGGAGGAATTAGGCTGGAGGCACTTACAATCATGACACGGAGTTGTGTTTGGGCTTTACCTTTAACAAAAGGGTGCATCATGGAAAGTCCATTGAAAGTTCTGCAAGTCCTGACGTGATGAGCTTATGTTTTTAAACATCATTTGAATGTCTGCAACTTACTTGAAAATGCATAAAACTATAAAATGGACTGATGGATGGATAAAGGGACGGATAGATGGAAAAAGCACTTGATAAAGTGATTATAGTAAAATGCTAATGATAGAATCTAAGTGGTGGGCATTTGGGTGGCCCCTGTAAAATATTCCAACTCTTCTGTTTGAAAATGTTTGTAATAAAATTTGGGGAGGGGGGGAATTATCTTGGCCTCCGTCATGGAGAATGGATTGAGCAGCGTAAGTCTAGAGGCAGGGAGACTGGATTGATTCTTGTAGAAAGCCAAGGAAGGACAAGGATTGCCAGCGAACACAGGAATTTGAAGGGGCAAGGAAGGTTCTTCCTTAGATCCTTCTGAGAGAGCATGGCCCTGTTGACACCTTGATCTCAGACATTCAGCTTCCAGAACTGCGAGAGGAAAGTTTTTCTTGTTTTAATCCACCTAGTTTGTGGCAATTTGTTATAGCAGACCAAAGAAAATAATACAGGAGTTGAGGGTGTCAAGGTAGAAGGCAATACCATGGAAAGGTTATTATTTGTTATACCACACTATCATATATTTTATAGTATTTTATCTTTTCAAGATGGCTATTGTATGTGCTTTGGGTTAACAGACCTGAGTCTGAGCATCAGTGTGCCGTATCTGGAATATGGGGAGGTAATGAAACCTAATTCAAGAGGTTTTGAGGAACAAATGGAGTAATGTGTATAAAACTATTTGGTAAACTGTTAAACTCCGTAAACAAGTTGTTGTTAGTACTGTTATCAGCGTGTGGAGGAGCAGAAAACACCTTGAATTAGAGAATGGAAATCTGGGCCCTCGACCTCAGTGACCACTTGACTTCCCAGCCATATCACTGTGTGAGTGGCCAGGACCCTCTTCAGGTTTGTCAGCTTCTGAAAGATTCAACAGTGCTCCTCTCGGAAAGGGACAGAAGAGGGAGTGGTCGCAGTTCGAGGTCAGGGATCGGTGGGGAAGACCTCCCCAGATTTAAACCGTGTCACACAGTGTCCCTTCATTCACTAAGAACTGTGCAGGAAGGGTGGGAGGGTGAAGGCAGAATGAGTAAGAGGCTGCTTCTGCCCTCAAGTTCACAGTCTCCTGAAGTCAGTGCCACCACTTTGGGAGTGTGCACCTTCCTAACAGAAGGAGCCGGGAACCGGACTGGGGAAGGCATCCTGGAGGAGGTGAGGTGAAGCTGGTCCACGACAACTGAGTGGGATTGCCAAGACGTCCATTGTGGGAAAGAGGAATTAGAGGATGGTTTCAGTTTAGTAAATGTTATCAACTACCTCCCTGAGGATCTGCGCTAAGCGTCAGGGGTTAGGGGAGGGAGAAAGAAAGTATGGAATCAACATACATCAGTCCGGGAAGCTCCCCTGTTCTAGCAAGGAAACTAAATCTGCATACAATTAAAGGAAACTACGAGATAGTGTGACGTCAACGACTCGGGCTTTGAATACCGGATATAGCGAATGTGGACTGTGTCGGGGATGATTCTGAATGAATGTTGGGGGCGTGGAGGGTTGTGTGTCCTGGTCCCCGTGTCCCCAGTCGTCACCTAACAGGCAGATGACGGCTGTTTATATAATCGACGGCGCCTCGCAGGCGACCGGGGGAACAGGATGGGGGAGCCGGCCGGGGCTGAGTGCGCGCTCCTGGAATCCGCGCTGGGGTGTTGTCTCTCCCAGGCCGGACACCTGGGTCGGCCCTCCCACTGCGGAGACTGGCGCGCGGCCTCCGAGAGGTCGGCGGGCGGCCCGCCAAGCCTCCTGTAATCCAGCCATCTCCCAACTGGTACCGGGCGGCTGTAAATGCCCGGGAAGCCCGCCCCACCCGCCTACCGCGGTTGAAGGGAGTCGAAGAGGAGGAAACCGATAATAATCTTGAACTCTGGCGCAAATCCTGGGTCTTGCTCTCCGTAGGTCATCTTGTCACCCCCTTGGCTCGGGTTTCCAAGCCTCTCGCCCCTTTTACTTTTTCGGGATCATCCTGGAAACAGGGGCGGTCCTTCTCTGAGTCAAACTTCGATCCCTCACGTGACAACATTATATTAAGATTTTTGCTGCGCGTGGTGGTGGTGGTGGTGAGGGTTAGAGAGGAGGATGCATCTGGTCTTGAGATTAATTTTGAGGAAGAAGAAAATGCAGACGGTTTGCCTTTGAAAGGGAAACTATTGATACATCCTCTTAACCTCCAGGTTAAGCCAATCTTTGGTAAGAATCAAAATCTTTTCACACCTTTGAAAGGATGTTTGGGTTCTGAGTCAGATTGACTCCTAAGTATTGACTGTGGGAGACCACACTTACAGGATCTCTTTAAATTTTTGTGTCAACTTTTTTCATATGGAAAAATTCAAACATACATGAAGTAGAGACAATAATATGATGAACTCTTGTGCACCCATCAACCCCTTCAACAATGATCAACCCATGACCAATTTTATTTCATCAATTACCTCCCATTCATCCTTCCCCTTTTCCCAGTGTGTTTTTTTTTTTTTTTTTTGGCGGGCCTCTTACTGTTGTGGCCTCTCCCACTGCGAAGCACAGGCTCTGGACGCGCAGGCTCAGCGGCCATGGCTCATGGGCCCAGCCGCTCTGCGGCATGTGGGATCTTCCCGGACCGGGGCACGAACCCATGTGCCCTACATTGGCAGGCGGACTCTCAACCACTGCGCCACAAGGGAAGCCCTCCTAGTGTGTTATTTTTAAGCAAATCTCAGACATATTTTATCAATAAAACTTCAGGGACTTCCCTGGATGGGGAACTAGATCCCACATGCATGCCACAACTAAAGAGTCTGCATGCCACAAGGAAGATCCCGCGTGCCACAACTAAGACCCAGAGGAACCTAAAAAAAAAAACTTCAGTATACCAAAACCTCATTTTTAAAGAGGTTTAATATAAATGTAGTCAATGTTAAAATTTGTCTCATGTTTTAAACATTAGATTACAATTAATTTGTTCAAACCAGGATGCAAACAAGTCTACCACTGCATTCTTTTGATATGTCAAGTCTCTTTTAATCTATAGGTTCCCTTTCTCTCATCACCCCCCCCCCCAACCCTTTTTCTTCTGGAAATTTATCTGATGAAGAAAACTGGTCCTTTGTCCTGTGAATTTTCCCAGACTGGAATTGGCTGACTGCATCTCTGTAGCGTTTTTTAAATGATTCTGGTAGATCCAGAACTGTGATGGGTTTTAGATTCATCATTTTTGGCAAGTATCAAGTCATTACCTCCTGTTGTATTACATTGGAAGGCACATAATGTTGGATTGTCTTTCTTTTTATGATGTTAGGATTGATCAGTGCATTCAGGTGTTGTCAGCCTGATTCATCATTGTAAGATTCCCCATCGGCTTTTCACATATGCTTCTAGCAGCTGTTGATGATTATTGCATAGGTCCATTATTTCATTGGGTGTTACAAAAGAATGATATTCTTCCATTCTGTCTTCATTTATTAGCTGGAGTTTGTAATAAAAACTGTCCCTCAACCATTTGGTATTCTTAGATATATTTGTACTGGTAAACTGAGTATTTACCAGTGCTCAGAAAGTGGTATAGTTTCCTAGCATTCTCCAAAAAATGACCAATGAGTTTAGTTTTTAGTTGTCATGATGAACTGATGGAATTTTTTGCATATATGACGTGTCTCAATCAATTGCAGTTATTATCCTTATTCATGCCCAAAGTATCCCATCTTTAACCCTTCATGTTGGCTCCTGAATCATTTTTGACATGACCCCAGTAGCTTTCTCACAATCTGATGTGACAAGGAGCCGTTTTCTTTTTGGTGGGAAATAGTAAGATCACCATCTGGATGTAAGCAGTGCTTTTGCTCAGTGTATCCAGATAGGCTATTAATATTAGGCCTTCTTTATGAAGGGAACTAAGAAATACATTTTATTATGTTTTAAGAGAAAACACATCATGAGTTTATACTGATTTTCCAATTCAAATTTGGGATCACTGTGTTTTTATTTCTCTTCTTTTATGTCATAATCATAAGAGAAAACCTAATCTTTCAGGTTGAAAATCTTGGTTCCTGGTAACATTAACATAATTGCTTATTTTCTTTATCCTATTATACATGTGTATATATGTACATGTACATAATATATAATATATTCAGAATAACAACAAAAATATTATTACCCAGATGATAACTGAAAAATTTAAGTTTTATTTTCACCTCTTTTTGTCATTAGGCTACATCCCACTGGGGATATACAGCTAAATTACTGCATTTTAAAGTCACCTAAAATAACTCCTCTCTAAGGAGTAACCAACTTCCGAGAGTTTAAGCTACCAACTACACACAAAGTTAGTTTCATTTTGTTTTAACTTAATTTTGTTTTATAGTGATGTAAAACATTTACATGATTCCAAAGCCAAATATACAAAACAAAGTACATTTAGAAATGACTAATTTCCATCTCTTCCACCTGGTTTTCCTTCCCCCCCCCCACAAGTAACTGTTTTTGTTAGGTTTTGGTTTATCCTTCCACTTAAAAAATAAATATAAGCCCCCCAAAATGTATATTTACATTTCCCCTTTCCTTAGGTAAAATGTAGCATGCGGTGTGCACTGTTCTCCACCTTGTTTTTTTCACTTAATATATCCTGGAGGTCACCATAAAATAATACACAGATAGTCCTCATTTGCAAAATGGATAGAAGGCGAGGGGGCAGACCTGACTGAGTCGCCTGGGGAGACAACATCCAGCGGTCCATGTCCAGCTGGTCCTGCCAGCTGCAGCATATCCCAAAGAGAGGAAGGAACGGGGAGGAGACGGAGAGAAAGGCAAAGGAACAACTCTAGGGACTCAAGGTGATCTGTGTGCCGGGAAACAAGAGCCGGAAGAAGGGGAAGACCTGCCCTGGAAAGGAGGCCTGGAAGGTGTAGATGTGGTTGCTGGTAGTGGCGTCGTAGAAGACTACCTCCCCGCATTCGTGACTCACGTGGACGCCCACTTTCCTGGGACAGACCGAGAGATCCTCCCGGGTGCCGGCCTTGGTGAGCGCCTGGCACTCGGAGCCTGCGATGCGCAGCGCCCAGAAGCCGGTTAAGGGCTCCAACGCCAGCATGCCCCTCCGTGGTACTGGCTCTGAGGCCACGCCCACCACGCAGCCCCTGCCCCCGGGCCCTTGGAGCTCCGCCTCCCAGGCCTGGCAGCCGGAGGAGAAGCCTGGCAAGCCCAAGGACACAGCGGAACGCATGGAAGCGCTCAGGGTCGGTGGGCTCAGTCCAGCCGCTTTGAGAAGCCTGGTCCAACGTCACTGTCTTCAGATCCTGGGAAATGATGAGATCCGCGTGAGCCGAGGCCGCATCCAGGGTCACTGAGGCTGCGGGAAGATAAGGAGGAGAAAGAGGGGCAGCCCCAGGTCAAGTCATCCAGCCCCCTTTAGGATGGCTTTCTCTTCATAGTCACAGTCCTCTTTGTCCCCAGAGAAGTCCTATCCCCCCCTCCCCCTCTTCGAAGTTAATTCCTAAATTTCACCATATGCTGCTCTGAGGGTGCTCTCCATTGGTGGTGAGGGGGGTGTCATTTCATCACTCAGCTGAAACTATCTCCTCTTCCTTCCCCCTTTCCTGTGGTCCTCATATCTAGAAGAAGATTTGAGGCTTGTTTAAGAGATGTCGAAGCTCAGGCTATCTGAGCTCGAGTAATTTTCTAAAGTGTAGCCCCTCAAAAACAGGCATATATGGAAGGGTGGAATGCAGAAGGAGGGATAGTCAGCCCCGGTCTCACCACAGAAGCACACTTTTTTTTTTTAAATTTAATGTATTTACTTATTTTTGGCTGTGTTGGGTCTTCATTGCAGTGTGCGGGCTTCTCATTGCAGTGGCTTCTCTTGTTGCAGAGCACGGGCTCTAGGCGCGTGAGCTTCAGTAGTTGTGGCACGTGGGCTCAGTAGTTGTGGCTCGCCGGCTCTAGAGCGCAGGCTCAGTAGTTGTGGCACACGGCCTTAGTTGCTCCGTGGCATGTGGGATCTTCCCGGACCAGGGCTGGAACCCATGTCTCCTGCATTGGCAGACGGATTCTTAACCACTGCACCACCAGGGAAGTCCCCATTTTTTTTTTTTTTTTTATGTCCGTGTGGCCATGGGGGATCTTAGTTCCCCCACCAGGGATCGAATCCACACTCCCTGCAGCGGAAGCGTGGAGTCTTAGCCACTGGACCATCAGGGAGGTCCCAAAACATGCACACTTTTAATTGGATTTGGACATTAAGTTATAGTTTGTCAAGGCTAGAAGGCCCCCATCTGCCCTCTACAATTGCTTGAGTGGCTGTGGTTCCAGTCTTTGCCAAAGACTTAGGAACGGGGGCCTCATTCTGCCTGTTGTCTAATTTGTTGTCTGATTTGTTATCTGATTTGTTGTCTACTTTGTTGTCTGATACGTTGTCTGATTTGTTGTCTGATCTGTTGTCTGATTTGTCGTCTAATCTCACACCCTCTTACTGTAATATTACTTAATTTTTCCTGCTGGATGGGGGGTGGGGAGAGATGGAGGATGTGGGAATGTGGGGAAGAGGAGAAAAAGTGACCAGGTTCATGGGTATGAGTTAGGTGAATTGTGGCCCAGGCAGTCCTTACTGGTCTCTAGAGTCTACCCTGGCTGAACTGATGCCTAGGTAAATAGTTTTTAAAAAAGAAAAAAAAAAGGGGACCGGAGCAGTCAACTATAGTGACTTCCTTTATCCACCAGGGGGTACCACAGCCAAAGCAATAAGCAGAAGCCAAGCTGGAGCTTCCAGGCCATCTTCCTCATTTTGCTTGAGAACCCCCTCTTCCTTCTCCAAAGCGTCAACACTACCCCCATCTCCCTCAGCCCAGCTCCACTCAGGGACCCTGTCTCTGAAGTCTTCTCTCTGCTGGGGTCTCGCTTCTGTCTGCCCCTCACTCAACACCTCACCTAATGTCACGCTCTGCTCTTGCTAGCTCCTTTTCATTCTTCTCCCTGCCTCAGTGAGCTTGGAATTTCATAAATTCCCCTATTTTGCTAATTGTATAGCTCCATCCTTTTGTTGAAAATAGGTGTGTCCAACCAAGTACTGATGGTAAGTCAGCCACTTGTACACTTTCCACTCAGGGTGGATTCAGCCCTTTCTGCAACCTCTACAACCAAAGCATCCATACAGGTCCATTTGGCTGTGCTTCTCAGGAGAAGCTGTTCTATAGGACTCAAAATAAGGACTCTGTCAACCTGGTGAATGACAGCCTCAGTACATTTCAGGCTGTACTTTCCTCCATGCCATTGGGTAGAATCCAGGAGGTCCCACCAAGAACGTGTTACTTTCATTAGCAGCTCCTAAGGCCTCTGCTGAATTCTCCATGTCTCCTGAGTTTCAAATCTTGAGCTCATGTTCCCCCCACCCCTACCTCCTTTTTCATAATCGTGGAGCAGATAAAGGTTCAATATTACATTTTGTGTTTTAAAATTCTTGGCTATTTCTGCCACAGGACATCTTTCACTGGCGAACTTTCTTCCTTGGTCCCTGCCTTCTGCTGCTCTGCAGGCTGTTTCTCCTGGGCTGTACCCCTCTTCCTCTTACATAGTTTGAAGGCCCTTTGTCCTTCCTCCCTCCCTCGTCCTGGATCTGCATATTTCAGAGCTAACTTTCCACCGCCAGGTATTCCTTGCTCTGAGGAATGTCAAGGCCAGATTTGAAACTATCATTTTTTAATGAAATGTCCCAGTGCCCTGAGTCATTCTCCCTCCCAGAGACGTGAAAATAAGGTCCTGTCTTGGGAGACAACGCCACCTACTGCCCACTGAGAGCTGCCAAACACACAGCTGAAGGACACTTTTTATTGCCTGTTTTGGGTAAGGTCGCAAATAATCCAGGTTAGAATAATTTAGAATTATTTAGAATAATTTAGAATTGAAGTTGAGGTGGTGATGAGACATTCAAGGATGCACAGGAATTTAAACTTGGTAAGTACATCAAGACCATAGATAAGGATCTGGATGGTCCTGGGGCTCAGGGGGGTTACAGGACCTGCTTAAGGTTAACAGCTGCGAAGTGGTGGAGTGGAGGTCTGAATCTGGCCCACCTACCTTCAAAGTCCATGTAGCTCCACCTCATTGTGCTAGGAGGGAGCGGATCTCTGGTAATGAATGGTAAGAGAGGTGATAGGGAACCCAACAGCCAGCAGAGATGAGAATTTCAAGGAAGGGACTGCTGACGATCTCATGTTTCAGAGTCATCAGTTTGGATGTGGGCTGAGAAAGCATCACTAGGATTTAGTTGGAGACTTGAAAGAGTGGCTTAAGATGCCCAGCATTGGGCAAGGCATCAGAGGGTAAGCAAAGATGAGAAGATATAGTCCCATCCCTCACGGAGCTAAGCATGAGCCAAAGTCAGGGAAGTTGGCAAAAAATGTAATGGTAATAAATTAGGAGGTGGTTCATAAAAGGGAGAGAGGTATATAGACCTGCAAGTCCCTCTGACACCTTTGTGCAAATTCGAATAAGCCCCTCCCCTTCCTCAGGGCCAATCATGCTCTTGGCTGCAGAGGCCCATGGCTTGGTAAGTAGACTGTGGGCTGGGTCCCAGTTCTGACTCATCCACTCTCCTGGCTGCTCTTGTAACAGTGAACAACCTGCCCACTGTAAGTGGAGGCCCCGGAAGGATGACGACTGAGTAGCTAGGAAAGTTTCATGCAGGAAACTGGGACGTTGAGCTGGACTTAAACTGATGTGAGAATTTAGAGCAGCTGCAGGAAGAGGTAGAAGGGCTTCTCTGCTGGAAAGTGTCGAGCAGAGCCAGGAAAGAAGTGATGAAGGAGAGGGAAAAGATGCAATCACCGGGCCCCTGGCTCCAATACTTTGAAGTAGGCAAAATTAGGTAAAATCACTCATTCAAAAACTATCGATGGCCTGCTATGTGCAAGGAGCTATGCTGAATAGGTTGTGAGGCAGGGGAATAATAATAACCCCTAACAATTGTGCATTGGTTTGTAATTTATAAAGAACCTCCATTCCCAGCTGTGACATTTGATCCACTTTCCTGGCAAGGAGGCTGTGGTCGTGGTTGTCTCAGAACATGAAGCTCCAAATCTCAGAATTAGGATCATAATCCAGATCTTTTGGGTAGTTCAGAATTCCTTTCATTCTAACCACTGATTATTATTCTTCTTTAAATGTAAGTAATTGTTTAAATAGATAATACCCTTACTTGGTTCCAAATTTAAAAGGTACAATGGGAACCTCCAACCCCAGTTCTCCAGCCATCTAGACATCTAATTTTAGTGCATTTTAATGTGTGTTTTCTTCATGTGGGAGAGACTGAGCATCTTTTCATATGTTTTAGAGATATTTTTTCCTATGAAGTGTCTGTTCATTTCCTCTGTCCAGTTTCATCCTTGGTAGTTAATTTTTTTTTTTCTTTTGTAAGAGCTCTCTATGCATTAGGGGAATTAGCCCTTTGATTTTTTATTTTTTTTAGCCCTTTGATTTTGATGGTAGCTGTTAATATGTTTTCTTTTTACGCTTTCATTTGGTCCTTTGTCTCTTGACATTGTTTTTGTAGATTTTTCCCCCATGCAGATCTTTTAAAATATGATTGAATTTATCTGTCTATCCTTGTATGATTTCTATATTTGAATCATTCTTTTTTTTTCGTTTTGTTTTGTTTTGTTTTCTTGGCCATGCTGCGTGGCTTGTGGGATCTTAGTTTCCCAACCAGGGATTGAATCCGGGGCCCTCGGCAGTGAAAGTACAGACTCCTAACCACTGGATCGCCAGGGAAGTCCCTATATTTTAATCATTCTTAAATTGGTGTTAAGTACAGTGGGTCCTTGACTTCAACTTGTTCAATAAGAAAGTAGGAAAATCAAGAAAAGTACCTAAATAACTATAAAAGAAATTACCATATGGTCAGTACTCTAAATTTCTTCATCTGTCTATCCAGAATCCAGTTATCAATCTATCTGAAAATTCACCTTTCCATTTATTAAGGCTTTACTTAACTCCTTCTAAGGGCAAGGAAAGGTGTGAACAGGTGACACTTTGTGGTGATGAGGCATGTGGGCTAAAATGACAGAGATCCAGATCTGAATCCCAGCTCTCTGTTTACCCCTCTGTGGCCTTGGGCAGGTTACTTAATCTCTCCTCATTTTTCTTTCTCATATTATCTCATAAGATGTGACAAATGAGGAATGTGGAGGGGTCAAGGATTAGAGACTGATGAACAGATGTGTTAGTGAGAAGCTTAGGGAGAGAGATGTAAGTTGAGTCCGATGCCTAGATTTGTGATGTCAGGTGGTGAAGTCTGTTCTGACAAGGACCAGAGAATGGTCACTAGTGTGGGCAGCAAAAGTAAAGGTCGCTGGATGTGAGCATGTCAATGAGCTGAAAGACCTCAGTGTTGATGGTCATCTACATCGTCCTTGAAATCACCCAGGATGGTGGCAGGACATGGGTGGATCACAAAGCTCAATGGCTCATCCTCAGCAAATCAAGGGAATTGGCTCTGTGGAGAACAGCAAGGCAGAGGGAGAGCGTGGGCGACCAGAGCTCCACACATAGGGGCTTTTATCTGGCTCTGGGGACCTCACGCTTAGGAGGTGGTGTATGGAGTGAGGAAGATGCTCACCCCACCCGTGACCCTGAGATTCGAGGGAGCCATCCCCTTTGATAAAAAGGCCAAGGAACTATGACTTACAGGGAAAGTGACTTTTTAATAGAAACCCTACAGCAGACAGTGGTCAAGTGGGATTAAGGAAGGATAGTATGGAGAGAGATTTGAACAAGAATGTTGCACCTTTTAATACAGCCTCAGCTGGCAGCTCTCATTAGTGTTGTCCCCTGTGGGACCGCAGCGTTGGTGCTGAAACCAGCCTGACTGGAGGGAAATTGGAAGACAGTGGCTGGGCACTTGGTTTTCTGGTATCCTGAGCAGATGCCGTGGTTCTCTGACGCCTGGATCCCGAGGTACCTAGGCGGAGGCTCTGGGAGGTCTTCATTCTGTGCGTTGACTCTCACTTCATGTCATACTTACATCAGAGGCACCAAGACTTTCCTCCTCCCCATGTGCAAACAAGCCACACCTTTCACCAGCCAAAGTCCATCTCACCTTGCACCTCCCCTAGATCAGTCACGCAGCCATGGGAAGATGGGCCTTGTCACCTCTCCCCCATGTTTACTAATGCGTGAGCATATATAATCGGCACGGTCTAAAAACCATTCACCTGCTGGCCATCTCTCCAGATCTGGAGCATGAGATCATGGCCTGATGTTGTGGCAAGAGAAATTGAAGTAGGATACCAGGGGAGCTTTTCTGGAGGAGGACTAGGCAAGAGGCTTAGGGACTGAGTGTTGAATGCAGTGTTTAAGTGAAGTGGGGATGGGGGAGTACTTTCTTCTTTGAGTCTTCTTTGGAGATGGCTTGAAAGGAAAGGAAAAAGTCTCCAAACTGCTCTATGTCCTGTTCTCCTTCTCTTTCCCTTTCATTGCAGAATCTGTATAACTGTGAGAGGGATGCTGGTTGGGGGAATGAACAGCTGACAGAGATGCTGATGCAAATAGTCGGGTAGTAATTGACAGCAGTAGCCAAATTCTTAGAGTGTGACCGCGAGCCTGCAAGTATCACAGTGTGGTACTTGATAAACTCCTGCCAGCTTCTCTCAACTGAGGGCAAATCAGAGAAGACGTTCAACTTTTAAGTTTATGAATCTCTGGCTTCTGACCAGGATACTCTGGCCTTTTAACTTTGAGCTGTAAAAATATGCACAGAAAGCTCTGAAGAGGAAAACTGGTCTTTGAATCACCTGCTTCCTCCAGGTGTGTGAAAAGGAGTGATTTCAAGTTTAGTAAAGACAAGGAAACCAGAGCGTGTGTGTCAAAGTTGATGATTGATTCCTGATACTTGTTGCAGAATGGTGGTTTCTGTTGTCCGTGCTACAGTTCTATTGATGGAGAGTAGGCAGCTGCCTGCAGTTGGAGGGCTGAATCAGGTCTTCTGAGCTGCTCCAGGGCCGCCTCCTTCCAGCTGGGCCATCTTACCTGGACTGTCTAGGGTGGCAGGCTGTCCAAAGCTCCAGTGGGGAAGGAGGCCCTATAGATGGGAGGCTGGCAGTGTGAGGTGGAGGCCATGCTCCCTCTGCGGGAGGACAGCCGGGAAGAGGGCATCTGCCCCATCTGCCAGGAGTGCCTGAAGGAGGCGGTGCGCACTGACTGCAGACACCTCTTCTGTCGAGCGTGCCTGGCCCAGCACCTGGAGAAGGCCTCAGCCTCCGGGATCCTCAGCTGCCCCCTCTGCCGGAAGCCCTGTTCCGAGGGGGTCCTGGGGGCCGGCTATACCTGCGACAGCCACCAGAAGAAGGTGTGCTGGTTCTGTGAGGAGAGCAGATGTCTTCTGTGTGTGGAATGCCGGGTGTCCCCTGAACACAAGTCTCACTGTGAACTGGCCATTGAAAATGCCATCAGCCACTACAAGGTAAGGCCGGGTCATCACAGCCATCCCTCTGCCACCACCTCCCTGAGTTACTCCTTCCTACTCCCCGTCCTTTATGCCTGACGTATCATAGAGGCTCAGTAACTGACACTTTTCTTTGTTTCTTCTGCTTTATTCTGTTTTGGACACTTGTCTTCACTTTTCTGTGTTTATCTTGCTACTAATGTTAAAGTTTCAATGCATTAATAGGAGTCTAGGAGGAGATACGGTCACACGATGTCAGATTCCCAGGAAGCATGAGCTCCTCGCATTTTGCTCATCTGTAGCACGAAGGAGTTGGACTAAATAATGCAAAACTCTTTTAGTACTAAGACTGTATGGTTCCCCTGTTTGATAATACTAGAAAATTGGCTAGAAATATAATCAGGTTTTACATATCCTAATGATTAACCTGTAAATACATTGAAACCTGGAAATTAGCACATGATTCTCTCTCTCTCTTCCTTCTTCATCTTTTCTTTCCTTCCTTTCTATAGAGATTATTTTTATCCTATTTTAAAATTTTTTTATCATCAAACTAGTACATTCAGACAACACTGTAAGGTATAAAGTCAAAACTAAAAAGCTTTCTTCCTGCTTTCCCCCATTCTCAGTCCCCAGAGGTAACCACTGTTAGATTTTTGTGTATCATTCTTCCAGAAATGTGTGTGTGTGTATGAATGCAGTCTCTAAAACACACACACACGGATTCTCTATATATTTTTCTGTAAATCGTTTTTATCATCTAAAAATACATCTTGGACATTATCCCATTTTCCCATCAGTACATCTAGATCTTATGAATTCTTTTCAACACCTGCATGGTATCCAATTCTATGAATGTACTATAAATTGGCAGATATTGAGCTATTTCCAGGTTATTGTTTTGTTTTGAGGTCTCATGGAATATTGTAATGAGTATCCTTCAACATATATTTTGGAGGACTTAGAATCCAAGCTGTATTTTGGTGAAAGAATAACCTAACTTCCAAATTTTGATCAATTTTTCCTATCACTATTTACTGAATAATCCGTAGTTCCCCCACTGATTTGAATGCCGACTTCTTAATCTGCCATGGGTACGTATAGACTTGCACATTTTCCTGACTCTCCATTCCGTTCTATTCGTCTATCCATTCCTGCTTGTGTGTCAAACCATTTTAAGCACTGTACCTTTGCAATGTGTTTTTTTTTTTTTTTTTTTTTTTTTTTTTTTTTTTTTGCAGTACGCGGGTCTCTCACTGCTGTGGCCTCTCCCGTTGCGGAGAACAGGCTCCGGACGCGCAGGCTCAGCGGCCATGGCTCACGGGCCCAGCCGCTCCGCGGCATGTGGGATCTCCCCAGACCGGGGCACGAACTCGCGTCCCCTGCATCGGCAGGCGGACTCTCAGCCACTGCGCCACCAGGGAAGCCCTGCAATGTGTTTTAATGTCAGGTAGCTCTTGGAACCCTCACAATATTCTTATTTTTCAGAATTTTTGTGGATATTCAGATATATTTATTTTGCCAGTTAGCTTTAGCATTTTTTTCCCAACTATCCTCTACCCCCATCCCCAATTCAGTTAGTATTTGATTGGACTGACAATTGACATATTTTCACCATGGTGTCTTTCTATCCAATAATGAAGGATGAATTTCCAAGTCTTCTTTTAGATACTTGACTTTTTGAGCATGTTATAATACAGGATGAGAAACTGGGGAGTCCAGATTGAGGGTGACCATGGGAAGGTAGAGAAATAACTCAGAAAGCCAAAGAGGCAAAATTCTCTGGTTCTAACATCATTCCCTCTAAGTGCAGGGTACCACAGGAGGGCAGAGAGAGCTCTCCCACCTGCTGATGGGCCAGTGAATAGATGGAAAAATCTATTCACTCACTCAATGATTTATTCAGGCCTGTGCTTTGTATAGGATGCCATGCTAGGTATTGTAGGAAGTATAAATATGATTCATAATCTTTGTCCTCAAGTTTACCTTTAAATTATGACAGGAAAACTAAAATAAATAAATAACAATATTTGTTCATTTAAGAAAGACTTAAGTTCCTGTAGTGTATTAGGAACTACCATACATGCTAGGAGTACAATGATGAACAAGTCAGATGCCATCCCTCCTGCCAGGGACTTTGCAGTTTAATAAGAAAGACAGACACGAAATCAAACAAACTACAAGTCTCGTATGAGCTAAGAAGAAAACGAACAAGAGTCTGAGATGGAGAGTAATGGGTGATCCATGTGGTTGGTGAGGGCCTCATGGAGGAGGTGGCACCGGTGCTGAGATCAGGAAAAAGAGAAGGTGGCCAATGTAAAGACTGGGCAGAAGGGAAGCACAGATTTGAGAGCCCCAGATCCGGAAAAGCCTTGTTATATTTGAAGAGTTTATAATTAGAGTGTGAATTGCCAGGATTTACTGACAGATTAAAGTGGGGTGAGGGAATGAAGGGAATCAAAGATGACTTCATGAGTTTCTGATTTGAGAAACTGGATGAATGATGGAACGATAAGGACTGGGGAGAACAGGTTTGAATGAAACATCAAGTTTCATTTAGGACCAGTCAAGTCCAAGTTGAGAAACATCAAAGTAGGATCTTAGTTAAGTGGCTGGCTTTGAAATCTGGATCTCCAAAGAGAGTCTGGGTTAGTATTCCCAGAACTTAGGACAGGGTTCCATCAGAATAAAGATAATATTTAAATCCAAGGGAATGGATGCAATATCCTCAGGAGAGAGCCTAGAGAGAAAAGAAGTTCCAGGGCAAGGTCCTTAGAAAGGCCATCATTTAGATGTAAGGTGGAGGCGGACCCAGCAAAGGAGACTGAAAGCAAGCCACTAGCAAGGCAGGAGAAAAGCAAGGGGAGTGGTGTTCTAGATGCTAAGAGAGAAGAATCTGTTAAGAAGTGACAGTAGAAGGACTTCCCTGGTCGTCCAGTGGTTAAGAATCTGCCTTCCAATGCAAGGGACGAGGGTTCGATCCCTGGTCAGGGAACTAAGATCCCACATGCTGAGGGACAACTAAGGCCGTGAGCTGCAACTACTGAGCCCACTGCAACGAAAGACACTACATGCCGCAAGGAAGATCCCGCGTGCCGCAACTAAGACCTGATGCAGCCAAATAAATAAATATTAAAAAAAAAAAAGAAGAAGAAGCAATGGTGGAGTGCATTGAATGATGTTGAGCTATCCAGTAAGATGGGCAGCAGAGGAGTGGATGCTGGGCTGGGAGGAGGCACACTTCTTCCATTGTAACAGTGGGGAACAGAAGAAGGCCTCTGCAAGGGGAGGGAGTCTTGCAGTTTGGGAGAGGACCCGAGTGTTTGGGTATATTTCCTCAATAATATGTGAGGGAAGGACATCAGCAGTGCGGGTAGAGGTGGAGGTGTGAAAGGTTTGAAAAGAGAGGAGAAGCCGCGGTAGAGTTTGGAAAAGCGAACCTACGAGTGAAACTGAGTGGAATTGGCAGGCAGCATAGAGCACCAGTTTGAGTTTTGAAACTAGGGATTTAGTGAGTTTCATGAGGCTGCCTGAGGACAGCCAAAGTCTGGGGAGTTGAAGGTATTTTCAAAGGACTGATTACAATGGGAGACCCTGAGTGTGTTTGTAGATGTTGACAGCATGGTTTTGAAATAAAGATTTCTTATGATTTCTCACCATGCCTCTATTCCTTTGAATTAAATTTTGTAAATTAAATATTTTAAATTGTAAATATTGTAAATTGTGTCCTTTTTAAAGGAATTATGTATTGCCTGACTGCACTCCAGAAGACTGAAAATTTTCCAATGTCTTTTTTGTACATCTGTTTCCCTACTGCCCAACTCATGTTGTTGTCAATCACTTTTTTCAATGTGGTTTGCTGGTTTTCCAAGTGTGTGACAATGATTGAAGTTGTTTTACTATGCTGGCAGTGAGGTTTCTCTCCACATGGAGACTCACTCTACATTTCCCCTTAGAATCAGGGCATAAATTCTACATGAGTGCATCAGAGTAGTTTATCTTTTGGATAATAAGCTATACTAATTATGTTTAACCTTCATTTTTCCTATTCCGATATTTCTTTTCTTTTTATTTCATTTTTGGGGCAAAAATTTTAAGAATTTGTACTTGAATCAGTTCTATTCTTTTTAAGAAATAAAATCTCCATGTCTTACTCAGAAATTTATCTAGTATGGTGATAGATAGATAGATATTAGGTCTGTATCATTTTTAAAGATTAAGTAATTCCTGGCTTATTTGGAATTTAATATACTGTGTTGTGTGAAGGATGACTCCTTTATCAAACAATAAAGTTATTTTTTCTTTATTCTGGTATACAGTTGTCCCTCAAACATTTCTGTGAGTCCTTTTCACATCTATATGTTCTTTTTGGTTTGACATAAATTAAATTCTTATAATAGTGGCATTTTTCTTACTCTAGTCCATTGATTTTTTTTTCTGTTCTAAAGTTATTATATAGTTTTGATATTTATTGCTTTATGGTTTATTTTTAAATTTAGTAGCATCTTTGTCAAATAATAATTTTTTGTAACCTGATGGTCTTGCTGACTGTCTTTTCAGAAGGATTTTCTTTTTTCTAAATTTAATTTAATTTAATTTATTTATTTGGCTCTGCTGGGTATTACTTGTAGCACGTGGGATCTTTGTTGCTGCATGCGGGATCTTTGTTGTGGCATGTGGGATCTTTACTTGCGGCATGCAGGCTCTTAGTTGCGGCATGCGGAATCTAGTTCCCTGACCAGGGATCGAACCCAGGCCCCCTGCATTGGGGATGAGGAGTTTTAACCACCAGACCACCAGGGAAGTCTCCAGAAGGATTTTCTTATATAATGTTTCTAAGTTTTATGGAGAATCCCTGAAATTTTAATTGGCATTGCATTAAATTTGTTGATTACATTAAGAATTATGACTTTTGGGGCTTCCCTGGTGGCGCAGTGGTTGAGAGTTCGCCTGCCGATGCAGGGGACACGGGTTCGTGTCCCGGTCCAGGAAGATCCCACATGCCGCAGAGTGGCTGGGCCCGTGAGCCATGGCCGCTGAGAGTCTTTGCTGAGTTCATATATCCTTTAACTTAATTTCCTGACATTTTCTAGATGCACGATCATTTGGACATTGTCAGGTTTAGTCATCAACACCGTTTTTCCTCATAAAATATAATGGGTGATATCATTCTTATCCATATTTTGGGGCACTTTTTGTCCTGTAAGGAGCATGTATTTTGAAAGTTGCTCTTTTTGTGTGTGTGTGTGACTGTATTGGGGGAAACGTACCTTTTTGCCTGTTAACCACTTTTTCTTTGATGCGTTTTGTAAGCCTTTTTTAAATTTTTATTTATTTATTTATTGGCTGCGTTGGGTCTTCATTGCTGCACGTGGGCTTTCTCTAGTTGCAGCGAGCGGGAGCTACTCTTCGTAGTGGTGCGCAGGCTTCTCATTACGGTGGCTTCTCTTTGCTGCAGAGCACGGGCTCTAGGCGCGGGCTTCAGTAGTTGTGGCTCACAGGCTCTAGAGTGCAGGCTCAGTAGTTGTGGTGCATGGGCTTAGCTGCTCCGTGGCATGCGGGATCTTCCCCAACCAGGGATCGTACCTGTGTCCCCTGCATTGGCAGGTGGATTCTTAATCACTGCACCACCAGGGAAGTCCTAGTAAGCCATTTGAGAAGGATTTTAAATGTTGCTATGTTCTCATGTTTCCTCACTACTTAATGTCCTTTTCGGTCAATTTTTTTACTGTGAAATCACATTTTATCTGATATCTGATAGAATCACAGACTTTAAAAAATATTTATCAAGACAAAACAGGTCTTGCACTATTCCCTATATTTCAATTTGTCTTTTTTTCCCCCTGAGGAATATTTTAGGAAGATAAAAGTTTGTAGAATTTTGCTTTCTAATTCTAATGAGTACCTTATTTACACAAATATTACCTTAATGCAAAAATGGATGAATAAATATTTTTTGAAAAACGAGGGACTTTACCTTACTCATTTTGAATATTTTAAATGATAGATCTGAATTATTCTCGTTTTTCATGCATTATTTTTATTGCTGTTATCTTTGCTTCCTTTTTTCATTTACACAATCTCCGTAGTTGACTTTAAACTCTTCATTAAATTTTAAACTACTCCAGAAGACAGGACTCTGACATTTTGAACCGGATCTTAAGAACAGACCTGACTTTGACAGGCAGCAATAGATAGCATTCCTGGCAGAAGGAAGTAAAAAAAAAAGCCATGAAGAGGCATGGCTGCTTGGGGGTGTGTCCAGGAAACCACAAGCAGCTCTGTTTGGCTAGTGCGGAGAACAGGGAGGGAGTAGAGAGAGGTAACACAGGAAATGTAAATTGGGTTACAGAGGGCCTTGGATATCGGGTTAAGGAGTTCGGGCTTATCTTTGATAATGAGAAACACTTTTGAAGACAGTAGTAGCACAGGTAAAAGATAAAATATGACTGAGGTTTCAAGCTGGATGACAGACAGAAGGGTGAGTCCAAGGACAGAAATATGGTGGTCAAGAGTAGTGAATTGTGGAAGAGGGTGGGGAAGAGGAAGATAAGTTTGATTACTCCTAACTGAGTTTGAGCTGTCCGTAGGGCAGTAGGAGATACTTAAGTCTCAGCTGGAAACATGGGATTGACTGTTAGGACAAAGAGCTTTTGGGAATTATGATAAAATCTGAAGCCTGAAATTAAGGACATCATTTAGAGAAAGAGGAGGGTTAAAGAAACAACCTCAGGAAGGTCAAGGAAGGACGGGGGTGGGAGGTCGGGAGAGTGGGGTGGGTAGAATCACATCCAAGAAGAGGAGGCCTGAGAAGAAGTCACCTCTGGGTTTCCTTCCTGGGGATCACTGCGACCTTGGAGAGAGCAGTTCCAAAAGAATGATGAGAAACAAAAGCAGATGCTGAGGAGCAAAGGGGCCACGAGGACGTGAAGACAGCAAGAACCAACTACTTCAAGAAATGTAGTTGTGAGAACAGAGAGAGTAGATGGAAGGGGTAGCAAGGTGAAGGTTGCTTGCTTGTTTGAGCTTTTCGAGACCTGAACTTTCGTGCTCACACAGACAATTCCCCACCGCACTCCAGCCTCCGCCTTCACCGTTGAGGCCCTTGAGTGAAATCCAAGACGCCCATTTACTTCCTCCCCCTCCTTCTATGACTGTTTTATTCCTTGTCTGCTAGGAAATGCCTGCAGGTAACACCAGTGACATGAAACATTTTATAATAATTTCCTGGTGACATCATTGTCTCCTCTGTTTTCTGTTTGTTTACTTGAATGTCCTCGCTGAAGTCTCACCCACAGCCCCTTGACCTTGGTTTCACCCTCTGAATCTCAGGGCCAGAAAGAACTTTCACAGTCATCTCGTCCACCCCTAGCCTTACCTGTACATCTCCAGTGATGTGGGACTCCTCTTTTCCAAAAGCAATACATTTTAAGAGTTTATAAGAAAAATGAGGCAAAATGACAAAAAGAAGAACTATTCCCCATAAACAGCCAACAACAACAAAATCCACCCGCCCCAATTTTTTTTGACCTGAGGTGAGAAGGATTTACTTAATGAAACACACGCTCTTCAGTCAATAGCACACTCTTATCTTTAGTCCACAAATCCTGTTCATGTTTTGTTTGTTCCATTTAATCATCATTCCTCCCTCTTCCATGGACAACCACTTAAAGCGTTTGTTGTATTTTTATTTGTAGACAGTTTGGTAAAACACACATTGCTGCACTGTGTGCTTGCATATTGAATTAACAAAATTATATGATGGGCTTCGTGCTATTTCTTGCTTTTCACTCTACCACGTTTTTGAGATCAGTCCATGTTTTGTGGGTCCCATAGTCCATTTTTTCTGACACATGCACTGTGTTCCATAGTGGGCACCTGCCAGATTTTACCCATCCATTTCCCAGGAATGGACTTTATGTGATTCCAATTCTCTGTTACCACAACCAGTGCTGTAGTGTACATGTTCTCTTAGAACCTAGGAATTCTCTGGGATTTTTACTCAGAAGCAGGATCACTGGATCACAGAGGAAAGCACACCTAGGTGGCCGGTACCGTTGCCAGAAGGGCTGTGCCAGTGCATATCTGACCAGCCCACAGTGTGGTCCTTATATCCACACACATCCCACCTCCCCCAGGTGTTATCCAGTTGTCTAATTTTTATTACTCTGATGGGGGTCAAATAACATTTCATTGTATTATTTTCCATTTCTCTAATCACAGGTGAGTTTGGGCATCCCCTCGCCTGTGAATTAACTGTCCATATTCTTTGCCAATTTTTCTCTTGGGTTCCTGTCTTCTTATTGATGTCTAGGCTTTCCTTTTATTTATTTATTTATTTACTTATTTATTTAGGCTGTGCCTTGCAGCTTGAGGGATCTTAGTTCCCCGACCAGGGATTGAAACGGTCCATGGCAGTGAAAACGCTGAGTCCTAACCACTGCACCACCGGGGAATTCCCTAGGCTTTCCTTTTATATTCTATATATAAGTCTCTTGTTGGTTTTAGACATTGCAGATATTATCTCTTAGTCTGTTATTTCTCTGTTAGGTTTGTCCATAGAGTTGTCATTGAACAGAGATATTTAATTTTGAGGTAATCAAATTAAATCATTCTCTCATGGTTTGTGCTTTTGGGGGTTTATCTAAGACATTTTTCCCTACCCCCAGCTCACAAATTTATTCTTTGACATTATTTTCTATTAACTTTGTAGTTTTCCTTTCACACTGTCTTTAATCCAGCTAGAGTCTGCCTTCATACATGGTTCTGGATAGGGATCTGACTTTATTTTTCCCTGTTGTTGTAAGCCAGTTTTCTCAACACCATCTCCTACAGGTTTTGTCCCTTCTCTTACTGAACTGTGTATTGCTTTTTATTTTTATTTGATCTTATTTTCTCCCAGTTTTATTGAGTTATAATCGACATACAGTAGTATGTAAGTTTAAGGTGTACAGCATAATGATTTGACTTATGACATACATAATGAAACGATTATTACAATAAGTTTAATGAACACCCATTATCTCATATAGATATGAAATTAAACAAATAGAAAAACAATTTTTATTGTGACGAGAGCTCAAGATTTACTCTCTTACCAACTTTCATATATAACGTATAGCAGTGGGAATTATATTTATCATGTTGTACATTACATCCCTAGTACTTATTTATCTTATAACTGGGAGTTTGTATTTTGTGACTGCCTTTATCCAGTTCCCCGTCCTCCCACTCCCCACCTCTGGTAACCACAAATCTGATCTCTTTTTCTATGTTTGTTCATTTGTTTGTTTTGGAAGCATAACTGACCTGCAATATTATGAGAGTTCCTCTTACACAACATAGTGATTCAATATTTCTATACCTTTCAAAATGATCACCACAATAAGTTTACTTACAATATGTCACGATACAAAGATATTACACAGTTTTTGACTATATTCTCCACATTGCACATTTCATACCTGTGACTCATTTCTTTTTACTTTTTTTTTCTTTTTAAATTCTTTTGTAAACGTGGGTCTGTCCCTGAGCTCTCTCTTCTTCCATTTTCTATTTGTTCTTGTCGCAGTACCACACTGTTTTATTACTATGGCTTTGTACACCCTTTTATCTGGTACGCAAATATATTTTGTAACTAAGGTAACAAGGGTTACAAGAAGAACATTTCCAGACTCTTCTGCTGACATCCCCCCCTGTGCCTTTCTTCCATTTTGATTCATTAAAGGCTTATGCTGATATCAGTATCAGCTTTCTTTATATTTGCTTCCTACATAGTTTACCCAAAATCTGAAAGTAAATGTTTTAGAAACTGAAATGATTCATTATATCCTTAGATTCCAGGACACCGTGACCCATCCAGACACTGATTTAAGATTTAGAGAGAGGTTCCATGCCTTCCTGGGCTGTGGATTTGCTCTAATAGAGAGTTCTTGTCCCTCCTAGCCAGAGTAGGGGTTTTTCCTCTCCTCTGTAAGTCAGGTCTCTCTAGATTGGCTTCACTTGTTGATGAGAAATAGTGAGGATTGCCAGTGATCAGCACATAACTCTCAGGTGTCGGGAGAAAAACACCCTGAAGTCAAGTAGAAAAGGTTCTCTTACTATCTGTTATTTTTATGTAGTTAAGTCTTTTTTAAAAATTACCTATTGCTTTTTGCCATCACTATCCATTAAATAAACGCTTGTGTTCCTTAACCCAAGCATGATGCATAGAAAGCTGCCTCTTTTTAGGCAGAATTTTACTTTAGCCTCATCCTGGGATCAGGACACCCCCTCCCTGCCGTGTGTTCCACGGGCACCACCCTCACCCCCAGTCTGACCAGCAGGGGTGTCTGTTTCTCTAGGAACGACTCAACCGCAGGATCAGGAAGCTCAGAAAGGACATCTGCGAGCTCCAGCGGCTCAGGGCTCAGGAGGAGGAGAGACTGCAGGCTATGCAGGTGGGCTTCGCAGAGTCCCAGGAAGGACTCCCGTCAGATCATCTGTCTGTCTGGAGCAGCCTGCTGTGGGGGGAGGGCCTGGAGGTTGGAAACACAAGTGCTGGGCTCGGCCTCGGGGTTTGCTGGCTGAGTGACCTGGGGTGAGTCAAGCCCTCTGACCTTCATGTGGTTTATATGTTCAGTGAAAGCCAGTCGTGTTCTACCTGGTTCTCGGTGAAGATCAAAGGAGACAAGCAGCCCATCAACTGAAAACTACTCCACAAACCATAGGTCTCTTTCTCTGTCTCTGACCATCTACCTTTCTGTTGCTTGCTCACTTTGATGTGGGGTCTCTCCTCACCCTATGACGTGAAGGGGGTTAAAAGTCAGTGGAACGGCTTCCCTGGTGGCGCAGTGGTTGAGAGTCTGCCTGCCGATGCAGGGGACATGGGTTCGTGCCCCGGTCCGGGAAGATCCCACATGCCTCGGAGCGGCTAGGCCCATGAGCCATGGCTGCTGGGCCTGTGCGTCCGGAGCCTGTGCTCTGCAACGGGAGGGACCGCGGCAGTGAGAGGCCTGCGTACCGCAAAAAAAAAAAAGTCAGTGGAAGGATATAGCCGAGTGTGTGTGTGTGTGTGTGTGTGTGTGTGTGTGAGACATGGCATCTGTGGATGTTCACAAGGGTGTGAGGTGCGGGGGGAGGTGTCCCTTCATTTTTGAGGAACACGGCTCCCCCTGTAATACCCATAACATGCAGAGGCAATGCCATGAGGGGAGGAGGACCGAGAAATCAGCATTCTCGCTCAGAACGTTCAGAGACTGAAGGTCCAGAGGGAGCCATCTGACATTGAATCTTAGGGAGCCCCCTTTCTGGAGTTTCAGGCAGACTGTAGGACCCACAGGCTGGAGGCTGAACTGGAGCGTCAACACCAAGCCAGGAGACAGCTGGATGCCCTCCCTCAGCAGCGGCCAGGCCAGCTGGAGGACATGCCAGCAGAGGCGTCCAGAATCCCTGGCATCTCCAGGGCAATGATTCAACTCAGCAGCCTGGTCACTGAACTGGAGGGGATGGCTAAGAAACTGGATGCCAGCCTGCTGAAGGTGCACACCCTGAGGTGCCTCCCGAAGCCTGGGATTCTCCCCAAATAGTGGGCAGCCTACCTGTAGCATCCCTCTGGGAGGTGTAAGAAGGAGAGTCTTCTCTGTGACACGTGGTGGTGGCTTGTCCAAGGCTGCACAATGACAGCCTTGGACAAGAAGGGGTGCTACCCTCTCCAGTTCTCAAGGTGACAGCCCAGAGTGCCATCCACTAGTTGGTTGGGGAGGGAATTGGAGGGGACGGGAACCTGAGAACTGGTTGTGACTCTCACTCTCTTTCTCTCTGCTAGGACGCCAGTGACTTATTGAACAGGTATGAGCCGTCCCATCTCCCTTCCCACATGTGCTTACACAGCACAGACCCACACAAACATAGATGTGTGTATGGGCTTTCTCACGGTCAAGGAGCTCCACTGCTCCGTTAACTTGCATCTTCAGGCTACATGGAAAGTGGAAGATTGAACAGAATATACTGAAGGATTTCTTTGTTTCTAGGAGTGCTCCAGAGCAGTTAGAGGCTATTTATCCCAACTTAGAGAAAAGAATCAATGAATCACTTAACCAGCCATCCTCAGTAGCTCTGACCGGTTCATCCCTGGACCAGCTCGTCTCAGACTCACCTCAGCCTCCTGGCTCTCCTTCCCCCAACCTGTCCAGCCTCCCACTAGGTCTGCCCAGTGCACCCTCAGGCCTGCCACCTCCTGAACATGCCACAGCTGTGATCAGATGCCTGACCCTCTGATACATGGACAATAGTCACAGCCTCTTTCCTGAACCAGGCTCCCACTGCACAAGTCGGGATTCAAGACCTCCGTTTTGCCTGTGAACAGACGGTAGCACCCATCTCTCACAATCTCATATTAAAATGGGAGTACCCAGGTACCTGGATGTCATGAGTTCACAGTGCTGAGGCCACCTCTGCCTATGGAGCTGGCACGTCTGTTGGCAGAAATATTCCTTCTGAGCTCCTGTAGCACCGGTTGTCTGTACAACGCACCTGGAGCTTACATTACTTTTGTGGTGGACAGACTCTACAGGGACCTCCCATGATGCTCCCCTCGTGGTGTTCATGCCTTTGTATGATCCCCTCTCTTTGAGTGTGAGCAGAACCTGTGACTTGCTTCTAATCAATGGAATATGGCAAAGGGGATGGGCTGTCCCTTCGCAGACTGTATTACATGGATGGGATGCCTCCTTGCTAACACGCTCACTCTTGAAACTCTCCTTGCTGGATTCATGACGTGGTTAGTCCTGTGGCCAGCAGGCAGCCTCTAGGAGCTGAGAGCAGCCTCCAGCCTTCAGCAAACAAGAAGCAGAGGCCCTCAGTCTTGCAGCTGCAAGAAAATTAATTCTGCCAACTGCCTAAGTGAACTTGGAAATGGACTTTTCCCCAGTCGAGCCTCGAGAGGAGAACCCAGCCCAACTGACATCTTGATTGCAGCCTTGTGAGACCCTAAGCAGAGAACCCAAATTTCTGACCCACAGAAACTGTGAGGCAATAGATGTCATAGAAACTATGATATAATAAATCTGTGTTGTTTTAAGACACTAAATTTGTTGTAATTTTTATGGAGCAATGAATAATACCTTTGTATATTAATTACGTGTGCGTCACTTCTTTGGGTGAGTAAAGACATACACTGTCTTTGTGTCCCCAGGGTTTAGGACAGTGCCAGTCTCATAGTTGGTGTCCAGTGAAATTTATTAAGTGGATGCATGAATAAATTAATAGAAAGTATAAGGACCCTTCTTTTTTCTTTTTTAATAAATTTATTTATTTACGGCTATGTTGGGTCTTCGTCGTTGCGCGCGGGCTTTCTCTAGTTGTGTCAAGTGGGGGCTACTTTTCGTTGTGGTGCGCGGGCTTATTCATTGCGGTGGCTTCTCTTGTTGCAGAGCACGGGCTCTAGGCGCGTGGGCTTTAGTAGTTCTGGCTCTCAGGATCTAGAGCGCAGGCTCAGTAGTTGTGGCGCATAGGCTTAGCTGCTCCGCGGCATGTGGGATCTTCCCAGAGCCGGGCTCGAACCCGTGTCCCCTGCATTGGCAGGCAGATTCTTAACCATTGCGCCACCAGGGAAGTCCTAAGGGCCCTTCTTGATGCTCCATGATTAACAAAGGGGACCTTTAACTAGTGTTACTGAGCCCTTGCAGAAATGGTCAGTAGTATACTTGGCACTGAAGGATACAAAGAATAAAACATGACTACAAGGAGATGGCTGCATTGTGGTGTAAAGAGTAAAAACTCACAAGTCAGACTTGAGTTCAATCCCAGTCCTGACACCTAATACCTCTGTAACCCTGTACAAGTTACTTAGCCTCTCTGCACCTCAGTCCTACCCCCTCTAAAATGAGGATAATGATACTCATGGCCTGGGATTGTTGTAAGAATTAAATGTTATTATATATGCCTGCTGCAGTGCCTAACACGTTGGAAACATTTAAATGTGTTAATTCCATCTTCTTATTCTACGTCTCCAGCCAAAAGCTTATAATCTAGCTATGGAACCAGAATAAACACAGATGGAATAACAAGAGAGTGTGTGATGGGTTATTAAGTGTCCTAGTTGCTAAGGGCAGTGAGGATTCAGAGGAGAGACACAAGTGAGGCTGGCAAAGTCGGGGTTGGCTTCGTGGGGGTGGAATTGGACACGCAGGAGAGAAAGCTGGAGAGCATCCAGGTCAGGACAGCTCCACGGATGAAAGCGCGGAGGTAGGAAAAGGCCTCAGCACGTTTGTAGCAGTACGAAAAGACTGACCCAGTCAGTCTGGAATATTCGGGAATGGGGAAGACCAGAAGTCAAGCAGAGGGTTAGATGAGTGACACCGAAACATAGGCAGTCATCAAAGGGTTTTGATTCAAGAGTGAAAGGAACAAGTGGTGTTTAAGGAAAACCAGTCTGGACTCTTGTTGCCAGATGGATCAGGGACAGGAAGTCGGGGGGTTAAGGGAGGGGAAGGAGAAAGTGCCTAGTGTGGATGTTCAGAAAAAGAAGGATATAGCGACTAGGCAGGAAGCTGTATGTCTCAGAGAAACGTGAGACCCCAAATCTAAGAATAAGACATTAGCCAAGGAAAGAGCACCCCTGGATGTGACAGCTAACAATTCCTGTGTCCTAGCTGTGGTTAACGTCAAACAGAGAATTGGTCCAGAAGCATCCTCCCAGCACTGGGAGGACACTGACAAGCTCCGAGGGTCTGTCTCCACTGGAGGGTCAGTTACCCTGCAGGTGCCTGCCGGGCCCTGTGTCCTCTTCTGATGTGACTGTGGATGATCAGGCCGGGTGGGCATCTGAGCAGCAGATGGCTGGCCAGTGGAGCCTATAAGGTGGCCTGCCGAGAAAGGTCTTACCAAAGAAAGACAATGATAATTAGGTTCTCTAAGAAATTCAAAATGGACCTATGATGAAGGCATCATTGGTTGGCAGGAAGAGCAGCAACACAGGGGATCAGAGCCACACACGTGACTGTGTCCTGAAGCAAGTGTCATTGACCACGCTGCTCAGTGGCCACAGGCTAGTCCAGTCTCTAAGCTGCCTTGGGCCTCAAGTCCCCTTCCCACCGTTCTTGGACGTACAGAGGCAGTATGACTTAATGGTCATGAGCACAGACTTGGGAGCCAAGCCATCTGTCTAATGTCTAGTGTCTAATGGGTATTATCGCTGTGCTATTTACTAGCTGCTCATGTGGGACCAGTTACCCAACCTCCATACATCTCACTTCTCTGATGTATAAAACGGGGCTGTTAAAAAACAAAACGGGGCTATTAATAATAGTACCTACCTCATAGGGCTGTTGTGAGGATTAAATGAGTTAATACATAAAATAATATTTACTCCAGTGACTGGCCAGAGTGAACTCTCTCTGTGTTGATTATTATTATTAGCGTTTTTAAATCTCCAGTTCTTCCTTTGGGAACTACTTGTATCTCCCACCACTCCCACCACCCCACCAGAGCTTCCCACAAGGCTCGAGTCCTAACAGTGGAAAAATCCCATTTTCCTTATTTGCATGTCCAATCTTATAATAAACTTTCTTAATATTTGAACTAACTTGAGTGAGTCTCCATTCCCTGTAGTAGAAGCTGCTACAGTGTAAGTTGTGAAAAAGTCGGCTAAACCTGTGGATGTCCCAACAGGTGTGCACGTTTCCTTTGGAGTCTTGGAGAGGGCGACTGGGAGCTTGGGGTTCTGGACTTCAGCACTTCCCTGGGGGAGGGAACCCCGAGTTCAGACTCTGTGACAAGCAGAGCATGGAGGCTCACGGAGCTGCCTTATCTTGAGGTCATCATGTTTTAGGATCTATCCACTTCCTCTGCGCTGAGTCCACAATCCAAACAAGTGAATTTCAAGTAAAATTACCCTGGGAGGGGAGCAAGTGCTGATAGACCAACATGAATATTTTCACTCACTAGCGGCTTTACTTCTCAGTGTAAGAAATATAACATTTTTTCCTGAATCCAAACCCCTCATGGGAAGTGTGGCCAGCAGTAAAATATTCACACCAAGGCACACATTTCTGAACAGGGCAGCACAGTAGTTAAGAACTCTAAAGTCCGACATGGATCAAAATCCTGGCTGCCTGATCTGGCTGAGGAAGTAACCCAAATTCACCTGGCCTCAGCTTTTTAACTTTAAAATGTGGATAATAATAGGAGCTACCTGGTGGGGTTACCAAGATTAAGTGACATAATACATGTAAAGACCTCCAACAGGCCAGGATCTTCATACATATATACCCTAGAGGCTAATAGTCATTTGAAAAGACCCAGCTAAAACCTACGAAAAATCAACAGAAAAATACAATCCACTCTTTGTTGGAATCCCAAGTCTGGGGGCTTTGGGTATGTTTTAGCATTATTTAGGGACTTGTGTGTGTCTTTTTTTAGTTTTATATGAAATACTGAACACTCCCAGGGAAAGCAATTGAACCTCCCTCCGATCCTTGGCTCCTGGTCTCCACGTCTTTTCTACCTGCTAAACTGAGGATGAACAACAGAACTTTTGTGGTGACCTCAAGCCCTGGGCCTCAATACATTGTGCTCACCCCTTAGAGGTTGCACCTGGATGGTTTGCTCCTCCCAGGGACCTCAGTGGGGAGATGATAGAACATTTTAGTTTACATCCAAGCAGATTCAACAGACATAGTATTAAAAAGATTGACAGTAAAGGGTATGTTTAAGCAGAATAAATGACACCTCCAATAAGAACTAGAAAATAAAATATGTTAAGACAATGCTTTTATTATGCATAGGATTTTAAATCCCTTGGGACGAGGGAAGTCATTTTACAAATTCTAGGCAGCCACGTGTTAGTGCTTGTTCCTGTCCCAGAATCACACCAGGCAGGGGGATTTCTGGAGTCACGGATAATCAACTTCTTCACACCACCCGTGGCCACAGCTTCTGCAAATGCAACCTGCTCCCCCGCGGCTCACCACCCAAATCCAAACATCTACAAATCCCTAATTCTCTCCCTTCTTCTGCCCCATCCCTCAGATGGTACTTCTTGTCCAGCCCTAGAGCAGTCCCAGTGCTTTGGGCTAAAAGTCCCAGGTCATGCAGTTCACCCCCTGCCTCCACCTGGGCTTCTTTACCCAGCACAGAACTTACGATGGTGTTATTTCTGCTCCCACATCTGAGCTATTTGAGACTCAGTCCTTTCCACCATCTCATTCCTTTCGTCTCACTTCTCAACCTCAGATGGTGATCAGGAAGACACTTTTCCCCAGGGGTTGAGTGTGGTCCTTGGGTTGTGGCTTATAGTGATACTTCCCCTGTGCCCTTCCCACCAAGGCCCTGAATTTTCATCTCAGCCAGGAGGCATTGAGTGGTGTCAAGAGTGGGGGTGGCAGCACATCTGTTTGTGAGGACAGTGGAGGTGACCCAGTGTCCCAGGGGTCACAGATCATCCAGCTCGTTCTCTGCTGTCTCTTCTTCCTAAGAGGCTTATTCCCCTCCTTTCGTCATTCATTATACTCATCTTTTAGACTCATCCTTTCCAGAAAGCCCTCTCCAACTCACCTCCTGTTACCTCCAAGATGGGTTATGCCCCTCCTCTTGGCTTCCCTAGTATCCGGGTCAGACCCCTATCACAGCGCCCATCACACTGTGCTATCATTTCCTCCTTTTGTCTCCGTCTCTTCTCTTGAGCTCCTTTAGATACAGGACAAAATTTTTTTCTTTTTCTTTTCATATCACCAGTGGCCACCATACTGCTTGGCTCATAATTAGCACACAATAAATATTTCTTAAGGATATGAGTAAATGAACTCTAATATTTTGGGGGGAGAAAACAAGATGAAGAGAAGTGAGATGCCTAGTTTAAGATCATATAATTCGTTGATTACAAGGCTGGATCTAGAACCCAAGTCTTCTGGCCCCAAATCCGGTATGCCTTCCTCTACACAGCTACTTCTGTGCCTGGTGGGGATGGTGGTGAGGAGGGCTGGCAGTGGTCTGAGTCCCATCCACTGGTCGTTGAGGCAAGGGCTTGATCAGACTGAAGGTCATCCCACCTGTCCCTTGCCAAAGTCCTGACTCTATCACATCATCTAAAGCAGTAACTACTGTTCTGAATCTTACAGGTGACCCAGCCAGGGTCAAGTCCTTGGGCCCTCTCTTTGGACCCTGTGCTTAGGGGAGGTTAGCTGCACCCTCTAGGGAGCTCAGGGAGAACTTGGACCCTCGCCCCCAGAGCCCAAAGAAGGGAAAGATCTTCTGGGTGAAGGAGGCAGTGAAGGTGTAGATGGGTTCCTGAGTGACGGCATTGGCAAAGGTCACCCAGCCCACCTCGTAGTCAACAGACACACGCACCTGCTGGGGCTGCTCCTCCAGGGCCAGGCGGGTGGGGAAGGAGCCCAGGGCCGAGACGAAGCCCCAAGCCAGTCTCACCGCCCACACCCCCTCCTCTGGCCGCAGCCGAAGCTCCCCCTTCCGCCGGATGTCCTTACTGACCACACCCAGAGTGCAGCTGCCCCCGGGAGCCAAGTCCACACTCACCACCCACGTGTGTCTCCCCCCAGTGAAGCCACCATGGGCCAGGACACAGGTGGCCCGGTCGAAACGCTGGGGGCTGTCTGGTGACTTCTGCCATTTATAGGAGAAGCGAGCCTGCTGGTGGTCCTCAGACAAGAGGAGCTTCGGGTGGGAAGTCCAGGGGTCTAGAGAGATGTGAGCTGTGGGGAAAACCAAAAGGGCCACAGATGTCAGCAGACATGCTATCACCTTCAGGAAAGGCCTAAATACCCGCCTTGACACCCGCGTTAGCGTTACTACCAACAAAGTATATAGTGCCTACAAAGACCTGCAGTATGGGTACCACCTGGAAACCTGTTAGTAACAGACTCTCAGGTTCCACCCCAAACCACCTGAGATGGAATCTGCATTTTAGCAAGATCCGCAGCTGATTCCTGTGCTTGTTAATGCCTGCTTCAGAGGATGTGTTGGTTAGTTCGTTACTTCGGACATCCGGGCTCTCATCTGGTTGTGTCTTCCCCTGGAAAGCACTTCTTCTCCCTGCAAACTGGCTGACTCCCAAAGCTGTGCATGCCTGCTCTGATCTCCTGCTGCTGACACATCACGTCCTCCCCCTCCTGTATCTCGGAGGGTGGAAATATTCTTCCCTCCGTCCAAACTTCATGATCACTCTCTGGGCACTTGTGACTCATTTATACAGTCTTCACTCCACCCAGACTCTCTGGCTCACCCACGGGTTATTCATTCTGCCTCAGTAATTCTAAAATCAGACAGAGTCTGAGGATCACCTTTTAACAAAAATACTTCTGCGGACCCCTGCATAGTGATACTTTTAGTATCCATAAATCGGGACAAATTCATAAATTCAGATATGTCCATGAGTTAGGAGTCCCTGCCAAGAGCTCTGTGACTTCCCAGGGTCTTCGGCTGATAGACTGGGAACAGTGCCCTTGAGTGGGGTCCATTCTTCATTCCTTTCCTACCTGCAGGCTGCACTCCTATCATCTATGAAATATAATAACACCTGAGAGAGAGTAGGTGTTCCTGACAATTCTAAGAATGTGATTCTAAACCCAGATCAAATTCCACGCATCCAGGAAGCCCTTCCCGATAGACGTTGTCCCATCCTGATTTAATCTTTCTATCCCATCATCACGTGCAGATCAGAACATGAGCTTCCTGCCAGGGATGTGGTATGTGTGTGCACCTGTCCCTTCTTCATGGTTCTCCCACAAGCATTACAAAGGCAGTGACACATATCAGTGTCACGTGTGACATTATGTGTATATGTACATTTATGTATGTGATATATATGTATTTGACTATTACAGTGCCCAGTGTAGAACCCTGCAAAATTATCTGCCCATTCCAAGATTAGAATCCTCACTCCCTCCCATCCTGACAGAGGCTGCTTACCTGGCTCATAATCCAACTCAAAGCAGAGTTTTTCTGTAAAGAGGAAATAAAACAGGATGCGCTTTCATTAGTCTTACCGAACCATAGAACATTTAATGATGAGGAAACTGAGGCCCCAAAAGGGAAGAGACAAAGAGAGGAATGGAAGCTGGAATCCTCTAGACCAGTGGTTCTGAACTTGAACTTGCATCAGAGTCCCCAGAACACTTGCTAAAACACACATGTTTTTGATTCAGGTGGCCCGGGGTGGGGCTGAGATTCGCATTTCTGGCAAGTTACCAGGGGATGCTGCTGCTGCTGGCTGGGAGCCCCACTTTGAGCCGCACCGCCTAGCTCTGAGCGGGCAGTGACCAGTGCCTTGCACAGAGCCTAGGACACAGGAAATGCTCAAGAAACATCGACTTAATGAACAGATAAGTGGGTTAATTTATTTCTCGTTCTGCTTGGAAATAATTTTGGGGATAGTCAAAGGTCAGCCTTTGATTAGAGTAAAATTTCCTTCACTGCCAGGCCATTTACTTGTAGGAAGTGGACTTGGGGGAAAGCTCTTCTAAGGTGACATTTTTGTGGGTGGGTCATTTAGAACTAGGTGGCATCATTCGTGATGTCACGTAGGAGGAGAGGGAAGTGTTGGCGAGCAGCCACATTCCTGACTCTCATTTCAAACCCTCCACACCCTCTCCTTCCACCACTCCCTGTCCCGGAAAACGGGGTCATGGTCCCCACAGGGGCAATTTAACTCTGAGGACCAAACTAGGGGAAGCCAAGGAAAAGAGGAGGGAGGGAAGTCAGCTACCACAGGGCACAGAGAAATACCCTTGCTGGTTATTAATTAACAATGTTCATCAGAAACTTATCATGTATTACAAATGTGGATTTTTAAAATTACTGACAATGACAGATTGTGGATTTTTAGGGATTTTTAAAATTATTGACAATGACAGATTTTGTTAATCATTATCTTATATATCACTTCATGGCAAGCGGTTAGATCTATTTGTTTCATTATTTTTCAAACCAGTTACATTTTTTCCCAGAAATCCTCACCTTTATTATCTAACTTCATTGTCACATCCTGATAAGCAGATTTTATAAAGATCTGCAAATAAGGAAACCAAGGCACTGGGAGAGTGCAAGCCTTGTCAAAGGTCACACAAACGTCAGGCAGCGGGGCATGGAGGCCATTCCTAAATCCAGGCTTCACAGCCACCTGTGCTTCGTGGGGTCCGCTTACCCAGAAACGTCTTCATCTCCTTTCGCAGCGGGAGGGCCTGCTGGGGGAAGTCCCGAATCCTCTGGCCCAGCTCAGGGGATACAGCCTCTGGTTTCCGGCACCTTCTGGTTTCACATCTAGGGGCACAGAAATGGTGGGGTCTGGGAATTATCCTTCTTAGTGATGCCTCCAGACTCAGCTGGTCACCTTCTGATTGTCTTGGAGGTGCCAGTTCCCATGGACAGACATGATTCCTCTGGGATGGATCCATTCCCTCCCCACACTGTCCCCTCTTGGGCAGTGTCATGCAGGGGTGTGTATCTACAGCTGGCTGTACATGGGAATGCATTTGAGTATGTGAAAGTTTACATGTGAGTTGTCATCCTTAATGTGAGAATGTATATTTGTGTGGTAATAACCAGCATGGGGTGCGTGTATGTTTATGTATGTGGGAAAAGAGAAGAGGAAATCTTACCTTATTAGAGTGCTTCTGATATCCTAGGAGAAAGAGAGAGAAAGCAGGGATTCAGTTTCCATTTCTCCCTCCCACGAGAGAAGACAAAATACCATATTCTCAGCCCTAGATAGAAAAAGGACACCAGATCCATGGAGTCACAGCGTTTTCAGGTTTACGAGGCTTCAGGGATCTTAGAGCCCAACCCCTTCATTTTATAAGATCCAGACAGTGAAGTGACCTGCCCCTTAGAGGCAAAGGCAAGTCCCATCCCAATGTCTCCAGCTTCTCAGTCCCCAACGTGTCCGCCTAAATCATGCTGCCTTTCTGATGCCTAATTTGGACCCCAGTATCTCTCCTCCAGTGTGAGGAAGGGAAACAGAAGAAGAAGAACTTCCTGCTGGTGGGCGGTGACACAGAGAATAGTTTGCCTCGGAAATAGCACCTGACATTTGTTCGCATATAGTGCTTGATGCTTCTCAGAGTGCTAATTTCACTTGCATTTTACTGTTGGATCCTCACAAATAAAGTATTTTTGAGATAAATAAACAAAGTATCTCCCCTATTTGATGGATAGGATGAAGAGACCAAGACCAGAGAGCAAAGCAACCAGGGAGCTCTTGGGGAAGCAAGGACTCTTAGAATTCAGAACTTCTGGTCCTGTGACCCATCTTCCACTTGGGATACAAGGATGTGTGAGTGAAGAAGAGATGGCTTAGACAGGTAAAGATGCAACAAATCATAGGTGAGCACAGGTGGACGGGGGCGGGGCTCAGAGCTCACCATCAGGAGCTCCCTTGCTGGCCTCTCCTTCTTCTCCTCCAGTTCTTCAATGAGGGTGCTAAACCGGCAGATTTCCCCAGTGACCAGGACATCAAACTCATCCCGATGCTTTAAGATGTCCCCATCCAGCCTCTCCAACTGGGCTAAGAGGATGCTCTGCTGTTCCTCCAGGAACTGGCTCAGATGTGCAAACTCAGAAATCACTTTTTGTTTCTTGGTGGCCACCTGAGTCTGAGGGGGCAGGAGGAGAGGGCAGGAAGTTATTCCTCCTCTTCCTCCACTTCCTTTTCCTTCTTTTTCCTTAATTCACTCCCATCTCCCTCCAGATCCACATTCTCCAAGGTTTGGTGGTAAAGTCAGAGCCCCCCACTCCCCAGGTCCCCAGATAGACTTGGAACCATGGCATAGTTTCCTTTACACCTGCCATGCCATTTCCAGGAGGAGGTGTACGGGAGGTGGTGAGGACACCCCACCTCCTGCCGTTTACAAAGTGCGCACAATGTGCGGGGCACTAAGGTACATTACTGTCCTTACAGCAATTCAGTGAGATAGTGATTTTTTTTTTTTTTTTTTGGCGGTACGCGGGCCTCTCACTGTTGTAGCTTCTCCCGTTGCGGAGCACAGGCTCCGGATGCGCAGGCCCAGTGGCCATGGCTCACGGGCCCAACCGCTCTGCGGCATGTGGGATCTTCCCAGACCAGGGCATGAACCCGTGTTCCCTGCATCGACAGGCGGACTCTCAACCACTGCGCCACCAGGGACACCCGATAGTGATCATTTTTAATCTCCACTTCACAGAAAAATAAACTGAGCATAGAGAGCTGTTTGAGGTCATAGAGCTAATTCATTTCAGGATTCAAACTCAGAATGGGGCTTCCGTGGTGGTGCAGTGGTTAAGAATCCGCCTGCCAATGCAGGGGGCAAGGGTTCAAGCCCTGTTCCGGGAAGATCCATGTGCCACAACTACTGAGCCTGCGCTCTAGAGCCCATGAGCCACAACTAGTGAAGCCTGCGTGCCACAGCTGCTGAAGCCCATGAGCCTAGAGCCCATGCTCCGCAACAAGAGAAACCACTGCAATGAGAAGCCCACGCACCACAATGAAGAGTAGCCCCCGCTCACCACAACTAGAGAAAGCCTGCACGCACAGCAACGAAGACCCAATGCAGCCAAAAATAAATAAATAATAAAACAAAAATGCAGAATGACTTCAGAGCCCTATATGCTATGTTGCCTTGGTTTCAGAAAGGCACTGGACCCTGAGGAAGGGAAGAGGACCAGGGAAGGGATGATGACTTACCAGGAGGACTTGTATCCTTCGATTTTCTCTTGACTGAATTCCTTGAATCTCCTCTCTCTCCTTTCTTAGACACTCAAGACACTTCTGTATTTGTTCCTGGGAAGAAGGAGCATAAAATATTTAAGATGGGGGCAGGGATAAATTAGTACTTTGGGATTAGAAGATACAAACTACTATATAAAATAGATAAACAACAAGGACCTACTGTACAGAACAGGGAACTAAATTCAATATCTTTTTTTTTTTTTTTCTGTGGTACGCGGGCCTCTCACTGCCGCGGCCTCTCCTGTTGCGGAGCACAGGCTCCAGACGCGCAGGCTCAGCGGTCATGGCTCATGGGCCCAGCCACTCCGCGGCATGTGGGATCTTCCCGGACTGGGGCACGAACCCGTGTCCCCTGCATCGGCAGGCGGACTCTCAACCACTGCGCCACCAGGGAAGCCCTAAATTCAATATCTTGTAATAAACTATAATGGAAAAGAATCTGAAAAATATGAATCACTTTGCTGTACTCTAGAAACTAACACAACATTGTAAATCAACTATACTTCAATTAATTTTTAAAAAATATTTAAGACGGAAACAATGATTTGTTAAGAGATGTCATCTCTGCCTCCAGGAATGGAATGACCCAAGGGAAGGAGTCGTTCTCTTAGCTGACAAGCCTGGGCCTTTATGGTCCTTGACAGCTTACTCTCTTTGGGTCTTCTTCCTCTTGTTTTGTCCTCCAAGAATTTTGATTAGGGCTTTCTGCTTTTAGCTCGGTGCCATCATAAGCTATGACTCTGTGTTCTCACTTGAGCCTTCCTGTCTTCAGGCTAAACACCCTAACTTCTTTTGCCTTAATGAATGGTATCGAGGATCTATCCTGAGCTTGATACGCCCTTCTTCGAAATTATCCCAACTTTCTCACATATCCCAAACAGAACACATCCGAACAAGCTCTCTTATAAATGGAATCAACTTTCTGGGTATGATTCTGGAGGGAACAAGAAACTAGGATAATGCAAAAAATAACCAATGAATTGTTTTTAAAATTGCTTGCTCTAGGGGACTTCCCTGATGGTCCAGTGGTTAAGACTTCAAGCTTCCACTGCAGGGGGCACAGGTTCGATCCCTGGTTGGGGAACTAAGATCTTGCATGCCGCAAGGTGTGGCCAACCCCCCCACCAAATCAAACAAACAACAACAACAAAAATTGCTTGCTGTAGAATAAAGAACAGGTATACACACATAAATGTTCATATAAGCACATTGCAAAATATATTTAGAACTCCTAACAATACATGCCAATTAACTAATTGACACATATACATAGACTCCCACTTGTAATAAAACACAATGCATAAACAGCTAAAACCAGTACACACTCATTTAATGACAGATAAAATTATACACCATATATATTTACCCAACCTGCATATATGTAAACACTAATTTACCTACAAACAAGAGCAGTCAGTTACACATACACACCCAAGTAGTCAGATCCCCTCAAACACACTGCACACGCTGGTAAACATGCAAACATTAATACACATACACACTGTGCAATCATTTCCTCAAGTGCAAACCCAGACATCCTCAGACACACCTGACTGATCCATGGTTCAGACACATACGTTCATGTTGTGGTGACTCATTCATTCAACATGTATTTATTGAGCTATTATTATGTATTGGCCATAAGTAAACAACATAGGGCATACTTAAAACACAAACACATGATCTTCCATGCCTGGGTCTATTGCCTGGGTAATCACAGAAGCGGGGAGATGGAATTAAGTTTCAGAGTGGCCCAAATAATCCACAACTCTGCTCTGATTCTTTCAGTCCAGTCCAATCCCAGACCCACCCTGGGAACCTCTCAGTTTCCCCTTTCCTACCCTGTAGGGCCCAGCCGCATCCTCCAGGAAGCGCACAGTGTGGGCACGGTGCTCCCAGGCCTCCCGGCATACCACGCACAGCTGCATCTCATCATCCTCGCAGAAGAAGTAGACTTTCTCCCCGTGCTCGGGGCAGATGTCCTCCTCTTCTATGTCCAGCCGGGACACCAGCTTGAGACGCTCAATGTTCTCCACCACGCTGGCCAGCTGCCAGTTGGGCCGGAAGCTCCCTGGGCGAAAAGGCTCCTTGCAGAGTGGGCAGGTTGGGGGCTCCTCGGGGTCCGGGCTGGGGATCTCAAGGTAGCGGGTGAGGCAGATGCGGCAGAAGTTGTGGCCACAGTCAATGGTGACCGGCTCCCTGAGGGTCCCTTGGCAGATGGGGCAGTTGACCTCATCTGCCAGGCTGGTCACAGAGGCAGCCGAAGCCATAGTGCTGCTGCGCTTGTGGCCTCTTCAAGGTCACCCTCTCTGCTCAGCTTGGGGAGAAGGGCTGGGAGAACAATGAGGACACACACCTCACACTCACACACCTACATGTGCACATGGCCAGACACAGGGGCATCTTACATACCCAGTGACACCCTCATGGTCACACACACATACGTGTGCGCACAGAGCAAGGTACCCACTTGCATCTCTGGCAGCCAGGGTTCTGCTGTCCCCCTCCCAAAAGAACAGACACACACCCTCCAACAGCAGAGACAGAGAAATAGCAGAGGAGGGGCAGAAGAAGCAGTCACAGCATTCCAGAGATGACCTCAGTTACTCTCTGGACTGGTGCCCATGACCTGGGGGTTCCTGCTCTTTCCTGTCCATCCAGAGACACTCGCGGTAGAAGGAAAGTGGTCGTATCTTAACCATCCACAATTGGAAGAGACTGTTCTTCTTTTGGGAGCAGGAGGGAGACTGGGTCACAGAGCAGTAATGCCACCCCAGCCTCCCTGCAGTATGACCAGCTGTCTCCAGGGAGATTGGAGGTATCAGCCAACCCAGGGGAGTGTGGGGACCCAGATAAGGCGCTGTGCCCAGGGCAGGGGTGGTGAGACAGGGCACAGGCAGCTTCACCAACCGGCCTGCCATAGGCTTCCAAAGGGGTTGGAATGTATTCTGTCTGGGGGAGGAGAAAGAAAGATAACAGCAGCCATCATTAATTTACGATGGCCATGTTCCTCACGCTAACTTAAGCGATTTAAACATATGATCTTATTTATTCCTCCTGTCTGCTCTGTAGCCTTGGTGCTATTAAGATATTAGCTGGGCTCAGCCAGGTTACTTAGCTTGCTCAAGGCACACAGGTAGGGAGGTGGGAGGCCATAATTTACACTCAGATCTGTGAGTCTCCGAGCCGTGCTGTCCAACAGAAATACAATGTGAGCCACGTGTACAATTAAAAGATTCCCAGTAGCCATATTTTAAAAAGCAAAAAGTGAAATTAACTAATATTTTATTTAGCCCCAAGTAGTATCAATATGTAATCAGAAAAAATTAGTCATGAGACATTTTACACCCTTTTTATTTGGTGTTACGTCTTTAAGAAGGGGCATAGTTTACACATACGGGACCAGCCACATCTCAGTGTTCAGCAGCCTCGTGCAGTTGGAGGCTCTTGTGCTGGACAGTGCGGCTCCAGGGGCTGCACTCTTTGGGGCAGAGGGGAGGTGATGTACAAAATAGTTGGAGTGGAAAGGGAGCGAAACACGGTGGGGTGCTGATCATCCAGTGGGAGAATGGAAGGAGATTTCCTTGGTTTTCTCCACAGATGAAGGTGAGTGGATGAAGAACCATGGCTGTTTGATCATTGTCTTGGCTGGCAGTTCAGGAAGGGCACGGGCTGGAAGCCAGGAGGCTTGGATTGACCCTAGCCTTGCAACTTTCTAGCTCTGTGACCTTGGGGAAGTCACTTTACCTTTCAGTTTACATTTCCTGTAATCATCACCTGCCCCCAAGCACTGTTTTCAGATTGGATGTAATAATATGAAAATACTAAGCCTTAGATAAACGTGGTTGAACCTGTTTATCTTTTTGATTAACAGAGTTTTCTAAATTATATCAACATTGTGTTATGCTTTCTCGCCTTCTCCCCGCTGCAGTTAAAAACTAAAATTGAAGTACAATGTTACCCAAACTCCAGTGGGGACACTGGCACTGGGAGGTGGTGGGGGGTAGGAGTTTAGGAGAGACCAGCCAGAGTCGAGGAGCTGAGACAAGGAAAGGAGGGCGGAGGAAGGGACCCGGTGAGTGACCATCACACCTGCGGCATCTGAGCAGAGCCCCCGGAACAGAGGCCCCCGGAAGTCAGCATCTCCCACTCCGGCTGGGCTTTGCCGCTGTGTGCACACCTCAAAGCCAGAAGTTATGGCTCCCACCTGCTCAGCCAGACAGGAAGCAGCGTCTCCTCCCCAATTCCCACCACCCCACTGTGGTCAAGGGAGGGGTTCCAGGAAACCCCATCTCCCTGTGACCTCATGGCATACTCTGCTCCCCACCCCAGGAGCCGGAAGGATCAGAAGGAGTGGAGAACTGGATGACGGGGCCACTGTCGGGAAATGCTGGGTAATTTGAGATGCCCTGGAGTTTGGACCCACTCAGCTGATAGGTGGTGGCCAGGACTCTGGGAGGCACAAGAGGTGGAGCCAGGTGGCTTCTCTGTCCAGACACTCCTGACTTCCCCTCTCTCAGCCTCTCATTCCTTTCCCTCTGTGACTCGTAAAAGTGACTCCATTTCAGGGAAAGAGGATTCATGTGGACTGAGACAGAAGCCTCAATGGACGGGCTGGGGAAGGCACCATGATGCCCTCCACCCCCTCCCACAAAGGGGCCCCCTGTTCTGAGTGCAAAGGGCCCCTGGAGGATGCAGTGACCACCACCTGTGGACACACCTTCTGCTGGCACTGTCTCCCCCCACCCTCCCAGATGGGTGCCCAGCCCTCCGGCAGGGTCCTGCTCTGTCCCCTCTGCAAGGAGAAGAAGCAGACCGAGACCCTCTTGGTCCCCGTGCCCCTGGGCCCTCTGGAGGAGACTTACTGCGAGGAGCATGGTGAGAAGATCTACTTCTTCTGCGAGAATGATGCCAAATTCCTCTGTGTGTTCTGCCGGGAGGGTCCCTCCCACCAGGCCCACGTTGTGGGCCTCCTGCACGAGGCCATCCAGCCCTACCGGGTAAGAAAAGTAGGGTCAGCTTGGGGCTGTTTGAGGCAGGACAGTACCCCAAGGTGGTGAAGGGAATAGGGCGGGGATCTTCATGAAGGGCACAGCTTCCACATCAGGGGACCCCAAGGCTGTTGGGACCCTGGGGCAGTCTCAGACTGAGGGGGACGTGGTTCCTTCCACTTGGGTGCGTGGCCTTTCACGTCTTGGGGAAATTCAGCTCCAGCCCCGAGAAGACCTTGTGGTGATGGAGCACAGAGAATTGTAGCCATGGCTTCACTCTTTAGGGAAGGAAGGAGAGCAGGCTGTCCTGCAGGTCATGGGCAGGGTGGCCTTTGTCTCCCTGGATCCAGACTGGATATGGGGTCTAGCAAGGCCCTGACTGCCGGAGCTCAGAGGGAAGACAGGGATGGGGAAGGCATCCAACAAGCACTGCTCTTCTTTTTGAGAAAGGGAGGTGTGGCAGTACAGCAGCCCATCTGGTCTTGGGGACATTATGCACTCCTGTCTGCCACTCAGATCTCTCTCTTGTCACTCAGTCACCAGGTCTGGAAGTGGCCTCCGCAGAAATATCTCTCATCTTTCCCTCTGCATTTCCCCCACTGCCGAATCCAGGCTCTCACCATCTGTCACCCAGAGGCTCCAACAAGGTCCCTGTCTGCATTCTTACCTTTCCCCTCACCCTCCAATCTGCTGCGAGGCAGAGCCTCCCAAAACACAAAGCCCGTAATGTCGCTGCCCTGCTCACAATCATTCCGTGGATCCCTACTGCCCAAAGAAATCTCAAGTCTTTAGCAAGGCATCCAAGGCCACTTGGAGTTGGGATCCTGCCTTTATCTGTCAGCCACCCTGCCCGGGCACCATGTGTCCAGACAAACTGACCGTTATGTACCTGCTGTTTGTTGAATTAACACTCTTTCCTGCTTCTAATACTTTTCACATGCAGTTCCTTCCTCCTGGAAAGCTCTCCTCTCTCCTGACTCTTTTTTTTTTTTTAGCCATTTTACCAATTTTTAAGTGTACAGTTCAGAAGCATTAAGTACGCTCCTCCCCGTCTCTTACCCAACTGGAAATTTATCTTTCAACGTCCACTGTAACCGGTTTCTGCTTTCGACAAATTTCCCTTGTCCCTACAGGCAGAAGTGTCCCCTCCACTGTGCTCCCATCTCACTGTGTGCACACCTTGATTATTGCATTTGTCCGTTTGTATTTTTTTTTAAACAAGTTTCTTTTCTTTTCTTTTCTTTTTAATTTTATTTATTTATTTATTTATGGCTGTGTTGGGTCTTCGTTTCTGTGCGAGGGCTTTCTCTAGTTGTGGCGAGCAGGGCCCACTCTTCATTGCGGTGCGCGGGCCTCTCACTGTCGCGGCCTCTCTTGTTGCGGAGCACAAGCTCCAGACGCGCAGGCTCAGTAGTGTGGCTCACGGGCCTAGTTGCTCCACGGCATGAGGGATCCTCCCAGACCAGGGCTCGAACCTGTGTTCCCTGCATTGGCAGGCAGATTCTCAGCCACTGCGCCACCAGGGAAACCCTGTCCATTTGTATTTTAATCACTTGTGACCGACTCCATCTCTAGAGGGTGGTCTTTTTTTTTCTAATTTATTTATTTTTATTTGTTTATTTATTTTATTTTTTGGCCGTGCTGTGCAGCTTGTGAGATCTTAGTTCCCCGACCAGGGATCGAACCCAGGGCCCGGGCAGTGAGAGCACCATGTCCTAACCACTGGACCGCCAGCAAGTCCCGATGGTGGTCTCGTAGGGACAGGAACTGGGCCTTTTTTACCTTTGAATTCCTCAGCACTTAACCGTGTGCCTGGAACATGGTAGACAATTAATACCTGCGAGTTGAATTATGAATTAAGCCACCTCTTTCTGCCCACTCTTCTCTCCACAGGACCGTCTTAGGAGTCGGCTGGAAGCCCTGAGAATGGAGAGAGATGACGTTGAAGACATGAAGAGCCGAGATGACCGGAAGCTCCAAGTGCTCCTGGTAAAGGCCACATTATTGGCCACCTTCTCCTTTGGGGGTTTTCTTTTTTTTTCTTTTCTTTTTAATTAATTTTCAACTGTTTGATTTCTATTTGGTTGTTTTCCAAATATGCTTTTTCAGTTTTCTTTTTTTTTTCTCTTTCAAATTAATTATTTTTCCTATTATTCCCATTGTCTTTAAACCTTTTAAACATATTTCTAATATCTGAAGTTTAGGTGATGTTTAATTTCTTCTGACCCTTCATCCTGTTAGCTTATTTTCTTGTGAGCTTTCCTTGCGGTTCTCACTTTTGGGGATCCCACATCTGGGATGTCTCCAGTCAGCGCCTTTCTTTCTTTGTTCCAAGCGGGCAGGGTGGATGGTCCAAACAGCAGTGAGGCCATGTGATCAGCCAGTATATGGAAGGAACACTGGCTTCTCAGTTTGATCACTCCTCTGGATCCTTCTCTTGTTTACTTCTGGTCCTAAGAAGTTCCCAAATTTTCCCATCAGCTCTGTTGGACGTTTTAAGGATTCTTGTAACTTTTGAGAGTTTTTAGTTGTCTGCATTAAATGACTTTTGGGAATATATATAATTTTGTTCTAAAACATCAAAAATCCACCTAGCATCCATGAGTAAAATATTTCACACAGACATTTGTGACAGAACAGTGTCTTGTAAGAAATCCTGATTTTCTTCATTTAGAACACCACTCCCCCCCATATATCATATGATAACGTCGTTATTTGTAGAGTGTAACTATTTTCTTTTTTTTTTTTTTTTTTTTTTTTTTTTTTTTTTTTTTTTGCGGTACGTGGGCCTCTCACTGTTGTGGCCTCTCCCGCTGTGGAGCACAGGCTCCAGAAGCACAGGCTCAGCGGCCATGGCTCACGGGCTCAGCCGCTCCGCGGCATGTGGATCTTCCCGGACCGGGGCACGAACCCGGGTCCCCTGCATCGGCAGGCGGACTCTCAACCACTGTGCCACCTGGGAAGCCCCTATTTTCTTAATTCTTGAAAGTGTTTTTATGTTTTGCACAAATTTCTGAAGTGATAATCCTCCACTCTAATGAATAACACATGTACATGGCCAGAATTACTGTCTTTCTTTCCTTTCTTGTAAGGGTGCATTTTTCTCCCCCAACTCCAGTTTTATTAAGGTATAATTGAGAAATAAAAATGCATATGCTTAAGGTGTGCACCATGATGTTTTCACATATGTATACATTGTTTCCTGTAACATTAAGGTAGTTTTGGTAGAATTAGGTGAATTTAGTCTTTTGTCTCTAGTTTCAATGCTTCCTCCTTAGCACTTCTTTGACTCTGTAAAAGTAATCTCAGTTTGGATTTTCTGTCTAATGCAGTAGCTATTTAAAATGATCCTAAGTTCAATTTTCATACAGCTAGGTAGTATTTATTGGTTATACATTAACTGATGGTTTTTTAAATTATTATTCCCAGTGCTGAGAAAATATGACCTGTAGGATTTCATAAAGTTAATGGCACATTTTTTAGGCCTAAAACCTTGCAATGTTAAATAATGTTTTCTGAAATATTAAGTGTTAAATAATATTATTTGAAAATAGTAATTTAATTTAATAACTTAATATAATTATTATTTGAAAATAATAATTTTCAAATAGTGTTTGAAAATTATGTCCATACTCCGTTTAGTGCTCAAAAATGCATTTCATAAGTCTACCTGTGTAGTCAAACTTCAGAATCAAGTTATTTGACACTTTACTTGTTTTTAAAATTCACTTTATTTAAACAAAAACAATTTACCCATTTCTCCCACTTGGAAATACCCATCTAGGGGTTTTCTTAACAGACTCTGGGGAAGCTTGTTGTCTAGTATCCGTTGCCGAGCTGGGAAGAACGGGCTGACTGTTCTTATTCACCTCCCTGCCTCGGCAGAGGGCATTTGGGGTCAAGGTTATAGAATCCCAGAACATGAGAGCGGGAAGTGGTTCTGACATCTTCTAATCCCGGATCCGTCTTGCCAGCCATTATTTTTCAGAGCAGAAAATTGATGTCCAGAAAAGTGCTGCTCCCAAGGTCAGATGGCAAAGCCGTCTCATAATGAAATGGCTAGAACCTGGGTCTCTTGACCCTTATCCATTGCTCTTCCCGTTACAGTCTGTCCACCTGAAAGCATTGCCTTCAGATAGGAAGCTTGGGGCCAGAAAGTGTATATCAGTGTCTGCATTCCAGTACTGACCACAAGGCTGACCCCGAGGACAGTAGTTTGATGGTGAGGCGATATCTGCCTCCCGCCCATCTCTTCTCTCGTGCTACAAAATTTTCCGGGAGGAAATCCACAGTGTGGGAATTTCTGGTCCCTTGACCAAGGAGACAGAGTTTGGGGACAGGAAGATATCTCCAGCACCCCTCAACTCCCATCAAAATATGCCTTGTAGATGGCGACCTCGGTGGCTAAGAACAATGCCACACCATGCTCTAATCACAGCTTCCTTTGGCTTCAATTGCTCTCTAAGAGATCATCTCCACCTGACTCTAGGGATGGTATGGGAGGGTTAGGATGGTATTGCAGATGTGGAAGGATGTTTGAGAAGTTCAACATGGCTCTGAGAGTATAATGTGCGTTATAATTAGAATCTCTAGGTGAGACAAGAGCATCGCCCTCATCGTTGGTAAGTTTATCGTGACACCTACCTCCTTGTACCACAGTATTATTTGGGAGAATGAATCTTGGAACTAGTTACTCCTTATCCCTTTTAATCAAGTTCATAGATGATCCTCTGGGAACCCAGCTCTGTGAGCTTCTCCCTAACCAGGCCTGTCTTTCTACCCCTCGTAGACTCAGATTGAAAGCAAGAAGCAGCAGGTGGAAGCGGCTTTTGAGAGGTTGCAGCAGGAGCTGGGGGAATATCAGCATCTCCTGCTGGCCAGGCTGACGGAGCTGGAGCAGCAGATCTGGAAGGAGAGGGACGAGTATATCTCGAAGCTCTCTGAGGAAGTCGCCCGGCTTGGAGCGCAGGTCAAAGAGCTGGAGGAGAAGTGTCAGCAACCAGCAAGTGAGCTTCTACAAGTGAGAGACAGCCCACCAGCTCATGGGAAAGGAGAGGGAGTCCACAGGAAGGGGATACCATACTGGGGGCTGGAAGATGCTGGAGAAAGACAGGAAAGGGAAGCGGAGATTACTTCTAATGAGAGGGACTGATGGTTATTGGGTTCCTTCGGCCCAGAGAGGTTACGGAGATGTAGTCCCAAAAAGGTTGGATGACTTTCCCATGTCACGCACCATGGTCACGCCAAGGGCTTTGGAGTGAACTTTGTAGTCAAGGGCTTGAGCGTCAGCTCATCTAGCTGTGTGACATTGGCAAATCTTGTAACCTCTCTAAACATGGGGATAATCATAGCACCTCCCTCATAGGTTTGTTGCAAAGACCGTGAAAAAACAAATTCATGCAAAATGTTTAGCGTAGTCTCTGGTTCACTTAAAGGACTCAGTAAACAGTGCCTGTTGTGATTATCATTATATTATCCTGTTTCACATCAGGTCTGGCTGATAACTGAAGGCCTGGTCCCTGCTAACCACTATCTCCTAATTGTTGGAGGCAGAACACACTCCTAGGATGAGGCTGAGACAGAGAAAGCAGCTCAGATGAACTGACAACACAGTCCCACATTAGTACGGAAGCATGATGTAAATGAACAGTCTGATGAGTAGGTAATTAGAAAGATCACCTCTCTGGAGGAGGAGAGTTTTGAGCTGATATGCTAAGGAAGAAAGGATGTACAGAATCCCTGATGTACGGAAACTAAGTGTATCTTTTTCTTTTGTAGGATGTCAGAGTCAACCAGAGCAGGTAGGGCCCACTGCCCAGTCCCACCTACTTTACACTTGACCTTGAGACCGAAGGGGGAGGGGCACTCACTGACTCCCCCCACCCCGCCCCCACAGGTGGCTACTCAGAAAAGCAAAAGCACTCCGACAGATACACTCTCTCATCCACTCATACATAAACAGCCCCAATTTACTAAGGTTTGTATTCTAAGGTTCCTTTTAAAACTGATTGTTTGGTATTGGGGACGCACTTTTTTCCCTGAGAAGTGAAGTTATAAATAATAATTATGTTAGGCTGATCCAGGAACATTTTATTTAATCCCTGAAATTATTAGTGCTTAAGTCAGTATTTAACACCGTTTAAAATGTCAGTCTAAAAAATAAATAAATAAATAAATAGCCTAAGGGGAAATATTTTGTATAGAATATGATAAGCACAAAACTTGGGAAGACCAGTCTGTTCTTTCAATCATTTTTCCCACTCAACTTTCCCATTTCTTCAAAATTGCAAATGCTACAATAAAAGCACAGCAACCAGCAGCTGAGAGGCATTACTAATAGCAGGGCTCCTTTCTTTTCTAAGCATCAGCAGTCTGCCGTGGGCTGAGCAGAGACACAGCAGCTAGGGAAGACTTCTCATATACTGTGTGCCCATGTATGTGTAGGGGGGCTGAACTCAGCTGTCCATGAATCAGGAAGTTCTCTAAACATACTTTCAAAGAGTGTCAGAGATTTAGATCTAGAAGGACCTTCAAGGTCTTCTGGTCGGATGAAGAAACTAAAACCTAGAGGCGAAGTGCTTGCTCCAGGTCACACAGAGACTGACAAGCAAAGACTGAGCTGGAATCAGAATTGAGGGCTTTTTCACTGCAGTATAGGATTTCTTTCATCTCCTTTTTTCATCCCTGCACAATCCCTTTCCCTTTGTACTGAACAGCACAACAAATTAGAAAGACTGTGTAAGGCTGTTTTTCAAATGGTACTGTACCGCCCTCTAGAGGCTAATGATCTCTTCCCTTTTGGTCCCCACAGGTCCATTCTCTTAAAGCACCTACCTCTAATTCTTGAGTGGTTACCATTTGTTCCTCTTAGGTCTAGCTGAAATGCTCTTGCTTTAGTAGCTACACATTTCCAGCAAAGATAAAGGGATGATACTCAATCTAATTATTCACCACAGATGCCAAGATTCTTTAGTCTGATTTTAGCCTCATTGGGTCTGGATGACCCAAACATTATTTTTGGAATCAGAACCTAACTGGTTACCAATTTGTCTGCAGGTATGAGATGAAGACTTTTGTGAGTCCAGAGGCCATTTCTCCTGACCTTGTCGAAAAGATCCGCGATCTCCACAGGAAAATACTCACCCTCCCAGAGATGATGAGGGCGTTCTCAGGTAAACAGGAAGGGGCAGCAGCTCTCCCCATTCCCATCAGTTGCCCATCTGCCTTCCATCCAGCTCCATCTTTCCCCACCTTCCAAACCTGGCTCAAGACATCTTCCATCTCTTAGGCCCTCCTTTATGATCCCCCTCTGCCCAGGGAGACCATTCCCTCGAGCACCTCCTCTCCCCAAGGACGGGCACTGCACTGAGAGGCAGGAAGGTGAGGACTACATCTCTTTCATAGCAGAAGCCGAGCCTTCTCCTGTCCCTGATGTCACATTGTTCCCAGACCACACCACCCTTTTGGGTGCCTATAAGAAATAATAAGTCACAGATCTTTCTATTTTTGCTTCCCTCAGAAAACTTGGTGCATCATCTGGAAACAGATACAGGTAAACACTTGGGGGCTTCGGGAGCCATTCTTTCCTTTATCCGTTTGTGAATTCATCCTTTCAATCCAAGGCAGCACACAGAGCAATTAAAGATATGAACTCTGGAGCCCGATTGCTTGGGTTCTCTTTGCTCGTTATGAGACGCTAACAAGTCATTAAGCCTCTTTGTCCCAGTTTCTTTATCTATAAAATAGAAAATATAATAGTACCACCCCACAAGTAGCTGAAGATAAATGAATTCATGTATGCAAAAAGCTTAGTATGAAACCTGGCACATAGTAAGTGCTCAATTAATATTAGTTACTTGTATAGATATTATTTATTCAAAAATATTTATCAAGTGCTTGTTATTTTTTGTCCAGCATTGTGCTGGACTCTTTATTGACTTGGACAAATACTGAACAATTTTTAAAATAGCATTTACTTTTAAATTGGTGCTTAATTTAGAAACTATTCCCAAAACATCAACTCATTCTGCTTCTCAAATTAATGTGCAGAAAACTCACCTGCGGATCTTGTTAAAATGTGGATTCTGATTCATTAGGCCTGGGATGGGGCCCAAGATTCTGCATTTCTAACAAGCTCCCAGGAACAGCGGATGCCCCTGGTCCATGGACCTCACTTTGAGAAGCAAAGCCTTATAGCACAGCACCACTTGCGGGTCAGGTAGAGCTGTCATCTTCTGCCTCCTGGAACAAAAGGGGGAACTGAGGTTCTGAGAAGCCGGGACAATGGCAGGCTGCACAAGGCCGGTGCTCCTTCTGCCTCGCACTCACAGCACACGTGCTCTAGGGGCATTTTTTGTGCTGCCAGCTCTGTTGATGGCCACGCCTTCCTCCCAATAGGGGTTGTCACTCTGGACCCTCAGACCGCCAGCCAGGGCCTGGTCCTCTCCGAGGACAGGAAGTCTGTGAAGTACACCCGGTGGAAGCAGAACCTGCCCGACAGCCGCCTGCGCTTCGAGGGTCTCCCGGTGGTGCTGGGCTCCCCCAGCTTCTCCTCGGGGCGCCACCGCTGGCAGGTGGAGGTGCAGCTGGGGGACGGCGGCGGCTGCACGGTGGGGGTGGTCGGGGAGGAGGTGAGGAGGAAAGGGAAGCAGGGTCTGAGCGCCGAGGAGGGCGTCTGGGCGGTGATCCTCTCCCACCAGCAGTGCTGGGCCACCACCTCGCCGGGCACCGACCTGCCGCTGAGCGAGATCCCGCGCCTCGTGGGCGTCTCCCTGGACTACGAGGCGGGGCACCTGGCCCTGCTCAACGCCGAGACCCAGGAGCCCATCTTCACCTTCACCGCCTCCTTCTCCGGCAAAGTCTATCCTTTTTTCGCTGTCTGGAAAAAAGGTTCTTGCCTTACTTTGAAAGGCTGAGACTGAGCGTCCGAAGGGCGGTGCAGCGCCCGGGGATCCAGCTCCAACCCCTGGGCGTCGTGCCCAAGACTGCGGGAGGACACAGGATCTCCGTCCCTGTGGCTTTGTAATTCTTTCACTTTATTTATCTTATGTCCTTCAACTCCCTGACGTTCCTGGTCCCCTCTGCTGATGCTCCCGCTTTCTGTGCACCTCCGAGTGGAGAACCAGAGGCAGGCGAGACTGTGCCCAGGACACCAGCAAAGCTGGGGAGCCAATAGGTTTTTAAGAGGAAAAAAATCTAAAAACTGTTTAAAGCTTCAGAATAACTGTCATGGGAAAAAGCAGCATTTTGTGGAGTTTGCACTAATTTTTTCAGTTGCCTGTTTTTATTTGGGCTTACACATGGAGATACTTCCGTCTTTACAGACATTAGGGTCTCTTCATCCAGCCCTGGGTGGACCCAGGTCACCTTCCTTTCCGCTCGTTTCTCTTTCTCATAGAGAATGTCCTCATTAAGTGCGCCACCCACCCAGGCTCCTGCGTTTCATGTGTCTAATCAGTGCTGATGGGGCTGAAGGAAAGGTTTAAAGCCAGTGCAATCTCTGTGACCCAGACACATCCTGCCGGTTCTTTTACTCAGGACTTGCCTGAGGGCAGTCTGGCCAGATCCCATTCTTCAATAAAACGAGGCTTGTGTTCAGTTCTTAACTAACCTCTTAAATATTTATTATTGCTACTGTTGTTACTATTATTGGACACAGAAACTAACCACACATTAAAATACCTTCACAAAGTATGAATCTCTGTAATGATGATTCTCACACCACCTCCACCCTTTCTGATTCTAGCTCTCTTTCAAGTGTAACACTTACATTCCCACCCTCCCACCCCAAGCTCCGAAAAAATCTACATTCATCCCCAGTCAGGTTCCCTCTAGTATAGATCTATCTGCACGATTACCTTTTGTATAGTATGAGCCCTGCTCCTGAAGTGTGGGGTCAGATGGCTTAAAGATACTCTAAGCGCAGGTACCATATGTGAATTTCATTACAAAATTGTAATACGAATCACTGGGATGTGAATAATTACCCCTAATTTAACTGAGCAAATAGAAGTCCTTGATACAAACGAAGCCAGAGGTATTAGGGTTTCTTCTGTCACCTTGTGTGACAGGCAGAACCATGCTGTGTTTAACCCAGAAAAAAATCAAATTGTTTGGTAGTCCAACCTAGTAGTAGTAGTAACAGTAGTAGTATTGCCTAATGTTTATTATAAAAGTAGTATATACTGTACTCCTGGTTTTAAAAAGATTCAAACATTTTCAAAGAGTTAAAAGTCCCTCTCTCCAATTCACTTACTCTTATCACATCTTGTAGATAACCACTGGTAAAACATTTTTGTTTATCCTGCCAGTTTTGTAGACAAGTGTATTTAGCTTTTTTTTTTTTTTAACAGATATGCGATTATACCATAAATACTCTTCGCAATCCTCCCCCTCAAAGAAAAACGATATGCAGCGCGTGCCTCATTGTAACACTTGTCAAACATTACCCAAGTCAAAAGTTATTTTTCAAAAATACACATCTTCGGGCTTCCCTGGTGGCGCAGTGTTTGAGAGTCCGCCTGCCGATGCAGGGGACGCGGGTTTGTGCCCCGGTCCGGGAAGATCCCACATGCCGCGGAGCGGCTGGACCCGTGAGCCATGGCCGCTGAGCCTGCGCGTCCGGAGCCTGTGCTCCGCAATGGGAGAGGCCACAACAGTGAGAGGCCCGCGTACTGCAAAAAAAAAAAAAAAAAAATACACATCTTCCTTTGAACCTTTTAACGAACCTGTGAAATACAGAGGACTTACTTTGTTTTTCTCGTTCTGTGGTTGAGAAAACTGGCACAAGTTTAAGGAACTTGTCTGACAGGTTTCCCAGCTGGTCTTCGTAATCTTCAGGAAGTGGAATCCTGGTCCTCGGTGCCTCAGTCCAGTGACCTTACGAAGAAGCTCAGACTTTCCAAACAGGCAGGTCATGATGGGGCTTTGTTTCATTTTCTCTGCCCTGAGCTAGTGTTTTCGTCAGACAAGACTTTTTGGTTGAGTATGAAAGAGAAAAAACAAATGAACGACTTACACTGTATTTCCAAGCCTCTAGTACTTCTCATTTTAGGGTGGTCCAGGAAACATAGGGGCGTGGATATGCACATTTAGAGGCTCTGGGTCAAAATAAAATTGTCCTGTATAAATAAAAGTGAATTTAGAATCCTGAGGGGAAGGTTTAGGAGTAGCCAAGACCCAAGATTGAGGACTGAGAGCTGCCTGGAGGAAAATAATCCATTTTGTGGCCCCCCTGGAGAGTCTGAGGATATCTGTGTTGCAGTGTTTGTGCTGTAAATCCGTCCTTGTATCTCCCCTACAGGTTCCTCAGCACGATCTCTGTTGATCTCAATACTTCTGTTAGCACTGATGTTTTCTGGGAATGTGAGAGTGATGTGTTCTGTCCACTACTGGGCAGGAGGCAAAAAGAGATCCCACATCTTCTTTATCCACTCCTCTGTTGGTGGACATTTAGTTTGCTTCCATGTCCTGGCTATTGTAAATAGTGCTGCAATGAACATTAGGGTGTGTGTATATTTTTGAATTATGCTTTTGAATTGTGTTTTCTCTGGGTATATGCCCAGGAGTGGGATTGCTGGGTCATACGGCAGTCCTATTTTTAGTTTCTTAGGGAACCTCCATACTGTTCTCCATAGTGGCTGTATCAATTTACGTTCCCACCAACAGTATAAGAGGGTCCCCTTTTCTCCACACCCTCTCCAGCATTTACTGTCTGTAGATTTTTTGATGATGGTCATTCTGAAGGTGTGGTACATATATACAATGGAATATAACTTGGCCATAAAAAGGAACGAAACTGTATCATTTGCAGAGACGTGGATGGACCTAGAGACTGTCATACAGAGAGAGGTAAGTCAGGAAGAGAAAAACAAATATCATATATTAACGCATATATGTGGAATCTAGAAAAATGGTAAAGATGATCTTATTTGCAAAGCAGAAATAAAGACATAGATGTAGAGAACAAATGTATGGATACCAAGGGGGAAAGGGGTGTGTGTGTGTGTGGGGCGATGAATTGGGAGATTGGGATGAAAAAAAATGACAGAGAGGGCTTCCCTGGTAGCGCAGTGGTTGAGATCTGCCTGCCCATGCAGGGGACACGGGTTCGTGTCCCAGTCCGGGAAGATCACACATGCCGCGGAGTGGCTGGGCCCGTGAGCCATGGCCGCTGAGCCTGCGCGTCCGGAGCCTGTGCTCTGCAACGGGAGAGGCCACAACAGTGAGAGGCCCGCGTACCACAAAAAAAAAAAAAATGAGAGAGAGAGAGCCCTCATAAGAGCTGCCAGTCTGCTGGATTACATACACTTGAGGTGCCTTAGAGGACCAGAGGGGTGATTATAGGGAACTTGAGGGGCATCTCTCCGAAGCCCAAGAACGGTGATTAAAGCAGGCTGGATGTGATGGGAACTGGAGCCGCGGCAATGCATCATCTCTGGTCCACTTGCTTGGCTCTGCGTGTGGAGCGCATTTTTCAGTCTATGGGCAGGCTTGCTGGCTTTACTCGTGTCCTTTATTTTCCTGCTCATTTCAGTTCTTTCTTTTATTCTGGCTTCCAGTTTAGAGTTAACTCAATAATACTCCTTCATTCTAGGTACGTAATCATCAGCCCATGCAAGGTCTTCTTGTTTTATTTATATTTTCTCTTTTATTTCTCATTCACATTGTCCTCACCCCTGCAGGCAGCTACTCTCTAGTGTTTTCCATGTATCCTTGGATACAGAGGGATCTTTGAATATATAAATAGTACGGCACTAGATCTGTTTCTTACTTTTTAAAACCCAGTACCATGATTTTTAAGATCTAATTGTGTTGCTGTATATACATCTGGTTTATAGCTTCTAATTGCAGAATCGTATTCTACAATACACATCACCGCATTTTATTATATTTTCTTTTGGCAAAGGGCTTCTGGGTTACCTCCATCTGCCTATGACAACAAGCAATGCTGTGATGGACTTCCCTGGTGGCCCAGTGGTTAAGCCTCTGTGCTTCCACTGCAGGGGGCACGGGTTGGATCCCTGGTCAGGGAACTAAGTTCCCACATGCCTCGCAGTGTGGCGGCGGGGCGGGGGGGGGGGCCGGGGGGAGAAAAAGCAATGCTGTGATGAACAGCCTAATACTCTTCCCCGTGTAAGAGCCTAAGATACAGCCCAGGAGAGGATGGCTGGTATGTGCACACTTAATTTCCTTAATTACCACCAAATTGCTCCCCAGAATGGCTATATCCATTTACACTTCCGCCAGAGGGGCTCTGAGATTTCTGCTCCCCTGTAACAGGGAAGAGCTAAATCAGACTCCATGTTGGATCTGTTTCTTTGACTTACACGCATAATGGCCTGACTCAGGGAACCCTGCTCCTCTGTCTGACACTTAAAGTGCCTTTGTTCAGCTCACAAGGAGACAATCTGACCCTGCCCACCTGTAAATGGCTGAAATTAACACATCCCCTCACCGAGGCTGGCCATTCCAGGACACATTTCACAAGACTGATGGCCCTTTTTACTTTACTTCCTCACTGCCTCTCCCTCTCTATTTTGCCTTTTTGCTTTACTTCCCTCTCTGATTCTATAAAAGAAACTGGCATCCAGACCCCGATAAGATGGTTTTTCAGAGACACTAGTCTGCCGTCTTCTCAGTCTGCCGGCTTTCCGAATAGCTGTATTCTTTGCCTCAACACCTCGCCTCCTGATTCCTCGGCCTGTAGTGGGGGTGGTGAGCGGGAGCTTGGACTTGGTAACACCCCACCTCACCTCAACAATAGGTACTATCAAACTTGCTAATTTCTGGAAACCTGCTGACTGTAAAGTGATCTCTCACTACTGTTTTATTTTTATTTTTTTCTGACTTCCCGTGAGGGTGCATATCTTCTGGAATTTTCTATCTGTCTTTCACTCATTATTCAGTTTTCCATCTTCCTTTTGTTGACTTCCAGGAATTTCTTGCATATTTAGACATTAACCTGCTCATTTTAGACTTGAAAATACGACTCATTTGTTAACTTTGATAATGGTGTTATTCATTAGGTTAAAATCTCGAATTTTGTAATAAATTTCATAAATTTTCACTTTGTGATTTATGTTTTTAAGGTCTTTTTCACCACCACAAGATCACAACTCTCACCCTTCAGAACCTACCGTAGCTATTCCAACCCCAAATTCCAGAGAAAGGCTTTTGATTGGCTCAGTGCTGATTTTTGTGCCAGGTTGCAAGTCACTAGCCAGTGTGTCTGGATGACACTTGATAAGATATCCATCTCAGGGCCAATCGTTGTGGCCAAGGTACCTGGTAAGTTACTTAATGCCTCTGAATCTTAGTCTCCTCAAGTGAAAAAGAGATTTAAATAAAAAAAACAAAAACCTGTTCTATCAGATTATTATGAGTTTTAAATGGATTATCAACGTACTATGGTTCTGGAACCCAATTCCAATGTGGGGCAGCAGCGGGGGATGGGATGGTTTCCCCACATCACCAGCAAGTCTCTGGACACTAGCCGCGTGTCCTACAAGTCAGCTCAATTCTGACACTATCTACCTGGAGATAGCATCAGATTCCACAGGTTAGGGATTCAGTCCCACAGGACCATCCTCCACTTCAGAGGCCAGTTGCAAGTCCAGGTTGTTACCTGTACATCTGACCCACTGGCTATAAATCAGAGGTTCCCACGACCCCATCCTTGGGTTCAATCAACGTTCTAGTGTGGCTCACAGAACTCAGGAAATCTGCTCACTCACTAGATTACTGATTTATTACAAAGGATATTAAAGGGCATGAATCAATATCCAGATGAAGAGATACATAGGGTGAGGTCTCGGACAAAGGGGCTTCTGTTCTTGTGGAGTTTGGGGCCCAGCACAGTGGCACATGGAAGCATTCTTGTTCCCCACCTGGAAGCTCTCCGAACTCCCTCCCTTTTGGGTTTTTATGGAGGCTTCATCACACAGGCACAATTGATTAACTCACTGGCCATTGGTGATTGATTCAACCTCTAGGCCCTCTCCCCTCCCTGGAAATCAGGGGAAGAGACTGAAAGTTCCACCCCTTTTCCTGGTTGGTTTCCCTGGCAACCAGCCCCAATCCTTAGTTGATTTCCAAAAGTCACCTCATTAACATAAAGCCGCTTGTTATTCATAACAAGCCACCCATTTCACCTTTATGGCTCTGAAGCATTTTCAGGAACTGAGGACAAAAGATCAAATATTATAACAAAAGGTGCTACCATTGTTTTTATCCTTCAGGAAATTCTGAGGGTTTAGGGAGCTGTGAGCCAGAAACTGTGTACAAAGACCAAACATATATGAGAAATACATCTAAATGACCAAATATATATATATATATATATTTGTTTTTAAATAAATGTATTTATTTATTTATTTTTGGCTGTGTTGGGTCTTCGTTGCTGCACGCGGGCTTTCTCTAGTTGTGGAGAGCAGGGGCTACTCTTCATTGCGGTGCACGGGCTTCTCATTGTGGTGGCTTCTCTTGTTGCAGCACAGGCTCTAGGCACACGGGCTTCAGTAGTTGTGGCATGCAGGCTCAGTAGTTGTGGCACACGGGCTTAATTGCTCCGCGGCATGTGGGATCTTCCCGGGCCAGGGCTCAAACCTGTGTCTCCTGCATTGGCAGGCAGATTCTTAACCACTGTGCCACCAGGGAAGCCCTATATATTTCCTATAAATCACAATATCACAACATGTAATAGGCCTGGTACAGCGCTTGGCATTTAGCAGGCAGCTAAGGTTGCTCGTGAAGTTGGGGCAAATTCCCTTAGAATGAGACCCTGGAAGGAAGCTCAGTGATTGATGTCTCAGATGACTGGTCTGCAGAGTCAGAATTACACTGGCATAAACCACTCAAATGTGCACCAAACAGAACCTATTTATCAATAGAAGTAAGGAAATCTTCAATTATCCTTTCTTTTTCTCATGTGTGATAAAGAAGTCTGTGGTCAAAGTCCAAAACTTGGGATAAGTCCAGCACTCTAGGACAAACATAACCGAGGTAGCAGAACTAGAACCTCAGACACTCAGAGCCACGGGTGAAGGAAGGAATGGAGCCAGGAGTGGCCTCTGATCACGGCCAACTTTCCTGCATCTCTAGGGCTGGATGTCCCCTGAATTCATAAAGAAGTGCAGCTTCACTGCCGGGGGTCAGAGTAGGCAATTAAAAAAAAAAAAAGTGTATTCTAATTCACAGAAGAACAAAAAAATTAAACTAATGAGAACTGCCGTGTAGATTATCTTTAATTGGGGACTACGGGGCTATCACCAGTGAATATTATTTTTGTAAATTCTCTCCCACCGCCATTAGAGAGAAGACACAAGAGCTAATCATCCTTATGATCACAATAAAGCCATTGCCACCAGCACCATCCCCTCACAGCAGTCTCTTTGTACAGGGATTCTGAGACTGGGTGAGTGGCTCTAAGAACTATGCAGAAGAAACAGTGAATGCAAACAAGTCAAGGTGCCCCCCTGGAGATGGGAATGCCTACTGTTCTGATCTTGGCTCAGTCAATGACCTTGACCTTGGAAAAATCATCCAATTTTCCCAGGGCCTGAAGAGCAATGGGATCCCTTCTAACTCTGAGACCTCGTGACTTACCTCCTCTCCTCAGGGAGCTGTCCATCTAAGGGAGTGAAGAGTGAGTACTGCTTCTACCCTCTAAGTATCACCTTGTATCTCATAGGAATGGGGACTAATTTCAGATACTTCCTTCTAGGTCTCTTGGGAAAGCAATGACCTCACACCTTTGTGCTCAGTGAAAACCATGGGCTCTAGAAACAGGAAGACCTTGATTCATACCCTGACTCAGGTTTTAGTTGTGTGACCTTTAGTGGTGAGACCTTAATCCCCCTGAGCTTCTAGACTCCTGGTCTGAAAACTGGGAACAAGAAGCCAGCTTAGGATTGTTATCAGGAATAAATGAGACAATACATGTAGAAGTGCCGAGCACATTGCCTGGTGCCGTCAAGTATCAACAATGCTGCTGCTGCTGCTAACAATGACTTAAAATCTTGGAGCTGGGAAGAGCCTCAAGGGATGATCAGATCCAGGTTTCTATCTTCAGGCAGAATCTAAGGATGTCCTCTTACAGATAAGGCAAAATACATAAATACAGAAAATTAAAGAAATCAGAAAACGGCTATTTCCTCCAATAAATGAGACCCCGGGGCGGGGGGTTCCTCTTTTTTTTTTTCCCCCAAGAAGGTCAAGAGCTATCAGGGGCTATGTTTTCCTCAAAGGCCTCATTCTCTCCTCCTGAAGCATGCACCAGGATCACATCACGTTCCTTGTTATGCTATCTTCTGGGGTAAATTCACAGAGGCACTGCAGGTTTGCTATGGGAGTTTTTGAAATTTTCATCTTAAATTTATAGCTGATGAGTATAACTTGCCCTGAGCTTCACCATATTGTAAGCTAACTATCACGTTAAAAAACAATTACATTTCTGCCAGTGGCACTATGAGTGGTCAGATTTTTTTTTTTTTTTTCAGTTTCACAAGAAAACGGATGAGTACACTGACCTACTCAAGGAATTTTTTTTTTACTCTTTAAATCCTGAGTGGCTGTGAGAATCGAGACTGAGACTGGAATACAGCCAGGTCCCTGTGAGGAATGCACATTCCGAGAAAGGATAAGTTGGGGAAAAACCACCCAGTGGCACAGGAGATAGGAGGGGAGCTTTTCCTGCGAATCCTTCTGAGAAACAGAATCCCTGGCCTAATGTATGGATAATGTTTTCGTTTGTGGGATACGAACCCCCAAGCCAAAAAATAAATATAAAATGGTATTAGACCGGTATTACATCTGGGTTCCCTGGCTGAAGCACTGCACAGAATGCTCTCAAAAAGCCCTGCTGAAGAGGAGCTCAAAAAAAGTTACTAAAAACACATGAAGAAATGATCCCCTTCCACACCGGAAGACACAAACTGGAGGAGTACAACCCCAAGAACTTCAACTATAGAACAATCTAAAAGAGACTAAAAATGGGAATTTTTAAATGATTAAAGAACGAAAAGGAAAGAAAAGAACACGAAAATCTAGTGCTAAGAACCAAGTAGAACTAGACATAAAAATATAAATGAAAATAGTCTTATTGACTTGGTCAAACAATAGATTAAATGCAGATGCAGAGACAGTTTATGAACTGAGGAAATAAATGTAAATGACAGAGAGATAATGAAATGGAAAAGCAGAGAAAAATTAAGACACCTGAAGAATGGAACGTGAAGCTCCAAAGTATGACTTACCGGAGTTCCAGGAGGAGAGACGAGAGAAAATTGAGAGAAGCAGCATTTTAGGAGACACCGAGTCTCAGTTTTCCAGAACTGATAAGAGGTAGCAAGCATAGATTCAAGAAACACAGGTACTGAAAAGGATAAATAATGACAAACTTACCCCTAGACACAGAAACTGAACAAAAGAAAGACAGAAAAATCTGAAAAGTAGCAAGGAGAAGACGTCCCAAGGAGCAAGTCAACCGTAAGCAGACTTCTCAACAGCAACAACGGAGGCCATGAAATAGACTCTCGACCTTCTTCTTCTTCTTTTTTTTTTACAGTGCAAACGCATTGGGTTTTAATCTTTAATATCTAACATTGCTTTAGGACACGTTTTCTCTGAACCAGAAACAGAATGCTAATTGCATAAAAATATACACATAGAAAAAGCAGTTCTCCATTTTCCCGCGGAAAAGACAGTAACTTCTAGAATACTCAAGTGTTTTTTTTTTTTTTTTTTTGCGGTACGTGGGCCTCTCACTGTTGTGGCCTCTCCCACTGCGGAGCACAGGCTCTGGACGCACAGGCTCAGCGGCCATGGCTCACGGGCCCAGCCGCTCCGCAGCATGTGGGATCCTCCCAGACCGGGGCACGAACCTGCGTCCCCCGCATCGGCAGACGGACTCTCAACCACTGCGCCACCAGGGAAGCCCAAGTGTTTTGTTTTAATTATAAAGCCTTGGTCATCTCATTTATTAGCTCTGTAACATGCATATTTAAACATTATTTGACAACCGTTAACAATTTATAAATGTAAGGTGCCGTTACTGAGTAAGTAGCTTCTCCTGTGAATGGATGTGTCCCTTCTGCCACCAACAAGGCAGCAATATGGTTAGTTTTAATTTCATGAGTACATGATCCATTGCTGCAAACGCTAATTCTCTTCTCCACCCTGTACTTATCTGTGCATGTACGTGAGCTGGTTAGATCGCACAGGCAACCTCTCTAACTTCACTAGTAAGAGGTGCTGGGCTTGGGCTTTCGATGCAGACCGACCGTGTCTGTCTGCATCAAGCGATCTGACCTATCCTCGGTAGCAAGCAATCTCCGAACTGCTTCCTCAAAGGCCGATGCGACATTCGTGGCATCTTTTGCACTTGTTGCAAAGTAAGAATAGTCGCCGTTGTCCCTGCACCAGGCTTGTGCTTCTTCTGCAGACACCTGCCGCTCTCTGATGTCAACCTCGTTACCCAAAATCACAAAAGGAAAGCTTTCGGGCTCTTTCACATCCGCATATGAATTCTTTTTTCCAGTTACTCAAGTTCTGGAAGCTTTGAGAATCATCAACGAAGGCGACAGTCAGAACCTCTGTAAAATGGCGTCCTTAGGCTTCTGAATCGCTCTTGACCGGACGTGTCCCAAATCTGCATGGTAACAAAATGTCCATCCACCTCCAAATCTTTACTTAAAAACTCCACACCTATTGTATGGAAGAGCTGGGTATCAAACCTTATTAGTCAAGTATCTGTTCATTCGAGAACTCTTCCAACTCCACCATCTCCAAGGAGAATTACTTTAAAAAGCGATGATTTTCCTGCTATTATTAATCTCAAGATCTCTGATTTCAGAACCTTTAATTGTTCAGTTCAAACATCATTATCTCTAGGACTGTCTGGAAGATTCACCTGGACACGGACAACAGGGAAAGCGGTTCACCACTGTGCCGGGCTCATTATAGGAGTGCAGGGAGTTTCTCGCGGCCACACGGAGGAAGCCTGGGAGCTCCTGTCCGGTCAAGGACCCGGCAGGCAGGACGCGTCGGTGGCACTGCTGACCCTCGAACTTCTGAAAGAATTGCCATTAAACTAAATTTCCGTTCTCAGTTAAATTCTAGCTCCAGAATGAGGAGGAAATGAAATTCACAGAGAAAAAAAGGTAGTTTACCACAAACCTTTGCTGAGAGATCTCCTCACATTTCCCTCTCAGGAAGAGGGAAGTTAAACCCAGGAGGAAGTGGGGGGGGTGCGGGGATGCAAGAGGCAGCCATAAGAAGGGGCACGGATGAACGTGTGAGAAGCAGAAGGAAGCATTAAGTCCGTAGAACAACGATAATAGTGACTAATTGGAGGTATATTAAGACAAGGCGTGTACAGGATTGTTTTCAGACATCAAATTATGAAGGAAGGGACTTCCCTGGTGGCCCAGTGGTTAAGAATCTGCCTGCCAACGCAGGGCACACGGGTTCGAGCCCTGGTCTGGGAAGATCCCACGTGCCGCAGAGCAACTAAGCCCGTGCGCCACAACTACTGAGCCTGTGCTCTAGAGCCTGTGAGCCACAACTACTGAAGCCCGCGCGCCTAGGGCCCGTGTTCCACAAGAGAAGTCGCCGCAATGAGAAGGCCATGAGCCGCAACCAAAGAGTAGCCACCGCTCGCTGCAACTAGTGAAAGCCCGCGCAGCAACCAAGACCCAACACAGCCAAAAGTAAATTTTTTTAAAAAAAGAAAAAAAATTTTTAAATATGAAGGAAAACCTGTATGAGAAGTAAAATTAATCATGGTTTACCTCATGGTGTAAATCGCTTGGACATACACATGGTAATGAACATATTCAAGTACTGCGTTGGCCAAAAAGTTCGTTCAGTTGATGAATACGTTGTTCAAGAAAGTTCTTGGTGAAAATGAAAAATGTGTCTTATTTTTACTTAAAACTGAACGAACTTTTTGACCAACCCTATACTTACCTGATGTTAGGCCTACATTGAAGGGATGGGAATGCGTGGGGAGTGTGTGTGTGTGTGTGTGTGTGTGCGGTGGGAAACAGGGAGAACAGAGCTAACTCTTCCTTCTCCACAGTGTAAAATTAGAGGATAATGCCCCAAACTCATGTTATTTACAAAAAATGAAGGTGAGCACCAAAATAGTCTGCTAAAAAGGATGAACTAGGCGACTGGGGAGAGGAATAGGGCAGGGCACTGTTCTTTTTTCCTCTGTAATAAGCACTGTAGATATGTTTGACCATATGTGCAGCTGTAGCTCATAAAAAACAACTTAAAAATATGAATATAAAAAAATTTTTTTAATCTGTTGAATAAATCTTGCTGGCAACTTTCTGTACTAGGATGGCATCATACATTTTTATTATTACACATTTTTATTATTTTGCAAGGGTCTTCTATGCTGACACTTTATCTTCTACAGCTTATTGTAGAAGTACGACACTCATAAAACTCATCAAAGCAACAATGACCTGAATGCATTAATACTTTGTTCAAATGGAAATGTTCCCATTTTAATAACTATTAGCTTTTAATTATACAATAATCACCTAAAAGTTTCAAAAACCCCTCATTGTTGTATAAAAACTCTTTCCAAGAAAGGGTAAAAGGCATTCTGAGAATATGAAATTCTTTCATAAATAAAGGGTTAGTAGTGTATAATTTTAGGGGACAGTTCACATCAACCAACAAAATAAATTTAAATTTTCAAGAATATGCTAGTAATCAGAAGCAGAAAAACAAACATCATATGATATCACTTATCTGTGGAATAAGACGATACAAATGAACTTATTTACAAAACAGAAACAGACTCACGGACTTAGAAAACAAACTTATGGTTATCGAAGGGGAAAGAGGCGGGGAGGGATAAATTAGGAGTTTGGGATTAATGTATACACTACTATATACAAAATAGATAAGCAACAAGGACCTACTGTAGAGCACAGGAAACCTTACTCAATATTCTGTAATAACCTATACAGGAAAAGAATCTGAAAAAGAATGGATATATGTATAACTGAATCACCTTGCTGTACACCTGAGACTAACACAACACTGTGAATCAACTATACTCCAACATAAAATAAAAAATTTAAAACAGATTATGCTAATAAATATTCTCTCAAGATTCAAAAGTAAATTAAGACTTAATTATAATTGTGCATGTCATTTCTAATAATTGACACATTTTACATATATGTATTTAGAAAGAAAAAATAAATTTAAGAGGGAAAACATTAATGAGTCCACAAATGAGGGCACAGGGAGGAAATATGCTCTTTGCCATTAGTATAATCTTAGAGGTACTTCCTGTAATCCTCCCTCTTCTACTTTTCAGATGGCAATTTTTTAAAAATCAAAAAACACAGACAAAAAATGGTGAGATGATTGAATGTTAGGAGGCAGAATTGAATCTCCGTAGGTTATTCTTCCTTTGGGGTACTGCTTATTTTCCAGGGAAGGACTGTGGGTGTGCCGGGCTGGACATTACCCTTCTCGCAGGGGCCCCATGCTCCCCAAGTGCTGGATCTCAGCGCAGGGCCACCACTGCAGGAGGGGAAGAGCAAGGTGGAACCTTGGCGTTGGCTGATCTGTGTCCCATGGGGAGCTCTTCTTTGGGGACTTCCACAAATGACAGCATGTGTGCAAGCAGAGTTGCAGAGTTCTAAAGGACCCAGAAGGGGCACAGTAGAAAAGCCCTGGGCTACTGCTATCGACGGAACCTCTCTGTAGCCATAGACGGTGAAGGTCAGTAATATTTGAGTTACAATAAAATATATACGAATCCGGGCTGTTCATTCACCAAGTTTTTATTGAGCACCTACTCTGTGCCCAGCACTGCACTAGGTGCCATGGAGAATACAAGAGAAGTATAAGATACAGTGTCCGCCCTCAAGGAGCTTACAAAACTAGAGGCAGAAATCAGATGTACATGTGACTCAGGCAGCATGTGATATATACAAAGAGTACAACTACAGATAATGTAGTGGCTAAGAGACGCCCGAGATCCACAGCGGCTGGGAAGTCTCTTAGAGCAGGGGAGGAGTTAAAACTGGCTAAGCGGGGGGGACTGGCAGAGTGCCTGGAATGGGCAAGGACAAAGGCTGCGAGGTAATCTAGCTGCAGCAGGAGCTTGTGCTCAACTGTGGGCACTAGCGGAGCCTGGACAGAGGCTGGGACTTGGGTTGGGCCCGTGGGCGATGAGGATACGCTTTGATCCCTCTCTTGATATGAAGACCTGGTGGCTTGCTGGGGACCCCTGCTGCCCTCCTCTCCTCTCCCGGCACAGCCCTGTCTTGCCCTCCCCAGCCCCTCTCCTAGGAAAATAGAAGCTGGATGTTGAGTAGAGCCAGTGACACAAGTTTCATACATACCCTGCTGCAAAAACTGATCAGGGCTTCCAAGGCAGGGGAGTTTTTGCTTGGCTGGATATTTGCCCTGGTGCTTTCATATGAACTGACCAAGAGGAGGGTATCTGGGATTCTTTTAAAAACTCTCCTTGAGAGGACCAACCCAGAGATAATTCATTGATCACCAATCACAACTGTTACCCTAAAGCCACATCTATCTAGATCCTTCCCCTCAGACCACAGATGGCTTCAGGGAGTCCCACCTCCTGGCAATGGAAACCTCACACACACAGCCCTGGTCTCAGAGAAGCATGGACTCCGCTCTGGACCTTGTGAAGAGATGCTTTCCACTCGCACTCCAGGCGGCTTAAACGGCCTGGGAAGCCTCAGCGGATTTTCATTCAGTTCATTTCCAACATTTTCATGTATGTTTAACTCTGCGTTGGGGTGGCAGGAGGCGTGTTTAAAGTGCCAGGGGAGGTAGGCAGCAGAGTGGATTTGGGCAAAGGAGAAGCCATGGGATTGGAAGGCAGTAAAATGGCCTTGGGTGCAATAGTCAACTGGTCTCTCCCAAGAGCAGCTGGCATGGGATGCCACACAGGGCAAGAAAGTGCTGCCTCGCCTCTTACTCAACAAGGAGGGCAGAGCTGGGTCAAAGGCAGTGGGCAGGAGGGAGGGAGAAGCCCTGTGGACTTCAGGGTCAGAAGTCAGCACGGGAACCCCAGGGGGCGGGAGAGGAGCCCGAGAGCAGGATGGATGGAACAGCACTGAGTGAGGTCCCAAGGGGGCCACAGCCACAAGGAGGGAGCGGCAGCAACACGGGGTCCCTCCCCTTGCCTGCTCCAGGTGCTCCAGCCAGGCCCCTCCCCTCCCATCACAGAGCCCAGGAATCCCAGAGCAGTGAAGCATCGGTGGGTGTGGGGCTCAGGGTCTCAGCAGGAGGCGTGTTCCTGGCCACTTGAGCCACAGGAAGGGGAGCAGGCGCCGGGTGAAGGTGGCAGTGAAGGTGTAGATGAGTTCTTGCGACTCCGCGTTGGTGAAAGTCACGGTGCCCCCTTCGTAATCCAGGGCGATGCCCACCCTCCGGGGCCGCAGTGCTGGGAAGAGCTCGGCCTCGGGGCTGGTGTTGGCCCAGATGCCCGCGGACGAGAGGCGCAGCGCCCACACGCCGTCCTCCGGCCGCAGGGAGAGGTCGCCCTTCCTCTTCACCGAGTCTCTGGCCACCCCCACCATGCAGCTTTCCAGAACTTCCTCCTCCTCCGCCGCCTCCTCTTCTTCCTCTTCATCCCCCAGCGATTCCTCGTCCTCATCCGTTTCCCAGTCATCATATCCGTCCCCGTAGCCGGCCTCCTCTTCCTCCTCCTCCTCTTCCCCCTCTTCCTCCTCGTCCCCCTCCTCTTCATCCTCGGACCAGCCCTCCCTCTCCACCTCCACCTCCCAGTACACCTTGCCCCAGGTGAAGCCCTTACTGCCCAGCACCCCTGGCTCACAGTCAAACTGCTGGGGATGCAGGTATGCTCTCTGGTACAGGCCGCTGTAGGTCACGCACTTCCAGTCCTCCGACAGCTGCAGGTACCCACTGGCCGACTGTGGGTCTAGGGTGACACTCACTGCAGGGACAAAGGAAGAAGTATCGGTGTCGCCAGCGGACCAGGAGGGGACCCCCCAGTCCCACAGCAGGGCTGCCACACCGCACGATCCAAGGGGTGCGCTCCACACCTGTGGCAGCGTGAACAAGCCCCTCAGGGGTATGCGATGCGCGGCCTGACTGCAGGGCCAGAGGCAGTACAGCAGCGGGGCCTGGGGCAGAGAGTTTGCTCCGAATACAGGAGCCACATGACAGGGCAGATGAGAAGGAACTCAGTCACAGGGAAGAGGACTGGCGGCAGGACCTCTGAGGACAGAATGACCAAACATGGGCAGGAAGGGTCAGAGGCTCCAGTGGAGGGCTCTACTGCAGACGAAGGGTAGCAGAATAGTCAGAAAATGCAAGGTGGGGACTTCAGAAGTGCAGCTGGGAAACTCTCCCTGCTGTACAAGAGAACGGGCTACCTGGGGGCAGAAGGATTCTGTGGGGAGAGTATTCTTTATTTGAGGCAAATCTAGGAACAACCCTTTGGATACTCACCTGTCTTATATTCTAAGTCTCTCAGCAGCTTCCCTGGGGAGAAAAAAAGGACAGCAATGACCCTCAAGCCCAGCAAACCTATGAACCTGTTTCTCACTTGGACAGTATTAATTTCGTGACAAGGCTCCATCCCTGAGATCCCAAGAAGGGAAAAACAACCAGGAGACCTCAGAGGAATGAGGTCAGAGAATCCGAAACGAAGGAGCCAGGTACCCTCTTCTCAAAGCAGCACCCCAGCTCCTGACTCCCACCTCAAGGCCCTCCCCAACCCCTACCTTGGAATTCTCTCAGGCCCCGCTGCAGAGACAGAAGTCTATCTGAGAATTCTCCTGTCCTTTTTTTAACCACACGAGCAATGGGTTTCCCAATCCAGAACTTCTTCCGTGGATACCTGGGAAGATGACAGACAAACCTGCTACTTAGCTCTTCCCACATTTCTCTCAATCCTCATGACAATTTATGAAGAGGGGGGGAAAGGTACGATTATCCCCAGGTAATGGAAAAACAGGGCCTCAGAGGTACTAAGTGAACTGCGCAAGGCTGAGCCAAGACTTACAACCAGCAGCAGACTCAACATTCAGATCCCTTTTGTCTACCAACATGTGTTCTCACACCATCCCGTCCCGTCTCAGACAAGGACAGTGGACACCGGAGTGGGGATTATACAGAGAACTTGCTCCGGTGCAGAGCAAGTCTTCACCAGTTCTCAAGGACGTGTTCTTGCTTCCCAGGAGAGAAGGTTATCAGGATGAACCATGCGATGCGGGAACCTCTGGCCTCGTATCACACAGCCATTCATTCAGATGGATCATGGTCAAGGAACAGGGAAGGGGACAAAGGCACAGGGGAATGAGGTGCACCATGGAAAGGAAACTCTTTTACCTGTTTAAGAAGTCTCTGGTGTCCTGGAAGGGAAGAAAGTACAAGAGTCAATGTGAATCAAAGAAGACTTCACTCATATGTACCAAACACTATTAGAGACCGGGACACATCAGTGAACAAAACAAATGCGGTTCTTCCTTATGGAAATGACATTCTAGTGGCAGCAATGGATAAAACAAACAGAAAACAAACAAAATAATCACGACGACAGAGCAAATGGAGGGGCGGTAGAAGGGGTGACAGGCCAGCTTCTCTGAGGATGACACTTGTGCTGAGATCTGAAGAACGCAGTACTGGCCAGGTGAAGAGTGGGAGGAAAGCAAGGTGGGAAAGGGCTTGGCAAAGGGGGCAGGGGCCACATCATGCAGGGCTGGACAGGTATATAGCAAGGAGTTCAAATTTTGTTCTATGTTCAGTAGAAAGCCACCAAAGTGTTTCAAGTAGGGGAGTGATGTATGTGATCTGCTTTTCAAGTGGCTGAGACTGCTAAGTATCCTCCAGGATCTATTCTCCCCTTCTTCCTTTTAGTAATAGAACCTGTGGAGTAATAGCTGGGCAGAGGGCCACCCAACAGAAAACTACACTTCCCAGATCCCCTTGTAACCAGGTTTGGTCATGTGACTAAGCTCCAGCCAATGGGATGCGAAAGGAAGCAATGACTATAATTTTGGGGTCACATACTTTAAAAAAAGGAATTCCATTCTACTTCTCTTTTTCCTTGGCTCAGTTTTGGATATGATGGTGAGCCCAACTTTGACAAAACAGCTGAGGACAACGTCCCTTGAGGTTAGTGAAACAACCAGATGGAAGTAACCAGCTTTCTGGATGACCTCATGGACAGCTGCCCTGACAGCTCTAGACCCCTCATGTCTGAACTGTTTCTGGGAGGGAAATAACTTGTTTGATATAGTCGCTAGCCAAAATCCCAAGTGATCAATCACTTGGGCATCCTGTACGGAATGGATTAAGAGAGGCAACGCCAACATCAGGGGGCAGTCTGGAGGCTGTTTATGGACCTGGCAAGAGATAATGATGCCCTGACTAGGGCAGTACAGTGGAGCCAGGGAAGCAGCACATTCTAGGTACGTTTGAGACAGACTGGGCATACTGGTGAAAGATAATCAAGGACAGGCCACGGCTTACACAGGAGGGAGGATGGTGCTATCTGAGTGATAGGAGGGGGTAGAATGGGGAGGAGGTTCTTGCGAGATACTGGTTATTTCCCTTTTATAAGTCTAAATCCTCCATAATACTCTATAGTAATTTTTGCCTTCCTTTTACCCATCCCACAAATTTTCAGTGCTTCTTATGTGTCAGACACCACTCTAGAAGCCTGAGATAGAGCAGGAAAAAAAAAAAAGAGAGAGAGAGAGAGAGGCACACACACAAATCCCTAGCAGCGGGAAGCAGAGAGCAAAGAATCAACATAACAAATCTATTATATGATGCTATTAAGTGATAGGTGCTATAGGAAGAAGACAGTAGTGTGGAGGGGGACTGGGTAAGGGTGGGGGCAGAGTGACCTCTTTGAGAGAGTGGGATTTGGGAAACAAATGGAATCGCCAAACTGTGGCTGCTGCGGACTGTTTCAGCAAGTCTCAGGAACAACTTGGGGTTTTGCTCGAGGGGAGGCCATCCAAGAGGTCAGAGCTACACCTCGCCCCCACCATGAAGCAACTGACCAGAGACTGGTTGTGAGTTGCTGGCAAATCCTTCTACTCTGTCCCCCGAAACAAGTAAGTCCAAGCCAGCTTCAGGGAACAGGGGGACAAATCTTGAGACAGTGTATGCCAACAGCTCTGCTGGGATACGTGACATAAAAAGGCAAATAAATGGGCAGTAGGTGGGTGCGGTTAGGGAGCCAAGAGGGCATATTCTGTGACACAGAAGCTGCTAGAACAGAGACAGAATGAGGCCCATCTAAGGGCTGAAGGTTGTGAGTGGCCCAGAGAGGGTGAGACCCGGAGCACCAGTTCAGGAACCCTTCTCTCAAAGGACGCAGAATGGGAGACTGGGGAGTACCGAGGCAACCTGCAGCCCCACACACTGGGCCTCCAGAGGGACGCAACCTGCCCAAGGCTCCTGGAGGGTCTCTCACCCCCCAGACTCCTGGGGCTGTGGTGAAAGAGGCAGTCAGAGCAGAGGCTGGGGCAGGAATCACAGCAATGCTGGGTATTAAGAACCCCAAGGTTCTTCATGGGTGTGGATGGCGACCGACAGTGGAACAGGCAGAGGTACGACCTGCCACCAGACCCTGCAAGGCCTGCCCAGGGCTGAACCAGGGGGGCTTCATAATTCCCTCCAGAGAGGCTCTCCTATCCCCTAGTTCCCTTTATTGTCTTCCTGATAGTCCCAGTTCAGAGATCTTCCCTTTTCTATCGCCTTTGTCAAAAGGCCTCTGTTTCTCTGTGTCTTTTTTTTTTTTTTTCCGCACCGCATGTCTTGTGGGATTTTTAGTTCCCCAACCAGGGATCGAACCCGGGCCCTAGGCAGTGAGAGCACCAAGTCCCAACCACTGGACCACCAGGGAATTCCCTGTTTTTATCTCTCGTCCTGTTGCTTCTCTCTCTCACCTGTATTTCTCTACCAGACTTTTGGATCAGGGCCCCTATCTTAGTAGGGCCTCATCTTTACTCTCCATTGACAATCAATTAATCTCTGGTAAAATACTAATGACAGTTCAGGAGTGAGCGGTCCAGTTCCCTTGCGGCAAAAGCAAACCCAAACAAAACACACAGACAAAACCCACCAGCACCAACATTTCCTTTACTGACTTTCATCAGACACCCACCTTCTCTCCTTTCCCTCCTCCCACCTGGCCCCAGGGATGTCTTCAATCTGAGTGGTCTCAGAGGCACTGAAGGCTGGGCCTCTGCTGGCCCACAAAACTCTTCTGGGCGGACCGCGGAGAGGCTCCCCTCCAGGCAGACACGGCTGGATCTCAGCCCCCCCAGTACCCCAGCTATGTCCCCGCTCTGTTCCACAGCAAGTACACATCCACATGGTGGCAGCGGCTGTGGGGAAAGGAAGGATGTGCGCTCCTGGAGAGGGGGGAGGGGGTGGAGAGGCAGCAAGTGACCCAGTCAGAGTCTGAGAGAAATTCTAGGGAACAGAATGACTTCTGGAGGAAAGGAAGGAATCAGAGAGACATTCTGGACAAAGTGAGAGAAAAGAAGAGCAAGAGGCCGGAGGCCTGTGAGTCAGGACACCCGAGCTGGAGCTCTGACGTGATTCCTGACCTGCCCCACGGCCTGGGACTAACTCTTCCTCTCTCTGGTCGTCAGGGACTTCATCAGCGGGGGCTCGACCAGAAGAGTTCTAAGTCCCCGCCAGTCCCGAGGCATGAGTCGGAATCCGCAATGATGGAGAGGCAGGCAGAGGCTACCTGTGCCGGCCCGTGTACCCGGCAGACTCGCCATCTCTCCCCAGCATCCCACCTCTGACTCGCCCTGCCACTGGCCAGGGACAGCACTTCCCTAGAGAAGGTCCTGGGCGGTTCCACTGCCGGCCAGCAGCCCCACCATGCAAGTGGAGGAGCTCATCACACAGGCCTTCTCCTGGCCTGCAAGGGCAGAAAGATCGAGCATGCTCCCTCCAAAGGCCGCCGAGCCCTGTTTAAGGCAGTGTGACTCCTCTGAGAGGCTTGGGGTGGAAGGAGCTGTGGTGTCATTTCAACGTGGCAGCCTTTTCTCCAATCCATGACCCTCCCTTTCTCGGGGCCAAAGCTGCCTCTTCCGGGAGGTGTTCCAGAGGCCCCCTGCCTGCTCTCTACCTTATTCTCTGAGGCTGATTCCACAGTCCCAGAGAAAACCTCTGCCTTCGAGAAGTCTCCCTTCCCCAGCTACCCATCTCCTCCAGACTCTCTGGGTTCTTGACAGAACCCGCGCTCAGCCCTCCCTCAGTGACCCCTGATCCCACAGGCTTCTTCATCTCCAGAACCATAAACAGCTTCCCCTGGACCAGTGTCTGCCAATGACTTGTTAGAAGACAGGCTCACGACGGTAGTGATGAGCATGGAGGACAGTAGCGAAAATACTAATAACCTTCTCTTCCATTTCTACAACACTTTTCAAAATTTTAAACTCTTTCATGTAGAAAATTTACTTTTGGAAGTGACAACATGCCAGTTATTTTATGCTCATGCAATCATTGCAATAAGTGGTGGGGATAAAGATTATCATCTCCATGCTTTAGATCAGAAAACTGAGGCCCTGAGAAGAAGTGACTCTCCAAAGGTCCTGTAAGTGAGTGGCAGGGCCAAGACCTGCTGTCCTGGTCTCCCGGCTCCCTGCCCCACGGAGGTCTCTCACCTGCATGAGCTCTGCAGCCGGCTGCTGTGCCTTGCCCTCCAGCTCGGAGATGACCAGCGCCAGCCGGGCAAGCTCCCCGACGCCCCTGGTCTTGTACTTCTCCCTGCCCTCTGTGAGCTCCTGCTCCAGCTTCGCCAGCTGGTCCAGCAGGCGCTGTTCCCGCTCCCTCAGGAACTGGTGGCCCTGCTCAAACTCAGCCACGATGCACTGCCTCTGGTCCTGGAGCTTCTTCTGCAGGGGTGGGAAGGGGGAGAAGGGGGTGACACCTCTGCCCCGGGGTAGAAGATCCCTCCAGGATCTGGTGTAGGGGTGCACAGGCTGGCTCTTTGCCTCTCGTGCCCCTCGCTGACCCCATTCATGAATTCTACAGTGTTTGGGCTGGAAGGGGCATTAGAGCTCTCCTGTGGCAACCTCCTTTCCTCAAAGAAGACACGGTAAGTCAGTCAGGTCAGTTCCCTCAGACACCATGGGATTGGAACCCTGACTGCCTGCCATTATCTGTTCTAGGTAAACCAGTATGCTCTGGGGCCCTTTGAGGAACGTTATGAGCAAACACATTTTCCCCTCCTGGACTCCAATCGTCGTGTGCTGCCTCTTCCAGGAAGTTTTCCTTGATTAATTTTATCCAAGCCTGACCAATCCTCTCTTCAGCATCTTCCCCATTATGTGTAAAATATCTGCGTGTACCCCATCCCTGCCACGTAGGACTATATCCTCTTCCCTCAGTGAAACTGTGGAACGTCTATGCTCAGGGACCATGTCCTTTCTCGCCCCCAAGTCTCCCTGCCGAGTCCAGGCTGGGATCTGGTCAGCATCCTCGCACACTGAGCACCTGGAGGCACTCCTTGGATTGGGCCGTCTCCTGCTTCACTCTGTCCCTCTCCCAGGGCCTAACTGCTCACCACCGGGACTGGCCCCAGCATCCCTCCACCCTCCAATGCCCACTTCCCGAACAGACGTTCCCCCAGAAAACTGGAACCTCTTATCAGTTTTTTCCCCCGATCCCATCTCTCATCAAACACACAACGCGCTGCCTGTTTCCAAACTACTGGCAACCACAGGCGCAGGACTCGCTAGACACAGCGTCTTCAGAGCTGGTCGGGCCTTGCCTAGCCCACCCCTCTCACTTCTCGTCCTGGAGCCAGCTCCCTCCTTCCAAACCCCCTGCCCCCCTCACTCTCAGGAACCATGTCTTTCTCCCTCTCTTTGAAAGGAAGAACGAAGCCAGGCCTTCCTCAGTTCCCTACACTCTGGCTCTGCTGAGCAGACACGCCCTGCAGCTGCGGTGAGTCACAGAACGAGAAGGACCTTAGCTGACATCCAGGCAACCCAGTCACTTGTGAGACGAGGAAGCAGGCCAGAGCCATAGAGCTCAGACCGGCAGGGCCTGGGCTAAAGCCCAGGCTTCCCGGCCGTCAGTCCAGTCGGGGCTCCGTCTCCCAGGGAGCCAGCTGCCTGCCTCAGAGCTTTCCCTCAACAGCCTCACTTACCAGCACAGCCAGGATATCAGCTTCTCCCTTGGCCTGAAAGCCCTGAATTTTGTCTCTGTCTCTCCTTAGGGTACTCAGGTGGTTCAGGATTTTTTCCTGTAGAAAGACAAGCAGTGGGGATGCTCTGGGCTGAGGCAGGAGGGTGGACTCGGGCTGAGTCCTCGGCCAGCGAGAAGCCTTCTGAGGGGTCTGCGCCAGGCCTCGCCTCCGGGTGGGTGCCAAGCAGAGCATCCCTCCCTGCGGGGGTGAGGAGGGCTTACCCTGTGGGGCTGGGCTGCCTTCTCCACGAGGACGGCCGAGTGGGGCCTGTGCTCCCGGGACTCCCGGCACATGACACACAGCAGCTTGCCATCGTCCTCGCAGTAGTAGTGCAGCTTCTCGTGGTGCCGCTCGCACAGCCTCGTGTCCTGCTGCTCCCGGGCCGCTTCCCCCGGCTGCCGGCCCTTGTCCACCTTCAGCCGCTCGATGTTCTCCACCAGGCTGGCCAGCTGCCACACTGGCCTGATATTCTCCTTCTTAAAAGGCTTCTTACACAGGGGGCAGACAGGGCGGCCCCCTGATGCGGGGCGGACGTCGGTGGTACAGCTGCGGCAGAAGACGTGGCCACAGTCAATGGTCACCGGGTCCCGCAGGTAATCGAGGCAGATGGAGCAGGTCACCTCCTCTTCCAGGCTCCGCAGTGGTGCCAACGCAGCCATGGTGTCCTGAGCTCAGAGGGGTCCCTGTTCACTGGTGGGGACTTCTCCTCCTTGGAGACCAGACACGGAGTCAAGAGCAGGCACAGCAGAGGGGCAGAAATGGCAGCCTTGCACAAAGCTGCCAGCCCCAGCGATCGATCAGTCAATCAATAGATACTTAGCAGCTCCTACGAGGCTCACACAGAATCAGAGCGAAAGGACCTTACCGATCCTCAAGTCCAACGCCCTCATTTTATAGATGAGGAAACTGAGGCCCAGAGAGGGTAGCTTGGTAGAAGGGAGAGCAGAGCTGCCACCAGCCCATGCCACGCTGCTGGGAAAGCACTCCTACCTCAAGACCCTTTCCTTCCATCTGTTGGGAAATGGCTCCAATATACCAATTATGATAGAACAAGGCACCAGATAACTACCTGCTGGAAAACTGTCATACCGTACAAACCTACAATGTCTATTATGTGCACAGTGCTGCCTCACTTCTGCAGTGCATGGGCTGCACAGCTGTTCATGGGGGGCCCTGACAGAGTCAAGAGACTCCTTTGTCTTCCCTGTAGATCTCAGGTGCCAAGGACTAAGCGCGCTAAGGTTCTTTACCAAGACTCAAGAAGCGTCAAGAGTCTGAGTTCTGGTCTCCTCCTTTATAGATGTTTCCTTGGGCTGTGCTGAAGTTTTGGCTTGGTTCACTTCCCCCAGAAAGCAGGTCTCTACCCAGACTCAGCCTGCCGGCAGAGCACGGCCTGACCACACCGGACTCGTTCTCAGCTGTGCCCCCCTGTGCAGCTGGCCTGGCCGCTCTACTGCTAACAAGGGCGACTGAGACCAACGTGGGAGGAAGCCTCAGGTGGCTTGCGACCGTGATGTGCTGATGAGGGCTTGGCCGTAAGAGGGAGCACAGAAGCTGAGCACAGAGAGGACTTCAGTCCTGTTTACCTCTGCAGCCCTGGCCCACTTCCTGTCTGAGGCTAGGAGCCTTAGCACACTTAAGCCAACAGCTTCCTCCTGCCCCTGACACTGTGTGACAAGATAGAACTCATTTAAGTACTCTGAGCCTCAGTTTATCCATCCGTAAAATGGCGAGAGTGATACTTACCTTCAAGGGTTTCTAAGTGGGTTGAGTAAAAGAATTATGTTGAAAATACTAAGCATAAGTGCGGTATAGAGGGGGAATCTAGGAGAGAACCCAGAACCCGCGGTTCCCAAATCCAGTGAGTGTTCAAAGCACAAGTACAGCAAGAGTGGAAATTTAAAGTGAGGATGAACCACCATAGTGACACACGAGCTCCAGAGTTAAAGCAAACGAGAGACTCGTGGGGCAAACTGGGGAACTTGCTCTGCCGCAGACCCACAGAAGGACCCACGGGAGGCAATAAGCAGTCGCTGGGAAGACAGCCAGCAGACAGGGCACGCAGGTAACTGCGAGGCTGGAATGAAGCCCTTGGAACCGCAGGCAAATCAATCCGATTACTGGCTATGTACGTGAAAGTCCATTACAGCAGAGTTCAGTGGCCTTCAAGGTCTTTCACTGTAGTGACATGAATGAGCTAGAAATAAAGCCCCAAAGAGAAAATGACACAGGAATACAAAGTCTACTTCTTGAGGATCTAATGCAGCAATATATAAGAAGTGCTTTATAAAGGGAAAGTACTGTACAAATGTAAGGGATTATCTTTCTGCTGACAATGAACTCCAACTGGAAGCTCCAATGGATTTAGAGATGTGTGACTTTAAGAGTGTGGAAAAGACCTGTACCTACAAAGCTCAAACAAAAGAATCAAGGAATTTAACTGGTAAATGAAGGTAATAAAGTTTTTAGAATGTTAATAAGGGTAGTAAAAATCCTAGGAGTTGCCTGGTCAACTCCCTGGTTTGTCTGTTGAGGAAGCGAGCCTGACCCAGCCACTTGGAGGTGTAACACAGGAAAGGGTCCTGGTGCTGGTGATTCCTATGGGTGCTGGAGCCCTTCACCAACTCACTTTGCTGAGGGGCTTGGAAGTTCAAAGGCTAAGGTTATTTGTTTCTTTTATTGTTGTAGGGTTATGGCATGTGTTTATCTTTGGGGCTGGGAATTTAATTCTGTTGCAAATGACCAGATGAATAAAAGGACTATGAAGAGCTCAGCTACAGCTCCCCATCCACACAAAACCTGACACAATCAGGCACCCTCATCACTTGGAGCAGGAGTTCTTAACCCAGGCTCCATGCTGGACTTCCACAGATCTTTAAACCCCCAACACGGTATGAAAATGGTTACTAATGTACTAGATGAAAAACCTGTCCAGGGATTACAGAAGAATGCTGGTAAGTAAGTGTAGGAGGGATGATAGAACTAGAAAAACACCATCTTGCAAGCTCCATTGTATAAGACAAGGATCATCATCAGATACTAAAACCACAAGGTACTAGGGGACAGGACAGTCCCATGGTGCTAAGTACCGCCCAGTGGGTACTCCCTAATGTACCTTGATAAGGGAGAGATCTGGTGATGGCCTTAGTCAGTGACCAAATCCAGCATCGCTAAGAGAGGGACAGGTGTTTCTGGCATATGGTTCCCAATGTGGCGCCATATGAATTGCACAATGTCACCTTTGAAGTAGTCGTGCCAAAAATGTTTGAGGTGGGACTTCCCCGGTGGCGCAGTGGTTAAGAATCTGCCTGCCAGTGCAGGGGACACAGGTTCGATCCCTGGTCCGGGAAGATCCCACATGCCGCGGAGCAACAAAGCCCATGCGCCACAACTACTGAGCCCGTGCGCCACAACTACTGAAGCCTGTGCACCCCAGAGCCTGCGCACTGCAACTACTGAGCCCACGTGCCACAACTACTGATGCCTAGAGCCCGTGCTCTGCAACGAGAAGCCACCACAATGAGAAGCCCGCGCACTGCAACGAACAGTAGCCCCTGCTCACCGCAACTAGAGAAAGCCCATGTGTAGCAACGAAGACCCAACGCAGCCAAAAATAAAAAATAAAAAAAAGTTTGATGTGAATGAATCCAATCACCTCTTTCAACCTACCTTCCAGTTTACAGAAAATATGAGGGTTAGAAGAATGAGTTAAAGCCCATCATCAGGAGACAGATAAATCCAGAATAGGAGACATTCCACAAGACAACTGGCCTGGACTTTTAAAAAGTCAGTCATGAAAAATAAAACAGGGTTGTTCTTGAGTTAAAAAGACTAAAGAGAAATAACAATCAAACGCAAATACTTTGATTGGATCCTGGTTTTTTAAAAAAAGCTATTAAAAACAGTTTGGGGACAATTAGAGGAAATTTGACAAAAGACTAGGTATTGCATCATATTAAGAAATTATTATTGATTTTTTAATAGCATTTATTGAAGTTATGCATGTATGTACATATTTTCAGGCAACACATGCTGCAGTATTTAGGACTGTATGACTACAACGTACTTTTAAATGGTTCAACAAAACAAAATAAAAAGTCAGAAAATCTCCAATAGAGAGATGATCGTGCCCAACACTTGTAGAAGCTCAATACATAGGTGCTGAACAAATGAATGGATTCAGAGGAAGGAAGGCAATGTTAATTGCATATGCATTTGTTTGAGAGGCTGCTGAAACTAACAAATGGAACACAGTACAGTTCTATGTTCAATCCCATTGCTTGGTTATATAGGCTCCATCCTGAATATATAACAAATATTGAAGATGGCTTACTCTGGCATTGCTGACTATGTATAAGACTCGAGGTGTAAATCTGTGGGTTGAAACCAGGTTCAAGTCAGGGCTCTAACCCAATAGCCCAGCGACTAACAACTTCTTGGTGACAGCATTTCTGTAGGACCCACCTTACCGGCCATTTACACATCTTATGTTATTTAATGCTCAGGATACTTTTCTGAGGAAACTGAGGCTCAGGGAGGGAAGCAACTTGCCCAAGAGCACGTGGCTAGGAAGCAGTGTCTGGTGCCGATGCCTCAGCCCAATCCATTACACTCTCTTCTCTGCCCAGGCAAACTGTAAAGCAGGGCCTAATACCAGCTCCTTTGTCAGGAAGCTCGGATGAGGTCATCTCAATGGAAGGGCTTTGTAAACTGGAGAGTGCTGACAAAAGTAAAGGGGCATGTATTACTGCTGACGCTGAGCGAAAGCACCCTTGCCTTAGATTCGACAGGCAGCATGGCTCCTGTATGAGACGCGGGCGGACCTGGGCTCACGCCGCACAGCCAACCCTTTCGAGCCAACGCAAGACTGACCCTCTCCAAAACCCCTCCCCAACTTACCACGCTCCCCTGTGATTCCGCCTTTTCTATCATTTGTGCCTTTAGCACATTCTGATGATCTCGACAGGTTTTCACCATAAGGGGTAAAACTACCACACTCCTCTCCATTCCTGGCTCTCGGGTGGACAGAAACCATAGCAAGCCAGAGCCAGAAAGTCTTCACAACGACATGGTCCACGCTACGTCCTTTACCCAAATGCGAATTCTGAAACCTGAGCAAGTCGTTTCATGGATTACCTTCTACCAGAAGCCACTCACCCCCGCTCTGGGGTGGACAGGTCTTCTGTCCTTTCAGTAAACCAGAAGCTGGTTTCAATTCCACAGAACCAGGCAGAACTGGAGACACTCCCGACCTTTTCGAGTCCCCCTTGCCCCACCATCCACCTGTCCCCTACAGCTCTCCGCATCTCCTAAATACCTACTCTACACATGTCAACAGACTGGCTGAGGTGACACCACATAATTTCTGGCACACATTTCAGGATGTAGATGCCATGCACAAGTGTTGGCTGCAAGAACCACTGTGAGTTGTAAAAACTAGCTGAGGTTTCTCTTCATGGTTAGAATTCTGGTAGGTAGACTTTATCAAGTTATGGAAAGAAACTTCTATTCCTACTATTTAGAGAATTCTATATATATATTATACATACGTGTATATATATATATATATATATAACTTGATACATGATTTTTTCTTCTTTATATAGTCACGTGTTTTTTTCTTTAACTCATTAATGTGATAAATTGTGTTAAAATATTTTCTGATAAGTCATCTTTATTTAGGAATAAACCCTACTTGATTATGATGTATTATGTGTAATTTTAATAAACAGTTTGATTCAGGTTAAAAAAAAAAAAACAAAAAACTAGCTGAGGGAAGCATCACCACGAATGCCCACCCCTTGTAAGGGGCAGGTACTTACACTCCTCACCCATCCCAGAGGGAGAGGATCTAACTCAAGACCCTTGTTTCTTAACAGCTGCCAACTTCTACCCTAGCAGGTTCTAAACCTTCCCTCAACTTCCCATGGCTTTTGATGTCCCACACCTTCGTCCCTCCTTCCTGCTGCCTTGGGCTCCTACATGCCACAGCAAGGGACCCTAGAAGACAAGAATCCCAGATGTGGACTCCAAGGCCCAGGAAGGTGAATGGAGGGGGCTGGATTTGCACCCTGGTCTCCAGGCTGCTTCTCAAGTCCACGCATGTGGCTCCAGACAAGAGCCCCTTCTTCCTTGTGATCCTTAAGTGCTTAGCCTGGGGCTCCGTGCCCTGTGGGAAGGCCATTTAAGGGCTCTTGGGGCTCCAGATTGAGCCTCATTTCTTAATCTGAAATAACCAAATTCTCTTAGAAGTAAACTTCTGTGAGACACCTCAAACAAAGCAGGAAAGGACAAAATTCAGGGCAAAAAGCAAGTGATAGGGATCTGGACACTAGAAGGAGTGGCCATGCCCCTGTTGCCGACACCTGGACTCCCAATATCTTTACAGGTCTGGCTGTGGGCTGGGCACCAGGCAATCTCAGGGGATGCCAGTTTGGTGGGCGGTACATTGCTGAGGTCACACGTGGGTTACTTTTCCCCCACAGGTCAAGCATCACTGGTGCTCTGAGGCACAGTGCAGGCCACGCACACCCCCAGGGCCAGGCCAAGACGACATGCTCTGAACAGTGGAAATCCCCACAGGGCCCAGGGTGGGGCATGGAAGCAGCAGCCACTGGGAGTTGGATGGGACATGGCTTTGAAGTGCTGCTGAGGCTTTTAAGTAGGAGGGTGTCAAAATTCATTCAACAGGTAATAGGTATTTACTAAGCGCCAGGCACTGAGGATACAACAGAGAACAAAAATGGGAAAGTTCCTACCCTCCCAGAGCTTACATCTAGTGACATAACTGAGTGGTCCTTTGGAAGTTGCAATCAGAGCTAACTGCGGGGATTATACAATCCTCAAGGCTTTCCTGATTTACTTAAACCTCCTCTCTTCATTGCCTAGTGTTCCAGGCACCGCAGCCTTCCTTTCATCCCTCAAACATACCCTGCCACGTGTTAAAACACAGGTTCGCTCGTGTAACCACCCTGGTTAATTCCCAGGCTCCAGGGATAAAGTGAAAACTCCTTCCCACGCTCTGTGAGGCCGCTGATAATCTAGGCCCAGGCCTTGTCTCCAGGCTCATTTCCTGCCATTGCCCACTTCAAACTCGACCCCACAGACAAACCAAACCCCTCTCTAAGCCTCCAAAAGTGCCATGCTCTTTCCTGCCTGAACCCTTTGAAAATGGTGTTCCCTCTGAATAGAACACCATTCCTTTCCTTCTTAGTAGACTCCTTTTCCAGCTTGAAGTCTCAGCTGAAAGCCACCTCCTCTTTCCTGACCTGTCACACTGAGGCTACATGCTCTCTCCCTTATACAGCCCCCCAGCACGCCACACTGCACTGGATACTTCTATGCAATCGTTGAGTCCCTACTTATTATTATAATTACTTATTTAACACCAGCTTTTCCCACTGCATTGGACAGAGACTGTGTCCGCCTTATCCCCAGAATCTAGCACAATGCCTGACAGAGGAAACATGAAAAACTGGCTGAGGAAGTGAATAAAGCACAGCCACAGAGCGTCTGATGCCCACAAAATGCTTCCTAAGTATCTGCTGAACGAGTGCAAGAAATCTCAGCCACTTGTCCTTGCCCTCCAGCAAGATGAGAAAGTACTAGACAGAAGTGATTTCTTCAGATTCCCTGCAGAACAGTGGGCTGCAATCACCAGCACACCCCCAGTCATGGTATCCAAGGTTTGGCTCCAGGAACGTACAGAAACCAGGAGAGAAGAAAAAGCTGTGTCCCGGGAAATGGCTGTGATTATAATGGTGATAATTGCTCCTTCCCTCTTCTTTCGTTTTACACTAGGTATGCATCCTTGAACAAAACAGTTTATTTTTCCTGGTTTTGAGCATTTCAAATGAATGGAATCATATTGCATTTGGGGGGTGGGGCGGGTCGGGGGGAGACTATCTACGTCAAGTGTGTGAGGTTCACTCACACGATTATGAGCCGATTTTGTTCATTTTCATTGCTTTATGACTGTATAATTTTACTTCTAATGTAGCCAATTTTGTTTTTTGGCCACGCCATGCGGCTTGCAGGATCTTAGTTCCCCAACCAGGGATCGAACTCTGGCCCTCGGCAGTGGAAGTGCTGAGTCCTCACCACTGGACCGCCAGGGAACCCCTGATGTAGTCTACTTCTTATGGCCCCTGAGTTGTTTCCAGTTTGGGACAATTACAAACACTGCTCTGTGAACATTTCTGCTCACATGCCCTAGTACACCCAGGCAAGCAGGATGCATCCCCAACTTACCTACATCAGGCCAAACTGTTTCCAAACTGTTGTACCACCGCGTGTCCCCACTAGCAGGCTCCGAGTGCCCATGTTGCTCCAGCCTCACCAATACCTGATATTCTCATCTTTTAAATTTCTGCCATGGTGACTATAGGTAATAATACTGAATTGCATATTTGAAAGTAGCTAGGAGAGTAGATCTTAAAAGCTCTTAACACAAGAAGAAAAAACTTTGTAACTATACATGGTGACAGATGTTAACAGGACTATTGTGATCATTTTGCAATATATACAAATATCAAATCATTATGTTGTACACCTGAAACTAATGTAATGTTATATGTCGATTATACCTCAATTTAAAAAAAAAATTAAATACGTAATAGATGCTTCACACTCTAAAAAAAAAAAAATTGCCAATCTGGTGAACGGGAAATAGAATCCCATTGTGTGTATGTATGTTTAATGCTTTAAACAAATAATAAAAAGAAACAGCATGAAGAAAGGCCCAGTAACAGGCCAGGGAATCAGCCCTAAAGCAGCAGATCAGATTGTCCCTTGATCCAACTAGTAAGTGCTGTAAATGTTTATCTTTTGCAGGAAGGGGTCCACCAGCTTCCATTCTTCCTTCCTCTGCTAACTTTACCCAGTTCCTTTCTGGGGATCATGTGCTTGGGGCAGCGCTCTCCCCCCAGCTCAAAGGTGGAACAAGAGAAAGAGTCGTAAGCCCCCCTGGCCACAGTGCTTGCTTCAGGGTTGAGAACATGACTCAACTGCAGCCAGTCACAAGGAGGCCTAGTTGAGTCACGGGGGAAAAAAGATTCTTGAGAACTTTTTCTCTAGAACTTGCAAGAAGTGAGGTCAAACGGTTTGGAGCTGCTAGAGCGGCTAGCCAGAGGGTTAGCCTGTTTGAGAATGAAGCCAACCCAGGGATGAAGTGAAAGAAACCAGGTCCTGATGGCATCGGGTGAAACCAGTATGGAGCTGTGCCTGAAGCTAGCCTAACCTTGAACTTTTCTGTCACTGGAGGCAATAAGTGCCCTTTCTGCCCAGCCAGCTTGGACTTGTCTATCATCTGCCCTCCCCCATCCCCACCCCAAATTCCTGCCAGATACAGCAGAGGAAGTTATTGATGGTTACTAGGCTGAAATATACAAAGAGCCCATGCAGAAAAATCAGCCTCTTCATCTAGACAAAGCATTGGGCAAAGGTAGATACTAAGTGGCAATTCTGTTCTCTCTGGGCCCCACAGGTAGAATATAACCTGCCAGGACATAACAGATCTCCAACCTGCTCCATTGTGAGTGAGGAGCAGGCAGACCTTCTTCCACCCCAGCTGTCATTCTAACCAAAGCCTAAAGTGAAGAGTCCTGGGTTAGGATGAAAACCCGGATTATCACCCAGCCTCAGCTACTCTGCTGTGCAGCCCAGGGCTAGATTCTTGACCTTTCTGGGTCTCAATATCACCATGAAGTAATAGGGGTAATAGGAGGTAACATCCAGGCATTTCACAGGACAAATTGAAATAAAGGTTTGGCAAGCATACCAGAATATTTACTGCGCAACATAAAGTCACTGCTGTGATCAAGAGCCACCAAAGCAGAATAACCATAGATATCTTTGGATCAGGCATCCCAGTTTTATTGTTTTGTTTGTTTGTTTTGACAGTTGGTTATCTGGCAGGAAAAAAACAGTTTATCAAATTTAGTTTCTTCAAGATCATGAATGGAGTCAGTGAACTCAAAATCTATGGGTTAGTGAGATGGAGACAGTCTAACCATTCATTCCCCAGAGGAAGGAGGGCCCTAAACCACCAGCTAGGAAGTTACTACTTTAATCAAATTTGAGACACCCATGTCATTACATGTTTGCATCTCTGAAATGTGATAAATGGCATGCCATAATTTAGCTGGCAAGATATATTTTCTATGTGGAAATAAAATAATTGATGACATCTTAGATGTGGTGAAATGTAGCATATCTCGTACAAAGTGCTGCCAGGGTCCTCTAACACATGGAACTCATCCTGTCACCCTCCTGCTTCAAAGCTCCTGAGGTCAAAGCTGCACAGCAGGGCACACAGGCCCCCTATAATCTGCCCCCCACTTACCCATCCAGCCTTGAATCCTAACGCTAGAGACACTGAACTGGAAAGACAGCCCCTTCTTCACCGTCCCCTCTCCCCACCCCTTGCTCTTGTACATGAGCTTCTCAGTCCCAGCTCAACCTTGAAAGCCTGAATCAGATATGCTCCCTTATCTGTGAGGTCCTTCCTGTGCCCATCCCACCTCTGAGCTGAATGAATTCCCTCCCTCGGGTAGCTCCTGCAGATACTACATTTCTATTATAGCACTATCATACCACTTCCTAATTGATATTTTTACCCATCTTTCTTCCAATCAGGATGTGAACCCAAGGGTCACGTCTCACTGATCTTTTCGTATCTCCAGGATCGGGCACAAAGTCTGTAAATGTTTGTGAGGCTAAATGTTATCCCATGATTCCAGAGCCCCATATCTTCTTCATTCTCCCCCTCACCACACTCCCCTTCCCACTTTGCAATCTCGCTTCAGCAGGAGGCTCCAAGGGCTCCCCTCAGATTAGACATTCTTGGCCACAAACATTACCCAGATCTCCTCCCTCTGCACATACAGTTTGGGGGGAAAGGTCACTGCATTTTACCAAGTTGGCAAGTTTTAATTCATCCTGGATGCCAGCCAAATTAAGCCTTTGTTTTCCAAAACCAATTTCTTCCCATTCTCCATGTCGTCTCCTATTCTGATCCTGGGGGGTATAAGTCTGAAGTCACCCCAAGAAGCCTCAATTCCAACTACGGGCTCTCCTCTGCAGCTCGCAGTGTCTTCTGCAGTGGTCACCCGAGTCTGAGCCCAGCCTATCACTCCCTTTGGGGGAAGTGACATCTAAGAAGTCACCTACTGCCCCTGGGCCTCAGTTTCCTTACTGCTTTACAAGGTAAGAATAACATCTTGTCAAGTTCGCCAGGCTGTTTTGAACTTCAATCGAGGTCACATAAGTGAAAGTGTTTTCAACAGCAAAAAACTCTATAAAAATACATGTTAGAAAAGAGCACAAGAGCCAACTTAAAAGAACTCGCAAAGGCTAAAGTTGTAACAAAACAAAGTAGTACTGAATTATAACCCTAAGTATAAAATAAATATCCATGAGTCCATACTGATACAAATAAATGATTGAATAAGTGATTAAATAAGGCAAAAGAGACAAATCTCCCACACAGAAGAATTCCAGATAATATACGTATGGAGTTGCCCTTAAGGAGGCAGAAGATAATCCCATTCCTTAGGTCAGGGCTGCACACAGTTTAACTACTTTCCAAAGAGTACAGTATGGAAGGGGGTGGGGGTGGGGCTCGGGGCAGGGAGGGGAGGAAGAGTAACTTTACAGTGGAGAAGCCTGACTTCTCAGCCAGGTAATCAAGATCAGCATCAAGTTATAAAGCATGTTCCCTTGATGTGAAGTGATGAAAACGGCAATCTACCTCTGTGGTTTTCCTCCCAATAACCCATAAGCCCAGACTCAGGAGAAAAACAACAGACAAATTCCAGTAGAGGGGCATCCTATAATACACATGGGGGGTATTACTCAAAACTCTCAAGATCATCAAAAACAAAGTCTGAGGGGCTTCCCTGGTGGCGCAGTGGTTGAGAGTCCGCCTGCCGATGCAGGGGACACGGGTTCGTGCCACGGTCCGGGAAGATCCCACATGCCGCGGAGCGGCTGGGCCCGTGAGCCATGGTCGCTGGGCCTGCACGTCCGGAGCCTGTGCTCCGCAACGGGAGAGGCCACAGCAGTGAGAGGCCCGCGTACCACAAAAAAAACAAAACAAAGCAAAACAAAAAACAAAGTCTGACAAACTGCCTCAGCCACGCGGAGCATAATGAGAGCTAACTGGAATATGGTAACCTGGGTGGGATAATGAAACAGAAAAACTACTTAGGTAAAAACTAAGGAGATCTGAATACATTATGGATGCAGGCCAATAATAATGTATCGATACAAGTTCATTAATTGTTAACAAATGTTCCATATTAATATAAGGTGTTAATAAATAAATGGGGACAAGGTTTGGGGTATATGGAACTCTGTACTAGCTTCACGATTTTTCTATAAATCTAAAACTGTTCTAAAAAATAGTCTTTTTTCAAAAATACGGAATTGCAGTTTGAGGAATATACAAAATAAAGTCTATTTTTTAAAAAAGCTGATTCTTTTAAGCTTGGGGGGTGAGTAACTCTAGGGATTGACTTTTAGCCCAGGCACGGTTCCTGACACTGATATTTGTTGCATGCACGAACGAATATCATTCTCTGGAAGTGCACACAAAGCGGCGTGGTGTCAAAATCTGGAATGTACTGGGAATTTGGAAGTGTTTGCCTCTCATAAGCTCCACAAAGGCAAATTTACACACTTTTCTAAGGCCATACAGGGTGAAAAGCAGCAGGGAAAATGCTGATGTGCTAATGGGCTGGAGGAGGAAGTGAATGCACAGCTCCAAGTATACGTGGCTAAACCGGTTTATTCTGACCAATTAAAAAACAAAAAACAACAACAAAACACCATGGCTCTGGTCCTGGAGCCTGACTGGCACTCTACGCGGCTCCAATAGACGAGACCGTCATCTGGGCCCCGCTTACTTCTGGCTCTGGAGACAAGAATGGATGGGTGCCTGAGCTGGACATGGGAAAGCGAGGAAGACCCAAGAGGAGGGAGCGAATGGTGGCCCAAGCAAGCAGGAGGATTAGGCCGGGAGGGAGGACGCCGCGAACTTCACCCTTCTCCCAAGCCGGCCTGGCGGCCCGGCCTCGTTCCGCTCGCGCGGCCGCGTTCGGTTGCCCGGACCCCGGGGCGCGTGTGTGACTGCTGCTTTGCTGCATTTCTCACCGGGCGCCCCTTACTCACCGGTCCCCGGCTCCGAGCCGCAAATCCCGGGCTGGTGTCGCTTCTTTCCCGCGACGGTCAGTTCCGGGTCGCTCTCCTCCGCCAGCACCCAGCGCGACGGCGCGTCCCCGCCCGGTAATCTCCGGGTTCTTTGGAGCCCTCCACCGAGATTTCCCCCGGACCAGCGCCCGGATTGGTCCCTGCCGAACGCCGCCTCCCAATGGGAGCCTTAGTTCCCTCTTCGTCACTGATCACTGGACAAATCCCTGGGCCGCAGCGGTGGGTGGGGCAGCAGGGGCTGAGAAAGGGAAACAAATCTTGCGGAGCTGAGGCTTAGCGGCTGCCGCAGCCGGAGTTTGGTGCGTGGTGCGTGCTCCCGCTCTACGGGGTGGAAGGGAGTCGAATTTTGAGGCCTAATGAGACATCTCCGTAGGACTCTGGGACCCCAGAATCCCTCCTTTCCCAATTCCCGCCGCGGTCTGGACGAGGGTCGGAGGGCACTAGGCGGCGAAGCGAGTTTGCCAGGTGCTCAACATTAAATATGACTCTGCCCGCAACGTGGCCTAAATTTGCTTCCTGGACCAGGCAGAATCTTACCAAGCAGATAGTCTCAGGGGGCTATTTGCAGAAATTAACTACAATTTCCGAGGCGCTTACGATGAGGCGCTTTACATAAAATATCTTTAAACGAGTCAGGCATTTTTGTCCCCATTCGACAGAGATCCCAAGAGTTTAGGGCCTGGGCTGTTTCCCTCTTCGGCGTTGGATTCAGAAACCACACAGCCCGAAAAGTGGACGGACACTCAGGTTCCCAGGATCCTCGGTGGGGAGATTTCCTTGAGGCTCCCGAGCGTCCACGCCACCCGGGGCCCGGGAAGCCGACGACGCCAAGCGTCCCTGGCCGCTCGCTCGACTCCTGTGTAGTCGTTGCCGTGTCCCAGGCACCGCCGCATGAAAATCGCCCAGTCTCCCTGGGCCAGCGGGAGAGTCACCGCGTTCAGCACATAGGCCCTCCAGATACCTACTCTTTTAGTTGGTGTTTTGGAGGAAATGTTTAAAATGCTCCTTAAATGATTTCGTGCTACTAATTTGTCCCCTCCTTGTCTCTAGGAGGTACTTGCCTCACCCACAGGCCATTCGTGCATCCTCCAGCCACAGACGTCCTTTCCCCTGCTTGAAATTCTCTGATAACTTCCCAGCCCACATAGAGAGACAGGAAGGCCTCTGCAGGGCCTGCGGGGCTGACATAACCGCCCTGATTATCACTCTGACTTCCCTCTTGCCACTTCTCCCTAAGTCCCTGTGCTTCAACCCCTCTGGTCTTGAAACTCCCTGCCCTAGCCCCTGGCATGGCTGCCCCCTTCTTGTCAGTCATGTCTCTGCTCCCTTGACATCTCAGAAAGGCCTTCCTCCACCATCCAGTCTGCTTCACTTTTGTCATACATTTTCCATCATTCCAAAGCATCTTGTTTATTTGTCAATGTGTTTATACTCCCCACTCGCCCTGAGCAATGTAAGCCCCATGAGGGTGGAGGCATCACCTGTCTCCCCTGCACATGACTGTCATTCAATAAATGTATATTGAATGAATGGGCTCTGCTTGGGCATTTCTAGAAGCTTTCTAAAGCCCTATGACCCTGCTTGGCTGCAGTGTCAGTTATGCACTCCCCTCTCCCACCACACTACACCTTGGTTGATGCGGTTTCTCAAGCCCAAATAAGGGCAATGGTGACAAAGGCTTGCTTTGTACAGTCAAAGGCAGTTTTGTAGTCGCACACAGTGGTATCCGCCCCTATAGCTACTGGGTGCTCAGACTCACTGCCCCAAGTTTCTGAGGGCAGAGCCAAAATTCCTTCCTCCAGCCCTCCAGTCCAGTGTTCATACCAGCTGGAGACCAGAACATCATATGGGGCTGGTTAGGAGTTTAGCTTGGCTAAAGTCAAGTCAAGTCTCTGCTTGGCTCTGCATGGGCTGGGATCCTCCTCTCTGCCACTTTCTTTGTGATTCTGCGGAGTTGCTCAGCCTCTATGTGCCACAGGTTCTTTCTCTGAAAAATAAGAGATAATAATTATATCCACTTCATAGAATCATTGTGAGGCCTAAATGAGATAATACATGTAAAACCTTTGAAACTGTCTATAAGTATTGACTAGCCCAAAGGATATAATTACTTGCATTTGAAATGAGAATCTTAAATCAAGCAAGAAAATTTAGTTAGGTATGTTCCTACTATTTACCATATTTATTGAGTTAAAATATGGCTTTCAGAAATCTCAAGGTCTGAAGAATGTTAGAATGCTTGGAAAGAGGCCTCTAAACAAAAATACTTAAAAATTTGAAGCTCCCACTGGTAAAGAGGCAAAGAATTTGTTTGAATCTTTCATATGAAGGATACCTCGTTATCAGGGCCAGAATAAATGACTGTCTCTAAAGGAAAAGCTAAAAGTTACATGAGCTAAATTGGTTTTAAGCCTATATGTCTGTTTTCTAGCAAAGGTTTAACAAAGAAATAAATGTATGCTACTAAGAACCGACTGCTTTTGTGCTAAGACCTGGCTATGGGCTAAAAAAATAACAGGCTTCACCGTCCCTTTCAAAAGGAAAAAGAAAGGCATTTTGAATGCTAACAGCATTGACTGCCGGGTTTTAAACAGAAAGAAGGCATAAGCTGAGCCAATCTCTTATACGACTTGAGTTATTCTTTAAAATACTTTATATTCCAACTTTAGGGATGTTTATATAAACGTCTTTTTGTTCAAAAGTTAGTGAAAATATGCTGTATAGTAAACAATGAGAAATTCAACTTTTAACTTTAAAACTAAGAATTCTAAACCTTATGTGGTGAAGGTGCAGGTACCCCAGAGTGTGAAGCAGAATACTATCATTACATTTTTAAAAATTATTATGGAATTTTTCAAACCTACACAAAAGTAGAGAAAATATCGTGAACCACTTGGCCTCAACAGTTATTAACATGTTGTTTTGTTTCACCTATTCCCTCCCCCCACTTTCTTTTTTAACTGGAGTATTTTAAAGCAAATCACAGACATGTTTTACTTTACTTGTAAATACTTCCACATGCTTTTCTAACAGATAGGGACTTTGCTTACATAACCAAAAAGCCATTACTGCACCAAGCAAAATTATTCATTTAATTATTCAATATTTTCATAATATCATTTAGTACCCAGACCATATTCAAATTCCTTGATTTTCTTAAAGATGTCTTTTTGCATTTGAGTTGTATGAATCCAGATGCAAACAAAGTCCATACTATTAAGAAAAAGAAAATCCCAAACTTGGACATAGACAAAATGATGACTGTGTGTCCTTTCTGTGTAACACTGGAGCATTTTCCAACAGGCCCATGAAAGAATTATCTCATTCTCTAGGGAGGTTTTACTTTGACTTATTATTTTAGGGTATTTAGCATATTCTTTAAGGGTAGATGTGAATTTATAGAAAAATAATATAGATACAAATGATTCTTGGTCAATAACAATGTACATGAATATTAGTCAGTAGAGATATAAAAGATGTATGTCCAGTGCCCATGTATATTAAGTTTTTTTTAATCTCTTTGAAATAGTTCTTTTTTACTGGTCCCCTTGTTAATACTTCCTTGATAAATGCTCTTTATATTTGTCTAAGACCACTGTTTTTTTTTTTTTTTTTTTTTTTTTTTTTTTTTTTTTAAACATCTTTATTGGGGTATAATTGCTTTACAATGGTGTGTTAGTTTCTGCTTTACAACAAAGTGAATCAGCTATACATATACATATGTTCCCATATGTCTTCCCTCTTGCGTCTCCCTCCCTCCCACTCTCCCCATCCCACCCTTCCAGGCTGTCACAAAGCACCGAGCTAATATCCCTGTGCCTTGCGGCTGCTTCCCCCCAGCTATCTACCTTACTACGTTTGTTAGTGTGTATATGTCCATGACTCTCTCTCGCCCTGTCAAAACTCACCCTTCCCCCTCCCCATATCCTTAAGTCCGTTCTCCAGTAGGTCTGCGTCTTTATTCCTATCTTACCCCTAGGTTCTTCATGACATTTTTTTCCCTTAAATTCCATATATATGTGTTAGCATACGGTATTTGTCTTTGTCTTTCTGACTTACTTCACTCTGTATGACAGATTCTAGGTCTATCCATCTCATTACAAATAGCTCAATTTCATTTCTTTTTAAGGCTGAGTAATATTCCATTGTGTATATGTGCCACATCTTCTTTATCCATTCATCCGATGATGGGCGCTTAGGTTGTTTCCATGTCCTGGCTATTGTAAATAGAGCTGCAATGAACATTTTGAAGACCACTGTTTTTAAGTTTTTGAAAATTATACTTTGACAATACATTGCATTTTATTATTATGTCTTTTAATCCTTTTCTTATCTATAGCAATCCACCCTCCCTTTAGTTTTATACTATTAATATGTTGGAGAAAACTGTTCATTTATCCTGTAAAATGTTCTACATTTTGGATTTGCCTGGTTTCCTCATAGTGTCAATTAACTTGTTTCTCTATCCCCTGTATTTCTTGTAACTGGTAGTTAGGTCTAGAGGCTTTATCAGATTTGGGTGCCATATTTCTTTATTTATTTATTTGGCTGCGCTCCGTCTTAGTTGCGGCACGTGGGATCTTTCGTTGCGGTGCGCGGTCTTCTCTCTAGTTGTGACTCACGGGCCTGGGTTCAGTAGTAGCGGCACCCAGTCTTAGTTGCCGTGCAGCATGTGGGATCTTAGTTCCCCAACCAGGGATCGAACCCGAGTCCCCTGCATTGGAAGGCAGATTCTTAACAACTGGACCACCAGGGAAGTCCCTCGAGTCCCATTTTTTAAGGCAAGAAATATTCCATAAGTGCTGCTGTGTACCTATTGCATCACACGAAGAAATATATGATCTCCACCCCACTTTGAGTGATGGGAAGTTTGATGGAAGGTTCAGATATTGTCATCCTGATTACTCTTTCCCCATGGGATTGGTTATGTATTTATTGTTTCTCGGCTCCGAAATGCACCTGAGCCATTTAAATATTTTTCCTTTGCCAGCAGGCACTGAGCTTTGTCACTAGAGGGCACTAGAGAGTCATTACAGGGAAAACGATTTTTGCTTCCTGGTTCTGGTATGCTCCTTGCCAGGCTCCTAAAGCTAGCGCCCGGCTTTTCCAGCACCAGCTCCTGAAGCACAGGAAATCTCCCTACCATCCAGCTTCTGCCATGCATGGTGGTCATCAACAAACAGCGCCAGCAGCAACCCCTCGGGAGATTTTGTATTGTTCACCCTGGTGTGAACAGCTTTCTCCTGCACCCAAGAGGGTGGATTTCTGGGAAGTTCCAGAGGGCAGATTTCCAGGAAACTCTAGACATCATATTTCCAGCAAATTCTACTGTGGCAGAACCACCTAGACTTCCCTCCTGTCCAGTGAGCCTCATTGGCACCTTCACTAACAAGGCCAGATCCCATCCCTTCTGTTTTCTCGAAGACTATGCCTCTGTGATGTCCCACCTCCTGTATCATCACTTTTTACCTTTTCACTGACTTAGTCTCATAAGCATACACACATATTATAATAGCCCTCATTTAAAAAAATAATTCCTTGATACCATAAGTCTTTCAAGGATTTTTGCTTAGCCAACCCCTCCCTCCATTTCTCTGCTCCCATGACTGGAAATCTTGTTTGTACTTGATTGCTACATTTCTTTTCCTTCCTCCCAAAGACTGTGAAGTATACCAAAATATATCATCTGTTAGAAGGAGTACATATAATGCATGTATATGTTTTAAAATAAGAAGAAGATAATAAAGTAGACATTTGCACTCATCTCTCATTCTAGGAAATCAGATTTCCATCATCTTTCACTGTGTGCCCCTAACGGATGTATCACTCCCTCTCTCCTCTAGAGGTAAGCTTCAATGTGCTTTTCTGTGATAGTCATTAGCTTTTCTTTGTAATTGTTTTACACATGTAGATATCCCTAAACAGTACATTACCTAGTTTTGTCAGTTTTCGGACATTATATACATGGAATCACACTGTATGTGTCCTGTGACTCGTTGTCTTTGTTTTTGAGATCCACCATCTTGATGCATTCAGCTTTGGCTCATTCATTTTCACTGCTGTGTAGTATTTCAAATATGAACAGTCTACATTTTTTTCTTCTCCACTCTACTGTTCCTGGAATTTGGTTTGTCTCCATCTTTTTGCTATTATGGGTAATGCTGCTATAAACATTCTCATACATGTATCCTGGCACACACCTGCAAGACTTTTTAGGGTATGTGACCAAGAGTAGAATTTCTGAGTCTTAGAATGTGCATATATGTCGTGTTACTAAGTGAGGCAAGACTATCCCCCAGGGGTTTTATTTCTTACTGTTCCTCCACTGGCAGATGAAGTTGCAATTGAACCACATCCTCAGCATCACTTGGTATTGTCAGACTTTCAACTCTTTGCCAGTCTGATGTGTGTGAAATGTTATCTCATTTTAGTTTTAGTTTCCATTTGCCTAATTATTAATGAGGATGAGAATCTTTCATTTTTCCTTCTTCTTTTTTTTGCCATTTGTATGTCTCCTTCTGTATAATGCCTCTTATGTCTTTTATCCATTTTTCTATTGGGCTGTTTTTAAATTTATCTTGTGGATTTATGGGAGATATTTGTTTTTTCATATATTCTGGGGACTAATTCTTTGTTGATTGTATGTGTTACACATATCTTCTCAGACTTTCTGGCTTGTCTTGATGGTGTCTTTTGATGAAGAGAAGTTCTTCATTCTAAAGTAGCCAAATTTATCATTCTTTATGTTGTGGACTCTGGGTCTAGTTTAATAAATTCTGCCTGTCCCGAGATCACATAGTTAATCTCCAGTATTATTTTATTAACACTTAAAAGTCTTGTGTTTCAAATTTAAGCCTTCAGTATACCTGGATTAATTCATTTTTATGTTTGGAGCCAGATATGGATTTGTTTCTCTTTTCTTGATGGTTATCTGATTATCCCAGGATCATCTATTGCATATGCTCTTTATCCATTTATTCATCCTCCAATACTTATTGAGCACCTACTTTGTGCTAAGTACTTTTATAGATGCTGGGGCTCCAGCAGAACAAGAGAGACAAAAATTTCAGGGGGGCTTACATTCTACTGGGGGAAGACAAATAATGGACAAAATAAATAAATTAAATATTTGTTATGTTACATGTTGATAAAGGATCCCTATGGACAGTTCACACAGAAAGGGAAACAAAATAGCCTTCAACATGAAAAAATGCTCAACCTCACTCATAATAAAGAAGGAGCAAATAACTACACAGGGATTTTATTTTGCACCTGTCAGAATAGCAAAAATCCAAAAGTTTGGCATACACTTGATTGGCAAGACTGTGAAGAAACAGGCCCTTTCATTTATTGCTTGTAGAATCCAACTTAGGACAAACCTTTTGAAAAACAATTGGCAATGTGTGTCAAAATTGTAGGTGTATATACTCTTAAACTCTGCAATTCCACAATTCCATTTGTTGGCATTCATCCTACACATATGCTTATACACATGCAAAAAAATTGTACAATTTTGTTCATTGCAGTTTGTCTTTACCAAAAGATTGGGAATAATCCATGCATCCATCAATTTTGGACTGGCTAAAATTTTATACACACACACACACACACACACACACACACACACACACACAGGAATACCATGCAATGAAAAACTAATCACAATGCAGGGGTTCTCTGTGTACTTTTGGTAAGCTCTCCAAGATATATTGCAAGTGGAAAGAGCAAGGTGAAAAACATTGTGTATAATAGGCTAGTTTTGTGTTTAAAAAAAAAAAAAGAGGAGGGAACCAAGAATCTCTTGATATTTTCATAAACTGGAAGGTACACAAGAAACTAAAGAAGGTGGTTCCCTGTTTGGGGATGAGGCTTGAACTAGGCAGATGGTGGGCGGGATTGGGAGCAAGAGCCTTCACTGTCTCTACTGTGGCAATGAGCGCTTCTTCAGACAAATGTATAAATAAGGAAATGGTGTCAGCATAATGCGGAAGCTGCATTGTGTCGCATGCAACTGTCCCAGTGTGTGAATGTTTTGCTCTGAGTAGCAGCAGCTGAATGCAAAGTAGCAAATGTAATTGAACAGAGCAAGCTGCGGGAATATGATGCTATAGACAATGCCATTCACCCCACCTCCTTCCTCTCCACTCAGTATGGACACATTCTCTATCTTGAAGTACTTATTAAATAATTACCCCGATCTTCATGAATTTTTTTTTTTTTTTGCGGTACACGGGCCTCTCACTGTCGTGGCCTCTCCCGTTGCGGGGCACCCTGCAGCATGTGGGATCTTCCCAGACCGGGACACAAACCCATGTCCCCCGCATCGGGAGGCAGACTCCCAACCACTGCGCCACCAGGGAAGCCCTCATGAATTTTAAAAAAAATATTTCCTTATTTATTTGGCTGTGCCGGGTCTTAGCTGCAGCATACAGGATCTTCATTGCAGCATGTGGGATTTTCGTTGCTGCATGCGAGATCCAGTTCCCTGACCAGGATGGAACCCAGGCCCCCTGCATTGGCAGCGTGGAGTCTTAACCGCTGGACCACCAGGGAAGTCCCTTCATGAATGTTTTGAGGACGAGACTAGTAAATGCTGCTGCAGTACGATTCTACACAGGAGTGGCAACAAATTTTTTTGCTGATGCTCCCCTCAGAAGTGTGGAAGAAAAATGTCATTAGGCTGCCCTACAAGAGCTTTCCTAGGTGTCTTCTGCTTTAAGTAGAAATGGGACCCATTTGCAGTGATAGAAAATGATGATTTTGGTGCAGTCTTTGCTCCGTGGCACAAGGTTGTATTTGGAACTCTGTAAGCTGCTTTTCAATAAAAGAAAGAAGGTAGCGAGACAACCAAACGAGGCCAGTGCAAAAGAAACAAACACAAAACAATGAGCCAAAGCCGCCCATCGTCAACACCTACTTTTGTGCAAAGTCTCAACTGCTTATCCTGCAACTTCCGTTGGTGACGAACCCCTGCCTTGTTTCCATAAACCACCAGCTTCCGTCTTTCCTTACCCTCTCAACATATCTTTACTTTTTTTTTCAATAACAGTAAAGTCCTTTACCTCATATCATAATCTGTATCTATTAGCTATTTAACAAGTCTTTTAAAAACAATGCTAGTGTTTTTATTTGGATTGTTATTGATTGTTTTGTTAGTGTTAAGTTTACAAAGAAGTATAGATTCTGAGTTGTCTCCCAAAACCCTATTTTCCCCATAAACCCTGTTATTTTTGTGGTTATATATTTATACTCTTTGATTATGTGAATCATGTGAGTCCCTTACTATTCAAAAAGTTTTAAACAAAGAAAATTAATAAACCAAGGAAGATTAAAAAACAAAAAAATTATCTATACTCCCACCACAGTAGACCCCATAGCAGAATGAGGATGCCTAGTTGGAGAGTGACAACTTTCCCTTTGACCAGAGGATCAGCCTTCCTTCTGGACCAGGAACAGCTGGCAGCTGCTGTGCAAAGGGCTGTCCTGCTCCGCAGGGAGAAAGTTCATAAAGTCCAAAGCCCAGGGGCTGGCAGGTGCTGGAAGAATCTTGTGCCAGAGACGCTGGGGAGCTTGGTCACAGACGCCCATTGCTCTGTGAGTCCTGAAAAGGCAGGGAGACCAACGGCAGGACTTCTTTACAGTTGCTCGGATGATTTTGTGACTTCCTGTTACCAGAGTCCCCTTCAAATTTTGTTTCTTGTCTGGGAATTTGGTACAAAGTCCGGGAAAGTGCAGCCCCCAATATCCAAAGGTTAATCAGATACTGGCAGGAGGGTGAGGGCAATTTTTCTTTGCAGTTGGAGGTTGTAAGGCTAACAGTTTATCTTTTCCGGGTTGTGGAGGGTCTCTTTGGGCTCTGTCTGAATGGCTCCCAAGGAAGATACAGAGCCCTGAATTTTATCCTCACTCGAGGCCCACCCAGCCTTAGCCAGGTATGCAGTGTGAGCTGAACAGTTTCTTCACTGGGGATTGCTATCCGCATAGTATCAGTGGCTTACCTTGTGCTGAGCTTTATTCAACTCATTGATGGCGTATTGAACGATACTTTAAAGCCCCTGTGGAAGTATAGCAAAAATATATTGCATGACTTGCTAAAGAAAGAAAAACTGATCCTGTTTGGAGGACTATAGAGAAGTAGGTGTTAGCAAGGTCCAAGGCTGCGTTCCAAAGGCCAGGAGCGGTTGTAATTTGTCCACCCCCAGTAGTAATACCAGCATCTGCAGGAGTAAGCGGCCACCTCCTTGTATGAGCCTCCACAGTCCACAGTGGGAGGCCAAGCACCAGAGACCTTTTCCCAAGCAAGAAACAGGCTGCAAAAACTACTCAGTTGCAGGTATGTGCTACCCTTCCAGAAAAAGGAAGGATGACTCTGAGGGCAGAGCCTTAGGCCCAGAGCATGGAGCTGCCAGCCACAGAATTATTTCTGGGCCTTGAAACCAAATGGAATTTTCCCTGCTGCTTTTAACATTGCTTCAGACCAGTGACTCCTTTCTTCCTTCCACTTTTTCCCTTTTGGAATAGGAAACACAGCTGTTTCATATACCTGTCCCAGCACTGAATTTTGAAAGAAGGATAACTTGTTTTCTAGATTCACAGGTCCATGGTTGGAGTAGAATTTTGCCCCAGGATGAATCATACCCAGAGATCACTGATACCTGGTTTAATGATTTAGATGATGAGATTTGGGTCTTCTGAATTGATGATATATACATGAGATTTTGAACTTGAGTTCATGCTGTAATGGGCTGAGACTTTCAGTATGGCTGAGATGGGGTGAATATATCTTGCACTGGGGATGGACATGAATTTTGGGGTGCCAGAGGGTGCAGTGTGGGTAGGTTGAATAATGGGTTTCAAAGATACTCATACCCTAATCCCGAGAACCTGTGAATATTTTCTTATATGACAAATGGAATTTTGTAGATGTGATTAAGTTAAGAATCTTGAGACGATGAGATTATCCTGGATTATCCAGGTGGGCCTTAAATGTGCTCGCAAGTGTTCTTATAAGAGGGAGGCAGAATGAAATTAGACTACAGAAAAGAAGAAATAAAAAACTGGAGTGATGTACTTCGAAGACAGGGGAAGGAACCACAAGCCAAGGAATCTGGCCATCCGAATCTGAAAAAGGCGAGGACAATGGATCCTCCCCTCAGAGCCTCCAGAAGAAACCAGCTCTACTGACATCTTGATTTTCGTCCCATAAGACTCATCGTTATGACTGTTAAATTAACATCTGTTAAGTAGATCACAGAGTGCTAGATGGTGAGCATGTCTCAACGCTGGAGGAGGTACGTAGCATGCCTCAAGGGGCCACAGAGGAAGTTTAAGAGAGAGTGCAGACAGAGAGAGAAGCAGGACCTGGGGCACCTGCCTTATCTAAGGTGTGCACGGGGAATGGTTCTGGGAGTAAAGGGAGACTGTTAGGGAAGTCATATCAGGAACTTACATTTGCTTGTGATTCTGTAGGCTGTTTTCTAGGGCATGTGGTTGTGGTTGTGTGGAGTGGGGGTAGGGTTAGTTTAAGGCCCCTGCAGACTGCTTTGTGGTAATTTGTTACAGCACCAGTAGGAAATGAATACAGTTGGCCACCGGTTTAATGCACGTATTGCTTCCTTTGGGATAGCACCCTAACCTCCTAGGGGGTCATCTTCCAGTTGGTGCTGTAAGTGAGCCTCAAAGTAAGTCATTGCACAATTTTATGAAGCCAGCTTCTTCTAGGTGATGGGACATGTGTTAAGATCAGTGAAGTCCACGGGCATAAGTCCATTTCCACATTTCCTTTGCTGCAAAATATGTCACTTGTCAGATGTAATGCTGTATAGCATACCATGGTGATGGACAAGGCATTCTGCAAGGTTACAGTTGTAAAGCTGGGAGAAGTGAACCAGTCACAAAAGGCAAATCCATATTGGAGTAAGTATCTGTGATGGAAAGGTTAACTCAGCAGGCCTGAGTTGCTCAAACCCTGCACATTCCCAAGAAGGGCCTGTTTTCATGACTGACCTTTGGCCAACTCCTGGGAATTGAGCTCTTAGAATGTTGTGACTGATAAAAATGTTTTGCATGATGTGGTATAAGGCTTAAAATTATGTAATTAATATTATAAAATTGTAATGAGCTTAATATTATATGCTGCCTTGACATTGGGTAAAATTGGGGGAGCCCTGAATGGCCTAACTGCAAGTTCCCCTCCCCACTCTGTTCTTGTGGATAAGGGCCCTAGCCAAACAACCCTCCTTATCAAAGGGACCAGGCACAGTTCCTGCTTAACCCTGAGTGGTGAGTGGTGTCAGGTTCCTGACAGCCTGAAGAATTATTGAAACAAGCCAATCACATCCTCCTCTAAGAACCAGGGGTCACTCAGCTTCTTGATACTACAAAGCTGGCCTCCCACAGAACCTAGTTGTTGAAAGTGTTACCAGGTGCAACCCCTTGGTGCCCCTGTGTGGTGTACCGTGGGGTACTTTGCCTTTGCACACAATCTTTGAAAGCAAGACTTTAACTGCATCTACCCTTCTCCAGAAGAACAGGTATGATATTACACTGATGACACCGTCCTCTGAGAAGATTCATTTGACACACTCATTCAGGACATAGAAACAAAGGAGCTCACAAAAAAGGGATGGCCCCACACGTAGTACAAGACCCTGCCAGCCACCTCTGTTCAATTCCTAAAAATTATTCAGCAGCTCAAGGGCTGCTCCATCCCTTGCACACTGTTAAGAAATCTTTGACCCTCCTGCCATCCACAATGTTAATAAAAGATCAACCTTTTGATCTTTTGGGGGGATTCTGTAGACAACTTATTCCTAATTTACAAATTTTACTTAATCTCACTTTTGCTGTTACCTGCAAATCAACCCACCGTGAATTTTCCCATCTCCATTCAAAGGCTACAAGAGGCATTCTTATTGGTTTCTCCAGAGACTCCTTCACTGTAGAGGATTTAGCAATCTCCTCTCATACCTCCTGGAGTCTCTGGACTGCCCATGTTTGCCGTAAGTTGTTCATTGGTTTCTGAAGCAAAAAGTTGCCTTCCTTGGTTCTGTGCTATATATCATTAGAGAAGCAGCTGCTAGCTGCTTATTGTGTGCTTCTGGAAACAGAAACTTTCACAGGCCCTGTATCTGTGACCTTTTGTACCCAGCTGCCCATTATGCCTTGGATCATGAAAGCACCCCACAGCCCAGCATAGCTACCCAGGCCTCCTTGCTATAGGATGGAGCCAAACCTGGACCCTTTGGCATACTTACCTGCAGGAGGGGATGGCCTCCCCTGTCCCCAGTCCCTTGCCAGATTTCTTGGTGCTACAGGAAGTCCTCTCTCCCAGACCTCTTGGCTACCTGGGATGCCCCTTGGGATCAACCAAGTGAACAGCAATGGGAGTTTATACAATTTGCAGATGGTATCATCACCATAATACATAAAGGAGCTCAGTGGAACATTTTTGATTTTCATCCCTTAACCAGGATGTCCCTAATAAAGGAGAGGACCCAAAGGTCAGAACAATTGGCCACACTTCTGGCAGTCATCTTAGCACTGAATGCCTGGCCAGCAAGTGGCCACATCTGTACTTTTTTACAAACTCTTGGGCCATTGCCTAAGAGTTGCCCCCTTTGGGGTAAAGAATTCTGGGAATATCTTGCCTCACAGATACCCAAATTATAAACTGAGGTAACAGATGTCTCTACATATACTAAGGCCAATACAAGTTTCCCTCCCAACTCTGCTCCTGCAAATAAAGTCCTCTAGTCAAACAGACTTTCTTATCAAAAGAGTCTGGGCATAGTTTCTGCTTATCCCTGAACAGTGTGTTTCAGTTCCTTGCCAGCCTGCAGAATTTTTCAAACAAGCCAATCACATTCTCCCACAAAAACCAAGGGGCACCTCACCCTCTTGATACTACATAGTCTGCCTCCCACAGCCACTGGTTGGTCACCGTTTCCAAATGCACCCTCTGTATGTGGCTCTGCATGGTGTGCAGTGTTCTCTTTCCCTGGGATGTGAGTAAATGTGGCTATTAAACTGCTGTCGAACTCGTTTGACTCTTGTTGGTACACCCTGGCCAGATCCTTCAGCTCTTTGAGGATAAATATCTTTCCTCCCTTAGCAGGTCCACAATTCTCCAACTCAGTATTTTTGACAGCCATAGTTATTGATCTAGTGGTCAGGAGGAGAGGTTAGCCCTTGGTCCTGAGAGGAGTACATATTATGTCGCAAGGCAGAGGTCACTGTGTCATCTTTTAGTAAGGGGGCATGTATTAGTTTCTGAGGGCTGCGGTAACAAATCACCACAAACTAGGTAGCTTAAAACAACAGATGTCTTCTCTCATAGTTCTGAAGGCCAAAATCAGAACAAAATCAATGTACCGGCAGAGGTCACTCTCCCCAGAGGCTCTAGGAGAGATTCTGTTCCTTGTCTATTCCAGCTTCTATTGACTCTAGGCATTCCTTGAATTGTGACTGTATTACTTTAAGTTCTGCCTCTGTCTTCACAATTGCCTCTTCCTTTTCTCTGTGGCTCTTATAAGGACATTTGGATTGAATTTAGAGTCCACCCTGGTAGTCCAGGATGGTCTCATCTCAAGATACTTAGTTACAGCTGCAAAGACCCTTTTTCCAAATAAGTTAACCTTCACAGGTTCTGGGGATTCAAGAGTACACATATCTTTTGGGGGCCACCATTCAACCCACCACTGGGGAGGACAGCCCACAACAGGAAGGAGTGGGCCACTTCTCTAGGCCAAGAAAATGCAGAGGAATCTGAGTAGTCAAGTCTTTATCTGGCTTTGGTGTCAGGGTAATGCTGGCCTCATAGACCTAATAACCTGTCCGGCCTAGAAGAGGTTAAGGTGTAAATTCCATGCAAAAATGTTTTTTCACAACTACTATGATCTTTTTCATCTTTTGTGCTCCTATTTGGTTTGGGGATTCAGATTTGTCCCCACTTTGTTTAGTTATATGTGACATTGCACTTTGCCAACGTACATGCCTAGTCTGAGGTAAAAAATAATGGGTGTCTGGCATCACACAAAGAGTTGGTAAGACCTTACACATCCCTCTAGGGAAAATATAGAAGAATTCTGGGATACCAGTGGATGTGGCTGTCCAGATCGGTGGAACTCCAATGGTCCACGACCTCTCCAAAAGGCTAGGGTGTGGGGTGGGGTGGAGCACTTGGGAGTTTCAAAAGGGCAAAAGCAAATGAATGCTGAAAATGGCAGAAGCACCTAACTCTGGATGGGTGAACCCCCCAGTACAAAGGATAAAACCTCCACCTGTAGGTCCAGGAAACTAGGCGCCTGCCTGGGAGCATGGGTGCCCCGCATTGCCAAGCAACCGTAGGGCTCGCCCCCCGGGCCACAGGGACTTGGTCTAAGTGAGGGCAGCCATCTTGGCCAGTTGGTCTCTGCTGCGTTGCCTTCCTTGCTGATTTGTAAAATGGGCCTACCAGCGCCTTTGTGCCCTGACGCACAGGCTTGTTGAGGATCGCAACACGGCACAAATTATTTTAAAAGCATTCGTAGCTGGTGAACCCCCCTGGTGCCACTGGGCCTTCCTTTTCCCTGCCGACCTGGGTGCGGGTCCCTGAGCAACGGCTACAGTCCTTGGGCCGCCTGGTGGAGGACTTTCCTGAGGGTCCAAGACGCGGGTCTGAGGGGCAGGGGTCCCGGAGGCACAGGCAGGACTGGGGTTGCCCAGAAGGGCCCGGCAGTTGTCGCAGAGGCTCCAGCAGAGCCCAGTGACTGAGGCCTTGTCTGCCATTAGGCGGCAGGTGGTCCAAGTGAGTCCGAGGCTGGGCTGGAGAGGCCACGGAAGGGTGGTGGGCCAGGTGCTGTGATGATGGATGCACTGCAAAGGAGACAGAAACAAGAGGGTCAAAGCAGGGGTCCCTGTGAGGCTCAGGATGGCAGCTAAAAGTGAAATATTAGCTCCCATTTCTTGGTGTGGAAATAATAACCAACATTCTATAGGGCATTTTGCTTTGCAGAGTGAGTTTCATTTATTTACCTGATCTCACTGAATCCTTTCTGCAGTCCTCTGGGAAGTGGGGGTTATTATTATTATCTCCCTTTTATGGGGGTGATGGTGGTGTTGGAAAGAGCTTCATGGCTGGGTTAAGGCCAACTGATGCCCTAAGAACAGCTCTACAGTGGTGCCTCCTTGGCCTTTCCATGGTTTAACATAACATCTTAAGAATACTGAGTCCTCCAAGCCATTAATATATTTCACCATTTATTTAGATCTTCTTTGATTTCTCCCTTTTTTTTTTTTAGCTTACAGCATAGATATCTTACAGATATTTTGTAAGATTTATACCTAAGTACTTCACCTTTTATGGTATTGTTGTAAATGATACTGTTTTAAATTTCAGTCTTCAGTAGTTTATTTATTTATGTGTATTAACAAACAATTTTTAAAATATTGACCTTGTATCCTGTGGCTTTGTTAAACTCATTTATTAGTTCTGCTCCTGTTTGTAGAATCTTTGGCATTTCTTTTTTTTCCCCCAAACTCTATTGAGATATAATTGATACATAATGTTGTATAAGTTTAAAATGTACAACATGTTGACTTGAAACACATATACTACGATATGATTACCACCACTGTGTTAGCTAACACCTCCATCGCATCACATAATTACCATTTATTTTTTGTGGTGAGAACATTTAAGATCTTCTCTCTTAGCAGTTTTCAATTATACAATACAGTACTGTTAACTGTAAGAACAGTGCAATGCATTAGGTTCGCAGAAATTGTTCACCTAATAACTGGAAGCTCGTACTCTTTGACCAATATCTTCCCAATTCCCCCACTCTCCTAGCCCCTGGTAACCACAATTCTACTCTCTATTTCTGTGAGGTGTTTTTCTTTTAGATTCCACATAAGTGATATCATGTATTATTTCTCTTTCTCTGTCTGATTTATGTTTACTTAGTGCTATGCCTCAAGGTCCATCCAGGTTGTCACAAATGGCAGAATTTCCTTCTTTCTCATGGCTGAATAATATTCCATTATATAGATATAGATATATCATATCTTCTTTATCCATTCATTCATAGATGAACTTGTCAGTTGTTTCCATATCTTGGCTACTGTGAATAATGCTGCAATGAACACGGGAGTGCAGGTATCTCTCTGATATCCTGTTTTTATTTCCTTTGAATATATACCCAAAAATGGGATTGCTGGATCATATGGTAGTGCTATTTTTAATTGTTTGAGAAATCTAAAAAAAACCAAATTCATAGATATGAAGAACAGATTGGTGGTTTCCAGAGGTGGGGGTGGGGGTGGGCAAGATGGGTGAAGGTGGTCAAAAGGTACAAACTTCCAGTTACAAGACAAATAAGTTCTAGAGTTGTATTATACAGCATGGTGACAAAAACGTGTATTCTGCTGCTGTTGGATGTCTGTTAGTTCCATTTAGACTAAAGTATGGTTCAAGTCAAACGTTTTCTTGTTGATTTTCTCTCTGGATGATCTGTCCATTGCTTGAAGTGGAGTATTGAAGTTCCCTGCTGTTATTGTTTTGCTGTCTATTTCTCCCTTCAGATCTGTTAGTGTTTGCTTAATATATTTAGGTGCTCTGGTGTTGGGTGCATATATTTTTTTTTTTAAATATATTTTTATTTATTTATTTTGGCTGTGCTGGGTCTTAGTTGCGGTATGCGAGATCTTTTTTAGTTGCGGCATGTGGGCTCATAGTTGGGGCATGTGGACTTCTTAGTTGCAACATGTGGACTCTTAGTTGCGGCATGCACATGAGATCTAGTTCCCCGACCAGGGATCAAACCCGGGCCCCCTGCATTGGGAGCGTGGGGTCTTACACACTGGATCACTGGTGCATATATATTTATAATTATTATATCTTCTTGATGAGTTGATCCCTTTATTATTATATAATGACCTTCTTTGTCTATTGTTATTGTTTTTAGCTTAAAGTCTATATTATCGGATATAAGTAAAGCTACCTTCGCTCTCCTGTTTTCCACTTGCATGGAATATCTTTCTCCATCCCTTCACTTTAAGCCTATGAGTGTCCTTAAGGCTGAAAGTGAGTATCTTGTAGGCAGCTTATAGTTGGATCTTTTTTTAATCCATCTAGCCACTCTGTGACTTTTGACTGAAGAATTCAATACATTTACATTTAGAGTAATCATTGATATGTAAAGACTTACTAACTAATACCATCTTATTGATTTCTGTCTGGCTGTTTTGTAGTTCCCTTTGTTTCCTGTCTTGCAGCCTTCCTTTGTGAATTGGTGATTTTCTGTGGTGGTATGCTCTGATTTTCTTCTCTTTGTCTTTTGTGAATCTACTGTAAGTTTTTTTTTGCTTTTTAGTTACCATGAGGCTTACATAAAACCTCTTATTAGATGTATCAGCATGCAAAAACTTAATTTCACTAGGATGCAAAAACTCTGCCCTTTTACTTCTCACCCATTTATATTTCTAATGCCAAAATTTACCTCTTTTTATATTGTATATTCATTAAAAATTATAGTAGCTATAGTTATTTTTAGTACTTGTCCTTTAACCTTTACACTATAGCTAAGTGGTTAACACACCATTATATTACAGTAATAGAGTTTTCTGAATTTGACTGTATACTTACCTTTACCTGTGTGTTGTATATATATGTATGTTTTCATGTTACTAATTAGCATCTTTTCATTTCAACTTGAAGAACTCCTTTTAGCATTTCTTGTAAGGCAGATCTAGTGGTGATGAACTCCTTCAATTTTTGTTTGTCTGTTAAAGTCTTTATTTCTCCTTAATAAAGGACAACTCTGTCAGATAGAGAATTCTTGGTTGGCAATTTTTTTCTTTCAGCACTTTGCATATATCATCCCACTTTTTCCTGGCCTGTAGGATTTCTGCTAAGAAATCCACTGATAGCCTAATAGGGGTGCCTTTGTAGTTTACAGTCTTCTTTCTTGCTTATTTTAGATTCTGTCTTTATCTTATATTCTTGGCAGTTTTATTATAATGCGTCTAAGAGAAGATCATTTCAGACTGAAATAATGGAGTGATCTAGTAGTTTCACGAACTTGAATATTCAAATTTCTCCCAGGTTTGGGAAAATTTTAGGCATTATTTCTTTTAAATAGTTTTTCAGTCCCTGTCTCCCTTTCTTCTCCTTCTGGAACACCAGTGATTCAGATTTTGTTTCTTTGGATGGTGTCCCATAGATCACATAGGCTTTCTTCACTCATTTTTATTTATTTCTCTTTTTTAAAGTTTTAAATAGTTTTTATTTTTAAATAGTTTAAGCTTTACAAAAAGTTATGAAAATAGCTCAGAGGACCTCTGTGTACCCTTTTCCCCATCATCTGCCAGTGATAACATCTTAGGAGACAAAGAAATTGACATTGATACAATACTATTCACCATGGCTTATGTAAAAGTGCATTGTTTAATCCCCAAATGTTTGGAGATTTTATAAATATTTTTCTGTTCTCTATTTCTAGTTTAATTCCATTATGGTTAAAGAACATATTTTGTATAATTTGTATAATTTCAATTCGTTTAAATTGTTAAGGTTTGTTTTATAGCCTAGAATATGTTCCTTTATACGAATATTTCATATGCACTTGAAAAGAATGTATATTCTGCTTTTGTTGGGCAGCGTGTTTTGTCATTGCCATTAGGTCAAACTAGTTGATATGTTGTTCAGGTTTTCTTTATCCTTACTGATTTTCTGTCTAATTTTTCTCAGTTTTGGAGAAAGGAGTGTTGAAGTCTCCGACACAATTTTGGGTTTGTCTATTTCTCATATCAGTTCCATCAGTCTTTGCTTCATGTGTTTTGCAGCTCTGCTGTTGCACACACATTTGTGATTAGCATGTTTTCTTGGAGAATTGACCCCTTTATCATTAAGTAATAGCCCTATCTATCCCTTGTAACATACCATGTTCTGAAGTCTACTTTATCTAATATTAATATAGCTACTTCAGCTTTATTTTGGTTAGTGTTTGCATGGTACATCTTTTTCAATACTTTTAGTATACTTTACTTTTACTTTTAGTATATTATTATATTGATATTTAGTGTGGGTTTTTTTGGAGATAAAATATAGTTTGGTCTTTTTTTAAACCAATTTGACAATCTCTTTTAATGGGTGTGTTTAGACCATTCACATTTAATGTAATTATTAACATTGTTGAACTTGGGTCCACCATTTTAACATCTCTGTTTTGTACCCTATGTTTTTTACTCTTCTGTTTCACTTTTCCTGCCTTCTCTTCTTTTATTCTAATATTTTTAATATTCCACATCAACTTACCTATTGGCTTTTGGCTATATCTCTTCATATTACCTTTTTGGTAGTGGTCTTTGGGTTACAATATACATACCTTAGAGTTAAAAATCTACTTCGAGTTAAAAGTTTGCAACTTCAAGTAAAATGTAGAAGCCTTACAACCATATAGGTTGCTTTCCCTATAGTTGTCATATGTATTACATCTACATACATTATCTCACTAACAGTGTTACAATTTTTGCTTCCAACAGTCCTACATATTTTAAAGAATTTGTGAGGTATAAAATCGATAACTGTATTTATCCAAATATTTACCATTTCTGTTGCTCTTTCTTCTGTTCTGTTGCTATTGCCGAAGTTCCAAATGTCCCTTTGGAATTTCGCATCAGCCTGAAAACTTCCATTAACAATTCTTTTAGGGCAGGTTTGCTGGTGACACATTCTCTCAGTTTACCTTCATCTAAAAATATTTATATTTTGCTTTCATTTCTGAAGCACATTTCACTGGGCTGACAGGTTTTTTTCCTCCAGGACTTTACAGATGTTTCCCCCACTGTCTGTTGGCCTCTATGGTTTCTAATGAGAAATCTGTTCGATTTCAAATCTGAACGATTTGAATCGTTCTTCCCCTCATTGTGATATGTTATTTTCTTCCGATTGCTTTCAAGATTTTTTCTTCATCTTTGGTTTGCAGAAGTTAGATTATGATGTATCTGGGGTGGTTTTCCTTAAAGTCATTCTGTTTGGCATTTGCTGGGCTTCTTGAATCTATAAATCTATGTCTTTTGCCATATTTGAAAAGTTTTCAGCCATTTTTTTCTCTAAACATTTTTTTCCTTTACCAATTTCTTTCCCTTCTCTGGGACTCTAATGACATGAATGTTAGACATTTTGATATTTCATAGGTCACTGAATTTCTCCTTTTTTAAAAAAAAATCTTTTTTTTCTCTCTTTTATTAAGACTTGATAATTTTTATTGCACTGTCTTCAAGGTCACTGGCTCTTTCTTCTATTATCTGCATTCTGTTGTTAAGGCCATGCAGTGAAATTTTTATTTCAGACATTGTATTATTTAATTCAGTGACCAGATATTGGAGGTAGTAGTGAAAGAGAATGAGCTGTCTAAAATCACACCTAGCTTCTGGCTTGGGTCATGGAGTGGTTGTTGGTACCTTTTACTGGGGAGTAGGAACAATGAGGAAGATAATGCATTTGGAGGTGTGAATTTGAGGTGCAAGTGGTATATTCAAGTGGTGATACAGTAGGCTTCTGTAGCTCCCTAGAGTTTGCATTTCTGGGTAGAGGTCAGGGTTAGTGATAAAGTTGTTGTGGTTTAAATCAATGTTTTTCAAAGCGTAGACTGCAATACCTTGTATCATGGCATCAATTTTGTGGGTTATAACAGCATTTTAAGAAATGGACCATAGGGACTTTCCAGTGGTAAAGAATCCGCCTTACAATGCAGGTCACATGGGTTCTATCCCTGGTCAGGGAACTAAGATCCCGCATGCCATGGGGCAGCTAAGCCCGCGTGCCACAACTAGAGAGAAGCCCACGTGCTGCAACGAAAGATCCCATGTACCACAACTAAGACCCAGTGCGCCAACTAATGAACCCATGCACTCTGGAGCCCGGGCGCCACAACTATAGAGAAGCCTGCGCACCACAATGAAAGATCCTGCATGTGACAACTAAGACCCAATGCAGCCAATAAATAAATAAATAAATAAAATATTAAAAAATAAAAATAAATTGCTTTAAATGATTCAACAGTAGAGAATAAGAATTACAAAAATTTAGGGCTATATTTTAAAACTCATTTGAGAGTATGAGAGTTAGATTATTAGAAACCACTATGTTCAATCATAGGTCTGTTATTCATACTCTGCCTGGAAAAGCTCATCATCATGGTTTAAACTAAGGGTTTTCAAACATTTTTTGAAACATCACAGTAAGAAATTAATTCACAATCCAGTCTAATATACATGCATACGCATACACACACACGCATACACACACACTAAAACACAAGTTTTGTTAAATACCATTTAATCTTTATTATATGTAATATACTGATTTTTTAAATTGCAGTCCAATTTTTCAAGATTTATTATGTATTTATTTATTTTTGGCTGCGTTGGGTCTTCGTTGCGGCACGTGGGATCTTTGTTGAGGCATGTGGGCTCTTTCAACTGTGGTGCGCGAGCTTCTCTCTAGTTGTGGCGTGCAGGTTTTCTCTCTCTAGTTGTGGTGCGCGGGCTCCAGGGCCCGTGGGCTCTGTAGTTGTGGTGCGTGGGTTCCAGAGTGAGTGGGCTCAGTAGTTTTGTGGCACGCAGGCTCTCAATTTAGGGGCGCACGAGCTCAGTAGCTGGCCGTAGACATATCCATCACGTCCCAAAGTTTCCCCCCACCCACTTTATTATTATTATTATGTTATTGTGTGTATGTATGTGTGTGTGTGAGATAAGAACACTTAGCATAAGATCTATCCTGTTAGCAAATTTTAATTATATAACACAGTATTGTTATCTATAAGCACTATGCTGTAGAGTAGATCTTCAGAACTTATTTATCTTGCATAACTGAAACTATTACCCTTTGACCATCACCTCCCCTTTTCCTTCCCCTCCAGCTGTTGGCAACCACCATTCTATGGTCTGCTTCTATGAGTTTGACTATTTTTAGATTTCTCATATAAGTGAGATTCTACTGTATTTGTCTTCTGTGTCTGGCTTATTTCACTTTGCATAATGTCCTCCAGGTCCGCCTGTATTGTTGCAAATGCAGGATTTCCTTCTTTTTTAAGGCCGAGTAATATTCTATTGTATGTATAGACCACATTGTCTTTATCCATTCATCCATTGGACATTAGATTGTTTACATATCTTGGCTATTGAGGATAATGCTGCAATGAACATGGGAGGGTAGATATCTCTTCGAGATCCTGATTTCAATTCCTTCAGATAAATATCTAGAAGTGGGATTGCTGGATCATGTGGTAGTTCTATTTTTAATTTTTTGAGAAACATCCATTGGGTTTTCCATGACTGTGCCAGTTTCCATTCCCATCAGTAGTGTACCAGGGTTTCTTTTTCATCACATCTTCACCAATACTTATCTTTTGTTTTTTAAATAATAGCCATTCTAACAGGTGTAGGTGAAGGTTCAAATTCTGTAGCATGGAAAGTTCTTGGCAAAATGTTATCCTTTGCATTTGGATAATAAACTGGTTTGTTTTAGTATCTTTTATAATAGCAAGTCTGTCCCATTGCCTTGATGTTTTAGTTTCTGAGGCAATCAATCAAGTCTCAACCAGCAGTACAGAATACCAGCGCTCTTGATAGCCCTCTGGATACGTCGCTTCGAATTGTGTGTTTCTAGCACATTATTGTTGTAAAAATATTTTTGAGAATATTGCATCTTGTATAAGTTTTCTTTCAGAATTTAATCTCAGGGAAACTATTATTTTTTCTCCTGTCAGCTAAATAATTAATGTGATTCAGTATTTCCCTTTTCTCCTTGGTTGATGGGACTCTTCAAACCAGTTTAGTCATTCTCTTAATGATTTGGAGTTAGTACATATACTTTCCTTCACTTTTTGTGTTGATTTTCTTTTTTACTCCCATGTTATCAATTAATTTTAACATAAATTGTCTATATTTGTGGTGGAAAGAGTAAGTATAAATAAATACTACATTATAAGTCTTAGTACTTGCAATGATAATAAATCATTATTTTATCTCACTTAATTTCTTCCAGTTTTATCGAGATGTAATTGACATACAGTACAGTATAAGTTAAATATTCATTTTATCTCACTTCTGAGAAACTGCTCTAAGTTAACATAGCACTCACTTTGTTTCTTCTTCATTAAGTAGGATAGAAACTATTCCATCCTAGTTACCTTATTATACTACATAAGGTCAAACACTATCTGATTTCACTCTGGAATCATTTTGCAGATCTCTTTTCTTATTGAGGGCATTTTCATCTTCATCTTAATATTACCCATGTTTATTTCCATAGGGTAAAATTCTAAACCATCTGAAGATTCTGAAGGGAGACAGGGACAGGATTCGGAATTTTCAGTCTACAGGACAAGGTGAGATTCAGGCCCTGCTGGTAAGAGAAGTCTCAAGTGAATGTTCTGTGTACCTCTGTTGGGTGGGAGTGTGTGTGTGTGTTTGCGTGTGTCAGGGGGAGGGGGGATATTGAAGGATGGGGAGAAGGAGGGTGTAATGAAAGGGATTCTTGTTCTGAACTTATTTCCAGATCTCACAAATGTTCTGGTGTTTCCTAGCCTCTCAGAAGAAATCCTCTTCCCCTTTCTGCCTTTACTGCAGGCAAAATTCCAGAACCACAAGCAAGACATAGCATCAGTGTTTGAGCAGGTCCATCAGTTCCTGAGAGAAAGAGAGCAGTACCTGTTGAAGTGGCTGGATGGGATGGAGCAAGAGCTCACTGAAGGGAGGAACAGCCATGTCACCAAGGGCTCTGAGGAGATCATCCAGCTTGAGACCCTGATTTCTGAGTTAGAGAAGAAGGCTCGGCAGCCAGCACTTGAACTTTTGCAGGTGAGCGACCAACTAAACTGTACCTGAGTCCCCTTGCTCCAGGATGCAGTGTAGCCCTCCATTAGCATGAGATTTGGACAAGGAGTCAGGAGAGACAAGGTTTTGTTCTCATTTGTTGAGTTCTTTAATAAGTTAATCAGCAAAGCAATAGGTTTTAAGTCCCAAATTGCAGTGGGCAAGGGACTGTAATAGACCCAGATCTTACAATGAGATAGTAAGATCTATACATTTATAATTATAAGAAATAATCGAGTGTTAAATCTTGTGGTCAGACAGGAAGCCCCAGGAATTCTGGAAAAGACTAGGTTTAGTCAGGGAAGGCTTCAAGGAAGAAGCAGCTCTTAATGGCAGCCTTGAAGAAAATGTAAAGATTTGGATTAGCAGGAAGGAGGAGTTGAACATTCCATTTGGTGGAGGTGCATTGGTTAGAATGAAATAAATGAATGTGGTAATAAACTTAATGAGTGTGATAATAAAAGGGTGGGTGTGGGTGCTGAGGAAGATAGTTTGGAAGGTAGAAAGGGTACAAAGAGTGAACGGAGCTACCTTTCTGGAGGAGTCAGCTTAAGTGAGGAAGAAGTTAGAGGGAAGATGAGACAGGTAAGATGGGGTCAAATGAGTAGAGGCCTTCCAAGGCAGGCTGAGATTTCAGTCTTAACCTGGTAGACCATAGGATTCTTGACAGATCAAGGAAGGTTTCTTGGAGGGGATAGTCTAGCACTCAAATAGAGAAAAGGATGGGGGAAACATATGTCCACATAAACTGATACTACAGTGGAGAACAGAACAGGTCCAGGCTCATCAGAAAATTCTCTGTACAGTCCTGTTGTGTACCCATTCCCCAGCAAGCCCATCGTAGGGAATGGTGTCAGATCCTGGGAACCTTATTTCCATGACAGTCTGTCTTCTCTTCCTTTCTAGGATCCAAGCAACATAATAAGCAGGTAAGTGCTGCTTGCTTTTTTTTTTTTTAACCACTTAGGTGTTCCTTTGTTTTTTCTTTCTGTCACCATAACTTATTGAAATGTGGCAAGGGCTGGAAAGGGGTTGTTTGGAGGAAGAGAGGTTCTTCTAGAAAGGGTAAGTTGAAAGGTGTTCCATAGAATGGGAGAGGGAGTTCTAGAAAAATTATTGGCATGGAATTTATGTTAGGATGGTAATGGGATAGGGAGAAATGAAATGGGAGGAGATTATGGGAGAGTATTAGAGAAAATTTAGAATACACATTTGTTTCTAAAACCCGATTTCCTCTTGTTCTTTCTGTACTAGATTCCCAGCTGCTTCTCCTGGCCACAGCTTCCCTCATATTCTGTAGAGCACATTGCATCATCAGATTGTCCTCCATGCTTGCTAGTGATGGTTTCCTGCTCTCTGCCTGACCATAAGAAGAGAGACATTTATATGAGTCATAAAGATAATGGGTTCTTGAACAGTGGGTCTGAGGGAATGTGTGTTAGGCTTTTAACATTGACAGTTTTCAAAAATTATACCCACATGATACTCAGAAGCTTTGAACAGAGATAAAAGGGAGGTATTTTGGTAATACACTGCTCATCCCAGAGATATCCAGGACTATTGGCATATACTGAATGTTTCCTGTGGACCAGTTACTGGGTAGAAAGGGGTATAATGAGATAGGTTACCAGATTCTGGCTGCAGAGACTAGACAGAGACAATTAGAGATGAGCAATTATATAAGAAATGAGAGTGATACAGAATGGGTAAGACTTCTTGCCTGAAAACATTTTGTCTGATATTAGTAGAGGTATTCTAGTTTTTTTTGATTAGTGTTTGCATGCTATTTAACTTTTTATCCTTTAACTCTCAACCTTTCTCAGTTGTTATTTTTATGTACCTCTTATAAGAACATAAATTTTTTTTCTTTTTAAATAACTTCATTCTGACACTTTTTAATTGGAATATTTAGTATTTATAGCTCCTGGAATATCACAATTTTCATTTATATTTTCAAAAATAGTTGCATAATTTGCCAAATAATGTCCTTAAATTTAATTTTTTTATGTCTGAATATATTTGTTTGTTTTGTGTATTTCTACTTTTGACTCCTCTACTTGCCTCTCCCTTTTTTCCATTTTTAATATTTTTTTATTTTTGTGTGTGTATATCTATGAGCCCTGCTTTTGTCATAGGCCAAAATTTCTAGTATTTGGTATTTTTATTGTTTTCTAGCTATTTTGAAATTTTTAATTTGATTTGCTATTTAACATAAGATTTAACAAAGAGGATATCTGTCAGTGGCGCTGGGTTTTTTTCTAGTAGTTTCAGGCTTCATAGTTTTTAAATCTTGTGATCACACAAGTTTGTTGCCATTTCTACCATTTTGGACTTTATTGAGGCTTTCTGTATTGTATGTTGTAGATTTTTGTACAGTTCTAAACACTTAAAAAGAAAGTACATTCTCTGGGTTCTTAGAATAGGATTTGATATAGCTCCATGAGGTTTTCCTTAGTAATTTTGTTATTTAGGTATTTTGTATTGATACTTTTTTTTTACTTCTTGATATGTCATGGACTAGAAGAAGTCACTCAAAGATTCCTATTAGCAATGAATTTTTGCCAATTTTTCTTGCATTCCTATAGTTTATGCTTTTTATATTTTGATGCTTTCTTTTCTTTTAAAGAGAGTTATATCTTAATTGTGGATTATAGTCTTCTTACTAACATAAAATACCCTCTGTTGTCTTATTTAATATTTTTTTGCCTTGAATTTAATCCTGTTTGATAATATCAAGACCTCAGATTTCTTTCATATTGTATTTAGCTTATATATGTCTGCCCAGCTATACCTTAATTTTAAATTTAAAGTTTTTAAAAATGTATATTTAAAGCTTAATTTTGGGACTTCCCTGGTGGTCCAGTGGTTAAGACTCCACACTTCCATTGCAGGGGGCCCGGGTTTGATCCCTGGTGAGGGAACTGAGATCCCACATGCCGCACAGTGCGGCTAAAAAAAAACAAACAAAAAAAGCTTCATTTTAATTTTATTTATCTAGTTTATATCCTCAGGTAATTTCTTTAGAGGTTGTAGTATTAGTAGCCTGTTTCAAAGACTTTCAAAGGCAGAAAATGGCTTTCTTTCTTTTTTAACATTGTCTATAAATGACATATTGGTGGGTAGAGAATCCTTGGATCACGGCCCATTCTTCAGAACTCTATATATCTACTCTTTGAGTCTGATGTTGAAACTGAGCACTTGGAAATGAAGCTTTTACTCTCTGCCCCTTTGGTCCATTGCTGGTGTTTGTGCACATGCACGTGCTGACGATGGGAAATCATGCCTCTCTCTCAGGAGTTCTAACTGTGACTTCATTTTCTCTAGATATCCCCGGAAGAAGTTCTGGATTGAAAAGCCTATCAGTCCTCCAATCAAAAAGCGGACAGAAGAATTTTCAGATAAACTTCTTTCTTTAGAGAAAGGACTCAAAGGATTCCACGGTAAAGGAAGGGGTTTGAGCCTAGAAAAACTTCTTACTTCCTCTATAATATTTCTTTAGGTTTTGATTGTGGCGATGGCTTCTCAGTGTTCCTTGCTCTTGTGCACATCTCTCACACCACACAGGGACTTCGGGGAGGGAATCTAAGCAAGCCCAAACCAGAGAGCATTCCACATGAGAGTCTAAGAATGTTACCTAGACTGAAGTAGAATCATAGTCAATAGGTCTCAGAGTTGGTAAAAAGATATTTCACCTTTAACAGTGAGGTAAAAGAAAATTGGAAGGCTATGGAAAACAGTGTGGCATTTCCTCAAACAATTAAAAATATAATTACCATATGATCCAGCATTTCCACTTTCCAAAGAATTTTTAAAAAAGCAGGATCTCGAAGAGATATTTGCACACTCATGTTCATAGCAGTATTATTCACTATAGCCAGGTGGTAGAAGCAACCCAAATGTCCATCAGTGCATGAATGGATGAACAAAATGTGGCATATGGAATGTGTAGACAATGGAACGTTATTCAGCTTAAGAAAGGAAGGAAATTCTGACACATGCTACAAGATGGATGAATCTTGAGGACATTATACTAAGTGAAGTGAGCCAGTCACAAAGGGACAAGTTCTGTATGATTCCATTTTGAGGTCTTTAAAGTAGTCAAATCCATAGGAACAGAAAGTAGACTAGTGGTTGGGAGGAAGGGGAAATGAGGAGCTGTTGTTTAATGGGTATAGAGTTGGAGTTTTGAAGAATGGAAAAGTTCTGGGGCTTCCCTGGTGGCACAGTGGTTAAGAATTTGCCTGCCAATGCAGGGGATACGGGTTCCAGCCCGGGGCCGGGAGGATCCCACATGCCGCAGAGCAACTAAGCCAGTGCGCCACAACTACTGGGCCTGTGCTCTAGAGCCTGTGAGCCACCACTACTGAAGTCCATGCTCCTAGAGTCCGTGCTCCGCAACAAGAGAAGCCACTGCAGTGAGAAGCCTGTGCACCGCAACGAAGAGTAGCCCCCGTTTGCCACAACTAGAGAAAGCCCGCACTCAGCAGTGAAGACCCAACGCAGCCAAAAATAAATAAATAAATAAATTTATTTATTTATTTAAAGTGAGAGAGTGGCATGGACCTATATACACTGCCAAATGTAAAATAACTAGTGGGAAGCAGTCACATAGCACAGGGAGATCAGCTCGGTGCTTTGTGACCACCTAGAGGGGTGGGATAGGGAGGGTGGGAGGGAGATGAAAGAGGGGGGAGATATGGGGTTATATGAATATGCATAGCTGATTCACTCTGTTATAAAGCAGAAACTAACACACCATTGTAAAGCAACTATACTCCAATAAAGATGTAATAATTAATTAATTAATTAATTAAAATACCAAAAAAACCGAATGGAAAAGTTCTGGAAAATGGTTGTACAGCAATTTAAATATACTTAATATTAATGAACTGTACACTTAAAAATGGTAAAGATGGTAAACATTATGTGTTTTTACCACAATTAAAAATTTAAAGAATACTGGGAGAATGAATCTAAAAGAGTATCATTGAGACTAGAGAAAAATAGTGTGGTTCAGGACTAGAAGTTTAGGGCTTAGTTTAAGAACAGGGAACATGCCCAAAGGTTCTTTAATGAAGCACCAGGTGGGTTCAGCAGATGTTGGCATGCATATTTACATGGGTGTCTCCTGAAGTGATTTCTCTGTTTCGCTTGAGCTTTCATGGTGCCCTGTCATCTTTTAAAGTTATATTAGCCATCAGTAAGAGAATTTAACCTAGAAGATGTGGTGTCAGAATTGCTTACTGTCCTTTGGTACTTTTATTCCAGGAAAATTGATGAGGGATCTGGAACATAAAACAAGTGAGCACCTGGAGGGGATAGTGGCTGAAGGTTGCTAATTGCAGCTTTCCTATGAAGCTCCATTACTTATGGGTCAGCTCTTTCGTTTTAAAGAGGAAGGTCTTCGTGTGACTAATGTATCCAAATTCTTTATCCTGAGAATTCAGGTTTCAAAACCACAAACCTTTCCCCAGATCTGTGCAGCTGCAGTGATCTCAGTCCTTACCGTTTTGCCCTCTCAAGTCTCATCACACTGCCTGTGCCCTTGAACTTTCTGTGTTCTCTTCATTTTCCAGATGTGGTTGCTAATAGTATGAGCACAAGGGCACAAGCAGTTTCTGGCCTGCTCCCCTGAGGAGTCTACCCCCATGGGCATAAAGGCCCCAGAACCTATGGGATAAACCTCATTTGCTGTCTTCTGTGATGCCACACCTTTGCCTCCTTGTCCCCACAGGGAGGATCATCCTGAATTCCCACACAGCCAATGGCTACCTCTCAGTGTTTCCAAATGGGAAGAGCGTGATATTCACTGGCCTGTGGATGAACACATAGCAGCATGGTCAGCAATTTGATCCGGAGCCTGGTGTGCTGGGCAGTAAGGGCTTCACGCGGGGCAAAGTGTATCAGGAAGTGACAGAGGACAGGATCTGGTGGGGAGCAGAGGAGGAAGAAGAAGCAGTGAAATACGGGGGTGGAAGCAGAGGTGTGTTTGGCAGTAGCTATCTTGGTGGATTTCTAGGCATCCCTGATGGGTCTAGTTCTCCTGGATACAGAGGTGAGAAGGAGCAGTCGGAGGGGAATGGTCGCAGGACAGTGGAATGTGGCCAGAATTCTGCCTGCTGAGGGCGGCAGGAGAGTCAGTGGTGAGAAGAAGGTTTCTCAGCTTCACCCCCAAGGAGGGGTTCTGGACTCTGCAGCTGTCTTCAGCTGGGGTCTATATATGCACCAGCACTGAACCTTGCCAGATCCTGTCCTACTGTCCAAGGCTGACTGGAGCTGCTCTGGATTATGATGGTGGGAAGGTAACCTTTACCAATGCCAGAACTCAAGAGTTTCCCTATGAATTCTCAGCTTCCTTCACTGGGAGAATTTCCCCTTTCCTGTGGCTTGACTGCATGAGATCCACACTTACGCTGAGACCCTGAGAGGAGACCTCCTGGGCACAGCCCTGGGTGTTTTCATTGATCCTCTGTTCCTTTACATCATTCCCAACTCGCTGCCTCAGCTGGTGGTCCTGCTGGGTTTCTGAATGCGCTTAGATGACTGGAGCATTATGGTAGTCAGGACTCTCTTGTCCTCACTGCTTTGTCTCTAAAATGGGAGTAGTAACGCTTGACCTGCTTTCTCTACAAGGGAATGGTTGAAATGTCTTTAAAGTACTTACTAAAATGCGTGTTAATTATTAATTTTTCTCTTCAGTTGCCTTTGATTTGGTTCTTCCTCTGCCACTGAGATAAAGGTATGAGAACGAGTGACTATATCATAGGACTGCAGCCCCTGCCACGAATAGGAATTGATTACAACATCCATATCCATTTCTACAGCACCTTTTCTGTCACATAATTTCCCTGCCATCCTTCTAAGGAGCCGAGGAAACAGTAAATGTTTTGCATCTCATACCTGCTTACCATTGATACATTATGAGACTTGAGCTATCTGGAGGGGGAATTGGTTTATTTCTTTCTGCTATGCTCTGATAATTTTTGCAATAAGAAGGGGGGAGTGGAAGCCATGTGAGGTTCAGGTGTATATGAGTTTTTGGAGGTCACTTGGACCTGAAGTTCAGTCTTATGTCAGCTGTGTTTTGAGGTGGTAGAAATAGATACTTAGCTTAATATTAAATTAGTAGTCTTAAGTATAAGCAGAAGAAAACAAACTTGGCTAATTTTAGAAAAAGGAAATTTCTTAAACGTTACTGGGGCTTGTAGAGTGTAAAGAGGGAGGGATATGTGTGCCTACCTGCTTGCAAATTCTGCCCCAAGAGAGCTGGGAGTCAGTGTGGGCACTGCAGTGAGAGGGAGGAGCAGCTGGGGGGTCGCAGGAGTTGAGAGGATGGTTGGGGTTGGCAGCACCTAAACAGAACATACCATGCATGAGAACAAGCTAGTGGAGAGCGGGTGTGATCTCGTGGGGAGCAGAGGAGGAAGAAGTAATGAACACACACAAGGGTGGAGCCAGAGCTGGGTTTGGCAGCAGCTATCTTGGTGGATTCATAGACCCAGCTGATGGGTATACTTCTCCTGGACATAGAGATGAGAATGAAGAGTTGAGGAGGGAATGGTCTCAGGAAATTAGTGGATAGAACAGGCCGTAGTTCTTCATGTAAGTAACTCCTAAAGAAAAACCTGGCATAAGTGCACCAGATTGCCAGAGAATAGGATGCCTGCCTGTGCCCCAGAAACATTAAAGGTTAGGAAAGCGTGCTTTTGGCTTCTGTAATGAGAGGTGGTCTCATCAAGACTCTTGTCGTTTAGCATTCTCAAGACATGGGAGCAGATGCTAGTTGCCTAAGAAGAACGTCCCTTATTTAAATTGCTGGGTTCAAGAGATGTGGGTATACTTGCTCTGATAGCTCAGTTGTATAAGAAAGTTTTGTCAAAAAAATATGACCAAACAACAGAAGATTCCTATACCCTATAGCTGTATCTATCAATAAAAGCAAGTACAAGTCGAGTCCTGACGTTGCATGTTCAGATCCTCATTATAGAAGGGACAAAGCAACGTGCAAACAGATTTTTTCTATACGGTGAGTGGCCAAAGGTTTTAACTATTATATTCAATTACAGCGCAGTCCATGTTTCACTTACAGGACTGAAGGGAACAGATTTTATGGGTTAAGGATGTAGATAGAGGATGTTTCAGTGATTTTGGTTAGAAGTAATTATGAGATGAAATATGAGTAATTACTAAAGAACAGGGTCAGAATTTAGCAAGACAATGTTGAAACTGTTCCTCTTTACAATGTTTCTTAAGTCAAAGATTAATGTTAATAAGATACTTATTAGACAGATAAATAGAAAAAAAGTCAGAAAAAAGAAGCCAAGAAAAGAAATTATGTCTGATAGTAGAACCACAGGAAGAGTCCTCTGGGGATTCCAGATTCTGTGCCAAGAGAGTGACTCTGAGGGCCCGCCCCTCTCTCAGGACAACTAAGGCATCCAGTCTCTCCAGGTATGCAGGGGAAGACAATCCCCGAAGTAACTGATTAGCAGTTCCCTTTGACCCCAGCGGCAGCAATGAGCACTATACTCTGGACGACTTTCTCTCTCTCAGGCCTTGCTCTCTGCCTCACCCTCAATCTGTCTGGAGGTCTGACTCCAGCTTTTCTGAGTTACTCTGCCCCCACACAGGTCAGGACTAGAAGTGGTGTTCTCCAACCCAGAAACCTGGAGCCTCTTACTCTGAGTTGTCTCAACCTGAACTTACAGCTATCCAAGGAACAGGAGATTATCCCAGACCCCACGTCCAGGCTGGTGTCTTTCTCCCCCCAACTCAACTGTCCTGTCTGTTCCCAGGATGGTCACATGAGTGCTGCTGGAGTGTCCCATGAGGGTTGCAAAATGTATGAATTTTCTGATTCATCCCCTCAGATTCCCCCAAAGACACATGCAACCCACCACTCTATCTCTGACCGTGAGGTCACCCTAAGATGCTGGGCCCTGGTCTTCTACCTTGTGGAATAACCCTGATCTGGCAGCATGATGGGGAGAACCCAACTCATGGCACAGAGCTTGTAGATAGAGAAAAATATACCATGCTAACACTAGTCTAATGAAAGCAAGAGTAGCTATATTAATTTCAGACTCAGCAGACTTCAACACATGGAAGGTTATCAGAAATAGCAAGAAAGGCGTCACATACTGATAAAAGAGTCAATTCTCCAAAAAGACACAACAATCTTTAATGTGAATGCACCTAACAACAGAGGGTCAAACGATGTGAGGCAAAAACTGATAGAATTGATAAGAGAAATAGATGAATCCACAATTTTAGTTGGAGACTTCAACATCCCTCTCTCAGAAATGGACAGAGCAAGCAGGCAGATAATCAGTAAGGACATAATTGAACTCAAAACACTATCAATCGACTAGATATAATCAATATCTATAGACTACTTCAGCCAACAACAGAAGAATACACAGTCTTCTCAAGCTCACATTAAACATTCACAAAGATAGACCATATTCTGGGCCATAAAACACACCTTAACAAAAATTTTTTTTAATAAATTTATTTTATTTTTGGCTGCGTTGGGTTTTCTTTGCTGTGCGTGGGTTTTCTCTAGTTGCAGCAAGCGGGGGTTACTCTTTGTTGTGTTGTGCAGGCATCCCCTTGTGGTGGCTTCTCTTGTTGCAGAGCACGGGCTCTAAGCACAGAAGCTTCAATAGTTGTGGCTCACGAGCTCTAGAGCGCAGGCTCAGTAGTTGTGGCTCACGGGCTTACTTGCTTCTCGGCATGTGGGATGTTCCGAGACCAGGGATCGAACACGTGTCCCCTGCATTGGCAGGTGGATTCTTAACTACTGCACCACCAGGGAAGTCCCCACCTTAACAAACTTAGAATATTAGAAGTCATACAGAGCCTGAACCAAGATGGAGGAGTAGAAGGACGTGCTCTCACTCCCACTTGTGAGAACACCACAATCACAACTAGCTGCTGGACAATCACTGACAGGAAGACACTGGAACACACCAAAAAAGATATCCCACATCCAAAGACAAAGGAGAAGCCACAATAAGATGGTAGGAGGGGCACAATCACAGCAAAATCAAATCCCATAACCGCTGGGTGGGTGACTCACAGACTGGAGAATACTTATACCACAGCAGTCCACCACTGGAGTGAAGGTTCTGAACCCCACGTCATGCTTCCCAACCTGGGGTTCTGGCAACGGGAGGAGGAATTCCTAGAGAAACAGACATTGAAGGCTAGTGGGATTTGATTGCAGGACTTTGCCAGGATTGGGGGAAACAGAGACTCCACTCTTGGAGGGCACACACAAAGTAGTGTGCACATCGGGACCCAGGAGAAGGAGCAGAGAACCCAGAGGAGACTGAACCAGACCTACCTGCTAGTGTTGGAGGGCCTCCTGCAGAGGCGGGGGGTGGCTGTGGCTCACCGTGGGGACAAGAACACTGGCAGCAGAAGTTCTGGCAAGTACTGCTTGGCGTGGGCCCTCCCAGAGTCTGCCATTAGCCCTACCAAAGAGCCCAGATAGTCTCCAGTGTTGGGTTGCCTCAGGCCAAACAACCAACAGGGAAGGAGCCCAGCCCCACCCATCAGCAGTCAAGTGGATTAAAGTTTTACTGAGCTCTGCCCACAAGAGCAACACCCAGCTCTGCCCATCACCACTCCCTTCCATCAGGAAACTTGCACAAGCCTCTTAGATAGCCTCATCCACCGGAGGGCAGACAGCAGAAACAAGATGAACTACAATCCTGCAGCCTGTGGAACAAAAACCACATTCACAGAAAGATAGACAAGACGAAAAGGCAGAGGGCTATGTACCAGATGAAGGAACAAGATAAAACCCCAGAAAAACAACTAAATGAAGTAGAGATAGGCAACCTTCCAGAAAAAGAATTCAGAATAATGATAGTGAAGAAGATCCAGGACCTCAGAAAAAGAATGTAGGCAAAGATCAAGAAGATGCAAGAAATGTTTAACAAAGACATAGAAGAATTAAAGAACAACAAACAGCGATCAAAAATACAATAACTGAAATGAAAACTACACTAGAAGGAATCAATGGCAGAATAACTGAGGCGGAAGAACAGGTAAGTGACCTGGAAGACAGAATGGTGGAATTCACTGCCACAGAACAGAATAAAGAAAAAAGAATGCAAAGACATGAAGACAGCCTAAGAATCCTCTGGGACACCATTAAACGCAACAACATTCGCATTATATGGGTCCCAGAAGGAGAAGAGAGAGAAAGGGCCCGAGAAAATATTTGAAGAGATTATAGTCGAAAACTTCCCTAACATGGGAAAAGAAATAGCCACCCAAGTCCAGAAAGCGCAGCGAGTCCCATATAGGATAAACCCAAGGAGAAATATGCCAATACACATAGTAATCAAACGGGCAAAAATTAAAGACAAGGAAAAATTATTGAAAGCAACAAGGAAAAAACGACAAATAACATACAAGGGAACTCCGATAATGTTAACAGCTGATTTTTCAGCAGAAACTCTGCAAGTCAGAAGGGAGTGCCATGATATATGTAAAGTGATGAAAGGGAAGAACCTACAACCAACATTACTCTGCCCGGCAATGATCTCATTCAAATTCAATGGAGAAATCAAAAGCTTTACAGACAAGTAAAACCTAAGAGAATTCAGCACCACCAAACCAGCTCTACAACAAATGCAAAACAAACTTCTCTAAGTGGGAAACACAAGAGAAGAAAAGGACCAACAAAACAAACCCAAAACAATTAAGAAATGGTCACAGGAACATACAAATCAATAATTACTTAAACATGAATGGATTAAATGCTGCAACCAAAAGACAGACTTGCTGAATGGATAGATAAACAAGACCCACTTCAGACCTAGGGACACATACAGACTGAGAGTGAGGGGATGGAAAAAACATATTCCATGCAAATGGAAAGCAAAAGAAAGCTGGAGTAGCAATATTCATATCAGATAAAATAGACTTTAAAATAAAGGATGTTACAAGAGACAAGGAAGGACACTACATAATGATCAAGGGATCAATCCAAGAAGAAGATATAACAATTATAAATATATATGCACCCAACATAGGAGCACCTCAATAAATAAGGCAACTGCTAACAGCTGTAAGAGAGGAAATCGACAGTAACACAATAATAGTGGGGGACTTTAACACCTCACTTACACCAATGAACATATCATCCAAAATGAAAATAAATAAGGAAACAAAAGCTTTAAATACACCAGATAGATTTAATTGATATTTATAGGACATTCCATCTAAAAACAGCAGGTTACACTTTCTTCTCAAGTGCTCATGGAACATTCTCCAGGAGAGATCACATCTTGGGTCACAAATCAAGCCTCAGTAAATTTCACAAAATTGAAATCATATCAAGCATCTTTTCTGACCACAACACTATGAGATTAAATCAGTGTGATACACCATATTAACAAATTGAAGAATCAAAACCGTATGATCATCACAATAGATGCAGAAAAAGTTTTTGACAAAATTCAACACCCACCTATGAGAAAAACTCTCCAGAAAGTGGGCATAGAGGAAACCTACCTCAACATAATAAAGACCATATACGACAAACCCACAGGAAACATCATTCTCAATGGTGAAAAACTGAGAGCATTTCCTCTAAGATCAGGAAAACGACAAGGATGTCCACTCTCACTGCTATATTCAACATAGTTTTGGAAGTCCTAGCCTCGGCAATCAGAGAAGAAAAAGAAATACAAATTGGAAAAGAAGAAGTAAAACTGTCACTGTTTGTCGATGACAGGATACTATACATAGAGAATCCTAAAGATGCCACCAGAAAACTACTAGAGCTAATCAATGAATTTGGTAAAGTTACAGGATACAAAATTCATGCACAGAAATCTCTTGCATTTCTATACACTAGTGATCAAAAATCTGAAAGAGAAATTAAGGAAACACTCCCATTTACCATTGCAACAAAAAGAATAAACTACCTGGAAATAAACCTACCTAGGGAGAGAAAAGACCTGTATGCAGAAAACTATAAGACATTGATGAAATAAATTAAAGATGATGCTTACAGGTGGAGAGATATACCATGTTCTTGGATTGGAGGAATCAATATTTTGAAAATGACTATACTACCCAAAGCAATCTACAGATTCAATGCAATCCCTATCAAATTACCAATGGCGTTCTTTACGGAACTAGAACAAAACATCTTAAAATTTCTATGGAGACACAAAAGACCCCCAATAGCCAAAGCAGTCTTGAGGGGAAAAAACGGAGCTGGAGGAATCAGACTCCCAGATTCAGACTATGCTACAAGCTACAGTAATCAAGAAAATATGGTACTGGCACAAAAACAGAATCATAGATCAATGGAACAAGATAGAAAGCCCAGAGGTAAGCTTGAGGGAGGCGATATGGGGATATATGTATACATATAGCTGATTCACTTTGTTACACAGCAGAAACTAACACAGCATTGCAAAGCAATTATACTCCAATAAAAATGTTCAAAAGAAAAATGGGGCTGGGACAGCTGGACATGCACATGCAAAAAAAAAACCTAATAAACAATAAAACGAATCTAGATGCAGACCTTACACCCTTCACAAAAATTAAATCAAAATGGACCACAGACCTAAAGTTAAAATGCAAACGTGTAAAACACCTAGAAGTAACATAGGAGGAAACCTAGATTACCTAGAGTATGGCAGTGACTTTTTAGATAAAACACCAAAGACACAATCCATAAAAGAAACAAGTGATAAGCTGGGCTTCATTGAAATTAATAATATCTGCTCACAGAAAGGCAATGTCAAGAGAATGAGAAGACAAGACACAGACTGGGAGAAAAATAGGTAGTATTTTACCTATTTTAGTAGGCAGAAAATACAGGTATTTTAGGGTAGTGAAACACTCTGTCTGATACTATAATAATGGACACATGTTCCTATACATTTGTCCAAACCCACAGAATGTAGAGTTCCAAGAGTGAATCATAATATAAACTATGGACTGTGGGTGATGATGATGTGTCAGTGTAGGTCCATCAGTTGTAAAAAACGCACCACTCTGCAGGGGACATTGATAATGGGGCATGCTATGCATGTATGGAGTCAGGGGGTATATGGAAAATCTCTGTATATCCCCCTCAATCTTGCTGTGCACTTAAAACTACTCTACAAAAATAAAGTCTTAATAACATGTGAACAAGTGTTATCTAAATACCCAGCATCACAGAAAAGTCTGCCTTCTTCTGAGAGGACTCTTTCAGTTACAAGTTAACGAAACTGGAATGAATCTAGCTTTGGCAAGAGAGGTTTAACATGTTGATTTACCGGGGAAGGCCAGGGGTGAGGCCAATTAGAGACATGAATGGACCCGGAGACTCAAATTTGTCATCAGACCTCAATTTCTCTTCTCTTTCACTGTTCCTGGGGAAGACAGACAATATGATCTCTAACCCCCTCACATTACCCACTTTCACAACTTCAACAGAAAGATAAACATCTTTCTCACACTGACCATACATAAACTACTGGAGAGGAAAGACTACCCTTGGACCAGTCCCTGTTGCTAGGTGGATGTGGTACAACGTGGTAACCTGACTTGTCAGGCCTGGGTCATGTGATTTCCTCATCCCTCGGTTCATTATATTTCCTAAGTTATTTAAGGTCATGCTGATTATTAAACCCTGTAACTATTAAACAAAAAGACTTTCGCAAATTCTCAGAACCATAAGAAAATAAGTGAGAACATTAACTATTAGAACTGCTGGGTGCCCTTTTATTTCCTCTCCTTTATATTTCTACCTAGCCTTTTGCCTCCTCCATTCCCCAAATTACCAAAAAGACTGGGCTACATTTCTGGGATCATAATTTTGTGCTGCATTCCTGTGGGATGAACACAAAATCCCTTGGACCTCAGCTCTGATCTCTGCACTACTGGCTATCAGCCCTGTGAGATGCCACACTTACAGGTGGTTGCCAGAGCCCCCCTTGTGGTGAGCACACTTCTGAGATGTGATTCCCATCTCCTGGTGTTCATGCACTTGTGTAATTCCCACCTTTGGAGTATAAGCTGGACCTAGTGACTCATTTGTAATAAAGAGAATACAGTGAAGCTGCTGTCCCTGGGATGTTGCCCTTATCAGCATGACCCAACATACCTAAGACCATGTCATTGGTCCATGAGCAACCAGGGAAAGCAGGAGAGAAGGGAAAGTCTCATTGTGTATCTCCATCAGAGCTCTTGGGTGACCAAGTGCATCATCAATGAGCAGTAATAGTTTGAAAGGAATCTTTTTCTGAGCAATAAGTTTCAATAGTGGGCTGAAAATATTTAGTCCACCATGTTGTAAACAGATGTGCTCTCATCTAGGCTTTGCTGTTCTATTTACAGATCACAGGCAGAGTAGATTTAGCATAAACCTTAAAGGGCCTGGGATTTGAGGAATGGAAAATACGCACTGGCTTCAAGTTTAAGTCACCAGCTGCATTAGCCCCTAACAAGAGAGTCAGCCTGGCCTTTGAAGTTTTGAAGCCAGGCATTGACTTCTCCTCTCTAGCTATGGAAGTCCTAGATGGCATCTTCTTCCAATAGAAGGCTGTTTCATCTATACAGAAAATTTGTTATTTAGTGTAGCCGCCTTCATTGATGGTCTTAGCTAGAACTTCTGGATAACTTGCTGCAGCTTCTACGTCAGCAGTGCTGCTTCACCTCGCATTTCCATGTTACAGAGACGGCTTCTTTCCTTAAACCTCATGAACCAACCTCTGCTAGCTTTACACTTTTCTTCTCCAGCTCCTCACCTTCTCGGCCTTCATAGATTTGAGGAGAGTTAGGGCCTTGCTGTGGTTTGGAATTTGGCTGAAGAGAATGTTGTGGGTGGTTTGATCTTCTATTCAGAGCACTAAAACTTTCCCCATATCAGCGATAAGGCTGTTTTGCATTCTTGCCATTCTGTGTGCTCACTGGAGTAGCACGATTTATTTTCTTCAAGAACTGCTCCTTTGCTTTCACAACTTGGCTAACTGTTTGGTGCAAGAGGCCTAGCGGTCAGCCTATCTAGGCTTTTGACCTTCCTCACTAAGCTTAATCATTTCTAGCTTTTGATTTAAAGTGAAACATATGCTACTCTCCTTTCACTTGATCATTTAGAAGCCATTGCACGGTTTTTAACTGGCTTAATTTCCATGTTGTTGTGTCTCAGGGAATCGGGCGGCCTGAGGAGAGGTAGAGAGATGAGGGAACGTCTGGTCGGTGGAGCACTCAGAACACACACAGATTTATCCATAAGTTTGTTGTCTTCTATGGGAGTGGTTCCTGGTGCCCTCAAACAATTACAATAATAACATCAAAGATCACTGATCACAGACCAACATAATAAATATGATAATAATGAAAAGTTTGAGATATTGTGAGAATTACCAAACTCTGATACAGTGTATGGTCAGGCCACTCAGGATGGCTGTTCTCTTGTTCTCTTGTACATCCCCTGTCCGACCAAAGCCTGCTTCACAGCTACACACTACCCACATGACTGACCTCCTACATACTTGCCCCTAGCCCTAGCTAGTGATTGTTCTTATCAGGGAGGATGTGAGGGGTGTGCCCTCTACTGGTTTCCCTGGTAACTAATGAGCCCACCTGACGTCAATTCCCCTGTAACTGGTAATATACCCCTGGCCCCCGCACACGGTGGGGTCTCGCTCCAGGATCTTGCTTCAGACGTGTAAGCTTCCCCATCCATTACACCACTGACGCCTCTGTTGCTGACTCCGAGCCTTTCTTCTGTCTTGAAGCTGGGCAAGCACAGGCCTTGTAGGCCTGCGGGGTGCAGCCCAACACACAGAGACATGAAGTGAGCAAATGCTGTTGGAAAAGTGGCGCTGATGACTTGCTCACTGCAGGGTTGGCACAAACCTTCAATTAGTAAAAAATGCAGTATCTTCAAAATGCAATAAGACGCGGTACACCTGCACAGGTGGACACTGATTACTTAGTTGAACCTTTGTCTAAAACTCTAGGAAGGGAGGGGTGAAATCAAACAGTGTCTATTTCAGGTCCTTGGGGGAAGGTGTGAGATTACAGTGGGTAAAACTATTGTTTCCTTCTCTTTTCTGGAGCTCTCCCATCTCTCCCAGGCTGGCCATTCTGTGTAGCAGGAGACAGATGATTGCAGGCAAAACCCAGGCTTTTTCTCCCACCCTCCCATCCTTCTTTCTTTACCATTAATATCGCGATCATCAGATTACACCCATATTCCCATATTTGGATTTCCCCTGCAACCCCATTCACTCAACTCTGACTCTACCGCGGGCACCGTCAGACCCCACATGTTAGTGCTCATTCCTGCACGCCCGCCCCCTCCTTAAGATGCCAATCTCGAGTCCAGGTTGTCACCTGTGTTTCTGACCGACTGGCTACAGATTGGATGTTCTAATGATCCCCCACTCGGGTTTGATTAATTTTCTAGAGCGGCTCACGGAGCTCAAAGGAACACTTTCCTTACTAGACTACTGGATGTAACTCTGGAACAGCCAGACGGAGGAGACACGAAGGGCAAGTGTGTGGGAAGGGCGTGGAGCTTCCGTGTCCTCTCAGATCGGGACACTCTCCCCAAATCTCCGTGTATTCACCAGCGTGGAGACTCTCTGAACCTCATCATTTTGGGGTGTTATGGAGGCTTCATTAAATAGGCATGATTGATTACATCATGGGCCATTGCAGTAGGTGAAACCTCCAGCCCCTCTCGGCTCCCAGGACATGGGGGATGGGGTGGTACCGGAAATTCCAACTGCCTATTAACATGGTTGCTTCTCCTGGTAACCAGCCCCCATCCTGAGGTTCAGTCCAAAAGCCAACCTTTAACATAACAAAACACACCTCTGTGGCTCTCATCACTTAGGAAATTCGAAGGATTTTAAGAGTTCTGTGCCAGAAATATAAAATTAGGAAAATGAATGAATGTGTTTTCTTTGGTTTTCTTCCAAGCATACGGGTTTATTGAGGGCATGGGGGTCTACAGGACAGCCCCAGGTGCCTGTGGAGAAGGCCCGCCATCGGTCTAGAGGGCCGCGGCCCCGGGGGCAGCCGGGGATGGGGTCTCCAAAACCTGGGTTTACTTGAAAGTGTGACTCTCCGCTCCACCGCGCCCAAAGCCTCTGGGTCCGAACATGGCCCAGTAGCAGGGTTGGTTGCAATAGGGCTTGCCTTCGTGCTCAGTGTGTCCCCTCGCCCCGAGGTCAGCGTCCTTCCACATTTCTCACACTTCAGGCAAGGCCATGCCAGTCCTTCCCCAGGAGGTCACCCGCTCAGCCAAGTACACCTCCTCGTCACACTTGGGGTACTTGGGCACGGTGGCGCCGGGTCCGGGGCGGGTGGCTGGGCGGGAGCACACCGGAGCGCGGGACTCGGAAAATGAATACGTTTTAATTCAATTTATAATAGCATCAGGATAAAATATTTAGGTATCAATTTAAAGAAAGTGCGCCACGTAAGTACACTGAAATTATATAGTTTTGCTTAGAGTTTCAATGTCTTTGGTACAGTATTCCTTCTGTTCATTCATAGTATTCCTGAGCTCGTTATACTGCCTTTCTGAATTTTCTTGTAGCTTGTGGCGTTTCCTCATGAGCTGTTTTGAAATCGCTATCAGTTATGTCACAGTATTCCATGACCTTAAGTTTGGTTTCTGGAGAACTGTCCGTTTCTTTTCGTGATGCAGTGTCACTGTGGTTCTTCGTGTGCTTGCTGTGCTGTTCCTCTGCCAGCACTGGTGAAGTGGGGAGCACTTTTCTGCTTCATTCTAACCATTCAACAAATTAGAGAGCAGAGGCTTTTCTCTTCTCTTCCAGGAGGTGGCGCTAGAGCACAGGTTTGGGGTTCTCCTACGTGTGTTACCTGCTTGGGAGAGTTGGCACTTTCCACCCCTCATCAGGGGTGTGGTCCCGTGCCCTCTTACTGCTTCTTGTGCCTCCAGGGATTTTGCTGCCTTGTTGCTGCCTGTGCCACTGGCATCACTGCCCGGTGACCTGGGCTAGTGGGCTCTTCCCTCGTGTCCAGGATTCCCTGAACCACAGGGGAAGAGGGGGGCGTGGGTAGCTGGGGTGGTGCAGGCACCTCTGCCATGTTCCATGCTGTAAGGTTCTCCGGCTCTGCTGCTGCCAGTGGGTGGCTGGAGGGGCCAAAGTCATGGGCGTCTCAGGGGCTGGTGGCTGGGGCCCCAGGACCCACTTCTGCTGCTGCCTAGTTACCTGGGGCCCTGGGCACTGCTGAGGCTGGAAGGCTGGATTCCTGTGTCCTGTTGAAGCTGCTACTGGGTGTTCTGGGGCTTCCAGCTCAGTGGCCGCACGTGGAGAACAGGATCGCAGGCTCCTCCTCTGCTCTTCCCTCGGTTCAGCCTCGTCTCTGTGTCCCAGTCCACCCACCTTTCCATGCACACTGGGTGGGATTCTCCGGAGTCCTGGTGTGTTGGGCAGAGTCACCTGTGGTGTGTCGTGGATGTTTACGGGTTGCGGATGGAAGGGGGGAGAGACAAAGGCAGCTTTTCACTCCTCCGTGTGGCTGATGTGACTGATGTGTCTCCTGCAGGTCGCAGTTTTATGTCCAGAATCTGCCGATTCTGTTCAGCTGGAAGCCTGGCTCAGCTGCAGCCTGTGGGGCCCTGGGGAGCCTCCCCTGACACCTGACCACGAACTCCTGGGTCAACATCAGTGCCAGAAATTAGATTTGAGTCCAGGACCACAGGGCTTTTAAATTCAGGTTGAAAAGTGGCTGGAGGGATCCAGACAGCATGTCCCTGTCTATTATTAGGTCCACGGAGGGGAAGAAGAGGCAGGACACTGGGGTGTCCTGGGCTCTCGGGACTGGGGAGGAGCGCAGAGGACCCTTGAGGCTTCAAACGGTGGCGGATTTCATGCCTAGACAGGAGGGGCCATGCTTGGTGTCCTTGGGTTCGGTGTTGGGACGCCTGGGTCCTGTAGGTCTGGGGAGGGGGGAGGTCATTTTTGTGTCTCAGGGAAATGTTAGGGGGATCCCCGGGCCCAGACTCATGGCTGATCTCCTTGTCCCACTGCGGTCTCCAGGCTCCACTCCATGTCCTGTCCTCTGCTCTCCTGTCCTCTGTTCTCCACCTCCACATGCTGGGCAGGTCTTTTTCCAAAGGTCCTTAGCCAGTCTTTTTGGCACAGTGGTCACCGCTGTCTTAGCTCACAGGGAGACGATGTTCAGGTAGCCCCGGGCTGTGAGCTGGGATGGACTCTCCCTTCCTTGAGTCTCCCTGCTGCCCCCTAGCACCATGTGTGTGTGGGGTGGAGTGAGGACTGGGGGTCAGTTTATTTCTCTGGAAGAGAGGAATTCCTTTAACCACCTCCCCTCTCTCCTTTTCTCTTTTCTCTTTCTTCTAGGAGTATTTGAGTTATACCATACCTGTAAGGACAGGAAAACACCGAAAACATAAGCATAGTTTACCAGCAAAATAGAGAGCTGACACCTGTGTACTTATCATCCAGGTGAAAAACAGAGCCTCTACCAGCGCCCAGGCCAGAAGCCCCTGAGCCTGTCCGCACACAGACCCCACCCTCCCCGCCTACGTGTCCACTGAGTGAGCCGCCCTGCCCCTCTCCTCTCTCGTTCCTCCCCCTCCACTCCTGTTGGCCTCCATCCCCTAATGTCACTGTTTCCTTCCTCTCCTCACTTCTCCAGGAGCCTCCCCATCTTCATAGGCAGATATCTGAGGGGCTCTCCTCCCCCTCCCCCTCCCCCTGCCCCCTTTCTACCTCATTCTAGGGCTGGAGGTCCCAGAGTTGATTCCCTAGAGGAAGAGTCTATAACCCTGTCAGCAGCTGCAAGAAGTGACAAGGACTTGTGGTTCAAGGTCCTACCCGTGGAGACTGAGGACACCCAGTATGTTTGTGGGGTCCACCCTGGACTTGGGAACCAGCTGTTAATGGCCTTGAAATCAGATCCTCCCTGAGGCCTTAGTCCTTGGTGGTTTGATGGGGAGAAAAAGGTCCCTGTCAGCATGTATTCTGAGTAACAGTTCAGACTTTGAACTTGACACTGGATGAACTCCAACTTCTGTGCGCAGCACTGACCCACTGCTAGGAGCCCAAGGAAACCCTGGGCAGGTCTTTTGTAAGGGGGTCAAAGGGGAGCTCAGGTCTCCTGTCATCAGCGACTGTGGCCACACGGGGGCGCCACCACTCCGCCCTCTCCTATTCAGAAGGAAGAGGATGGGCTGTGGTCTGAGTCCGACAGAGATGGCTGCCCTGGAGGCTGGTCAGCAATCAGGGGATGAAGATGCTGCCTGAGCAGCTCTGGGGTCGGGCTCGGGGATGCGGCGGGGATTAGAGGGGAGGAGAGCCTTGGAGCCCTGCCTTGTGTCTAAGGTTTCCATCTTTCCTCTCCACAACCCATCTCTCCAGCTCATTGATGAAAACACTCTGGAAAACTCAAAGTCGATTATTATTTCACTCCCTGTTCGTTTCTGGCAGATATTCACTTTTTTTCTCATTTTAGTGTAGTTTGAGATTCACAAAAACAGTAGCAGAGTTAGTAGAGAGTTCCTGTAAATCCCACGCTCAGTCTCCCTGTGGTAATATCTGATATCACCATCATACATTTGTCACAGCTAATGAAGCAATATTGATACATTATTACTAAATGCCAGAATTTGTTTGTACTTCATTCGTTTTTCCTTTTCCTGATCTACGATCCTATCAAAGACACATTGTGCTAAGTCCCAATCATTTCTCCTTCAGGCTCCTGTGGCTGTGACGGTCTCTCAGAGGTCCCTTGTGTTTGATGACCTTGATGTTTTCGAGTATTGCTCAGGGATACTGTAGAATGTCCCTCTATTCAAGTTGGTTGACTGGGGCAAAGTATTTTGGGGAAGAAGACCACAGAGATGAAGTGACATTCTCCACACAACAAGGGTGTATACTCTCCACTTGATTATCAGTAATAAGTTCACCTTATCACCCAGCTAAGGTACATTTCCCAGGTGTCTCCTTGTGAACTTTTATTTTTACTTCCCAACTTTCCGTACCGTAGCCTTTAGAAGGAAGTCACTACGTGCAGCCCACACTCGAGGGGCGCTCTGCTATAAACTTTGGTGTGCCGGGGTTTTGCATATATAAGTTTTCAGATGAGTTGCATGAGTACTAGAGCGCTGAGTAGACTAGATGGAGGGTCTATGTGCAGCTTTACAAGAAACTGCTGACCATCATTTCTAGGGGCTGTGCTGCTTCGTATTCCTGCCCCAGTGACTGAGGGTTTCTGTCGCTCCACATCCTGGACAGCACTTGGTATCACCAGTTTTTGGATTCTAGCTATTCTAATAGGTGTGATGATACATCATTTTTTTAAATTTACATTTCCTAATAATATATGATGTTGAGCATCTTTTCATATGCAGTTCCATGGATAGATCTTCTTGAAGAGGTGTCTGTTCAGTCTTTCCTTCATTTTTAAATTGTTTCCATATTATTGAGTTTAAGCGTTCTATGTGTATTCTAAAACAAGTCCTTCATCAGATATGTGAATTTGCAAATAATTTCTCCCAGTCTGTGGCCTGAGCTCTTTCACTGACATAACAGTATTCATTAATGCATAGATATATTTGGGGAGAAGGAAAATGAGAAATTGCCAACCGCAGTGGTTTCCAAGTAGAGGACTTGGGCAAATGGGGGACGAGAGGGAGAACATGAATTATTTATTTTGCATACCCTTGAGTACCTTTTCAGTCCCCTTCTGTGTAGGTAAATATGCTTTCAAAAATTACATTAAAATCCCTTGCACTTGTAAAACACCTGACACATCCTCTTCAGATCATACATTAGGACACACATTCTCTACTTTGGCACCCAAAGTCTTTTAACTGAGCTATTCTGCCACAGAAATTCCATTACTGGAAAAGATGGGCTGGATTGTTGGGAGAATTCTGCTCACTGAAAATAGCTGAAAATGCCATGTAAAATATAAAAACTATCTTAGAAGCATCAAAGAGGTGACAAGGTCCTAATAAGTGACCACACTGAAAAAAGAAGGGAAAAATCCTGCTTGGCCTCCAAAGAAAACACGGTCCTGAGAAAAGGAGAAAAGGCTGTGTGAGTTCACTGCCCAGAGCTCAGGCACAGAGCCGGGCACGTCCAGCTCTGTGTCCACAGCTCTTCACTTTTTCTGCCCACTTGCCTTCCTTTTAAAAATTTAAACAAAGCTTTTAAACTCTTATCATGATGTATATGTGTAACGTATAATATAGGATAAATGTATGTTCACTGTAAAGCAAGTAATAAAGTGTCGAAAGTGATAAATGACAAAGTAAAAAGAATGTAATCTTCACATCTGCAGATATTTTGTTGCATTTTTCTTTCGTTTCTTATACATCCTCCTGTTGTTGCCCAAGAGCTGGAAATGTCTCTAAGCTGAACCGCCCAGACCTCAGTGGCCCCCACCCTGCACTCTCCAGACGCCATTTCCCAGTCAGCTCACTCTCACACCCCTGAGAGGGCGATTTCTCATTTCCTCCTTTTCCCTCAGACCCCTCCACTCATCCCTCACTCCCTGTTCTTAATGATGAGCATTTTTTTTTTCACTCAGAAAAAAAAAAGCACTCAGGTGAGAATTACATCCTCCTCCTCCACTATTCCCACATCTGCACCTGTATCTCACCTTCCTACCAGTGATGATGGATGGTCCCCTCCTGTCTAAGGGTGCCCCCAGCGTGGGTACAGGATCCGACTCCATCCTCCCCTGTGTCATCAGTTTCCCACTCTCTACTGCTCCTTCATCCCTGCCTACAAACATGCTGCAATTCTTCCCATTAAAATTAATCAAACAAAAATAAATAAATCAAAACAAAATTCTCCCATAAACATCCACCACTGTGTGTACAGTTTCCTCCCAACTACTGCTCCATTTCTATGACTCTTAACAGAACAATTCTTAAGGCCAAAGGCCATTCTCTCATCTACTAGGTTGTCTTTTTATTTTTAGCTAATGGATATGTGCACATAGTTTTAAAAAGTAAAATACTTCTACAAGACTTGATATCTGGACCGATGTCCCCAATCTTCCATGTCCCCAGTCTCTTGAATCTCAGAGAGAAGCTCTTTTAGTTCTTAAGCTGATTCTCTAATTGTTTCTTCTATGTCTCTAAAAAGCATGCCTTTAATACTCCTTTGCTTTCAGTTTTATGTATCATCTTTAGTTAGTTGGTTTTTCTTTCACACACCCCTGTCTTCCCAAAATAGTTATAATTATACATCTGTCAGTTTTGTAATTCTGATTAGCTCAGTGTGCAATATTTGCCTTATGATGATGACGGAAATGCTAGTCACAAGTGAGCATTTAGTAGACTGTGATTACTTTTCTTGAATGGATATTTAAGATTTCGCTGGAATAAATAATGTCTTACTTTGGTTGTACTGATTTTTTTTTTTTTTTTTTTTTAGTTTATTTGCCTGCTTTGGGTCTTCATTGCTGCATGCGGGCTTTCTCTAATTGCAGCGAGTGCGGCTACTCTTTGTTGCTGTGCGCGGGCTTTTTGTGGTGGCTTCTCTTGTTGCAGAGCATGGGCTCTAGGTGCGTGGGCTTCGGTGGTTGCAGCAGGCGGGCTCAGTAGTTGTGGCTCACGGGATGTAGAGCGCAGGCTCAGTAGTAGTGCCACACGGGCTTAGTTGCTCCACAGCACGTGGGATCTTCCCGGACAAGGGCTCAAACCCTTGTCCCCTGAACTGGCAGGCGGATTCTTAACCACCTCACCACCAGGGAAGCGCCATATTGTACCCATTTTAAATCATTCTAAAACTCTGTGCAGAATCTAAGTCTTTCTGAATACATTCAAGCACATCGGATATTTCACCTCTCTGCACAGACTCTCCCACAGCCCTCTGTGCTGCCACACGGAGACTGGTTCCCTGCACACCTGGGGCAGGGTTGACGTCCCGGATCTCCTTCTCCTCATTCTGGGCAGCCCTCTGCCTCTCTCTCCTACTATATAATTTTACAAGGCTTCCCTGCTGCCTGGATCCCATGTTTCCCTGCTGTTGGTTTTCTCCATCATTTCCCCCGCACTTTGTCTAACAGTGTCCTGAAGAAGGGAACATGGAAAGGAAAACATTGTAACTCTGAAATGTCTTAGGCTACCCTAGGACTTACTCTCATCTTGACTCAATATAGAACTCTGTGTTGGAAATACTGATTTTTTTCCTTAGAATTCGGAAGGCATTGCTTCACTGTCTTCTAGCCTCCAGGCCCATGTTTTTTGCCTCTTGAAGTTTTCAAGGTCTCTCTCCTTTTCCATCCTTTCTGCAGTTTCTTAGTGTTGGTCTGTTTTCATCCACTGCAGTAAGAGTTTGCTTAGGCCATTCCAGATGTAAATTTTTGTCTGTAAACTCTGAGAGGTTTCCTTGAAAATAATTTTTTTATTATTTCCTACTCTCCCTTATTTTTGACACTTTTATTGCTTACTCGCTGGAATCTCTTGATTGATAGAGGAATATTCTTATAGGTCTTCTCTCCTCCTTGCCATTACTTTTCTATTCCTATTACTTACTGTGAGTATGACTGTAATTTTTCAATTCATCTACTGAATTATACACTTCTATGACATTATTTTTAATTTCAAAGAGCCCTTTTTGGTTCTATGATTTTATATAATTGTATAGAATTCTGTTTTTGTTTAATATGCAATATATCTTTTACATCTTTCAAATATTATTGCTAACAGTGGTAGGGGAGCTGTCAGGTCTCTTGGTTATCTACTTTCATAATATCATGAACTTCTTCCTCACAGCACTTAGCTCAGTAGTGATTTACATTTATCTTTGTGATTTTTGTCCATCTCCCTCACCACAGTGCCTGTCACACATCACTCAGGTCCCAACTGTTGTTCTTCATTTTTTCTCCAATGTCTCCAGATCCTGATTTAAGGTGGCCTTGAGATATACACTCCTTAATCTCTCTGAGTCTCCACTTCTGTGTCTCCTCTCTCTGAGTCTCTCTCTCTGTGTCTATACAAAGGCATCACATGTTGGGTGCCTCATGGGTTTGCTTTCTTTTTTAATTAATTAATTTACTTATTTATTGGCTGCACCAGATCTTCATTGTGGCATGCGGGATCTAGTTCCCTGACCAGGGATCGAACCCGGGCCCCCTGCATTGGGAGCTTGGAGTCTTAGCCTCTGGACCACCAGGGAAGTCCCCTCGTGGGTTTGCTTTGAGGAATAAATTTGACCCACTATGTAAATCACATGGCATTATTGCTTTAATTCTTATTAAGTGTTCCTCTATTCATAGTTACCATCATTGCAATGACTATAGCATTTAGCTTGTTTCCATTCTTTGCTTTTATAAACCACAATTCAAGAACATCCTTGAATATATATTTTTGAGAACATGTGTGATTATCTTCGCAGGATAAATTTCTGAAAGAGAAATTTCTATGTCATAATGTAAACATATTGAAGGCAACCCTCCTGCACTGTTGGTGGGAATGTAAATCAGTGCAACCACTAGGGAGAACAGTATGGAGGTTGATTTAAAAAGTAAACATACAAGTACCATGTGACCCAGCAATCCCAATCCTGGGCCTAGATCCGGAGAAAACCATAGTTTTAAGAGACACGGGCACCCCAACGATCATGGCAGCACTATGTACAATAGCCAAGACATGGAAGCAACCTAAGTGTATAAGGACAGATGAATGCATAATGAAGATAGGATACATATACACAATGGAATATTACTCAGCCATAAAAAGGATGAAATAATCCATTTCCAGCCACAAGGAAGGAAGCGAAACAGGAAAAGACAAGTCTCCTATGATATCACTTACAGGTGGAATCTAAAAATGGATACAAATGGACTTCTTTACAAAAGAGAAACAGCCCCACAGACTTAGAAAAGAAACTTATGGTTACCAAAAGGGAAAGGTGGTGGGCAGGGGAAAATGAGCAGGTTGAGATGAACATATACACACTACTATTTATAAAATAATCAACAAGGACCCACTGTATAGCACATGGAACCCTACTCAACACTCTTTAATAACCTATATGGGAAGAAACCCAAAAAAGGACATATATATGTCTATGCATAAGTGAGTCAAGTTGCTGTACACCTAAGAAAACAAAACACCCCGCAATATTGTAAATTACCTATACACCAATACAAAATTAAAAAAATTTTTAATGTAAATATACTGAAATTGAGACTTTCTGCATAGTGACCTTGAAAATTTTTGTACCAGTATTCAATCCCATCAATCTTTATGACAGTATATTCTCCTTAAATTCCTGTCAATACTCTCCTCATACTATTATCTTTGCCAAGATGATAGATTTTAACTTATTCCCATTTCTTATTCCAGATTTGCATTTTTCTTTACATTTATTTGTTATATATTTGTTTGACATTTGCATTTCTTATTTTGTGAATTGTTTTCTAATACACTTTAATTATGTTTTGTTTGGGATTTAGTCATTTTAAACACTGAATTCAGGAAGGACAAAGCAGCCTCCAACATCAGAAGCTGGTCTGACGTTTACCTTAGGCCTCAGCCTTGCCAGAAGCTGGGCTGGTGCTCACCACGCAGCCGTGTTCTTCTCCTGTTGGACATATGTCACCTCACAGAACATCAACATCAGACAAGGACACCTGAGACCATGACACAGTGAGACAAAACAAGACCACAACATCATTTTCTCCAAGCACAGACCAAACAAGGCAGCACTATGCACCTCACAATGTATCAAACCTCTCCCTGTGCTGATACCAGCAACCACGGCTTCTTTCCAATCACAGCTGCATCCTCACTCTAGTCTTTCCTCCTTTCAGGGAAGATTCACCGACATGCCCGGTCATAGAATTGCCCCCACTTCCTGACAACACCCAATGTAGAGTGAGCCCCTCCTCCATACACCCTCCTCCAAAACACTCAACCAGAGCCCACTTCCTGTATATGTTCTATCTAACACCTCACACTAAGACACCATGGTCCCCGATGGTGTGTCATCTCCCTCTCTGCATCCAGTAATAAATCCAACTTGTTTGCCCACAGATGTTCTCCTGGTGGTCTTTGGCTGAAAAACATTGCTACCTGTTTGTCAATGTTTTTGTCTTTGAGTTTGATAGGGGCATGTGTTAGTATCTTTGTGAATGTCTGGTTGACATACAGAAAATTTATGATTTTTTACTGGTTTTTCTTCTTTGGGTCATACAACTCTTCATTCCCCAAATGTAAAAAATTCAAGTATTTTTTTGTCTAGAAGAGAGGGGTCCAAGGGTGAAGGGAAACAGAACTGATTGAATTTGGGGGGAACGAATAGCAGGAGCAGTCAGTAAAGAATTCTAAGCTGGTGGATTCTAAGGTTTACATCTCCTGCTCTATCATTTCACAAGTATGTACAGGTCCTGCAAGGTATTTGATATATGCTGTGTTCAGTGAATACTTTCTCTTGGGCTAAGTGAAGACTTCAGTGTCTGCTTATATTTACCAGGTTAATGAAAAGAACAGCAAGAGCTCAAGGTTATAAAGACAAGAATTAGCTCCAGCGATGGGCAGAATTGAACACATATGACCTTAAGGCGATAAACCACGGTGTCCTTAATGTCTGAACACTCTAGTTGTTAAAATACATGTTAATGAAACTTTCTGCGCATGCTGCATTTTAAGGATATATCTAAGACCCACATAGACAAATCCATGATTTCCATGTGAAGGTTATTTTAATATGCATCAACTTATGAGTCACACAGTATCTCTTTGGGGGAAGAGACTGGAAATTAAGAACATTATAGATATGCAATGCCCAGTAGGCCAGCTACTAGCCACATATTTAATGTTGTTTAAACTAAATGACATTAAGGTGCTCAGCACAGTAGCCACCTTTGAGGTGCTAACTAGGGACCTGTAGCTAGTGGCTACCTGATCTTGACAGTACAGGTGTGGAACAATTCCTTCACCACAGAACATTCTATTGGACAGGACTGCTCTTCATGCTTTCTGGGCCTCAATTCAGATATACTGCACCCAGGAAAGGGCCAATATTATTTCTCTTAGAGATGATGTCAGACTTCTGTCTGGGATATGAGTACATACTTAGCTGGTGTGTAACAAAACCAAACTAGGTTATCAGTGGGTATGGTGCCTTCGGGCACAAACTGTTTCCAGGTCCAAAGGGGATACACCTGTCCCCCTACCTCCCTTCCCGGACTGAGGACACTCTCTGGGATCAATTTCCAAGGGGTGAGTTCTCTCCTAGAGGAGCCCCGGGGGCAGGGCCCTCAGCTAAGTGTGGGGAGGCAGGGAGTCCAGCTCAGGGAGAGGGATTCTCCAAAACGAAGAGGAGGCAAAGGCAAGGGTCACTTAGGAGATTTTCCCAGGTTTATTCGAACAGCAGTTCTCAGAGTGTGATCTGTGGAACCCTTGAAGTCACTGAGACCCTTTCATGAGATCCATGAGGTGAAACCTACTTTCATAGCATTACTAAGATATTATTTGACTTTCCATTATGTTGACATTTGCTTTGAGGTATAACTTAGCAGTGATGGAGACTACTGTAGCAAACTGCAATATCATTATTTTCACCACAACTTACTTGCAGAAAGAAAAAAGCAGGTTTGCTTTAAGACATTCTGGTTGATGCATTACAAATTTTTATCTTTCCTTAATAAGCTATAATGGAAAAGAAATTGAAAAAGAATGTATATACACATGTATAGCTGAATCACTTTGCTGTACAGCAGAAATTAACACAACATTGTAAATCAACGATACCTCATTAAGAAAAACTTTAAAAATAAATAAAAATTCTTTTGTTTCCTAAATCATCCTTAAATCCACTTTTTTTTTTTTTTGGCCACGCCCCACAGCATGTGGGATCTTAGTTCCCTGAACAGGGATTGAACCCTTGAACCCAGACCATGGCAGTGACAGCTCTGGGTCCTAACCACTGGACGGCCAGGGAACTCCGTTAAATCCACATTTTAAAAGTACCTTTTAAGTACCTTCTAAGATGACATGGGATGTACCCATCAAGCCCTTCTGCTACATTCCAAAGTACTATGTCCCAAGGAAAATAATTTGTGTGACCTGAACTACCCTCTTCTTCATGGAATACAAAGCTTACTTGAAAGAATGAATGACACTGGAAGATCTATATAACTTAGTGAAGCAACGTATTAGTTTTTTTAAAATCTTACCTTAGTACAAGAGACATTCAATGTGCAAAATAGGGTTATGGAGTTTAACGTAACAGAATAGAAAATAGTTAATAATATTGTTTCAAGTCCACTTCGAAAATAACCTTTGAGAAACTACCACTTGTGTAGTTTTCGTTTTGTATCAAAGACTAACATCCATGACTGTCTGAAAAGGTTTTTGAAAATACTACTCCTACATATGTGTGGGCCTTTTTATCATAGACTTCCATCAAAATAACGGATTCATTGAAGAAGCAAACATGAATATCCAGGGGTCTTCTAATGAGACAGACAAGAAAGAGAGAGACTTGCAAAAATATAAATATCTGAAAAGCTCTACTTTTCCCACTACCATGTTTATTTTGAGAAGTCGTTATTTTTCATATTAAATCATGGGTTATTAATATTATTCTAGGTAAATTAATTTTAAAATTTTATACTCTATTATTTCTGCTTTGGAAAGTACCGATAGAAGTATCCACATAAAATTATCTGTGGGTCGTCACTAGTTTGTAAGACTGTATAAATATTCTGACCACAAGGCTGTGAAAATCGCTGACTACACACAGTCCCTGGGCCAGGACTCAGGGAGACACTGTGACAAAGAGCTCTCGGTGCAGGAGGGGCGGGATCAGGCAAAGTCCCAGGTCCCGGGACACGCAGGCTCTCAGGCTCTCAGGGTGTCAGGCGGTCTCTGGGGCGGGGACGCTCCGTGGTGGGGATTCCCAGTCTCCCGGAGTTTCACTTTCTCTCTCACAACCTGTGTCGGGCCCTCCTGCCTGGACACTCGTGACGCGTCCCCACTTCTCACTCCCATTGCGTGTCCGGTTTCTGAAGAAGCCAATCAGCTTCTCCGCGGTTCCCGGTTTTAAAGTCTCCACCGACCCGCCTCACGCAGCTTCTCCTCAGACGCCGAGGACACAGGTCATGGCACCGCGAACCCTCCTCCTGCTCCTCTCCGGGGCCCTGGCCCTGACCGAGACCTGGGCGGGTGAGTGCGGGGTCGGGAGGGAACGGCCTCTGCGGGGAGGAGCGAGGAGACCCCGGGGGTCGGGGGTCAGGACTCGCAGGGAAGGAGCCACGCCGCCGCCCCCGGCCCACACCCGCCCCCTCACCCCGGTCCCCGCCTGTCCCTCCCTTGCTTCCCGCCCCCTCTTCTCTCCCCGCGAGGTGCCGGCCCTTCTCCGGCCTCCACACCTTTTCCGTCTCACGAGTCCCTCGCCCCCTCCCCCCTGCCGGCCCCGTCACCTCGGACCCGGGGACCCGCGCCGGGAGGAGGGTCGGACCGGGTCTCACCGCTCCCCGCCCCCAGGCTCCCACTCCCTGAGGTATTTCCACACCGGGGTCTCCCGGCCCGGCCGCGGGGAGCCCCACTTCATCACCGTCGGCTACGTGGACGACACGCAGTTCGTGCGGTTCGACAGCGACGCCCCGAATCCGAGGGAAGAGCCGCGGGCGCCGTGGATAGAGCAGGAGGGGCCGGAGTACTGGGATCGGGAGACGCAGATCTGCAAGGACACCGCACAGCTTTACCGAGAGAACCTGAACATCGCGCTCAAATACTACAACCAGAGCGAGGCCGGTGAGCGACGCGGGCCCGGGTCCGGGTCACGACCCTCATCCCCAGGGACGGGCCGGCGTCGCCCCGAGTCTCCGGGTCCGAGGGTCACCCCAACATTGCGGGACCCGCCCGGCCCCCCAACTCGGGAGGAAACGGCGGGACTTTACCCGGTTTCATTTTCGGTTTGGGTTTAATCGCTGCGGCTGGTCGGGACGGGGTCAGGGTCTCACACCATCCAGGAGATGTACGGCTGCGACGTGGGGCCGGACGGTCGCCTCCTCCGCGGGTACAGACAGTTAGCCTACGACGGCGCCGATTACATCGCCCTGAACGAGGACCTGAGCTCCTGGACGGCGGCCGACGCGGCGGCTCAGATCACCAAGGGCAAGTGGGAGACGGCCGGTGCTGCGGAGCGCCACAGAGCCTACCTGGAGGGCAGGTGTGTGGAGTGGCTCCTCAGATACCTGAAGAACGGGAAGGACACGCTGCAGCGCGCAGGTACGAGGGGCCGCGGGGCCTCCCTGGTGTCCCCTCGGGCTGGAGCTGGCTTCCCACAAGGGGAGGAAATGGGGTCCCTGTGGGAACACCGCCCCAACTTCTTGTCGGGAGAGGGAGGAATCCGCCCAGGTTTTCGTATTCTGTACGAGACGGTGACTGGCCGGTGGCCTCACTTCTCTGAAAGACAGTGAAGGAATCCAGTCTCTTTGGGGAAGAAGCAGGAAACCAGCCCTGAAATAACTGACCAGCGGTGCCCTTTGACCCTGACCCCCATCTTGTGAACCATGACTTTCTTTCTCAAGCCTGTTCTCAGCCTGAGAACATCTTAGGAGGCCTGACTCCAGCTTTTCTGAGTCATTCAGCCTCCACCAAAGTCAGGACCATTGCTCTGTATTCTCCCCTTTACATGGAGCCTCCTACCTTGGCTTTCATCCTTATTCTAGAACTTGCCAAGGACTGGGAGATCTTCGCAGACCCCGGAGTCCAAGCTGGTTTCTGGTGTTTTTGCTGCTTCTTCTCAAACCTGTTGTGCTCTTCATTCTCAGGATGGTCACGTGATGCTGGTTCAGTGGCCCATGAAGGTAACACTAAGTGTGAATTTTCTGATTCTTCCTCCTCAGACCCTCCAAAGACACACGTGACCCACCACCCCATCTCTGACCGTGAGGCCACCCTGAGGTGCTGGGCCCTGGGCTTCTACCCTAAGGAGATCTCACTGACCTGGCAGCGTGATGGGGAGGATCAGACCCAGGACATGGAGCTTGTGGAGACCAGGCCTTCAGGGGACGGAAACTTCCAGAAGTGGGGGGCCCTGGTGGTGCCTTCTGGAGAGGAGCAGAGATACACGTGCCATGTGCAGCACGAGGGGCTTCAGAAGCCCCTCACCGTGAGATGGGGTAAGGAGGGACATGTGGGGTGGAGCTTCCTCTCAGATAAAGCAGGAGCCCTTCTGGACACGTTCAGCAAGGTCGGGATTCAGGCCTGAGGTCAGGGCCCCTTCCCTTTCCTCCACAGAACCTCCTCGGCCCACCGTCCCCATCATATACCTCATTGTTGGCCTGGTTCTCTTGGTGGTCACTGGAGCCGTGTTGGCTGGAGCTGTGATCTGGAGGAAGAAGCACTCAGGTAGGGAAGGGGGTAGGGATCTGAGTTTTCTTGTCTCACTGGGGGGTTCAAGCCCAGGTAGAAGCTTGCCTGCGTGTGTATTGGGCGGCACCATTCAGAGACATTGCTTGCCAATCTGGAGACTGGCACTTACCCTTTTGTAAAGCACATGTGAAAATGAAAGACAGGTTTTTTCACCTTCATAATTCCAGTTGGAGACCAGGTTACCAGCACTTGAAGGTCAGAGAGGGAATGTTCCTGCTGACAGACCCCCAGGAGGGAAGAAGTTGATCCAGTCCCCGCACATCTCCTTTCTTTGTGTTCCTGATCCTATCATGGGTTTTGGTCAACAGTTCTGGAAAGTTCTCTGTGGTCCAGGACTAGAGGGTTCCTCTAGGATCTCAACTCAGTCTTCTCCCTGGCCTCTCACATGAGCTTTTCTTCTTACAGGTGAGAAAGGAGGGAGCTACGCCCAGGCTGCAAGTAAGTGTGCAGGGGCTGTGATTCCTGAGACCCTTGTGAGGGTGCAGACAGGAGGCCATGGGGGCCTCACCCTCCTAAAGTTCCTTCTCTAGTTTCTCTCCTGTGGGTTCTGACCACGTCCTGGTTTTGTTCTCCCCCAGGCAGTGACAGTGCCCAGGGCTCTGATGTGTCTCTCAGGGATCCTAAAGGTGAGACCCTGCAGGACCTAGACTGGGAGAGGTGTTGGGGCCGAGGGGATGCCCCGGGTGGTGGGGGTCCTTGAATGGGACATTTGAGCATGTGGGGGGCTGTTGGGAAGGTCAGCACTTACATGACTGACCTGCATTTGTTCATGATTATTTTCTTTCACAGTGTGAGGCAGCAGCCTCGTGGGACTGGGTGATGCACGGTCCCACTTTGTGGCTTCAGATCCCGTGACTCCTCTTTCTGCAGCTGCACCTGAATGTGTCTTATTCCTTGTAGCCTAATGTGAGGAGGTGGGGAGACTGGCCCACTCCTGCCCACCACGACCCCTCCCCACCCTGACCTGTGTTCTCTTCCCTGATCCACTTGCCTGTTCCAGCAGAGGCAGGGCTGGGCCACCTCCATCCCTGTCTTAACTTTGTGGTGCACTGAATAATAATGTCTTAACTTGCTTGTTGGAAATAAAATCTGTATATGAATTTTGTTTTTTCTAATTCCTGCCATGAGGCGTTGATGGGATAATAAAGGAAAGGCTTCTTAAAGTTTGAGAGAGAAAATAAATGGAAGCGCTGAGAACCTTCCAGAATCTGTGTGCTTGCTGTGCTCTGTCTGATGCAGGTGGGACAGGAGGAGGTGATGAGGAGCTGAGCGTGGACATGGCCTGTGCCCACTCCGTGCTCACTGCATCGTGGGCTTTGATGTGGTCACTGCTCTGCCAGGTCATCTGCTCTGTTCCTTTGTCCTCGTCACTTCAGTAGAACCTTGTCCCACCAGGACCTGTGATCTCAGAGGCTCAGAAATCACCTGGGCCTTGTACTGTCTCCAGGACTGTGGGCAGCAAGGGCTTCCTGTAACCAGGTAGCCTTGGCTCGGGCCTTGCTCCCATCCTCGGACCCTGTCTTTATCCTGCGTGTTTATATTTTGCTTATTTAGTTGTTGTTGTGGTCGGAATAATGACTGTTGCTTTTCATGTGCAGAGTTTGGTCTCATTCTTCTCTGGGTGTCCCCATCTCTGACAGCAGCCGGAGTCATTTTGCCTGTCTTGTCCTCACAAGTCCGAGGGGCCCTGCACACAGGATTCTCAGTAGTATCAAGAGAGCAATTTTCAGCCTCATCCAGCACTTGCCCTCCTTCTAGAGATGTCTGCTGGGTTCTTCTTTCCAACTTTTCCCCATCTTTTAAAAGGAACCAGATTCTGGAATTAGCAAACAGAAGGGACCCAATAGTCTCTCATCTTGACTTAATTCTTGCTGGATTTCTCTCTTGTCTGCAGCCTGGCCCCTCTTCTGCCCTTAGATCTTCTAAGCCTAGTGCTGACTCCAATCCAAACTGATGGATTTAGAAAGCAGAGTCTAATAGAGTCAGGGTACATTGGAATATAGGACGCAAAAGTGCAGGATATTCTTTTCTGAAGCGCGAAGGAGCATGGTGTGTGGTGTGCAGATGATTGGTGTGGGAGGGAGGGGAGATCAGCCCTTGTGGGAAAAGTACAGGCGGCATTGATGTCATTACGAATGGAGGTTGGGCTGTAGCTGCCACAAGACAGCATGTGGCCTGAGGTCACGTTAATAAAGACACTCTCTCTAGAATAGGGAACTGCTCTACACTGATCATTCATTCAATTGATATTTTTGTGTGCCAGGTACATGACACACTATTTTTGCATCTAGGAAACCTCAGGGAACTAACAACAGACAAAACTTGTCAGCCGTGTGGAGTATATGCTCTGGGGAAAGGGCAGAGTGTGCACTATGAAACTAGTAAGTGAGGGAAGTGTTTACATTAAAAGTTGGTGAGTGCTTTGAGGAAGGTGACCCAGCGTGTAAGTGTGTGGGGACAGGGATGATGTCTGTTTTACTAGGGTGGTCAGTGTGGGCCTGATTGAGAAGGTGACCTTGGAGTAGCGATGTGAAGGACATGAAGGTATGTCCACGAGGATGTCTGGGGCAAGTTCTCTCCAGGCAGGGGAGCCTCCAGTGCCAGTGCACTAGGGCAGGAGAGTGTCTGCGTGTTCAAGGAAGAGTGAGGAGACCATCGTGGCTGGAGGAGAGAGGAACTGAGATGAGATGCAGTGTCCGGACAGATCATATAGACCTAGACAATATTAGAAGGGTTTTGATTTTGTCTGAGTAAGATGCGGAGTTTACATGATGGTTTGAACAGAAGATTGACCTGGTGTGACTACTCTCTGGAAACATCTGGCTGCTGGGCAGAATCAGGAGGTGAAAGGGCAAGAGATTCCATAGAGGAAACTAGGAAATGGTGCAGTGTCCAGGCTGGAGATACTGGTGCTTGTCTGGGGTGTGAGCAGGGAAAGTAATAGTAACTGATTGGATTCTGGATATATTCTGAAAATGGCGTTTTACAGCAATTCCTAATGGATGAAATTTGGGTTATAAGAAAGCAGAATGAAGGAAGACCCCAAATTTTGAGATTTGCATGTAGACATGTGGGGCACCTTCCGCAGAAATGGGGAGACTCGAAGCAGCATATTTGAGGAGGCGGCAGCACTGGCATTTGCTTTAGGAAAGTACAAACTGAGTCTGGGGTTCAGGTGAGATGACCTGGTTGGGGAAATAGTTGGAAGAAGTGACACCCTATAAATGAGGTTTAAAGCTTTGCGAACAGATGAGGTCACCAGGGGAGAATTGGCTACAGAAGAGGAAGGACAAGGACTGAACCCTGGACCCCCCAGCACTATGCAATCTGATCAGACCACACACCCGAGCAGACCACACGGTTCTGAACACCGAGTCTAGACGGCAAAGAGACCAGGAGGTCCCGATCTTCCTGTGCACCACCTGCACACCTCAGGTGGAAGGGAGCGTGAGAATCTGCATTTTAAGCAAGTTTGGTGCTGGTGTTGCTGGTCTTCAGATCACACATTTAGTAGCAACAATGCAGACCAGGATTCCCACGTGGCTGTGCATCAGCCTCACCTGTAGGGCTTGTTCATACGGGATTCCTGGACCTCATGGCCACATTCTGAGACGGCGGGTCGGGGAAGAGGCTGAGTACTTTGTCAGAATCCCTACAAGCAGTCCTGAGGCTCAGGCAGATTGGGATCCACTGAGCTCAGGGATCAGAGAGTAATCAGGGTGGGGAGGGGTTTTAAATCCGCATTGAAATGTTTTTCCCTGGGAAAAAAAAGTCAGGACATTTTGTGAGAGATACATGTTTTCTCTACCATGCAGTATAGCCAGGTGGAAAATTTAAGAAGCAGTTATCCACTCAGCATAAAGGAAAGCTCTTGAGTTGCTAATAGGGTAGACCTAAATTTTCTCCACACACACGAAAAAGGTGATTATGGGGCATGATACAGTTGTAAGCTAATGCTACGGTGGTAATTATTTTGCAATATTAAGTGTATCAAGTCAACAAGTTGTACACCATAAACTTACTCAATATTGTAGATCAATCATATCTCAATAAAGCAGCGGGGAAGAGTCTCTGAATCCCTGCTCTCTCAGAGTTTCGCTACCTGGTATTCTCATGTAATTCTTTATGGGCAAAAAAGGGTTTCAAATTGTTCTAACAGCTCTGAGACTACACAGCCAGGAGCAGAATCCACAATCCCACCCAGGTCGGGTCCCACAGAGGAACCCCTGCCCCTCCAGGTGAGTCCAGATGCCACTCTTCACAGCACTGTCAGCCCGGGTGCTGGACAGCGCGCCCTGCGGCTCGTCCTGCTGTCTCTGCTGCTCCTGACAACTGGATGACACTACTGCCGCCTCTGCCACATGTGCCAAAGCGTTCAGCACAGTTCCCGCCTCTCTGTGTCACCACGTCCTGAGTCAGAGTCCAGCATGGGGTCACCTGCCTGGTGGAGCCTCAGGCTGTTTCAACCTGCCAGAATGTTTAGAAGCAGGTTTTTCTCTCCTATGGAGGGAGGTGGTCTCTACCTCCTACCAAGATCTTTAAGTTTGAAATTCCCCTAACTTGGGAAGAGGGTACAGATTCTAGGGGTGGAGGTTGAAGGTGAGGAAGGGAAAAAGAATGACAAATTTCCATTTTTGCAGCAATGATCTAGATGAGAACTTGACCTGGTACATTGTAAGCAGTCAGGTTGGATGGATGAATAAGTAATAAATGACATCTTTCAACTTCTTCTGTGATGTTCTGTTATGGGGTCCAGCTTCTGTCTACTCCAGTTTATACTCAGATAAGCAGAGTGCATTTTTCAATAATGAAATGATTACTCAAAATGTCCTCTTCCTACATTTGTCTCTTTCTAAGCTTAAAAAAACAAGATCTATAAGTCTTCATGGGATCCATACATAAACACTGACATTTTATACTGTTTCATATTTCTTTGTACATGCACATCTTTCTGGGGAACGTATCCATATCACTTATCAGTTTACATGTGATCCCCACAAAAGTCTTTAAAAAGTATCAATACTAGTTTATATACCAAGTTACTCAATCTCTGGTCCATGAGGAACTAATGATCCAACTGTCTTAGCAGATCCAATGACATGATATACATGCTAATCTTTTTCTTGGCAATTACCAGTCTGGGTCAGGATAAAGGTAGAAGTTTACTTGCTTACACTCACTTTCAATGTCTGTATGTTTCTTACTGTGAGCTGAGAGCAAACATTTCACAAACCAGCACTGGCTCACACAAGTGATAAAGAATCATTGGTTTGGGTGGACTTGTATTCTCGCACCTACCATGGTGCCAGATAAATAGCAGGAGTGAAAAAATAGGTCATGGAGACTCCATTCCCAGTACCGCGATAGAACTTGTTTTAAGGCTGCCTCTTCCAGTGAAATAATAAAGTATAAAAAGCTTACATAAGTACAGTATCAAGAGAATAACTGTTTAGGCCAAAATCTAAACGTGGGTAATAACCCAGAGGGAAAAGTTGTTTTTATCCTTAGGGCATCGTCCAAATCTGGAAAAATCTTACCTTTGGTTTTCTCAAGCTTATGAGCTGTAATTGGAAATGTCACCCAGAGAGCTCATATTGTTGTTTTTTGTTTGTTTGTTTGTTTGTTTTGCGGTAAGCGGGCCTCTAACCGCTATTGCCTGTTTTGTTGCGGAGCACAGGCTCCAGACGCGCAGGCCCAGCGGCCACGGCTCACGGGCCCAGCTGCTCGGTGGCACATGGAATCCTCCCAGAGCGGGGCACGAACCCGTGTCACCTGCATTGGCAGGCGGACTCTCAACCACTGTGCCACCAGGGAAGCCCCTCACATTGTTTTTTTTTAATCTGTGAAGTAAAAGCTTTTAGTAAGAAAGGCTTAGTGGAATCCCCTGAAAAAGCCTCCCAAGCTCAGCTACGACACAACATTAAAAACAATATTGTGTCTTGGGATAATGAAAGAAGTTAACGCCATCCTCAAAGACTTAAAGGATGCAGGGGTGGTGGTCACATCACATACCAATTAACTCACCACTGTGGTTCTTGCGGAAACTGGAAGGATCGTTGTCAATGACAGTGAGACACCGCTAACTCTCAGCGCTGCTACCTGGCTTTTCATTTCCTACGTTTATGTTTCTACCTACAAAGTTCTCTCTTTTAAAAATCCCCAATTACCTGGAAAATCGGGCCAGTTTTTGGGGAATATAATTTTGATCTGGATTCCTGTGAAGTGAGCCCCAAAACCTTTGACTTGAACTCCTTATTTATTCTGGTCTCTGCATTGCTACCCTCAGCCGTGTGACAGGCCATGTAGTCACATGGTCCCAAAGTCACCCTGTGGTCGGCAGACTCTTAAGTTGGTCCCCGATGCTCCCTCCTCTGGTATCTATGCCCCTGTCTAATACTTTTGGAACGTAAGCTGGACCTAGTGACTCATTGGTAACAAATGGAATATGGGAAGTGATGAATGTATATTTGGGGATCACCAGGGAAAAAG